>NC_140988.1:18097659-18697659 GCF_052327205.1 Somniosus microcephalus
GAATCCAATTTGGCTTTTACTCAAGACATTGTGCTCCTCAAGGAAGTTTATAAGTCTTTGGTTTATGATACTACAGAATATCTACAGAACAGGTTACTGTTCACACAGATGCCTCGATAGTTATTTGGGTCAACTATGTCTCCACTTTTGTATATGGGCGTTATGAGTCCTTTGTTCCAGATATCAGGGAAGTAACCGACACTCAGAACCAAGTTGAAGAGTTTTAGGATAGCCAATTTCACTTTATCGTCCCTCCCCCCTCTCCCCAGACCCTCCCCCCCTCTCTCTCCCTTCTCCCCAGTCCCTCCCCCTCTCTCTCCCTTCTCCCCAGTCCCTCCCCCTCTCCTCTCATTCCCCTCCCCCACTCCCCATTCCCTCCCCTCTCCCTCCCCCATTCCCTCCCCCACTCTCCCCTCAATCTCCCCATTCTACCCCACTCCCCTCCCCTCTCCCCATTCCCTCCCCCACTCTCCCCATTCCCCCCCTCTACTCCCCATGCCCTCCCTCTCCCTTCTCCCCATTCCCTCCCCCTCCCCCCCATTCCCTCCCCCTCTCTCTCTCCCCATTCCCTCCCCCTCTCCCCATTCCCTCCCCCTCTCCCCATTCCCTCCCCCTCTCTCTCTCCCCATTCCCTCCCCCCTCCCCTCCCCCCTCTCTCTCCCCATTCCCTCCCCCCTCCCCTCCCCCCTCTCTCTCCCCCTCCCCTCCCCCCTCTCTCTCCCCATTCCCTCCCCCCTCTCTCTCCCCCATTCCCTCCCCCCTCTCTCTCCCCTTCCCTCCCCCCTCTCTCTCCTTCGCTCCCCCTCCCTCTCCCCTCCCTCCCCCCTCCCCCTCCATTCCCTCCCCCCCTCTCCCCATTCCCTCCCCCCCTCCCCATTCCCTCCCCCCCTCTCCCCATTCCCTCCCCCCATTCCCTCCCCCTCTCTCTCTCTATCTCCACATTCCGTCCCCCTCTCCCATCTCCCCATTCCCTCCCCCTTCCTTCTCGCTCCCCCCTCCCTTTCTTCTCTCTTCCCCTCCCTCCCCCTCCATCCTTCCCTTCTCTCTCTCCCCCTCCCTTCTCTCTCGCCCCCTCCCCTCTCTCTCCCCCTCCCCTCTTCTCTCTCTCTCCCCCTCCCCTCTTCTCTCTCTCTCCCCCCTCCCTTCTCTCTCTCTCCCCCTCCCTTCTCTTCTCCCTCTCGCTCCCTCTCCCCCCCTTCTCTCTCCCCCTCCCTTCTCTTCTCCCTCTCGCTCCCTCCCTGCTCCCCCTCCCTGCTCTCTCTCCCCCTCCCCTAGTTCCCTCCCTCCGTCTCTCTCCCCTCCCCCGTTCCCTCCCTCCGTCTCTCTCTCCCCTCCCCCGTTCCCTCCCTCCGTCTCTCTCCCCTCGTTCCCTCCGTCTCTCTCTCCCCGTTCCCTCCCTCCGTCTCTCTCCCCCCCGTTCCCTCCCTCCGTCTCTCTCCCCCCGTTCCCTCCCTCCGTCTCTCTCCCCCCGTTCCCTCCCTCCGTCTCTCTCCCCTCGTTCCCTCCCTCCGTCTCTCTCTCCCCTCGTTCCCTCCCTCCGTCTCTCTCTCTCCCCTCCCCGTTCCCTCCCTCGTTCCCTCCCTCCGTCTCTCCCCTCCCCGTTCCCTCTCTCCCCCTCACTTCTCTCTCTCTCCCCCCGCCTCTGTCCGTCTCTCCCCTCCCCCATCTCCCCCGTCCCCTCCCCCCTCGCCCTCTCCCCCGTCCCCTCCCCCTCTCCCCCGTCCCCTCCCCCTCGTCCCCTCCCCCTCTCCCCCGTCCCCTCCCCCTCTCCCTCTCCCCCCGTCCCCTCCCCCTCGCCCTCTCCCCCGTCCCCCTCGCCCTCTCCCCGTCCCCTCCCCCTCTCCCTCTCCCCCCGTCCCCTCCCCCTCGCCCTCTCCCCGTCCCCTCCCCCTCTCCCCGTCCCCTCCCCCCCGTCCCCTCCCCCTCGCCCCCTCCCCGTCCCCTCCCCCTCTCCCCGTTCCCTCCCCCTCGCCCTCCCCCCTCCCCTCTCCCCCCTCGCCCTCTCCCCCGTCCCCTCGCCCTCTCCCCCGTCCCCTCCCCTCCCCCTCTCCACCGTCCCCTCCCCCCTCGCCCTCTCCCCGTCCCCTCCCCCTCGTCCCCTCCCCCTCGCCCCCTCCCCCTCGTCCCTCTCCCCCGTCCCTCGCCCTCTCCCCCGTCCCCTCCCCTCCCCCTCGTCCCCTCCCCCGTCCCCTCCCCCTCTCCCCGTCCCCTCCCCCTCGTCCCCTCCCCCTCGTCCCCTCCCCCTCGCCCTCTCCCCCCCCGTCCCCCTCGCCCTCTCCCCCGTCCCCTCGCCCTCTCCCCCGTCCCCCGTCCCCTCCCCCTCGCCCCCTCCCCGTCCCCTCCCCCTCGTCCCCGTCCCCTCCCCCTCGTCCCCTCCCCCTCGCCCTCTCCCCCGTCCCCTCGCCCTCTCCCCCCGTCCCCTCCCCCTCGCCCCCTCCCCGTCCCCTCGTCCCCGTCCCCTCCCCCTCGTCCCCGTCCCCTCCCCCTCGTCCCCTCCCCCTCTCCCCTCTCCCCCGTCCCCCCGCCCCCGTCCCCTCGCCCTCTCCCCCTCCCCTCCCCCTCTCCACCGTCCCCCTCCCCCGTCCCCTCCCCCTCGCCCTCTCCCCGTCCCCTCCCCCTCTCCCCCGTCCCCTCCCCCTCGCCCCCTCCCCGTCCCCTCCCCCTCGTCCCCTCCCCCTCGTCCCCTCCCCCTCGCCCTCTCCCCCCCGTCCCCCTCGCCCTCTCCCCCGTCCCCTCGCCCTCTCCCCCGTCCCCCGTCCCCTCCCCCTCGCCCCCTCCCCGTCCCCTCCCCCTCGTCCCCGTCCCCCTCGTCCCCTCCCCCTCTCCCCTCTCCCCCGTCCCCCTCGCCCCCGTCCCCTCGCCCTCTCCCCCGTCCCCTCGCCCTCTCCCCCGTCCCCTCCCCCTCTCCCTCTCCACCGTCCCCTCCCCCGTCCCCTCCCCCTCGCCCGTCCCCTCCCCCTCGCCCCCTCCCCGTCCCCTCCCCCTCGTCCCCGTCCCCTCCCCCTCGTCCCCCCGTCCCCCTCGCCCTCTCCCCCGTCCCCTCGCCCTCTCCCCCGTCCCCCTCTCCCCCTCTCCCCCGTCCCCTCGCCCTCTCCCCGTCCCCCCTCTCCCCTCCCCCTCGCCCTCTCCCCGTCCCCTCCCCCTCGCCCTCTCCCCCGTCCCCTCCCCCTCTCCCCCGTCCCCTCCCCCTCTCCCCCGTCCCCTCCCCCTCGCCCCCTCCCCCTCTCCCCCCGTCCCCTCCCCCTCGCCCCCGTCCCCTCCCCCCGTCCCCTCCCCCGTCCCCCTCGCCCCCGTCCCCTCCCCCTCGCCCTCTCCCCCTCGTCCCCTCCCCCTCTCCCCCGCCCTCTCCCCTCGCCCTCTCCCCCTCGTCCCCTCCCCCTCTCCCCCGTCCCCTCCCCCTCTCCCCGTCCCCTCCCTCTCCCCCGTCCCCTCCCTCTCCCCCGTCCCCTCCCCCTCTCCCCTCCCCCCGTCCCCTCCCCCCCGTCCCCTCCCCCTCGCCCTCTCCCCCGTCCCCCCCCGTCCCCTCACCCCTCTCCCCCGTCCCCCTCCCCCCGCCCCTCTCCCCCGTCCCCTCCCCCCGCCCTCTCCCCGTTCCCCTCCGCCCGTCCCTCTCCCCCCGTCCCCTCCCCCGCCCTCTCCCCCCGTCCCCCCCCTCGCCCTCTCCCCCGTCCCCCCTCCCCCTCGCCCTCTCGCCCCCTCGCCCTCTCTCCCCCTCGCCTCCCCCTCGCCCTCTCCCCCGTCCCCCTCTCCCCCTCGCCCTCTCCCCCTCGCCCTCCCCCCTCGTCCCCTCCCCCTCGCCCTCTCCCCCGTCCCCTCCCCTCGCCCCTCTCCCCCTCGCCCCCGTCCCCTCCCCCTCTCCCCCGTCCCCCATTCCCTGTCCCATCTCCCCCTCTCTCTCTCCCCCCCCATCTCCTCCCCCTCTCTCTCTCCCATCTCCCCATTCCCTCCCCCCCCATCTCCCCCCCTCTCTCTCTCTCCCCCATCTCCTCCCCCTCTCCCATCTCCCCATTCCCTCCCCCCCATCTCCCCATTCTCTCTCTCCCTCTCCCATTTCTCCATTTCCTCCCCCCCTCTCTCTCCCCATCTCCCCATTCTCTCTCTCTCTCTCTCTCTCTCTCTCCCTCCCTATCTCCCATTTCTCCATTCCCTCCCCCTCTCTTGCTCTCTCCCCTCACTCACTCACCCAGTTCGGGTTGTTGTTGTTGAGCTTGACTTTCTTCACCAGCTTCGCCTCCTCCATGGTGCTGGTCTGGCTTCAGGCCTCGGGTGGCGGCCCGGCTCCCCTTTGCTGGGCCGGGCTGGACGGGTCGCCGATTGACCGACTCCGGTTCCCGGTGGCCGGGTCTCGATCTCCGGCTGATTTGTGTCTCGAGCGGCTCCGCAACCCGGGCAACGTGTCAGGGGGCGGGGCCTGGGCGCGGGAGGTATCGCGAGAGCCGAAAGTGAGCCTGGGCCCTGGGCCTGGGTCTCTATGGGGTGGGGGGAGGGAAAGGGGTAGAAGGGGTCCCTTGTACAAAGAGGGGGGAAAAGGTATACTCTTTTATTGGGGTGTTCAAACAAAATTGACTGTAAATTAATAAAACTTTAAAGGAACCTTAACATAGAAACATAGACGATAGGAGCAGGAGTAGGCCATTCGGCCCCTCGAGCCTGCTCTGCCACTTAATGAGATCATGGCTGATCATCCAAATTCAGTACCCTGTCCCTGCTTTCTCCCCATATCCCTTGATGCCTTTAGCCTTAAGAAATATATCTAACTCCTTCTTGAATATATTTAATGAATTGGCCTCTACTGCCTTCTGTGGTATAGAATTCCACAGGTTCACCACTCTCTGGGTGAAGAAATTCCTCCTCATTTCAGTCCTAAATGGCTTACCCCTTATCCTTAACAAACAGGGGGCTAAAGGGGGGGAGGAGCTAAACACGATCAAAATCACTAAGGAAGTGGTACTCGGTAAAATAATGGGACTCAAGGCGGATAAATCACTTGGACCTGATGGCTTACATCCTAGGGTCTTGAGGGAAGTGGCGGTAGGGATTGTGGATGCATTGGTAATAATTTTCCAAAACTCCCTGGACTCGGCAAAGGTCCCGGCAGACTGGAAAACTGCTAATGTAACACCCTTATTTAAAAAGGGCAGTAGACAGAAGGCTGGAAACTATAGACCGGTTAGCCTAACATCTGTGGTAGGTAAAATTTTGGAGTCCATTATTAAGGAGACAGTAACAGGACATTTGGATAATCATAATTTAATAGGACAAAGTCAGCATGGTTTTATGAAGGGGAAGTCGTGTTTGACAAATTTGCTGGAGTTCTTTGAGGAAGTAACATATAGGGTGGATAAAGGGGAACCAGTGGATGTAGTGTATTTAGACTTCCAAAAGGCATTTGACAAGGTGCCACACAAAAGATTATTGCTTAAGATAAAAAATCACGGGATTGGGGGTAATATTCTGGCATGGATAGAGGATTGGCTATCTAACAGAAGGCAGAGAGTTGGGATAAATGGTTCATTCTCAGGCTGGCAATCAGTAACTAGTGGTGTTCCGCAGGGGTAAGTGCTGGGTCCCCAACTCTTTACAATCTATATTAATGATTTGGAGGAGGGGACCGAGTGTAACATATCAAAGTTTGCAGATGATACTAAGATGGGAGGGAAAGTAGTGAGTGAGGAGGACATAAAAAACTTGCAAGGGAACATAGACAGGCTAAGTAAGTGGGCAGAGATTTGGCAGATGGAATACAATACTGGAAAGTGTGAGGTTATGCACTTTGGCAGGAAAAATCGTAGAGCAAGTTATTATCTTAATGGCAAGAAACTGGAAAGTACTGAAGTACAAAGGGATCTGGGGGTCCTGGTGGACGAAACTCAAAAGGTTAGTATGCAGGTGCAGCAAGTGATTAAGAAGGCCAATGGAATGTTGGCTTTCATTGCTAGGGGGATAGAATATAAAAATAGGGAGGTATTGCTTCAGTTGTACAAGGTATTGGTGAGACCGCACCTGGAATACTGCGTACAGTTTTGGTGTCCATACTTAAGAAAGGACATACTTGCTCTCGAGTCAGTACAAAGAAGGTTCACTCGGTTAATCCCGGGGATGAGGGGATGGACATATGAGGAGAGGTTGAGTAGATTGGGACTCTACTCATTGGAGTTCAGAAGAATGAGAGGCGATCTTATTGAAACATATAAGATTGTGAAGGGGTTGGATCGGGTGGATGCGGGGAGGATGTTCCCGATGATGGGTGAAACTAGAACTAGGGGGCATAGTCTTAGAATAAGGGGCTGCTCTTTCAAAACTGAGATGAGGAGGAACTACTTCACTCAGAGGGTGGTAGGTCCATGGAATATGCTGCCCCAAAAAGCTGTAGAAGCTACATCATTACATAAATTTAAAACAGAAATAGACAGTTTCCTAGAAGTAAAGGGAATTAAGGGTTACGGGGAGCGGGCAGGAATTTGGACATGAGTCTAGGTTCGGATCGGACATGGCCCTGTGGGTAGCGGAGTGGGCCCAGGGGCCGTGTAGCCTGATCCTGCTCCTATTTCATGTGTCTAATTCTGTTAGATTCAGGAGATGGTTCTGTGATAGTGGATTGGCGGTTAGGATCAGATCAGCCATGATCTTATTGAATGGCGGAGCAGGCTCGAGGGGCCGATTGGCCCACTCCTGCTCCTATTTCTTATGTTCTTAGACTCTGACCCCTGGTTCTGGAGTCCCCGACCATCAGGAACATCCTTCCTGCATCTAGTCTGTCTAGTCCTGTTAGAATTTTATAAGTTTCAATGAGATCCCCTCTCATTCTTCTGAACTCCAGCGAGTATAAGCCCAATTGACCCAATCTCTCCTCGTACGTCATTCCTGCCATCCCAGGTATCAGCCTGGTGAATCTTCGCTGCACTCCCTCCATGGCAAGAACATCCTTCTTCAGATAAGGCGACCAAAACTGCACACAGTACTCAAGGTGTGGTCTCACCAAGGCCCTGTACAACTGCAGCAAGGCATCCTTGTTCCTGTACTCAAATTTGCAGTAAGTGTTGGCTGCTCGAGGAATTCCGGCTCCGTGTTGAAGAGCTGGAGTCCGAGCTTCAAACACTGAGACACATCAGGGAGGGGGAGAGTTACCTGGACTCTGTGTATCGGGAGGTAGTCACACCAATTAGATTAATTAATTCAGATGTAGTCCGTGGCCAGGGTCAGGATGGTGTGACTAGAAGTGAGGCAGGTACAGGGATCCAGGAGGTAGTGTTGGAGGAGCCGCAGCCCTTGCTCTTGTCCAACAGGTTTGAGGCTCTTACTCCCTGTGAGGATGGGAACAGGGACTGCGGGGAGGATGAGCAACCTGGCCACAGCACCGTGGAGCGGGGGGCCATTCAAGTGGGGGGAGTTAAAAGAAATGTTGTAGTGGTAGGGGATAGTATCGTTAGGGGGATAGATAGAGTTCTTTGCAGCCGAGAGCGAGAGTCCCGAAGGCTGTGTTGCCTGCCCGGTGCCAGGGTTAAGGACGTCTCCTCTGGGCTGGAGAGAAACTTGGAGTGGGAGGGGGAGGATCCAGTTGTCGTGGTCCATGTTGGTACCAACGAAATAGATAGGACAAGGAAGGAGGTTCTGCTGAGGGATTTTGAGCAGCTAGGGGCCAAATTAAAAAGCAGAACCACAAGGGTAATAATCTCTGGATTACTACCTGAGCCACGTGCAAATTTGGCTAGGGTAAATAAAATTAGAGTGTTAAATGCGTGGCTCAAAGACTGGTGTGGGAGAAATGGGTTTTGCTTCCTGGGACACTGGCATCAGTACTGGGACAGGCGAGAGCTGTTCCGTTGGGACGGACTTCACTTGGCCAGTGCTGGGACTAGAATCCTGGCGAATCGAATAACTAGGGCTGTAGAGAGGGCTTTAAACTAATTAGTGGGGGGGAGGTTTTAAGAGAGCGAAAAATAAAAATGACAGCGGAGAAGGCAATAGAGCAAGGTAGCAGTGGGGGAATTAAAAACCAGAGCGTGTCAGGAAGGGACAGAATGTTAAAATGAAAGTAAAGTAGTAAAAGGGGTAAAAGCAGGAATAAATTGTCAGAAAACATATTTGAAAGTTCTTTATCTGAATGCACGCAGCATTCGTAACAAAATTGATGAGTTGACGGTGCAAATAACTACACATGGGTATGATCTGGTGGCCATTATGGAAACATGGCTGCAAGATAATCATGAATGGGAACTAAACATACAAGGGTATTTGACAATTAGGAAGGACAGACAGGAAGGAAAGGGAGGTGGGGTTGCTATGTTAATCAAGGATGGAATCACTGCAATAGTCAGAAATTATATTGGGTCAAAGGATCAGGATAGTGAAACAGTTTGGGTGGAGATAAGGAATAATAAGGGAAAAAGTCACTCGTGGGCGTAGTCTATAGGCCTCCTAACAGTTGCAACTCTGTTGGTCGGAGTATAAATCAGGAAATAGTTGGGGCTTGTAATAAGGGAACAGCTATAATCATGGGGGATTTTAACTTTCATATTGACTGGGCTAATCAAATTGGGCATGGCAGCTTTGAGGAAGAGTTCATAGAGTGTATTAGGGACGGGTTCCTTGAGCAGTATGTAACTGAACCAACCAGGGGGCAGGCAATCTTAGATCTGGTCCTGTGTAATGAGACAGGATTAATAAAAAATGTCCTAGTAAAGGATCCCCTTGGAATGAGTGACCATAATATGGTTGAATTCCAAATTCAGTTTGAGGGTGAGAGAGTTGGATCTCAAACCAGTGTACTAAGCTTAAATAAAGGAGACTATGAAGGTATGAGAGTAGAATTGACTAAAGTGGACTGGGAAAACGGATTAAAGTGTAAGACGGTACAAGAGCAGTGGTCTACATTCAAGGAGATATTTCACATCTTTCAAGATAAATATATTCCACTGAGGAAAAAGGGGAGTAAAAGAAAAGACAGCCATCCGTGACTTAGTAAAGTAATAAAGGATAGTATTCGACTGAAAACAAGGGCATATAAATTAGCTAAATCTAGTGGGAGGATAGAAGATTGGGAAGCATTTAAAAGCCAGCAAACAATAACTAAAAGATTAATTAAGAAAGGGAAGATAGATTATGAAAGTAAACTAGAAAAAAATATAAAAACAGATAGCAAGAGTTTCTACAGCTATATAAAAAGAAAAAGGGTGGCTAAAGTGAACGTTGGTGCCTTAGAGGATGGGACTGGGAAACTAGTGGTGGGGAACATGGAGATGGCAAAGATGCTGAACAAATATTTTGTGTCAGTCTTTACAGTAGAGGACACTAAAAATATCCCAACACTGGACAAACAGGGGGCAATGGGGGGGGGAGGAGCTAAACACGATTAAAATCACTAAGGAGATGGTACTCAGTAAAATAATGGGACTTAAGGCGGATAAATCCCCCGGACCTGATGGCCTACATCCTAGGGTCTTGAGAGAAGTGGCGGTAGGGATTGTGGATGCATTGGTGATCATTTTCCAGAACTCCCTGGACTCAGGAAAGGTCCCGGCAGATTGGAAAACTGCTAATGTAACACCCTTATTTAAGAAGGGAAGTAGACAAAAAGCTGGAAACTATAGACCAGTTAGCCTAACATCTGTGGTTGGCAAAATGTTGGAGTCCATTATTAAGGATACAGTAACAGAGCATTTGGATAAACATAAATTAATAGGATAGAGTCAGCATGGTTTTATGAAGGGGAAGTCATGTTTGACAAATTTGCTCGAATTCTTTGAGGATGTAACATACAGGGTGGATAAAGGGGAACCAGTGGATGTAGTGTATTTGGACTTCCAAAAGGCATTTGACAAGGTTCCACACAAAAGATTACTGATCAAGATAAAAAATCACAGGATTGGGGGTAATATACTGGCATGGGTGGAAGATTGGCTATCTAACAGAAAACAAAGAGTTGGGATAAATGGTTCGTTCTCGGGCTGGCAATCAGTAACTAGTGGTGTTCCGCAGGGGTCAGTGCTGGGACCCCAACTCTTTACAATCTATATTAACGATTTGGAGGAAGGGACCGAGTGCAACATATCCAAGTTTGCCGACGATACAAAGATGGGAGGGAAAGCAGTGAGTGAGGAGGACATAAAAATCCTGCAAAAGGACATAGACAGGCTAAGTGAGTGGGCAGAGATTTGGCAGATGCAATATAATGTTGGAAAGTGTGAGGTTATGCACTTTGGCAGAAAAAATCAAAGAGCAAGTTATTATCTAAATGGAGAGAAACTGCAAAGTGCTACAGTACAAAGGGATCTGGGGGTCCTGGTGCATGAAACACAAATAGTTAGTATGCAGATGCAGCAGGTGATCAGGAAGGCCAATGGAATCTTGGCTTTTATTGCAAGGGGGATGGAGTATAAAAACAGGGAAGTCTTGCTGCAGTTATACAGGGTATTGGTGAGGCCACACCTGGAATACTGCATGCAGTTTTGGTTTCCATATTTAAGAAAAGATATACTTGCTCTCGAGGCGGTTCAGAGAAGGTTCACTCGGTTGATTCCGGAGATGAGGGGGTTGACGTATGAGGAAAGGTTGAGTAGGTTGGGACTCTACTCATTGGAGTTCAGAAGAATGAGAGGCGATCTTATCGAAACACATAAGATTGTGAGGGGGCTTGATCGGGTGGATGCGGTGAGGATGTTTCCACTGATGGGTGAGATTAGAACTAGGGGGCATAATCTTAGAATAAGGGGCTGCCCTTTCAAAACTGAGATGAGGAGAAACTTCTTCACTCAGAGGATAGTAAATCTATGGAATTTGCTACCCCAGAGAGCTGTGGAAGCTGCAACATTAAATAAATTTAAAATGGAGATAGACATTTTCCTAGCAGATAAGGGAATTAGGGGTTACGGGGAGAGGGCAGGGAAGTGGATGTGAGTCTAGGTTCAGATCAGCCATGATCCTATTGAATGGCGGAGCAGGCCCAAGGGGCCATATGGCCTACTCCTGCTCCTATTTCTTATGTTCTTATGTTCTCTTGCTACGAAGGCCAACATGCCATTTGCCTTCTTAACCACCTGCTGCACCTGCATGCTTACCTTCAGCGACTGGTGCACAAGGACACCCAGGTCTCGTTGCACTTCCCCTTCTCCCAATCTATTGCCGTTCAGATAATAATCTGCCTTCCTGTTTTTGCCACCAAAGTGGATAACCTCGCATTTATCCACATTATACTGCATCTGCCATGCATCTGCCCAATTACCCAACCTGTCCAAATCATACTGGAATTTCTCAGCATCCTCCTCACAGCACACACGCCCACCCAGCTTTGTGTCGTCTGCAAACTTGGAGATATTACATCTAGTTCCCTCGTCTAGATCATTAATATATATTGTGAATAGCTGGGGTCGTAGCACCGATCCCTGCGGTACCCCACTAGTCACTGCCTGCCACTTGGAAAAAGACCCGTTTATTCCAACTCTTTGCTTCCTGTCTGTCAACCAGTTCTCTATCCAAGTCAGTACCTTGCCCCCAATCCCATGTGCCTTAACTTTACACGCTAATCTCTTATTCTGGACCTTATCGAAAGCCTTCTGAAACTCCAAATACACCACATCCACTGGTTCTCCCTTATCTATTCTACCAGTTACATCCTCAAAAAATTCCAGTAGATTAGTCAAGCACGATTTACCTTTTGTAAATCCATGTTGACTTTGTCCGATCCTGTCACTGTTTTCCAAGTGCTCTGCTATTACATCTTAAATTAACAAATTAAATTAAAATTTGCTTATACAGGGGGGGCTTCCCTTGTACGGGGGGGGAGGCTTCCCTTGTACAGCGGGGGGGGGGGCTTCCCTTGTACGGGGGGGGGCCTTCCCTTGTACAGGGGGGGGCTTCCCTTGTACAGGGGGGGGCCTTCCCTTGTACAGGGGGGGGCCTTCCCTTGTACAGGGGGGGGCTTCCCTTGTACAGGGGGGGGGCTTCCCTTGTACAGGGGGGGCTTCCCTTGTACAGGGGAGGGGGCTTCCCTTGTACAGTGGGGGGGCCTTCCATTGTACAGTGGGGGCCTTCCCTTGTACAGGGGGGGCCTTCCCTTGTACAGGGGGGGCCTTCCCTTGTACAGGGGGGGGCTTCCCTTGTACAGGGGGGGGCTTCCCTTGTACGGGGGGGGGCTTCCCTTGTACAGGGGGGGCTTCCCTTGTACAGGGGGGGCTTCCCTTGTACGGGGGGGGGCCTTCCCTTGTACAGGGGGGGCCTTCCCTTGTACGGGGTGGGGGGGGAGGCTTCCCTTGTACAGGGGGGGCCTTCCCTTGTACGGGGGGGAGGCTTCCCTTGTACGGGGGGGGCCTTCCCTTGTACAGGGGGGGGGCTTCCCTTGTACATGGGGGGGGCTTCCCTTGTACAGGGAGGGGCCTTCCCTTGTACAGTGGGGGAGTCTTCCCTTGTACAGGGGGGTGGGGAGTCTTCCCTTGTACGGGGGGGGGGAGGCTTCCCTTGTACAGTGGGGGAGTCTTCCCTTGTACGGGGGGCGGGGGGTCTTCCCTTGTACAGGGGGGCGGGGAGTCTTCCCTTGTATGGGGGGGGAGTCTTCCCTTGTACAGTGGGGGAGTCTTCCCTTGTACAGGGGGGTGGGGAGTCTTCCCTTGTACGGGGGGGGGAGGCTTCCCTTGTACAGTGGGGGAGTCTTCCCTTGTACAGTGGGGGAGTCTTCCCTTGTACAGGGGGGTGGGGAGTCTTCCCTTGTACGGGGGGGAGGCTTCCCTTGTACAGTGGGGGAGTCTTCCCTTGTATGGGGGGGGGAGGCTTCCCTTGTACAGTGGGGGAGTCTTCCCTTGTATGGGGGGGGGGAGGCTTCCCTTGTACAGTGGGGGGAGGCTTCCCTTGTACAGTGGGGGAGTCTTCCCTTGTACAGGGGGGTGGGGAGTCTTCCCTTGTACGGGGGGGGGAGGCTTCCCTTGTACAGTGGGGGAGTCTTCCCTTGTATGGGGGGGGGAGGCTTCCCTTGTACAGTGGGGGGAGGCTTCCCTTGTACAGTGGGGGAGTCTTCCCTTGTACGGGGGGCGGGGGGTCTTCCCTTGTACAGGGGGGCGGGGAGTCTTCCCTTGTATGGGGGGGAGTCTTCCCTTGTACAGTGGGGGAGTCTTCCCTTGTACAGGGGGGTGGGGAGTCTTCCCTTGTACGGGGGGGGGAGGCTTCCCTTGTACAGTGGGGGAGTCTTCCCTTGTACAGTGGGGGAGTCTTCCCTTGTACAGGGGGGTGGGGAGTCTTCCCTTGTACGGGGGGGAGGCTTCCCTTGTACAGTGGGGGAGTCTTCCCTTGTATGGGGGGGGAGGCTTCCCTTGTACAGTGGGGGAGTCTTCCCTTGTATGGGGGGGGGAGGCTTCCCTTGTACAGTGGGGGGAGGCTTCCCTTGTACAGTGGGGGAGTCTTCCCTTGTACAGGGGGGTGGGGAGTCTTCCCTTGTACGGGGGGGGGAGGCTTCCCTTGTACAGTGGGGGAGTCTTCCCTTGTACAGGGGGGCGGGGGGTCTTCCCTTGTACAGGGGGGCGGGGAGCCTTCCCTTGTACGGGGGGGGGGAGGCTTCCCTTGTACAGTGGGGGAGTCTTCCCTTGTACAGTGGGGGAGTCTTCCCTTGTACAGGGGGGCGGGGAGTCTTCCCTTGTACAGGGGGGGTTCCCTTGTACGGGGGGGAGGCTTCCCTTGTACAGTGGGGTGAGGGAGGAGGCTTCCCCTGTACAGAGGCGGGGTTGGAAAGGGAGTCACTTTCATTTACCCATAACTTAATCTAGATCAAATAAGTAGTCAAGAAACTAAACTGTAAACTAAGTTAATTAAATACAAATTTAATTAGATAAAACAAGGTCATATAGGGATGGCAGTGCAGGTGGGGGCACCCAGGTGCAGTGCTGGACGAGCCTCAGCCTTTGCCCTTATCCAACAGGTATGAGATTCTTCCATTCTGCCCGCGCAATTTACACTTCATCTCGAGCCATCCTTTGTTTCTTAACCTGTCCCATTACCATCCCCTTTTGCCTTGAATATCTCTTAATGTCTCTCAATGTCTCTTAATTTCTCCTGCCTTCCAGCCTATCGCAGGCCTTTCCTTTTGTTCTTTCATCCCCTCCCCCATTAAAGCCACTACACTTGCTTAAAAATATGTTCCATTTCCTGCCCTTTTTTCCAGTTCTGACGAATGGTCATCGACCTGAAACGTTGACTCTGTTTCTCTCTTCACAGATGCTGCCCTGGCCTGCTGAGTTTTTCCAGCATTTTCTGTTTTTATTTGAGGTTCTTGCTGCCTGTGTGGACGAGGGAAAAGCCTGCAGGATGGATGAGCAAGCTGACCATGGTGCCATGGTGCAGGAGGCCATTCAAGTGGGGGGAGAGAAAGGAAACATAGTTGTGGTAGGGGACAGTATAGTCAGAGAGGTAGATACTGTTCTCTGCAGCCGTGACCGGGAGTTCCGAAAGTTGTGTTGCCTGCCCAGGTTAAAGACATCTCCTAACGGCTGGAGAAGAACTTGGAGTGGGAAGGGGAGGATTCAGTTGTCGTGTTTCACGTCGGAACTAACGACATAGGTAGAACTAGGAATGAGGTTGTGCTGTGAGAGTTTGAGGAGTTGGGGTCCAAATTAAAAAGCAGAACCTCAAAGGTAATAATCTCTGTATGTTACGTGAGCCACGCGCCAATTGGCATAGGGACAAGCAGATTAGAAGGTTAAATGCATGGCTAAAAGAGTGGTGTGGGAGGCAGGGGTTTCGCTTCATGGGCCACTGGCACCAGTACTGGGGAAAGAGGGAGCTATTCCGCTGGGGCAGGCTCCACTTAAACCGGGCTGGAACCAGTGTCCTGGCGAATCGAATAACTAGGGCATTAGACAGGGCTTTAAACCAATGAAGGGAGGGGGGCGCTGTGGGAGGATTCAGGAAAGAGTAAACTTAAAAGCAGCGAGAAATGTCAAGGTTCTAGAGCAGAGCAAAGTTTTGGGTAAAAATAAGCAGTGTGGGTCAGGAAGGGACAGAGAGAGTAACAACGGTAATAAGGCATCAGTGACTAAGTGACATCAGGGAAAAATAGAAAAAGTCAAAGCTAAGGGCAATATACCTGAATGCGCGAAGCATTCACAACAAAATAGATGGATTTATAGCGCAGATTAATAGGTTTGATCTAATAGCCATTACAGAGATGTGGTTGCAAAGTGACCAAGATTGGGAACTAAATATTCCAGGATACTTAACTGTTAGAAGAGATAGGCAAAATGGAAAAGTAGGAGGGGTAGCCCTGATAATAAAGGATGGGATAAAGACAGCAGAGAGAAAGGATCTTAGCTCTGAAAATCAAGAAGTAGAATCAGTTTGGATGGAGCTAAGAAACAGCAAGGGCCAGAAAACATTGGTGGGAGTTGTTTATAGGCCCCCAAACAGTATTTGTAATGTAGGACAGAGTACAAATCAGGTAATTAGAGGCACATGTAACAAAGGTATTGGCCCAGAAATTCAGGTCGGGGGCTTCCTGCGGGTGTAAGCCCCCGACCTGCACTTACCTTGCACGACGGCAGTTGAGCTGTAGGGCCCTGTGGAATTCCACTCCGGGGCCTGGCCCAGCTGCCGGCACGCTGTGCTTACGTGTCCCAGGGGCGTAGTTAGTGCGATGCGTCCCCTGGGATCACGTGAGCCATGGGCAGCCAATCGGAGGAGGGAAAAGCCCATTCATAAGATTGACAGGAAGACCTGTCTAAACTTATGAATACTACGGGCCTCAAAATAGCATTAAACCTTCAAATAAATTTTTTAAAAACATCACACTTTTTCAATAAACTACAAATTACATTAAATAACTATTTTAAACAATAACTTAAATTTTTGAAAAAAATAATTTTATGAAAAAAGGGGCTAAAAATAAACTTACCTTGCTTTAAAGTATTAAAAATAATAAACCTGTGGAAAAAATGTTTTAATTTTAATTAATTGACCACTTACTTTGTAAAAAGCAGGCCTTACGCCTGCTTTTTAAATGTGTAAATCCTGCAGGCTTAACCTCGCGTGAAAACCTGCAAAAAAAACCTAAGTTCAAAGCGCATGCGCAGCCTCCCCTGCGCGCGCGTTCGACCTCTGAACCCCTTCGTTCAGAGGATTGGAAGTGCCGGTTTCCCGCGCATGCGCAGTGCATGCAGGAAACCCGCACTTCCATTTGGCCTACGGGTGAGTAACCCGTGCGTACTCACCCGTGGAGAGCCGAATTTCTGGGCCAATGCAATAATCATGGGGGATGTTAACCTACATATAGACTGGGCAAACCAAATTTGCAGTAATAGTGTGGGGGATGATTGCATGAATTGTATACATGATAGTTTTCTAGATCAGCATGCTGAGGAACCAACTCGGGAACAGGCTATTTTAGATCTAGTATTGTGCAATGAGAACTAGTCGCGCCTCTAGCCAAGCTGTTCCAGTACAGCTACAGCACTGGCATCTATCTGACAATGTGGAAAACTGCCCAGGTATGTCCTGTTCACAAAAAGCAGGACAAATCCAATCCAGTCAATTACCGCCCCATCAGTCTACTCTCAATCATCAGCAAAGTGATGGAAGATGTCATCGACTGTGCTATCAAGCGGCACTTGCTCACCAATAACCTGCTCACTGATGCCCAGTTTGGGTTCCACCAAGACCACTCGGCTCCTGACCTCATTACAGCCTTGGTCCAAACATGGACAAAGGAGATGAATTCCAGAGGTGAGGTGACAGTGACTGCCCTAGACATCAAGGCAGCATTTGACCGAGTGTGGCATCAAGGAGCCCTAATAAAACTGAAGGCAATGGGAATTGGGGAGGGGGAGAGCTCTTCACTGTCTGGAGTCATACCTAGCACAAAGGAAGATGCTTGTGCTAGTTGGAGGTTGATCATCACAGCCCCAGGACATTGCTGCAGACGTTCCTCAGGGCAGTGTCCTAAGCCCAACCATCTTCAGCTGCTTCATCAATGACCTTCCCTCCAACATAAGGTCAGAAATGGGGATGTTCTCTGATGACTGCACAGTGTTCAGAGCCATTCACAACTCCTCAGATAATGAAGCAGTCCATGCCCGCCTGCAACAAGACCTGGATGATGTTCAGGCTTGGGCTGGTAAGTGGCAGGTAACATTCGCGCCACACAAGTGCCAGGCAATGACTATCTCCAACAAGCGAGAGTTGAACCACCGCCCCTTGAAATTAAACGGTATTACCATCGCCGAATCCCCCACCATCAACATCCTGGGGGTCACCATTGACCAGAAAATTAACTGGACCAGCCACATAAATACTGTGGCAACAAGAGCAGGTCAGAGGCTAGGTATTCTGCGGCGAGTGTCTCACGTCCTCACTTCCCAAAGCCTTTCCACCATCTACAAGGCACAATTAAGGAGTGTGATGGAATACTCTCCACTTGCCTGGATAAGTGCAGCTCCAACAACACTCAAGAAGCTCGACACATCCAGGACAAAGCAGCTCGCTTGATTGGCACCCCATCTAGCACCTTAAACATTCACTCCCTCCACCACCGGCGTACCGTGGCTGCAGTGTGTACCATCTACAAGATGCACTGCAGCAACTCGCCAAGGCTTCTTTGGCAGCACCTCCCAAACCCGCGACCTCTTCCACCTAGAAGGACAAGGGCAGCAGGCGCATGGGAGCACCACCACCTCCAAGTTCCCCTCCAAGTCACACACCATCCTGACTTAGAAGTATATCGCCAATCCTTCATCATTGCTGGGTCAAAATCCTGGAACTCCCTACCTAACAACACTGTGGGAGTACCTTCACCATATGGACTGCAGCGGTTCAAGAAGGTGGCTCACCACCACCTTCTCAAGGGCAATTAGGAATGGGCAATAAATGTTGGCCTTGCCAGTGACGCCCACATCCCATAAAAATGAATACATTAAAAAAAAACTTGTAGTAAAGGGGCCTTTAGAGAAGAGTGACCATAATATGATAGAATTTTATATTGAGTTTGAAAGTGATTTAGTTAAGTCCGAAACTAGGGTCTTAAATCTAAACAAAGCAAACTACATAGGTATGAGGAGCAAGATATCACGGTAGACAAGCAATGGCTAGCATTTAAAGAAGTAATAAATAATTTACAACAAATATACATTCCTTTAAGGCACAAAAACCCCACAGGAAAAGTGGTCCAACCGTGGCTAACAAGAGAAGTTAAAGATAGTATTAGATCAAAGGAAGAGGCTTAAAATGTTGCCAAAAAGAGTGGTAAGCCTGAGGATTGGGAGGATTTTAAAATTCAGCAAAGGAGGACCAAGAAATTGATCAGGAAAGAGAAAAAAAGATTGAGAGTAAATTAGCAAGAGATATAAAAACAGATTGTAAGCATTTCTATAGGTATGTAAATAGGAAGAGATTAGTGAAAGTAAATGTGGGCCCATTAGAGGCAGAGACAGGAGAAATTATAATGGGCAATAAGGAAATGGCAGAGACATTAAACAAATAATTTGTATCTGTCTTCACGGTAGAAGACACAAAAAAAAATTCTGGAAATAATGGGGAACCAAGGGTCTAGAGAGAATGAGGAACTTCAAGAAATCAGTATAAGTAAAGACATACAGTAGTACTGGAGAAATTAATGGGACTAAGTGGCGACAAATCCCCTGGACCTGATGACCTGCATCCTAGGCTTTTAAAAGAGGTCGCTGCAGAGATAGTGGATACATTGGTATTAATCTTCCAGAATTCCCTAGATTTTTGAACTGTCCCCAAGGATTGGAAGGTAGCAAACATAACCCCGCTATTTAAGAAATGAGGAAGAGAAAAAACAGGAAACTATAGGCCAGTAAACCTGACATCAGTAGTAGACAAAATGCTAGAATCTATTATTAGGGACGTGGTAACAGGGCACTTAGAAAATTGTGATATGATTCGACAGATTCAACATGGTTTTATGAAAGAGAAAGCAAAATACTGCAGATGCTGGAAATCTGAAATAAAAGCAGAAAATGCTGCCTGACCTGCTGAGTATTTCCAGCATTTTCTGTTTTTATTTATGAAAGGGAAATCATGTTTGACAAATCTGTTAAAGTGTTTTGAAGATGTAACTAGCAGAATAGATAAAGGGGAACCAGTGGATGTGGTATATTTGGATTTTCAAAAAGCATTCGATAAGGTGCCACCAACAAACCCAGGGAACCCTGGATGTCAAGGGATATACAAGAATGAATTAGGAAAAAAAGGGAGGCTTTTGGCAGATACAAAGGACTAAAAACAGTGGAAGCCATAGAGGAGTAAAGAAAGTGCAGGGGGGTACTTAAAAAAGAAATTAGGAGAGCGAAGAGGGGGCATGAAAAAACACTGGCAGGCAAAATAAGGGAAAATCCCATGGTGTTTTATAAGTATATTAAGGGCAAGAGGATAACCAGGGAAAGAGTAGAGCCCATTAGGGACCAAAGTGGCAATCTGTGTGTAGAGCCAGAAGATATAGGTGAGGTTTTAAATGAATATTTTGCATCTGTGTTCACTATGGAGAAGGGTGATGTAAGCATAGAAATCAGGCAGGGGGATTGTGATATACTTGAACAAATTAGCATTGAGAGGGAGCAGGTACTAGCGGTTTTAGCGGGCTTAAAAGTGGATAAATCCCCAGGCCCTGACGGGATGTATCCCAGGCTGCTGTGTGAGGCAAGGGAGGAGATTGCAGGGGCTCTGACACAAATTTTCAGAACCTCTCTGGCCACAGGGGAGGTGCCAGAGGACTGGAGAACAGCTAATGTAGTACCATTGTTCAAAAAAGGTAGTAGGGATAAACCAGGGAATTACAGGCCAGTGAGCCTAACATCAGTGGTAGGGAAATTATTGGAAAAAATTCTGAGAGACAGAATTAGCCTCCACTTGGAGAGGTAGGGATTAATCAGGGAGAGAAAGCAGGGGGAGATCATGTTTGACCAATTTGATTGAATTTTTCAAGGGGGTGACTAGCTGTGTGGATGAGGGTAATGCAATTGATGTAGTCTACATGGACTTCAGTAAGGCTTTTGACAAAGTCCCGCATGGGATCCAGGGCAATTTGGCACATTGGATCCAAAATTGGCTTAGTGGCAGGAGGCAGAGGGTGATGGTTGAAGGTTGCTTTTGTGACTGGAAGCCTGTGTCCAGTGGTGTACCGCAGGGATCGGTGCTGGGTCCTTTGCTGTTTGTAGTGTACATTAATGATTTAGATATGAATGTAGGAGGTATGATCAGTAAGTTCACAGATGACACGAAAATTGGTGGCGTGGTAAATAGCGAGGAGGGAAGCCTCAGGCTACAGGACGATATAGACGGGATGGTTAGATGGGCAGAACAGTGGCAAATGGAATTTAACCCTGAAAAGTGTGAGGTGATGCATTTTGGGAGGACTAACAAGGCAAGGGAATACACAATGAATGGTAGGACTCTAGGAAGGACAGAGGATCAGAGGGACCTTGGTGTGCATGTACATAGATCCCAGAAGGCAGCAGGACAGGTAGATAAGGTGGTTAAAAAGGCATATGGGATACTTGCCTTCATTAGCCGAGGCATAGAATATAAGAGCAGGGAGGTTATGATGGAGCTATACAAAACGCTAGTAAAGCCACAGCTGGAATACTGTGTGCAGTTCTGGCCGCCACACTATAGGAGGGATGTGATTGCTTTGGAGAGGGTGCAGAGGAGATTCACCAGGATGTTACCTGGGCTGGAGCGCTTCAGCTATGAAGAGAGACTGGACAGGCTGGGGTTGTTTTCCTTAGAGCAGAGAAGGCTGAGAGGGGACCTGATTGAGGTGTACAAAATTATGAGGGGCATAGATGGGGTAGATAGAGAGGAACTTTCCCCTTAGTAGAGGGGTCAATAATCAGGGGGCATTTTTTCAAGGTAAGGGGCAGAAGGTTTAGAGGGGATTTGAGGAAAAACTTTTTCACCCAGAGGGTGGTTGGAATCTGGAACTCACTGCCTGAAAGGGTGGTAGAGGCAGGAACCCTCACAACATTCAAGAAGCATTTAGATGAGCACTTGAAACGCCATAGCATTCAAGGCTATGGACTAAGTGCTGGAAAATGGGATTAGAATAGGCAGGGCTTGATGGCTGGCGCGGACACGATGGGCTGAAGGGCCCCTTTCTGTGCTGTATAACTCTATGGGGGAAGAATTCAGTATCGCCCCGTTTGGGGCGCGATTATCGGCTGTGCGCAAAGTTTAGTGCCTGCCGCTAATTATCGCCTGCAACAGCAAACTTAGCTTTTATCGCACCTGGAGGTGATTGGAGCGCTAAATCAGGCGCTACACACCTCTCTTAAGGCGCAAAGGCCGAGGAGCTGGGCGCAGCGCAGGTGATGCCAGTTAGCGATGGAACACAGACAAACTGGCGCCGGACAGTTCTTAAAGGGGAGGGTCGATCTTGCTCTCCAGCCACACCCTGCTCATTGGAGCCTTGAATCTCGGCCTGGAGAGACCTGTGCCTAAATCTTGCAGCCAAGGACTATGGAGAGGACCAGGGAGCGAGCACAGCGCTTCAGCGAGCGGGCCTTGGAGGCTGTGGTTGGCGCGGTGGAGCGCAGAAGATCTATACTCTACCCTGAGAGTGGCAGGAGGCCTTTGCCGTGCGATTACAGAAGAGTGTGGAGGGAGGTGGCACAGAGCGTCTCCTCCAGGAGCATGGTGCCCAGGACCCATATACAATGTAGAAAAAAGTTCAACGACCTCACTCGGGTTGTCAGGGTGAGTGGCTTTTTTTCAATACCTCTCCATCCCTCCATCTCAACCTCACTTTATGGCCAGAAGGTCTTAAAACCCCAATGCCCAACACTCATCCAACACCTATGGCCCTCTCATGAAACACACACGCACATTCCACACTTTGCATACAGTAAGGGCTATTCATCTATGGGATGCACATCAGGCAAGACCATGGCTGTGAGGGTGCCGGTTAGTTCTCCTAGTAACCCCTAGGTGGCACCTTCATGAGTGGTTACCCCTGTGTTAAATCCCTAATTGACTGTTATTGGGCTTATGAGTTTCACCTGTGATTTGTAGTATATTAGTTCTGTTTTTCCCCTTCTCTGTGCTCAGTCTTGACAAGCCTTTGTGCCAAGTGGTTGCTTGTCAGAGCTTCTAAAGTGTAATTGTATCTTTGTGTTTATTAAGTAAAGTACTTTGTTTGAACTTTATACCTGCCTCAAGTCTCGTCTCTGCACTTGGGTCCAGAACCAGCCTCGCCCTGACAATGGCTGCATACAGTAAGGGCTATCCACCTATGGGAGGCACATCAGGCAGGACCATGGCTGTACATTTACTCAGATGCTGTCCTTTTTCTTGCAGGCAAGCTATCTCATAATAGGAGACAGCAGCAATGGACGGGTGGAGGGCGGCCTCAGCTGCAACCCCTCAGCAATCTTGAGGAGCGCGTCCACAGGATTGTGGCAAGCCGGGTGATCAGTCCCGTCGCCACTGGAGAGGCCGATCCCGTTCTGGACAGCAATGGTAAGGTCATCTTTTTGTCCTCTCTCCTTCCACTTGTCCCTCAGAACACCAGCCTTTGACACTTTCAATCCAACTTACTAAATCGCTGCACTCATTCCTCCCTTACTGCCACCCTGTCTTCACGCTAAAGCCACTCTTGTACCTCCCTGCTTTCAGATGGTGATTCACCAGCTGAGGAGACAGGCCCTCAAGCTGCCAGTGGGAGTGAAGCTGCAGGCGAGGAGGAAGATGAAGCCGGAGCATCAGCGCCACCCTCTCCCAAGGAAGCCCATGCCCACACTGGAAACACGCCTTCCCTGGAGGGGAGCAGGGGGGAAGGGTCTGATGTGGGTGAAGCTCCAGGACCCAGCGGGCTGCAGCAACGCGATGGGGGTAGGGAAGTTCGGGGGCCTTCTCCCTGGAGGGAGAGTATGCCAGTGAGTCCTGCTGCACTGGACGCAGAGGAGGAGCGGCTGATCGCTGAAATGAACACCCAGGCGGTGGACATGCACACTGAGCTCATGAGTGCAGTGGGAAGGGTGCCCGAATTCATTGAATCACTGGCAAGGAGTGTGGAGCACTTCGCTGTAGCATAGGCAGATGCCACACAAATATTTACATAGAAACATAGAAGATAGGAGCAGGAGTAGGCCATTTGGCCCCTCGAGCCTGCTCCGCCATTTAATGCGATCATGGCTGATCATACAAATTCAGTACCCGGTCCCTGCTTTCTCCCCATACCCCTTGATCCCTTTAGCCTTAAGAAATATATCCAACTCCTTCTTGAATATATTTAATGTATTGGCCTCTACTGCCTTCTGTGGTAGAGAATTCCACAGGTTCACCACTCTCTGGGTGAAGAAATTCCTCCTCATTTCTGTCCTAAATGGCCTACCCCTTATCCTTAGACTGTGACCCCCTGGTCCTGGACTCCCTGACCATCGGGAACATCCTTCCTGCATCTAGTCTGTGCAGTCCTGTCAGAATTTTACAAGTTTCAATGAGATCCCCTCTCATTCTTCTAAACTCCAACGAGTACAAGCCCAATTGACCCAATCTCTCCTCATATGTCATTCCTGCCATCCCAGGTATCAGCCTGGTTGTTGTGTATGTACCTTTAAGAGAAGAACTGATTCTATACTGCAGTACCGGCAGTGACCACCCCTGTATATAAAGCCATAGCAGGCTTCTGTACTTCAGTCTTGAATTACTCTCTGTTCAGTAAATACCTGTTTTATTGTTCTCCTGCAGTCTGAGTATTATTGATCCTCGGACACTACACTGGCGACGGGCAGGTTTGAACTCACCTACAGTACTGCATCACCTCACGGGGATCTTGTCCCTGAAGAGAAGCTTCTTGGAGGTCGAAGTCAGAACGGCGGGCGTCGACCGCGGGCAACCGGCCAGGGATCCATCGGAGAGTTGCAGGGGAGGCTGTGGAGAGCTGGGCCTGGCTCCCCAGTCGAGGTGTTCCAGCAAGTCGTGCTGGTAGCAGGTAGTGCGCTGACCCTTCCGGACTGCGGCGGGCTCAGGCTCGATCGAGCGGCTCTGCAAAGGGGCCGGGCAGCGTCGTCGGGAGGAAGAGAGAGAGAGAGGGTGGAGCGCACAGGGCGCGGTCGGTGCTCAAGAACAGGGCAGCGTGGAGAGGATAGAACGTGGGGAAGGAAAAGTGAGACGCGCCGAAGCCGCGGGTCGCCGCCATTACCCTGTAGAACGCTAGGAGCAGCGTGGCAGCAAGGGGAAGAAGGAAAAGCGCAGGAGGCGCCATTTTATTCCATTGGGGAAGAAGAAAAAGCGCGGGAGGTGCCATTTTAAATCACCCAAGATGCCGAAGAGTGCCAGTATCACTGCTTTTGACAACGAGGTAGAAGACTGGACCACGTATGTGGAAAGAATTGAAGTGTACTGCAATGCCAATGAGGTGGCCAATGGAAAGAAGGCGTCGGTATTATTAAATTTGATGGGCGCGAGAACGTATGGCCTATTGCGGAATTTAATTACCCCAGCTAAACCAATGGAGAAAAGTTTTGAAGAGATTGTTAATATCTTACAGGAACACCTAAACCCTACACCGCTGCTGATTGCAGAAAGATTCAAGTTCCATAAAAGAAACCAGCACAAAGATGAGAACAATGCTGACTATCTTACGGAACAACGCAAGTTATCGAAGCACTGCCAGTTCGGAGCAGGACTGGCAGACACCTTACGGGATAAGTTTGTCTGCGGGCTCTAGAGTGAAGGAACCCAGAAACGACTACTTTCGGAAAAGGACCTGACGCTAGAACAGGCTTTCAGCGTGGCAGTATCCTACGAAGCAGCAGCACGGGGAGCTGCGGAAATACAACAGAAACCACAAGAATACAGCGCTAACGAAATGGCGTATGGAGCAGAAAAGTGCTATCGCTGCGGCTGAACAACCCATGATCAGAAGGACTGCTGGTTTAAGGACAAAGTATGCAGGCAATGCGGGAAAATGGGACATATAGCAAGAGTCTGCAGGTCGGGAAAGAAAAGCAACACTACAAGAACTACTAAGGAAAAGTACAAGAAAGTAAAAAAAATGACAGACAGTAGTTCGGAAGATCAGGAGAGTGATAATGACTCCGGGAGCAGGAGACTAAGTTGTCTAAAGTTACACAACGTGATCGCAAAGGAGGATCACCTAACCATTTGGGTCACCCTCATGATAGCAGGGTCCCAAGTAAAGATGGAATTGGATACAAGATCAGCCCTAACTGTCATGAATCGACGAGACTATGAGCGGCTATTCTCACACATACTCTTGAAGGACACGTCCATTGTATTGAAGACATACACGGGGCAAAAAGTCTACCCCAGAGGGAAAATAAGGGTGCCAGTTGAATACAACGGCAAGGAAACACAGAAACTGTATCTATATATACTACCGGATGGAGGACCACCACTATTGGGACGTGAATGGCTCCGAAAAATACAATTGGATTGGCATTCCATTCAGGCGCTAACTGTGACTGATAAAAAGGATGATGACGTCACACCTGGACGACTGTCAAAAATTCTAACTGACGTGAAAGAGGTGTTCCAACAAGGACTTGGGACTCTAAAAGGAGTAACGGCAACGATAAAGAAATCGAGGATATGACCAAGAGATGCACAAGATGCCAGAAGGTCCAAAACGCTCCACCACACGCCCCGCTACATCCATGGGAGTGGCCCTCATCTCCATGGCAACGGGTACACATTGATTTTGCTGGTCCATTTATGGACTCTATGTTCCTAATCGCTGTGGACGCCCATTCAAAATGGCCAGAGGTCATCAAAATGTCGTCCACCACCACGGAGAAAACTATTGCAGTCCTATGGACCATCTTCGCCAGGAATGGCTTGCCAGAACAGATTTGCTCCAACAATGGGCCACAGTTTGTGTCAGAGGATTTCCGGAGATTTCTGAGGAATAATGGGGTGAAGCATTACACATCTGCCCCATATCATCCAGCCACAAATGGATTGGCTGAGAGGTTTGTTCAGACCTTTAAAAAGGCAATAAAGGCAATGCATAATGACGACATACCACTACAACACAAGGTGGATAATTTCTTGTTTGCTTACCGGAATGCGACACATGCAGTCAGCAACCAAGCTCCAGCCATAATGTTCTTCAACCGAAGGCTAAGATGTCGCCTGGATTTGCTCAAACCAAACATAAGATGAGATGTTGAGGATAAGCAATTCCAGCACATAAATGAGAAGCCAACCAGGAGCTTCAAGATAGGGCAACCAGTCTTGGCCCACGACTACCGAACAGAAAAATGGCAGCCAGGAACGATATGCACACAGCAGGGATCACTAATGTACACAGTGGACGTTGGAGAGAGCATCATGAGACGCCATGCTGACCAGATTCTAGAGGCACAGGAACAAGCCAAACCCATACCACGAGCAGGTGCACCTGGTAATCAACCCGAAGTACAGATTGCGTCTACCTCCGGAGCAGTGGTATTGGAAGCTGACGAACCAACCAATGACAATGAGCCAGAATCAACTCCGCCGCAAGAACAGGATACTCGAGAAAGGCATTATCCAGTCAGGATCAGGAAGCCTCCTCAAAGACTGAACTTTTAAATGATTATTTCAGTTGATGTATATAGTACAGAGAAAATTGTAATTGTAATTAGTTATTATTTAGTTGTTAAATGAATGTTATGTACTGTTTATCTAAAAGGGGAGGAATTGTTGTGTATGTGCCTTTAACAGAAGAACTGATTCTATACTGCAGTACCGGCAGTGACCACCCCTGTATATAAAGCCATAGCAGGCTTCTGTACTTCAGTCTTGAATTACTCTCTGTTCAGTAAATACCTGTTTTATTGTTCTCCTGCAGTCTGAGTATTATTGATCCTCGGACACTACACTGGTGAATGTTCGCTGAACTCCTTCCATGGCAAGAACATCCTTCCTCAGATAAGGTGACCAAAACTGCACACAATACTCAAGGTGTGGTCTCACCAAAGCCCTGTACAACTGCAGCAAGACATCCTTGTTCCTGTACTCAAACCCTCTCGCTACGAAGGCCAACATGCCATTTGCCTTCTTAACCGCCTGCTGCACCTGCATGCTTACCTTCAGCGACTGGTGCACAAGGACACCCAGATCTCGTTGCACTTCCCCTTCTCCCAATCTATTGCCATTCAGATAATAATCTGCCTTCCTGTTTTTGCCACCAAAGTGGATAACCTCGCATTTATCCACGTTATATTGCATCTGCCATGCTTTTGCCCAATCACCCAACCTGTCCAAATCTTCCTGGAGTTTCTCGGCATCCTCCTCACAGCACACACGCCCACCCAGCTTTGTGTCATCTGCCAATTTGGAGATATTACATCTAGTTCCCTTGTCTAGATCATTAATATATATTGTGAATAGCTGGGGCCCAAGGACCGATCCCTGCGGTACCCCACTAGTCACTGCCTGCCACTCGGAAAAAGACCCGTTTATTCCAACTCTTTGCTTTCTGTCTGCCAACCAGTTCTCTATCCAAGTCAATACCTTGCCCCCAATCCCATGTGCCTTAACTTTACACGCTAATCTCTTATGCGGGACCTTATCGAAAGCCTTCTGAAAGTCCAAATACACCACATCCACTGGTTCTCCCTTATCTATTCTACCAGTTACATCCTCAAAAAATTCCAGTAGATTAGTCAAGCACGATTTTCCTTTTGTAAATCCATGTTGACTTTGTCCGATCCTGTCACTGTTTTCCAAGTGCTCTGCTATTACATCTTTATAATGGACTCTAGCATTTTCCCCACTACCGATGTCAGGGATGTAATTCCCCGTTTTCTCTCTACCACCTTTTTTGAATAGTGGGGTAACATTAGCTACCTTCCAATCCATGGGTAGTGTTCCAGATTCCATCGAATGCTGGAAGATGATCAGCAAAGCATCAACTATTTCTCGGGCCACTTCCTTAAGTACCCTAGGATGTCGATTATCAGGCCCTGGGGATTTATCGGCTTTCAATCCCATCAATTTCCCTAACACCATTTCCCTACAAATACTGATTTCTTTCAGTTCCTCCCTTTCATCAGACCCTATGTTCCCGACATCTCTGGGAGGTTATTTGTGTCCTCCTTTGTGAAGACAGAACCAAAATATGTATTTAATTGGTCTGCCATTTCTTTGTTCCCCATTATAAATTCCTCTGATTCTGACTGCAAGGGACCTACACTTGACTTCACCAATCTTTTTCTCTTCACATATCTATAAAAGCTTTTACAGTCAGTTTTTATGTTCCTCGCTAGCTTACTCTCATATTCTATTTTCCCTTTCTTAATTAATCCCTTTGTCCTCCTTTGTTGAATCCTAAACTGCTCCCAATCCTCAGGTTTACTGCTTTTTCTGGCCAATTTATATGTCCTCTCCTTGGATCTTATGCTATCCCTAATTTCCCTTGTTAGCCACGGTTGAGTCACATTTTTTGTTTTATTTTTATGCCAAACTGTGATGAACAAATTCTGTAGTTCGTCCATGCGGTTTTTGAATGTTTCCCATTGCCTATCCACCGTCAACCCTTTGAGTGCCATTCCCCAATCAATCCTACCCAACTCGCGCCTCAGACCATCGTAGTTTCCTTTATTTAAATTTAGGACCCTTGTTTGAGTCGACGACTTCATTCTCCAAAATAATGAAGAATTCCATCATATTATGATCGCTCAGACCCAAGGGGCCTCGTACAACAAGACTGCTAATTAATCCTTTCTCGTTACATAATACCCAGTCTAAGATGGCCTGATCTCTGGTTGGTTCCTCGACATATTGGTCCAGGAAACCATCCCTTAAACACTCCAGGAATTCCTCCTCCACAGTATTGTTACTAATTTGGTTAGCCCAATCTATATGTAGATTAAAGTCACCCATGATGACTGCTGTGCCCTTATTGCACGCTTCTCTAATTTCCCTTTTAATGCCATCCCCAACCTCCGCATTACTGTTTGGAGGTCTATATACCACTCCCACTAACGTTTTCTGCCCCTTGGCATTTCTCAGTTCTACCCATACAGATTCCACATCATCAGAGCTAATATCCTTCCTTACAATTGTGTTAATCCCTTCTTTAACCAGCAATGCTACCCCACCTCCCTTTCCTTTTTGCCTATCTTTCCTGAATATTGAATACCCCTGGATGTTGAGTTCCCAGCCTTGGCCACCCTGGAGCCATGTTTCCGTAATCCCAATCAAATCATATTCGTTTATCTCTATTTGCGCAGCTAATTCATCCACCTTATTACGAATGCTCCTCGCATTAAGACACAAAGCCTTCAGGCTTGTTTTATTAACGCTCTTAGACCTATTAGAATTACTATTTACTGTGGCCATGTTTGATTTAAACCGTTGATTTCTCTGTCTGCCACTTTTGTTTTTCTCCTTCCTATCTTTTGCTTTTATCCTTGTTTCCCTTTCCTCTGTCCCCTTGCTCAGGTTCCCAACCCCCTGCCATTTTAGTTTAAACCCTCCCCCAGAGCACTAGCAAACACTCCCCCTAGGACATCGGTCCTGGCCCTGCCCAGGTGCAAACCGTCCAGTTTGAACTGGTCCCACCTCCCCCAGAACCGGTTCCAATGTCCCAGGAATTTGAATCCCTCCCCATTGTACCATTCCTCTAGCCATGTATTCATCTGAAATATCCTTCTATTTCTACTCTGACTAGCACGTGGCACTGGTAGCAATCCTGAGATTACTACCTTTGAGGTCCTATTTTTTAATTTACCTCCTAACTCCCTATATTCCGCTTTTAGGACCTCATCCCGCTTTTTACCTATATCGTTGGTACCTATATGCACCACAACAACTGGCTGTTCACCCTCCCCTTCTAAGATGTTCTGCAGCCGCTCTGAGACATCCTTGACCCTTGCACCAGGGAGGCAACACACCATCCTGGAGTCTTGTTTGCGGCCGCAGAAACGCCTCTCTATTCCCCTTACAATAGAATCCCCTATTACTATAGCTCTACCCCTCTTTTTCCTCCCGTCCTGTGCAGCAGAGCCACCCCTGGTGCCAGGAAGTTGGCTGCTGCTGCCTTCCTCTGGTAAGCCATCCCCTCCAACAGTACTCAAAGTGGTCATAGAGTCATAGAGTTATACAGCACGGATGGAGGCCCTTCGGCCCATCGTGTCCGTGCCGGCCATCAAGCCCTGTCTAATCTAATCCCATATTCCAGCATTTGGTCCGTAGCCTTGTATGTTATGGCATTTCAAGTGCTCATCCAAATGCTTCTTCAATGTTGTGAGGGTTCCTGCCTCCACAACCCTTTCAGGCAGTGAGTTCCAGACTCCAACCACCCTCTGGGTGAAAAAGTTCTTTCTCAAATCCCCTCTAAACCTCCCGCCCTTTACCTTGAATCTATGCCCCCTAGTTATTGACCCTTCTACTAAGGGAAAAAGCTCCTCAGTATCCATCCTATCTATGCCCCTCATAATTTTGTACACCTCAATCATGTCCCCCCTCAGCCTCCTCTGCTCCAAGGAAAACAAACCCAATCTGCCCAGTCTTTCTTCATAGCTGAAGCGCTCCAGCCCTGGTAACATCCTGGTGAATCTCCTCTGCACCCTCTCCAAAGCGATCACATCCTTCCTGTAGTGTGGCGACCAGAACTGCACACAGTATTCCAGCTGTGGCCTAACCAGTGTTTTATACAGCTCCATCATAACCTCCTTGCTCTTATATTCTATGCCTCGGCTAATGAAGGCAAGTATCCCATATGCCTTTTTTACCACCTTATCCACCTGTTCTGCCGCCTTCAGGGATCTGTGTACTTGCACACCCAGATCCCTCTGCACCTCCGTCTTGCCTAGGGTCTTACCATTCATTGTGTATTCCCTTGCCTTGTTAGCCCCCCGAAAGTGCATCACCTCGCACTTTTCCGGGTTAAATTCCATTTGCCACTGTTCCGCCCATCTGACCAACCCATCTATATCGTCCTGCAGACTGAGGCTACCCTCCTCGCTATTTACCACCCTACCAATTTTTGTATCATCCGCGAACTTACTGATCATACCTTTTACATTCATATCCAAGTCATTAATGTAGACCACAAACAGCAAGAGACCCAGCACCAATCCCTGTGGCACCCCACTGGCCACAGGCTTCCAGTCACAAAAACAACCTTCGACCATCACCCTCTGCCTTCTGCCACTAAGCCAGTTTTGTATCCAATGTGCCAAGGCACCCTAGATTCCATGGGCTCTTACTTTCTTGACCAGTCTCCTGTGCGGGACTTTATCGAAGGCCTTACTGAAATCCATGTATACCACATCCACTGCGTTAGCCTCATCCACACACCTAGTCACCCCCTCAAAAAATTCAATCAAATTAGTCAGACATGATCTTCCCTTGACAAAGCCATGTTGACTATCCCTGATTAATCCTTGTCTCTCCAAGTGGAGACTCATTTTGTCCCTCAGAATTTTTTCCAATAATTTTCCTACCACTGATGTTAGGGTCACTGGCCTGTAGTTCCCCGGTTTTTCCCTACTTCCCTTCTTGAATAATGGTACTACATTTGCGGTTCTCCAGTCCTCTGGCACATCCCCTGTGGCCAGAGAGGTCCTGAATATATGTGTTAGAGCCCCCGCAATCTCTTCCTTTGCCTCACACAGCAGCCTGGGATACATTTCATCCGGTCCTGGGGATTTATCCATTTTTAGGCCTGCTAAAACCGCCAATACCTCCTCCCTCTCGATGTTAATATGTTCGAGCATATCACAGTCCCCCCGCCCGATTTCTATGTCTACATCGTCCTCCTCCATAGTGAAAACAGATGCAAAAAATTCATTTAGAACCCCTCCTACATCTTCCGGCTCCACACACAGATTGCCACTTTTGTCCCTAATGGGCCCTATTTTTTCCCTAGTTATCCTCTTACCCTTAATATACTTATAAAACATCTTAGGATTTTCCTTTATTTTGCTCGCCAGTGTTATTTCATGGCCCCTCCTTGATCTCCTAATTTCTTTTTTAAGTATCCCCCTGCACTTTTTGTACTCCTCTAGGGCTTCCTCCGTCTTTAGCCTTTTGTATCTACCAAAAGTCCTCCTTTTTTTCCTAATCCATTCTCGTATATCCCCTGACATCCAAGGTTCCCTGTGGTTTTTGGAACCACCCTTGACCTTTACTGGAACATGTTGCCATTGTATGATCTCAATCTCCCTTCTGAAAGCCTCCCATTGCTCCGATGCAGATTTTCCTACAAGTAGCTGATCCCAGTCCCTTTTGGCCAGATCCTGCCTTATCCTATTAAAATCGGCCTTCCCCCAATTTAGAACCTTTATTTCCGGCCCATCCCTGTCCTTTTCCATGACCACCTTAAATCTCACCATATTATGGTCACTGTCACCAAAGTGCTCACCTACTAGCACTTTTTCCACTTGGCCGGCCACATTCCCTAGAATTAGGTCCAGTACTGCCCCCTCTCTTGTAGGACTTTCTACATGCTGGCTCAAAAAGCTCTCCTGGATGCACTTTAAGAATTCTACACCCTCTGAGCCTTTCACACTTTGACTATCCCAGTTAATATTGGGGAAGTTGAAATCCCCCATTATTATTACCCTATTATTTGCACATTTCTCTGAGATTTGCCTACATATCTGTTCCTCTATCTCCCCCTGACTGTTTGGAGGCCTATAGTACACTCCCAGCAAAGTGCTTGCCCCCTTTTTGTTTTTAAGCTCCACCCATATGGCCTCATTAGAGGAACCTGCTAATATATCACCCCTCCTTACTGCAGTAATTGACTCCTTAATTAATATTGCGACACCCCCTCCTCTTTTACCTCCCCCTCTGTCTCGCCTGAAGATTCTGTACCCCGGAATATTGAGCTGCCAGTCTTGCCCCTCCCTCAACCATGTCTCCGTGATAGCAACAATATCATACTCCCATGTGTTTATCAACACCTTCAGTTCATCCACCTTATTTGCAAGACTCCTTGCATTAAAATAGATGCCATCCAGCCTTGCCCTTATATATTTGCCCTGTCTACCAAGCTGACTTGTTTTTTTCTCTATAATTGGCAGCACATCACCCCCTATTTCAGCTCCCCTCTGTATCCCATCCCCCTGCCAAGTTAGTTTAAACCCCCCCCAACAGTGCTAGCAAACCTCCCCGCAAGGATATTTGTCCCGTTCTGGTTCAGGTGCAACCCGTCCGACTTGTACAAGTCCCACCTTTCCCAGAAGCAGGCCCAGTGATCCAGGAAACTAAAACCCTCCCTCCTACACCAACTCTTTAGCCACGCATTCATCTGCACTATCCTCCTATTCCTATACTCACTAGCACGTGGCACTGGGAGTAATCCAGAGATTACAACCTTTGAGGTCCTGCCCTTTAATGTGTTACCTAGCTCCCTAAATTCTTGATGCAGGACCTCATCCCCCCTCCTACCTATGTCGAATAGATCTGTTTGAGAGTGGGATGTCCACAGGGGACCCCTGCACTACCTGCCTGTGCCTAGTACTCTGTCTGTTGGTCACCCATTCTCTTTCTGCCTGTCCAACCTTTGCCTGCGGTGTGACCAACTGATCAAACGTGCTATTCACGACGTCCTCAGCCTCGCGAATGGTCCAGTATGAATCCAATCGCAGCTCCAGCGCCGCAATGTGGTCTGCCAGTAGCTGCAGCTGGACACACTTCCTGCACACATAGTTGTCAGGGACACAAGAAGTGACCCTGAGTTCCCACATAGCGCAGGAGGAGCATACCACAGCACCGGGCTCTCCTGCCATGACTTACCCTTTAATTAATTGCAATTATATTAAATCAAATCAATCCCACCAATTACACTACAGGTAAATAGTATATTTAAGGGCCCTGGTTTATAAACAGTCCCCGCTACACCACAGAGACTTTAGAAACTATAAACCACAGAGTTAAAGTTTATAAAGAGAGAAATACTCACCAACCAATCACTGACCTGCTTTCTGGTGACGTCACACTTCGATTACTTTTTACTTCTCTCCCTCTCTGAGATTGGAGATTAGTAAACCTACCTGGTCTCTGGGGCCTTTTTATATCACTGCCGCTCCGAGATTCCTCCCGTCACCGCTGACGCAGTGCTGCAATTCAGTCACTGGCTGCCATGACCCCATCTCTGACTGCTCTCATGCAGACTCAGATTGAGGCCACACGAGCACTGACTGCTGCCATCCTTGCTGGTTCGGACACATTTCTCCGGGGCTCTCACCGCACCGCAGCAGGCCAGCAATCTGTGCTCCAGCAGATTGCTCCGGATGCTGAAGTGCTGCCCCGTGGAAGTGCCAGTGTGTCGGTCGAGCAGGGAGTTGTTGTCCTCTCTCAAGATGACAGCATTCCTGCTGCCACCACTGTCACTTCTCCACTGCATTTGCCACCACCTGTAGGACAGACTGTTGCCACCCATGCAGAGTTGGTGCAGTCTGCAGCTGGGCCCTCCAGGCCCAGAGCTGGTCGAGGCCATCCGTCAAGGGCATCTGCAGTCTCAGGTTGTGACAGTCAGCAGCCTTCCACCAGCCTTGCTGCAGCCACTGGGGTCCCATTACAGAGGAGCAGTAGGGTGGTAAGGGGGGGAAGTGCGCAAGGGAAGGAGCTCACCCTTGAAGGGCAAAAAGTAGGAGGTGTGACAAAATGTTGGTCATTTTTTTATTAAAGGCCGAGGTTCGTGGTCAAACTTTTGTTTAGTGTTTTGGACATTATCTCCAGGTTGTGAGAACCAGTTATGTTAATGACTTTTTTTGTGTTTCTTTCTATTAGTTTGTCATGAGGAAATGACACACACACAGTTTGTAAAATAAATAAGTTTTTGTATTCAAAATGTATATGCTTGGTCTTTGCAATCATTGCTGCCTTGGCCAGCTTAGGGGTTGCGGTTTGGTTTCATTCATGTTGTTCTCAATGGCAGAAGCCATTTCCTCAGCAGGGGCCTAGAAGCAGCTTGCTATCAGCCGTTGATGGATGGCCCTTCCAGTTTCTACATTGTGGGCCTCCCTCTCGCCTTGGTGCTGTTGATCATCATCCTCCTCCTCTTAATTAAGAAGGGGAAAATAGAATATGAGAGTAAGCTTGCAGGGAACATAAAAACTGACTGTAAAAGCTTTTATAGATATCTGAAGAGAAAAAGATTGGTGAAGTCAAGCGTAGGTCCCTTGCAGTCAGAATCAGGGGAATTTATAATGGGGAACAAAGACATGGCAGACCAATTAAATACATATTTTGGTTCTGTCTTCACAAAGGAGGACACAAATAGCCTCCCAGAGATGTCGGGGAACATAGGGTCTGATGAAAGGGAGGAACTGAAAGGAATCAGTATTTGTAGGGAAATGGTGTTAGGGAAATTGATGGGATTGAAGGCCGATAAATCCCCAGGGCCTGATAATGTACATCCTAGGGTACTTAAGGAAGTGGCCCTAGAAATAGTAGATGCATTGCTGATCATCTTCCAACATTTGATGGAATCTGGAACAGTACCCATGGATTGGAGGGTAGCTAATGTTGCCCCACTATTCAAAAAAGGTGGTAGAGAGAAAACAGGGAATTACAGACCAGTAAGCCTGACATCGGTAGTGGGGAAAATGCTAGAGTCCATTATAAAAGATGTAGTAGCAGAGCACTTGGAAAACAGTGACAGGATCGGACAAAGTCAACATGGATTTACAAATGGTAAATCGTGTGTAGGGGGTGGCGTGTGGTGCGTGCGCCCAGTCAGTTATGCCCCTGACTGCCTGTGAGCAGTTCAAATCGCTCCCACACCCCTGGGTTCTAGACACCGGACTTAGGTACAGGCGGTGATACAGAAAATCGAGTAGACAATTGGTTTGGTGTAAGAAAACCAAGATTTTATTAAAACAGTGTAGAACACAGTCTTATGAGAAGCTCACTGGTATAAAATACAGGCATAAACAAAAATTATACTTATACAGGGAATGGGGAACACACGGCACATCGAGGGAAAAACAACTACATTAACAATCCCCCTTATCCTCATCCCACCCGCTATACCTAACTAGATTAAGCTACGAGGGGTCAGGAATTCATGCTCACCAATCCAAAGCCTGTTGCTTTAACAGTTGCGAGTTTTGAGGTCTGGTCCTGCTGTCCTTTGGGGTACTCCGTCGCCACGTGGTCTCAGGGCGCGGCGCTGGAGTTGTTGCTGCGACACACCTTCCCTCTCCTCAGCTGCTGTCGTCGTCCCATCGCGATGGGTTCTCTTCTTCTTCTCCCTCGGGCGGTTGTCGGCGGTAACGTTGCGGTTATGGGGCGGTTGGCCGTTTTACTGCTGGTTTGATTTTACTACCCATTCTTTGAACGCCAGCATATTCGTCGTGGGCGTGGACACCCGCGTTTAATGCCAGCTTATTCGCAGTGTTCAATAGCCAACTTATTCTCACTGTCCATACATACATACACTGCTAAATTCTTCCCCAAACGCCAGCTTATAACTAGGCGTTTGGTTTTTACCAATGCGTCTTTTGCTGCCCTTCTCTGCTCTTGTCGGGTCTTTACCCTCTTCTTCGTCTCGTCTCATTTCATCTCGCCCTTTTCGTGGCCCGTGTGTCCTGTATGACTTTGGACTCGGGTCCCGTCCTCCACCCGCGATTGGTATGGATGTCCTTGGTTGTAAAAATAATGCGGGGAGCGAGAAGAGAACCCGCCACGAGGCCAGGGCACAAGTACGAGCGGCAGCAGCCCAAGACCAAACAAGAGGTTAGAGTCAAGAGAGCAGAGCGATTGCTACTGAGGGCCTACAATTATACCCGTTTCTTCAACTCCTTATCTGCGCGCCAAATCAGGTCAGTCCATTGTTTAACTTTTGGCGGGCTGTTTTAAATGATTATACCAATCTAAGTTAACTGGCTTTAGATGGCCATTTATCGCACCTGATGGCCCCAATGTCCGGGTTGTATTGTCATTAATGCATTTTAATCGGCCTGTCCAGCCTTGGCGGCTCCCTCGAGCTGTTTCCGATTATTTATGCGGACAAGCTAATGGCCTTATGCTTAGGCCTAACTGGGCTTGATCTGTTTCGATCTGACACAATGCCTATTCAGTGTTTGCCTAGTTGTCTGTTTTTCTCAAACACAAAGTCCTTTTCACAGAAATGCATTTTAAGTTTCGATTTCCCAAAGCTGCCTGTTTATGCTACAGAATCCATGCTTTTAAAATCTTACAGGCTTTTGGTCACGAGGCACAGACGCCATCTTTTGGGTACCCTTTTTAAATTGTCCATACAGGGTCCCTTTTATTAATAACCTTGGGGGAATGTGGGAATTTTGAGAACCTTACACGTGCTTGACTAATCTACTGGGATTTTTTGAGGATGTAACTGGTAAAATAGATAAGGGAGAAGCAGTGGATGTGGTGTATTTGGACTTTCAGAAGGCATTTAATAAGGTCCCGCATAAGAGATTAGCATGTAAAGTTAAGGCACATGGGATTGGGGGCAAGGTATTGACTTGGATAGAAAACTGGTTGGCAGACAGAAAGCAAAGAGTTGGAATAAACGGGTCTTTTTCCGAGTGGCAGGCAGTGACTAGTGGGGTACCGCAGGGATCGGTCCTTGGACCCCAGCTATACACAATTTTTATTAATGATCTAGACAAGGGAACTAGATGTAATATCTCCAAATTTGCAGACGACGCAAAGCTGGGTGGGCGTGTGTGCTGTGAGGAGGATGCCAAGAAACTCCAGGATGATTTGGACAGGTTGGGTGATTGGGCAGAAGCATGGCAGATGCACTATAATGTGGATAAATGTGAGGTTATCCACTTTGGTGGCAAAAACAGGAAAGCAGATTATTATCTGAATGGCAATAGATTGGGAGAAGGGGAAGTGCAATGAGACCTGGGTGTCCTTGTGCACCAGTCGCTGAAGGTAAGCATGCAGGTGCAGCAGGCGATTAAGAAGGCAAATGGTATGTTGGCCTTCGTAGCGAGAGGGTTTGAGTACAGGAATAAGGATATCTTGCTGCAGTTGTACAGGGCCTTGGTGAGACCACATCTTGAGTATTGTGTGCAGTTTTGGTCGCCTTATCTGAGGAAGGATGTTCTTGCCATGGAAGGAGTTCAGCGAACATTCACCAGGCTAATACCTGGGATGGCAGGAATGATGTATGAGGAGAGATTGGGGTGATTGGGCTTGTACTCGCTGGAGTTTAGAAGAATAAGAGGGGATCTCATTGAAACTTATAAAATTCTGACAGGACTGGACAGACTAGATGCAAGAACGATGTTCCCGATGGTCGGGGAGTCCAGAACCAGGGGTCACAGTCTAAGGGTAAGGGGTAGGCCATTTAGGACAGAAATGAGGAGGAATTTCTTCACCCAGAGAGTGGTGAACCTGTGGAATTCTCTACCACAGAAGGCAGTAGAGGCCAATTCATTAAATATATTCAAGAAGGAGTTGGATATATTTCTTAAGGCTAAAGGGATCAAGGGGTATGGGGAGAAAGCAGGGACCGGGTACTGAATTTGGATGATCAGCCATGATCGCATTGAATGGCGGAGCAGGCTCGAGGGGCCGAATGGCCTACTCCTGCTCCTATCTTCTATGTTTCTATGTTTCATCCTCCTCTTCCTCCTCCTTCTCTGGTGGTGCTCCAAGGCCTGGTGGCATTGGCTGGGTCTTGAGGATTGCCAGGTTATGCAGTATGCAGCACACAATGAAGTGGGAGACTCGCTCAGGCGAGTACTGCAGGGTGCCTCCAGAGTAGTCCAGACAGCGGAACCGTTGCTTGAGCATGCCGATTGTATGCTCAACGATGTTCCTGGTAGCTTGGTGGCTCTCATTGTACCGCAGCTCAGCAAGGGTGTTGGGCGTACGGAGCGGTGTCATCAGCCAGGTGCACAGTGGATATCCCTTGTCCCTGAGAAGCCAACCACCTGGGTGATGCAATGCCTGGAAAAGTTCTGCCACAGTAGTCTGGCGCAGGATGTAGGCATCGTGGCTGCTGCCAGGATAGCAGGCATTGACAGCGAGTATCAGCTGCCTGTGGTCACAGACCAACTGCACGTTTAAGGAACGGAACCTCTTTCGGTTGCGGAAATCCTCTGCATTCTCATGCGGAGCACGCAAAGCCACATGCATACAGTCAATGGCGCCCTGCACCATGGGGAAGGCCGCTATCCTCGCAAAGCCCATAGCTTGTTCATGCTGCTTGGCCAGGGTCATGGGGAAAGAGATGTACTCTCGTCTCCTTTTATAGAGGGCACTTGTGACCTGACGGATGCAGCAATGGACCGCGAACTGGGAGATATTGAAATGAGCCGGTGGCATAAAAGTTGAGAGCCACTGTTATCTTCACTGCCACCGACAGAGACGTCCTGCTCCTCAGTTGAGGCTGCAGATCTGGCTGCAGCAAGTGGCAGAGCTCAGTGACCACCTCCTTGCTGAAGCGCAGTCTTCACAAACACTGGTCCTCAGACATATTAATGTATGACAATTGTTGACGAAATACCCTGGGAGGGTAAGGTCTCCTGTACAGAGGCCTGTTTTCCCTCCTCCGTCTGGCCATGATTGCCACTCTCTCTCTGCGTCTCTGTGGCCTCCGAATCTGCTGGCGCAGGACAACGCCCCCAATTAGTGCAGCCCCCATAGTCTCTTGGCAATCAAAGTAATGAAGGTCAAAAACCAAAGTACCTGCAAAGTTATGGTCAGAAGCCAAAACTACTTCACACAGCGTTGACTCAATGCAGAAGTCTCTCTTTCTCTCTCTCAAAATCTCTCTCTCTCTCTTTCAGAACGAGTGGTGCAAAAATGTCTACCACACAAAAAGCTAGAAAGAAGCCCCCTTTAAATAGCGCCCCCACAGCGACTAGGAAGCGTTCCAGTCTACCTGTCGTTGGTTGCGCTAGGTGGAAAGGAGGGGGGCGCCACTCAATTTCCATTCCGGGGCGCCACAAGGGCGTTGCATGCTCGAATGATGTCAAGATCTGCGTGCGCAGGACATCGGGTGGTATTGTTTAGCGCCGCCGCAAAATGTCCGGTCAATTTTGCGAGAGGCGCAGATACCACCGCGCCTGGGCGCTAGTTGGTTTGCGCCCCATTAGCGCCCTCTTAAGGCGCTAACGGGAGGAGCAAACCAACTGAATTTTTCCCCCATGACTCTAAAATTACACAAAATTAGGACTCATGGGATTGGGGGTAATATACCAGCATGGATTGAGGATTGGTTAATGGACAGAAAGCAGAGAATAGGAATAAAGTAGACTTTTTCGGGTTGGCAGGCTGTAACTAACTGGGTATCGCAAGGATCAGTGCTTGGGCCTCAGCTATTTACAATCTATATTAATGACTTAGATGAGGGGACTGAGTGTAACGTATCCAAGTTTGCTGATGATACAAAGTTAGGTGGGAAAGTAATCTGTGAGGAGGACACAAAGAGGCTGCGGAGAGATAGAGACAGGTTGACTGAGCGGGCAAGAACATGACAAATGGAATACAATGTGGGGAAGTGTGAAGTTAGCTACTTTATAAGGAAAAACAAAAAAACAGAATATATTTTGAATGGTGAGAGACTGGGAAATGTTTGCACTCAGATGATGTCTTTGTACATGAATCACAGAAAGTTAACATGCAGGTACAGCAAGCAATTTGGAAAGCAAATGGTATGTTAGCTTTTGTTACAAAGGGGTTAGAGTATAAGAGTAAAGACATCTTACTACAATTATACAGGGCATTGGTGAGGCCACAGCTGGAGTACAGTTCTGGTCCCCTTACCTAAGGAAAGACATACTTGCCTTAGAGGGAGTGCAGCAAAGTTTCACTAGACTGGTTCCTGGGATGAAGGGATTGTCCTATGAGGAGAGATTTAGACTAGGCCTATATTCCCTAGAGTTTAGAAGAATGAGAGGTGATCTAATTGAAACATAAAAATTTTAACGGGCTTGACAGGGTTAATGCTGGGAAAATGTTTCCCCTGCCTGGGGAATCTTGAACACAGGGTCACAGTCTCAGAATAAGGGGTCAGCCATTTAGGACTGAGATGAGGAGAAATTTCTTCACTCAAAGGCTTGAGAAGCTTTGGAATTCTCTACCCCAGCGAGCTGGGGATGCTCAGTGATTGGGTGTATTTAAGACAGAGGTCGATAAATTTTTTGGGAACTAAGAGAATGAAGAGATCTGGGGATAGTGCGGGAAGGTGGAGATGAGGTAGAAGATCAACCATGATCTTGTTGTAAGAAGTCACACAACACCAGGTTATAGTCCAACAGCTTTATTTGAAATCACAAGCTTTCGGAGCGCTGCTCCTTCGTCAGGTGAAGTGGAGAAATGCATAAAGACACAGCTTATATAGTCAGAGAATCATGTCAGATGTTTACAGGTAATGTTTCCAACTGCCATTTATCACACCTCGGCAGAGAGATAATCACAGCAATCAAAGGTGTGAATGGTGTCCAAACAGGTCAGTCAGGAAAACATTACATCAAAGAACAATGAGGTGGGGTCACAAGGGGTCACCAGACGCCATCCTACAACTCATCCGCTTCATCATTGACCACAATGTCTTCACCTTCGACAACCAGTTCTTTACCCAAACACACGGAACAGCCATGGGGACTGTTGAGTCTGTGTGTCCCAGTTATGCTTATGATCAATCACTGGACACAGACAACAAGAATAACTTTTAACAGGTCTTTACTATTCGGAGGTCAGGGCTGAACTGCCCAGCAGATCCCTACACAACACTTATATACCGGTGTGGTCACCACCGGTATTACAGTATACAGCAGCCAAGAGAAAGTAGTACATCTCTTAAGGTAGTTCTCTTAAGGTGGAACAGGTTACATACGCCACAATCCTCCCTTTTTAGCTTAACAGTTATATCCCCATTTAACATAACATAATAACATATATATATATATACAACTTCATGCAAAACAGTTCAAAGATTCAGTCTCTGAGGAGGCCTCCTGATTCGAGTTGGATAACACCTTTCAGGGGTCTCTGATTCTCGTTGCTGGGGTGACTCATCTAGTTGGTCTCTTATGGATTGGACATCATCATCAGGTACATTCACTTCTGAGGTAGATGCTTCAGGTTCACTAACTTCTTCCACGGTTGTCTCTGCCGTAACCATGGGTTCGACCCTTGTTCTTGATTCTACCAGTTGGTCAGCATGACGCCGTATTACATTTTCACCAATATCTACCATGTACATCAGGGGTCCTTGTCTGGCCCGAATTGTTCCAGATTGCCATTTCTCGTTTTTATAGTCCCGGGCTAACACTGGTTGTCCTATTTCGAAACTCCGAGTGGTCTTGTTATTTATATGCTGGAACTGTTTGTTTTCAACTTCCCTCCGCACATTTGGTTTTAACAAGTCCAACCTGGACCGCAACCTCCTGTTATAGAACATCATGGCAGGACTTTGGTTTGTCACTGCATGAGTGGCGTTTCGATATGCCAGTAGGAATTTGTCCACCTTGTGTTGTAGTGGAATCTGATCTTCACTCATGGCCTTTATTGCTTTTTTGAACGTTTGTACAAATCTCTCGGCCAACCCGTTTGTAGCCGGATGATATGGGGCAGAGGTATAATGTTTCACCCCATTCTTCTTCATGAATTTCTGGAATTCTTCTGACACGAACTGCGGTCCGTTGTCTGAACATATTTGTTCTGGCAATCCATTTCTTGCAAATATCGTTCTTAGCACCGCGATCGTCTTTTCCGAGGTAGTGGTAGTCATCTTAATCACTTCTGGCCATTTAGAATGTGCGTCCACCGCAATTAAAAACATGGAGTCCATGAATGGACCAGCAAAGTCAATATGTACACGTTGCCATGGGGTTGAAGGCCATTCCCATGGATGCAGCGGTGCAATCGGAGGTGCATTTTGCACTTTTTGGCACCCTGAGCAGCTTTTCGTCAGATCCTCTATCTGTTGGTCGATACCCGGCCACCACACATAAGCCCTAGCAAGGCTTTTCATCTTGACTCCCCCCAGATGACCTTCATGCAGTTCCTTTAGAACTCTCTCTCTTAACTTAGGAGGAATAATCACCCTTGTTCCATACATCAATGTTCCTTGACAGACGGACAGCTGTTCTCGTCTTGCTGAGAATGCCGGTAACAGTGGATCACCATGTGCTGGCCATCCCTTCACTGTCACTTCGTAGACCCGGGACAGTGTCGGGTCGTTCCTGGTTTCTCTTTCAATACTTGCATTGGTGACTGGTAAACATTCGATGATGGTCGAGTGAAATAACTCAACAGGGTCAACCGTCGGTGCCTCCTCCTCTGTAGGTAGTGGCAGGCGCGACAGCCCATCAGCATTACCATGCTGCTTTGTACCTTTGAATTCAATCTGATATTGATGTGCCCCTAGGAAAAGGGACCATCTCTGGAGTCTCTGTGCTGTCATCACTGAAACACCCTTCTTAGGGTTAAAAATGGATACCAACGGCTGGTGGTCTGTCAGAAGCGTAAACTTTTGGCCCTGCAGGTAATGATTAAACTTCTTTACTCCCCACACAAGGCTGAGAGCCTCCCTATCTATCTGAGCATAGTTGCGCTCAGCGGAGGTCAATGATCTGGATGCGAACGCGACTGGCCTCTCCAGGCCATTTGGCAACTTGTGTGAGAGTACTGCCCCAATACCATATGGAGAAGCATCACAAGCCAAACGAATAGGCAGCGTTGGGTTGAAGTGAGCCAACACGTCCTCTGAGGTAATCAATGCCTTGCTTTTGCGAAAGGCCCTCTTACAGTCCTCGCTCCACTTCCATGGTACTCCCTTCTGCAAAAGAGCGTTCAGCGGGTGCAGCACCGTGGATAAATTTGGCAGAAACTTATGGTAATAGTTAATCAACCCTAGGAACGACCTCAACTGGGATACATTATCCGGAGCGGGAGCCTTCACAACAGCTTCGATCTTGTCAGGAGACTTATGAAGCCCCTCCTGGTCAATGACATGACCACAGTACGAGATCCGCTTCTGAAAGAACTCACATTTCTGGCGATTAACTCGAAGTCCATATTCTTTCAATCTGGTGAGCACCAGTTCCAAATTTGCAAGGTGTTCCTCGTCATCATCTCCTGTAATCAGAATATCGTCCAGGTAACATTGTGTGCCTGGAATTCCCTGTAATTCCTGCTCCATGGCCCTCTGCCAAATTGCTGGAGCCGATGCCACTCCAAAAACCAGTCTATTATACCGGTACAAGCCTCTATGCGTGTTGATCGTGAGATACTGGCGTGACTCTTCCTCAACTTCCATCTGTAAGTACGCCTGCACCAGGTCTATCTTGGTGAAGTGTTTCCCACCAGACAACGAAGCGAAGATATCCTCAATCCGCGGAAGCGGATACTGCACCGTGTGAAGCACCGGATTAACAGTGATCTTGAAATCTCCACAGATGCGAACCTTCCCCGGTTCCCCCGGCTTGTTGCTCGATGAACGCTTCATGACGGGAACAATGGGCGTGGCCCACTCACTCCAGTCTACCTTAGACAGTACTCCTGAACGTTCTAGCCCTTCCAGCTCAGCTTCCACAGCAGGTCGTATCGCATAAGGTACCGGTCTGGCTTTGAAAAATTTCGGATTTGCATGTTCTTCAACCTTGATGTTTGCCGTAATTCCTCTCAGTGTTCCCAGTCCCTGTTGGAACACCTCTTTAGCATCGTCCAATATTCTGGACAATCATTTAGGTTTGACATCTTTTTTACCGGGATCTACCGTTAGTGCTTTTAAGGAATGCCAGTCCATATTTATTTTCCTAATCCACTCCCGTCCCAGTAGTGGCGGACCTCCCTCAGGTAGCACATATAAGTCCATTCCTCGGCTTTCTTTGCCCTTGTGGACCACCTTTACCTCTATCTTCCCGATGGGGTATACTCTTTGCCCCGTGTATGTTTTCAATACAACCTCCGTATCCCGTAGGGGAATATGTGGGAATAACCTTTTGTAATCTTGCTTATTCATGACCGTCAATGCCGATCCAGTGTCCAATTCCATCTTCACTTGGACTCCTGCTATCTGAAGTGTGACCCAAATTGTTTGGAGGTCTGCTTCCTTACCAACATTGTGTACTCTTAGACTACCCAGTTCATTACTGCTGGAGTCTGAATCTGACTTCTGTTCGTTCGAACTGTTCTCTGTCACCTTGTGTACCTTTCTGTACTTTTCCTGCGGTGACTTTTTGTTGCTGGTCTTCTTTCCTGACCGGCATACTTTAGCTATGTGACCAAGCCTGCCACATTTTCTGCATTCCTGATTTTTGAACCAGCACTGGTTCTGATCGTGCGTTGTCTTTCCACAACGATAACATTTTACTGTACCCAAGACCATTTGATTGGTGCTGAGTTCCGGTGACCGTAGCTGCATTTCCGCCGTGCCTCTCGCTGCGGCTTCGTGCGATGCTGCAATAGTGACAGCTTTATCAAGCGTAAGATCATTCTCCTCAAGCAGTCGCTTTTGTGTTCCTTCTTTTAACAATCCACACACAAATTTATCTCTCAGCGCATCTGCTAGTCCTGTTCCAAACTGACAGTACTTTGATAGCTTACGCAGTTCAATTAAAAATTCAGCGTTGCTTTCGTCTTTCAGCTGCGTTCTTCTGTAAAATTTAAATCGTTCCGCTATCATCAGCGGCATGGGGTTTAAATGATTTTTCAGGACAGTAACAATATTCGCGAAAGTCTGATCCGCCGGTTTATCTGGTGATAGAAGGTGCTTCAATAGCCCATATGTCTTCGCACCCATTGAGCTTAATAAGGTTAGTGCTTTCTCATCATCTGGTACCTTATTTGCTTTACAATAAACTTCCATGCGTTCTACATACGTGGTCCAATCTGCGATATCGCTATCAAAGGTATTAATGTTCCCATGTTTAGGCATCCTTGCAAGTTTTTAAATTTTTCCTTTTCTCACAATGGCGGCTTCCCGCGCTTGTCTTCGTCCCCCGCCTACTAAAATGGCGGCTTCCCGCGCTTGGCGGTCTTTCCCGTGCTCGTCTTCTTTCCCCGCCGACTACAATGGCGGATTCCCGCGTTTGCCTTCTTCCCCCGCTGGCTGCAATGGCGATTGCCGTGCTGCTGCCGTTCTCGCCTCCCCAGCGGTTCTCAATTCCCCGACGCTGCTTTGCCTCGCAGCCCCGCTTGCAGCCCAGTCCTTTACACCGGCTGCGTTTGAGTTCTCCGCGGCTCTCGTGCCTTAAGCTGCCCCAGTCGCTGCGCCTCTCGGCCTCGATTGCAGCCCGGCCCTTTTTACCGGCCGTGGTCGAGTTCTCCGCCCTTATTCCTCCGTTTTCCCTCCCCTACTCCACAGCCAACGCGGCCGACTTTCTGCTCGTGTCGCTGATCGGCTTACCCACCACTGTGGTAGAAGGGATGATCACTGCCTGTCGCTGATGGAGGGCTTCGTGGTCAGAATTTTTCTTTTTAACCCGGGTTCTCGATGCCTCCCGTGCGATGGTGCTCAGCAGGATGACGAGGGCGGATGCCTCTTCTCGACGCCCGTTCTGAGGTCGAAGCTGCCTTGGATGTAAAACTGCCGCAGGGTAAGATCGGACTCGTCGCCACTGTTGAGCCTGTGTGTCCCAGTTATGCTTATGATCAATCACTGGACACAGACAACAAGAATAACTTTTAACAGGTCTTTACTATTCGGAGGTCAGGGCTGAACTGCCCAGCAGATCCCTACACAACACTTATATACCGGTGTGGTCACCACCGGTATTACAGTATACAGCAGCCAAGAGAAAGTAGTACATCTCTTAAGGTAGTTCTCTTAAGGTGGAACAGGTTACATACACCACAGGGACCAAATTCGCACCCCAATACGCAAACATCTTCATGCACAAGTTCAAGCAAGACTTCTTCGCTGCACAGGATCTCCAACCAACGCTATACACCAGGTACATCGACGACATTTTCTTCCTATGGACCCACGGCGAAGAATCACTGAAAAGACTACACGATAACATCAACAAGTTCCATCCCACCATCAAACTCACCATGGACTACTCCTCAGAATCGGTTTCATTCCTGGACACACGAATCTCCATCAAAGACGGACACCTCAGCACTTCACTCTACCGCAAGCCCACGGACAACCTCACGATGCTTCACTTCTCCAGCTTCCACCCCAACCACGTTAAAGAAGCCATCCCCTATGGACAAGCCCTGCGAATACACAGGATCTGCTCAGACGAGGAGGAACGCGATGGACACCTACAGACGCTGAAAGACGCCCTTGTAAGAACGGGATATGATGCTCGACTCGTCAATCGACAGTTCCGACGGGCCACAGCGAAAAATCGCATAGACCTCCTCAGAAGACAAACACGGGACACAACCAACAGAGTAACCTTCGTCATCCAGTACTTCCCCGGAGAGGAGAAACTACGCCATGTTCTTCGCAGCCTTCAACATGTCATTGATGATGACAAACACCTCGCTAAGGCCATCCCCACGCCTCCACTACTCGCTTTCAAGCAGCCGCCTAACCTCAAACAGACCATCGTTCGCAGCAAATTACCCAGCTTTCAGGAGAACAGCGACCACGACACCACACAACCCTGCCACAGCAACCTCTGCAAGACATGCCAGATCATCAACACAGATACCATCATCACACGTGAGGACACCACCCACCAGGTACATGGTACATACTCATGTGACTCGGCCAACGTTGTCTACCTCATACGTTGCAGGAAAGGATGCCCCGGAGCATGGTACATCGGCGAGACCATGCAGACACTGCGACAACGGATGAACGGACACCGCGCAACAATCACCAGGCAGGAGTGTTCCCTCCCAGTCGGGGAACACTTCAGCAGTCAAGGACATTCAGCCTCCGATCTTCGGGTAAGCATTCTCCAAGGCGGCCTTCGAGACACACGACAACGCAAAATCGTCGAGCAGAAACTGATAGCCAAGTTCCGCACCCATGAGGACGGCCTCAACCGAGATCTTGGGTTCATGTCACGCTACATGTAACCCCACCTGACGCAGGGTCATTGAGACTCGAGTCGACATTGGCTTGTTCTCTCTACACAGATGCGGCTGGACCTGCTGTGATTTCCAGCAAAAAAAATGTTTTTTGTCTTTTTTTGTTTTTCATACAGACCCCAGCATCTGCAATATTTGACCCCTTGTGACCCCACCTCATTGTTCTTTGATGTAATGTTTTCCTGACTGACCTGTTTGGACACCATTCACACCTTTGATTGCTGTGATTATCTCTCTGCCGAGGTGTGATAAATGGCAGTTGGAAACATTACCTGTAAACATCTGACATGATTCTCTGACTATATAAGCTGTGTCTTTATGCATTTCTCCACTTCACCTGATGAAGGAGCAGCACTCCGAAAGCTTGTGATTTCAAATAAAGCTGTCGGACTATAACCTGGTGTTGTGTGACTTCTTACATTTGTCCACCCCAGTCCAACTCCGGCATCTCCACACCATGATCTTGTTGAATGGCGGAGCAGACTCGAAGGTCCAAATGGCTGACTCCTGCTCCTATTTCTTATGTTCTTATGTGCATTTACAAAGGTGGGGGGGGGGAAAGGGTCCCTTGTACAGGGGGTCCCTTGTAGAGAGGGGGAGGGAAAGAAGGGATCCCTTGTATGGGGGGGGAAGGGGCCACTGTTCCCTCTAAGGTGCGCGGCCGTCCACTTATCCCTGAGCTCTCGTGCACTTCAATTGAAAGGCAGCGCAGAGAACTGGACAGCAGCTGGAGCAGGGGAGGCCCCAATACACAACACTGTGTTTATACACACAAACATCTTTTCAGCCTTCTGCATATGCGCACTGTTTACCAAAGCCACACATGCGCAATATCCCACATTGGCGGCGTGCACTGCTACGCTTTCCTCGGGTCCATAATGGCAAAGTCACTGGATCCATTGGGGGCCGGGGAGTGGGGTACGGAAGACAGAGGATCAAAAGGGGAGAGAAAGGGTGACTCGGAGGAGGAGGGATGGAGAGAGAGAGACTGGGGGGGGGAGAGAGAGAAAGACAGAGGGGGGAGAGAGAGAGACAGGGGAGAGAGAGAGAGACGGGGAGAGAGAGAGACGGGGAGAGAGAGAGATGGGGAGAGAGAGAGAGACTGGGAGAGAGAGAGAGACGGGGCAGAGAGAGACGGAGGAGAGAGAGATGTATGAAAGCAAAATCATGTTTGATGAATCTGTTAGAGTTTTTGAGGTTGTAACTAGCAGAATAGATAAAGGGGAACCAGTGGATGTGGTGTATTTGGATTTTCAGAAGGCATTCGATGAGGTGCCACAGAAGAGGTTATTGTTATGTTCATAAATAAATAGACGTTTTCATTATGAACAGCTAGCTTGAGCTAGTCATTTATTCAGCCATGTGGACTAGTGTACAGGCATCCATCTTGACTACTGCCTTGTGGGTAGCCCCTTACTACTAAACATACAGCTCCACCTAGTGTACCATTCTAGAATGACATGTTACTGATTATTACATCCCCCTTCCTTAGAGGTTAAGCAAAATCAATATCAATCAATCATAACGACATAAACATCTTCACAACAGTCAACACATTTTCAAAGCTTTACTTTATGAACTCTAAGCTTTTCATTCTTTTATTATAGTTTTCTTTGTACTCAAAGATTAAGTCTATCAGACTTTTTTACTTCACGTGTGGATCTTCTCAGCACAGGTAAGTCTGATGTGTTTTCATGAGAGCCTGTATGTGTGTTTGTGTTAGATTGTTCTGGTGGTGAGTGACAAGATTCAGTTGCAGCATTGTCATCGATTTGCTCTTGGATAGTTTCTTGTGTTTTCAGGAGGGAACGGCGGTTCCTCCTGAGAATCTGTCCTTCCTCAGTTCTAACAGTGTATGACCTTGGTCCTACTTCCTCAAGAACTGTAGCTTTCCTGTTCCATGCATCTGGATCCTCAATCCTGACAACATCATCCCTTGTCAATGGTTTCAGAGTTTTGGATGACTTGTCATAGTGTGATTTCTGTTTCAGCTTTAACAGTTGAAGTCTCTGTCTTAGTTCCTTACTCTGCTTTTCTTTTGCACAGCAGGGTAGCGTGATGCGCAACTTGCGACCCATTAGGAGTTCAGCAGGTGAAGAACCACAGTCTAGAGGGGAGGCTCGATAGCTCAGCAGGGCGAGATAAGGATCAGACTTGCTTTCTGTTGCTTTCTTCAGTAGCTGTTTGAGAACTTGAACACCTTTCTCTGCCTTACCATTCGACTGAGCATACAGAGGACTGGATGTGATGTGTTGAAAGTCATAATGTGCTGCAAACTGTTGCCACTCCTTACAGTTGAAGCACGGATCATTGTCGCTAACGGCAATCCTGGGAATTCCATGTCTGGCGAAGATGGATTTAACATGCATTATGGCACTGCTTGCTGATGTGCTTGAGAGCAGTGCCATCTCAGGATAGTTAGAATAGTAGTCAATCACTATTAGATAGCCCACAGCCCCGAGACCGGAGAAGCAGCGGACCTGTGCAGAAGCAGCCCGAGGCGGGAGAGCTTAAAGGCTTGAGAGGGAGCAGTCAGAGGCACTGAGGCCCACAGCCCCGAGACCGGAGAAGCAGCGGACCTGCGCGGGAGCAGCCCGAGGCTGGTGAGTTTAAAAGCTCACCTTTCGCGGGCTTTTTCTTTCACAGCTGGTGCAATCAGGAGAGCAGGAGGCCAGTAACTCTTATATAGGTGGAGCTGTTGCTAAACCCGAAACACTACAGTGTAGTGTCTCCCACCCTTCCACCTCCTCTAACCTTTTAGGGGTTAGGGGAAGTTGAAAAGGTAGGTTCAATTTATTTTATTTCAGGAGCCTAACCTAGGTGGAAAAGGTTCCAGGACAGGAGGCAGCAGTGAAAATACAACACCAGAAAACAGGTAGGTGACTGGTTGGTGAGTACTTTCACAAACTTATTCTAAGTAGAATTCAATAATTAAGCTAAATCGTAGTAAATAAAAGGGTATTGTAAGGGTTAAGTCATGGAAGGGCAGCTCGGACCCGTGCCATGCTCCTCCTGTGCCATGTGGGAAATCAGGGACACTGTCCCTGACAACTATGTGTGCAGGAAGTGTGTCCAGCTGCAGTTCCTAGCAGACCGCATGGCGGCGCTGGAGCTGCGAATGGACTCACTCTGGAGCATACGCGATGCTGAGGATCTTGTGGATAGCACATTCAGTGAGTTGGTCACACCGCAGGTAAAGGCTAGCTCAGACAGTAAATGGGTGACCAAAAGGCAGGGTAAAGGCAGGAAGGTAGTGCAGGAGTCACCTGCGGTCATCTCCCTCCAAAACAGGTTTACCGTTTTGGGTACTGTTGGGGGAGATGACTTATCAGGGGAAGGCACCAGCAGCCAGGTTCAGGGCACCATGACTGGCTCTGCTGCACAGAAGGGCGGGAAAAAGAGGGATAGGGCTATAGTGATAGGGGATTCAATTGTAAGGGGGATAGATAGGAGTTTCTGTGGCCGAGACCGAGACTCCAAGATGGTATGTTGCCTCCCTGGTGCAAGGGTCAAGGATGTCTCGGAGCGGGTGCAGAGCATTCTGAAGGGGGAGGGGGATCAGCCAGTTGTCGTGGTACATGTAGGTACCAACGATGTAGATAAAAAGAGGGAGGAGGTCCTACAAGCTGAATTTAGGGAGTTAGGAGCTAAATTGAAAAGTAGGACCTCAAAGGTAGTAATCTCTGGATTGCTACCAGTGCCACGAGCTAATAAGTTTAGAGAGAGTAAGATAGATAAGCTAAATACGTGGCTTGAGCAGTGGTGCAAGGGAGAGGGATTTAAATTCCTGAGGCATTGGAACCAGTTCTTGGGGAGGAGTGACCTGTACCAAGGGGACGGTCTACACCTGAACTGTGAGGGAGCCGATGTCCTCGGGGTAATATTTTCTAGGGCGGTTCGGGAGGATTTAAACTAATTTGGCAGGGGGATGGGAACCTAGGTAGTGGAAAAGAGGGAAGTCATATGAAGTCAGAAATAGATGGTAGAAAGGTGAGAAGCAATAAGCAAAGGAGAGAAACACAAAGGGCCAAACTAATTCATAATGAGAGTGTGAAAAAAGCAAGCCTGAAGGCTTTGTATCTTAATGCTAGAAGCATTAGGAACAAGGTGGATGAATTAGTTGTGGAAATAGAGGTAAACAAGTATGATTTGATTGGGATTACAGAAACGTGGCTGCAGGGTGGGCAAGGCTGGGAACTTAACATCCAGGGATATACAATATTTAGGAAGGATCGGCAAAAAGGTAGGGGAGGTGGGGTAGCATTGCTGGTAAAGGAGGGGATTAATGCAATGGAAAGGAAGGATATTAACTCGGATGAAACGGAATCTGTATGGGTAGAAATGAGAAATAGCAAGGGGAGGAAAACGTTAGTGGGTGTGATATATAGGCCTCCAAATAGTAATATGGAGGTGAGGGAAGGCATAAAAAGGGAAATTAGAGAAGCGTGCGATAAGAGCACAGCTGTCATCATGGGTGACTTTAATTTACATATTGATTGGACTACCCAAATTAGTAAAAATTCTGAGGAGGAGGAATTCCTGGAATGTTTTCGGGACGGTTATCTGGACCAATATGTCGAGGAGCCGACTCGAGATCAGGCCATTTTAGACTGGGTATTGTGCAATGAGAAGGGACTTATCAGCAATCTTCTTGTACGAGGCCCCTTGGGTCAGAGCGATCATAATATGATCGAGCTCTCAGTCGAGATGGAGAGTGAGGAAATTGAATCAGAGACTAAGGTCCAGAACTTAAATAAAGGGAATTACGAGGGTATGAGACGGGAATTGGGTAAGATTGATTGGGTGGTGTTTCTGGGGGGATTGACAGTGGATAGACAATGGCAAGCATTCAAAGATAGAATGGAAGAATTCCAGAACATGTTTATACCGGTTTGGCATAAAAATAAACCTAAAAAGGTGACTCAACCGTGGATAACGAGGGAAATTAGGGACAGCATAAAATCAAAAAAAAGGGCATATCAACTGGCAAAAAAAAGCACCAGACCGGAAGATTGGGGGCAGTACAGGATACAGCAAAAGAGGACAAAGGGATTAATCAGGAAGGGGAAAATAGAATACGAAAGTAAACTTGCAGCAAACATAAAGACAGACTGCAAAAGCTTTTATCGGTATATCAGGAGGAAAAGACTGGTAAAATCCCAAGTCGGTCCCTTGCAGTCCGATTCGGGAGAATATATAATGGAGAATAAGGAAATGGCAGACCAATTAAACTCATACTTTGGTTCTGTATTCACAAAGGAGGACACAAATAACCTCCCAGGAATATCGGCAAACACAGGGACTAATGAGAGGGAGGAGCTGACAGAAATTAGTATCTCTAGGGATATGGTGTTGGGTAAGTTGAGGGGACTGAAGGCCGACAAATCCCCGGGGCCTGATAAACTACATCCTAGGGTACTTAAGGAGGTGGCCCTGGAGATAGCAGATGCTCTAAGGATCATCTTCCAGAACTCCATTGACTCGGGAACAGTACCCGTGGATTGGAGGGTAGCTAATGTTACCCCAATATTTAAAAAGGGGGGTAGAGAGAAAGCAGGGAATTATAGACCAGTAAGCCTTACATCGGTTGTGGGCAAAATGCTAGAGTCCATTATTAAGGATAAAATAGCGGAGCACTTGACAAATGGGGAAAGGATCGGACAGAGTCAACATGGATTTACAAAGGGTAAATCGTGTTTGACTAATCTGCTGGAATTTTTTGAGGAAGTAACTGGTAAAATAGATGGGGGAGAGCCAGTGGATGTGGTGTACCTTGACTTCCAGAAAGCCTTCGATAAGGTTCCACACAAAAGATTATCATGCAAAATTAAGGCTCATGGGATTGGGGGCAAAGTATTAACGTGGATAGAGAACTGGCTGGCGGATAGAAAACAGAGAGTTGGAATAAACGGCTCGTTTTCGGAGTGGCAGGCAGTGACCAGCGGGGTGCCGCAAGGATCTGTCCTGGGACCCCAGCTGTTCACAATATATATAAATGATCTGGATCAGGGAATTGGATGCAATATTTCCAAATTCGCTGACGACACTAAACTAGGAGGAGGGGTGGGCTCTGATGAGGATGTCAGGAGGCTACAGTGCGATTTGGACAGGTTGGGGGAATGGGCGGATACGTGGCAGATGCACTATAATGTGGATAAATGCGAGGTTATCCACTTTGGGGGTAAAAACAGGAGGGTAGATTATTATCTAAATGGCAATAGATTGGGAGATGGGGAAGTGCAGAGGGACCTGGGTGTTCTTGTGCACCAGTCACTGAAGGAGAGCATGCAGGTGCAACAGGCGATTAAGAAGGCAAATGGTATGTTGGCCTTCATATCAAGGGGGTTCGAGTATAGGAATAGGGATACCTTACTACAGCTGTACAAGGTGCTGGTGAGACCGCATCTGGAGTATTGTGTACAGTTTTGGTCGCCCCATCTGCGGAAGGATGTTCTTGCCATGGAAAGAGTGCAACGGCGATTCACCAGGCTGATACCTGGAATGGCGGGAATGACCTACGAAGAGAGATTAAATAGTTTGGGCTTGTACTCACTGGAGTTTAGAAGATTGAGAGGGGATCTCATCGAAACATATAAAATTATGGCAGGCCTGGACAGGCTGAATTCAGAGAGAATGTTTCCAATGGCCGGGGAGCACAGAACCAGGGGCCACAGTCTAAAAATAGCGGGCAAATCATTTAAAACAGAGATGAGGAAGAATTTCTTCACTCAAAGAGTGGTGAGCCTGTGGAATTCCCTGCCACAGAGGGCTGTGAAGGCTAATTCAATAAATATTTTCAAGAGAGAATTGGATATATTTCTGAAGGCTAAGGGGATTAAGGGTTACGGAGAAAAGGCGGGGACAGGGTACTGAACTGGTAAGATCAGCTATGATCTCAGACGAAGATCAGCCATGATCTCATTGAATGGCAGAGCAGGCTCGAAGGGCCGAATGGCCTACTCCTGTTCCTATCTCTATGTATCTATGTATTTACCATTCAAATGAAAGAGGTCCATACCAACCTTTTGCCACGGTGCTGTTGGTAAGTCAGCTACTATCATTGGTTCCTTTGCTTGTTTGTTTTGGTGTTTCTGACAGGTCTCACATATGCCTATCATGTTCTCAATGTCCTTATTTATGCCAGGCCAATAGGCAGTGTCTCTTGCTCTCCTTTTGCATTTTTCAATTCTGAGGTGTCCCTCATGAATCCTTTTGAGCATGTCTTGACGTAGAGCCTGTGGAATGACTACTCTGTTCTGTTTTAGTGATAGTCCACTTGCGACACTTAACTCTGACCTGATGTGATAGTACTTTGGACAGGAACCTTTTGGCCAACCATGATGAATGTTCTCTATTACTGTTTGTAACACTGTGGCCTAGAAATTGGGTTCTGGTCTTGCCAGGGCTGTAGCGCCAGAAAGTTTGCGCCAGCGGTAATGCGGCAGCGCCCGATGAAAATTCGGGTGCGCCGGGCCCAGACGGCGGCGGGCGCTAAAACCCTCCTTTAGCGCCTCAAAACGGGCGTGAACTTGGGTTTCCCGGCGTTAATCCCCCGCTGCGGCACCCGATGCGGTGCGGCAGGCGGGGGAACTGCAGGCCTCCTCCTCCTGTTAAGGAGGAGCTGCCTGCAGCCGACAACTGTCCGGCGGATTGACCCGACATCTGAGCCCGGCACCTCGGGGAAGTGCCGGGCTCGCATGAGACACTGATCAGGGCCGCGGGGGGGGAATGCAGGAGTCCGGGAAGGGAGGTGCGGGCAGGCGGCCGCCGGGAACGCGGCCGGCCGCCGCTCCACCTTTATGCGCCGGCGCACACTGGGGGAAGACTCTGTTGCCAGAGTCTTAGTTGCGCCTGCCACGGGCGAGGCGGGCGCAACTGAATTTCGGCTTGGGGCCGGGTTACCACGGCAACCGGGATGCTGCGCACACCGATGACGTCATCGGTGCCGGCGCAGCGCTACCGGTCTACCGCCGCGGAAGGGCCCCAGGCAATTTAGGAACCGGCGCCAATTGCAGCGCTAGGCCCTCTAGCGCCGCAAAATCGGTGCTAAGGGCACTGAATTTCTAGGCCTGTATCTTTTACTGTTTCTTCTGCTATTTGCTTTGATTTTGTGTCTGACACGGGCAGTGCAGCAGTGACCAAACTCACATGAACATCCACGTCTTCCTCAGTAGAGCTCACATGACTCATTGTGGGTGCTCGGGATAGTGCATCTGCTAACACTATGTATTTGCCTGGTGTGTAGATCAGTTCAAAGTCATATCTTTGCAGCTTCATCATGAGTCGTTGAATCTTTGGAGACATCTCATTCAGATTTTCTTTTTATGATGGCAACCAGTGGGCAGTGGTCTGTCTCAACTGTGAAGGTGGGAAGTCCATATATCTAGCCATGGAACTTTTCTAGTCCAACTACCAAGCCTAGACATTCCTTTTCAATCTGGGCGTATCGACACTCAGAGTCAGTCATAGACCTGGAGGCATAGGCAACAGGCTTCCAATCTTCACCCTCTGCTTGTAGCAAGACCGCGCCTAGGCCATCTTTCGATGCATCCGTTGACACTTTGATTCTCTTTGTTGGGTCAAAGAAGGTGAGTACAGGTGTGGTTGTCAGCACTGTTTTGAGGTTCATCCACTCTTGCTCATGTCTTTCTGTCCATGCAAACTCATTTGTTTTATGTAGCAGCTCTCGCAGACAGGCTGTCTTGGCTGGCAAGTTAGGAATGAACTTTCCAATGAAGTTTATCATCCCCATGATGCGTAGCAGTCCTTTTTTGTCAGTGGGTCAGGGCATTTTGAGTATGGCATTTACTTTTTCCATATCTGGCTCTATTCCTTTATCAGATAGATTATCTCCTAGGAAAGTGACTTCCTGGACGGCAAACTGACACTTGGCTTTGTTGAGCTTCAGTCCATTCCGGCATATGCTCTGTAGCACTTTAGTCAGTCTCTCATTGTGTTCTTTCAGTGTGGAGCCCCAGATGATGATGTCATCAACATAGACCCGAACTCCTTCCAGACCTTCAATTATGTGTTCCATCGCTCTATGAAAGATTTCAGATGCAGATATTATCCCGAAAGGCATTCTGAGGAAACAATACCTGCCAAATGGTGTGTTGAAGGTACAGTATTTGGTGCTCTCTTCATCCAGGTATAGTAGCCAAAATCCTTGTGAGGCATCGAACTTTGTGAAGTACCTGGCACCTGACATTTCACTGGTGATTTCTTGTCGCTTGGGAATCTGGTAGTTGTAATGATATCAGCAAATAGTGATGGTATTTGCCTGTTTGATTATTTATGCCTTACCAGCATATTTGCCTGATTGATTATTTATGCCTGACCAGCAAAGGGCATGTGAGAGACAAGCAGTTTAGTTTTAGTTTCACTTTAGATGGATCTCTAAGATGGTGTCTCCTGTAATGCTGTTAAATTAGATGAACAAACTTTAGATTAAAAGACAATCTCTTTCAATGAATGTGTCGTCATTGAACCCACATACAAATCAATACATGGTGTCAGAAGTGATTGAAAGAGATGAAGAGGAAAAATCTGAAGTTAAATCAGCTCTCCACATATTAGCAAGCCAAAAGAGAACATCGTTACTTACCATTGGAGAATAGCTAACGAAGTGAAAAAATGGTAGGATTACACCCACCGGCGAAGCTTCAGTTGACAGGTAATGTGGCTGAAAATTGGAGAAGGTTCAAACAACGTTTGGAGTTGTATTTAGCGGCAATCGGAGCTGATGAGAAAAGTGATAAAATGAAAGCGTCAGTGTTCTTACATGTCGTGGGTGATGAAGCGCTGGAGGTGTATAATAACTTCACATTCGCTGCTGATGGAGACAAAATGAAGCTGGATAAAATAATGGAACAGTTTGAGGCCTACTGCATACCTAAATGTAACGTGACGTTTGAGAGGCACAGATTTTTCACATGTGTACAGAAAACGGGAGAGACTATTGATCAGTATGTGACTGAACTGAGAAACCGAAGCAAAACGTGTGAATTTGGGAGACTGACAGACTCGCTGATAAAAGACAGACTGGTGTGTGGTATTCCAGATAATGGTCTAAGGGAAAGACTGCTAAGAGAGCAAAATCTAGACCTGGGAAAAGCCATAGCACTGTGTAGGGCTACAGAGACTGTGAAGTCGCAGGCAAAGGAGCTGTTCAGTGACAGTAGCTGCAACGTGGATGCAGTGAGAAAGAACGGACACAAACCGTTTAACAAAAAGAGCACCAATGTGAAAAAAGAGGCGTGGCCAGCGAACAAAAATGAAAGGGGCAATCGAAAGTCATGTAGTCGATGCGGTACACAGCATACACCAAAAAAGTGTCCAGCATATGGTAAAACATGCAATAGTTGCAACAAAAACAACCATTATGCCCGTTGCTGCAAGAACCAAGCGCAACAAAGCAAGGTCCATACAGTAGATGAAAGCGAGATAGAGGAGTTCTATGTAGATGTTGTGCCTGAAAACAAAAAAGAAAAAAGAGACTGGATGTTGACACTAAAAGTGAATGACATACATATTCCATTTAAATTGGATACTGGAGCACAAGTTAATGTGATATCAGAGACTGATTTTAAGAAAATTAGACCCAGACCAAAGATACATGGAATAAAAGTGAAAGTGACAGGATACTCAGGTACTGATATACCAGTGAAAGGAAAATGCATTGTCAAAGTGACACACAAGGACAGAGAGCACACGCTAGCATTAATTGTGGTGCCAAAGGATGTGCAAGCCATACTAGGTTTAATAGCCTGTGAGAGACTGAACCTGGTAAAGAGAGTCCTCGTTGTGGAAAGCGAAGGAGAGACAGTCTATGATGAACTCATGAAAGAGTACAACGACCTATTTCAGGGTCTAGGCTGCCTTCCAGGAGAACACACGATCAGAGTAGATAAAAGTATGCCAACGGTCATACATCCATGCAGAAAAGTTCCATTTGCTCTTCAAAAGCAACTGAAGGCAGAGTTGGACAGGATGGAAAGCCTGAACGTGATTCAGAAGATAGATGAGCCAACTGAGTGGGTGAGTTCCCTCGTCGTTGTGGACAAAAAGAATGGAAAGCTCAGAATTTGCCTGGATCCAAGAGATCTAAACAGAGCAATAAAGAGAGAGCACTTCAAGCCTCCTACACGTGAGGAAATCATGTCACAGTTTGCAAATGCAAAGTATTTCAGCAAGTTAGATGCATCATCAGGATTTTGGCAGATGAAACTGGACGAGGCAAGTTCAAGACTGTGCACGTTCAACAGTCCATTTGGCAGATACAGATTCCTAAGGTTACCATTTGGCATTGCCTCAGCTCCTGAAGTGTATCACAAAACTATCCATATGATCTATGAGCACCTGGAGGGAGTTGATACATCAATGGATGACATCATAGTATGGGGAACCACGAGAACTGAGCATGACGCGTGACTGAAAAAAGTGCTGGAAGCAACAAGGAAAACAAACCTGAAGCTGAATAGAGAGAAATGCCAGCTCGGGGTGACAGAACTGACATTCGTGGGAGATATCCTTAGCAGTGAGGGCATCAGACCAGATCCCAGAAAGGTGTCCGCCATTGAGAATATGCCAAAGCCACAATGCAAAAAGGACGTGCAGAGGTTTAATGGAATGATCAACTACATGGGTAAATTCATATCCAACCTCTCAGAAAAGATGGCGCCACTGAGAAGACTAACTGAAAAGAACATAGTATGGGAATGGAATCATGAGCATGAGAAGTCACGGAGCGATCTAAAGAAACTGCTCACAGAGGAACCAGTTCTGAGGTTTTATGACCCAGCGAGACCCATCAAGGTATCATCAGATGCATCACAGAGTGGGCTCGGTGCTGTTCTTCTGCAAAAATATGACTACTGGCAACCTATTGCATATGCATCGCGCTCAATGACAGACGCGGAGACGCGATATGCTCAAATAGAAAAGGAGCTGCTCAGCGTCACATACGCCTGTGAAAGATTTCATCAGTTTGTGTCAGGACAAGCAATCAGTGTAGAGACTGACCATATGCCCTTGAATGCATTGTTCCAAAAGCCACTAAATAGCTGTCCGCTTAGAATACAAAGAATGATGATCAGGCTGCAACGCTATACACTGAATGTTGCGTACACACCGGGTAAGCTGATGTATACAGCAGACACGTTGTCCAGAGCTGTAGACCCAAGAGAGCCCGCAAACACCAAAATGGATGAAAAAGTGAACGCCTACGTGGACATGATCACAAGTGCACTGCCCATAGCAGATGCAAAAATGGAGCTCATAAAGACTGAGACAAACAAAGATGAAACAATGAGACGACTGAGGAAAAGCATCTTGGATGGATGGCCCAACATGAAGCAAGACTGCTCACCTGACATGGCAGAGTACTGGAACTGCAGGGCGGAACTATCACTGGTCGAAGACATCATCTACAAAGGAAGTAAAATAGTTATCCCAAAGAGTCTGAGAAAAGAGATGCTAAAAAGGATCCATGGAGGACATCTGGGAATCGAAAAGTGTAAGAAAAGAGCACGAGAGGTGATGTACTGGCCACGAATCAACCAAGATGTGACAAATGAGGTGTCAAACTGCACAATATGCCTGAAATATCGAGCAAGCAATCCGGTAGAACCACTAAAACCACAACCAGCGCCAGAGAGACCTTACCAGAAGGTAGGCGCTGACCTATTCGTATGTCAAGGGAAGGACTATCTTGTAGTCACAGACTATTACTCCCTGTATCCAGAGGTTTGTAGACTGTACACCACCACTGCAGATGCTGTGATAACATGTATGAAAGCAATATTCTCCAGACATGGCGTGGCAAGCGAGGTCTTCACAGACAACGGACCCCAGTTTTACAATGCAAGTTTCCGACACTTTGCCAAAGAGTGGGACTTTGTCCACACAACGTCAAGTCCTCACTATCCACAGTCCAATGGACTAGTGGAAAAATCGGTCCAGACAGTGAAAAGACTGATGTACAAGGCAAAAGACAGTGGAACTGACTTCTACCAAAGCATGCTTGTATACCGCACAACGTCGCTCGAGTGTGGTATGTCACCAGCCCAACTCCTTATGGGACGTCTGCTAAGGTCAAACCTACCCATCCCGGAGAACCTCCTGAAAACAAAAGAGGGGGAGAAAGTGAGGAATTTCAAAGAGCAACAGAAAGAAAAGCAAAAGTACTACTATGACAGAGGAACACAAAACCTACCTGAACTCCACACTGGTGACCAAGTAAGGTTCAAAGACAAAACAAACATATGGACTCAGAAGGGAACTGCCCTGAGTGAAGTACAACCAAGTTCATACACCATTCAGACAGATGAGGGTGCTGTTCTGTGAAGAAATCGTTGAGATCTTCTCATGGGACCAGCCACAGCACGTCAAAAGACTGATACTGTTGAACAACCTGATCACACAGCAGGTCAAAAGACTGATATTGTTGAACAACCTGATCACACAGCTGAGAAATCATCATCTGAGGCAACAACTCAGATTCAAGGACAATCAATCAGAAAATCCTCAAGACACGTGAAGCCTCCTGAGAGACTCATTGAGCAAGTTTAAGGACTCTTGTTATAGAAGGAAGTAATGTTATCTTATTCTCTCTTCAAGTTCTAGTGTATTTACATATTTCATGTGAACACACAAAACAAGGTTAAAAAATCTTGATAATGATAATGATAATGTAAGTTCATTAAGTGTTACAGTTAAAATGCAGAGTAATACAAAGAAAACATGTTGTTAGATAAAAGTAAAATACTTTTGTTTTAAGAAAGGGAGATGTAATGATATCAGCAAATAGTGATGGTATTTGCCTGTTTGATTATTTATGCCTTACCAGCATATTTGCCTGATTGATTATTTAGGCCTGACCAGCAGAGGGCATGTGAGAGACAAGCAGTTTAGTCTTAGTTTCGCTTTAGATGGATCTCTAAGATGGTGTCTCCTGTAATGCTGTTAAATTAGATGAACAAACTTTAGATTAAAAGACAATCTCTTTCAATGAATGTGTCGTCATTGAACCCACATACAAATCAATACAGTAGTGTTCACGTTTTATGTTTGCATTTAAGTCCTATGGATCCATGCATACTCTTAGATCATTGTTCTTTTTCTTTACACATACCATGGAGTTAACCCAGTCTGTTGGCTCTTCGACTTTCCTGATGACTCCTAGTGTGGTCATTCTGTCCAGTTCTTTCTTGAGCCGGTCACGCAGGGGTGCTGGAACTCTCCGTGGAGTATGTACCACTGGCTGAGCATTCTCCTTTAGCTGGATCTTGTAAGTGAATGGTAGAACTCCAAATCCTTTGAACACATCCTGGAAATTACTCACTACAGAATCCACTGAGTCATCTGGTCTGCTTATGGCACAGTTTATACGGTAGACTCTCTTGACCAGTTCTAAGTCCTCACAAGCTTTGTCACCTAGTAGTGAATCAAGTCCTTCAGCCACAACAGAAAACATGAATGATGCACTTTGTCTTTGACTGTCACTTTGAGTGTGCATACACCTAAGCTATCTATTTTCTGTCCATTATAGTTCTTCAGTAGTACTGACTTTTTCTGTATTTTGGGCTTTTCTTTCATATTTTTAATGTCACTCATACTGATTAAGTTTGCTTTTGCCCCAGTGTCTAGTTTCAATGTAACTAATGCTCCATTTACCTGCAGTGGCATTATCCATTTGTCCTCTTTTACTGCATTAACTTTATGTTCAGCATTGTCCATTCCTGAGGGCTGCACATTTTCTGTATCCTTTTTGATATTGTCACATGACACCATTCCTACAAAAAATGTCTCACTTAAATCAGTGTCCTCTTTTACTGCATTAACTTTATGTTCTTTCCTTGTTTTTTACTTTTGAAAAGCATTGTTTGGCAAAGTGATTCTTTCTATTACATTTTGTGCACATTTTCCCAAACGCTGGGCATTGTCTTGACTGGTGCTGGTAACCACAGCGTTTACAATTAAAAATTCCATCCTCTGATTGCTTTGCATTTCTGTTCTGCCCATGTTTCTTCCCCTCGTAGGACACAGCACCGACAGCAGCACAGTCACTCATTACAGTCGCATTATTATTAATTTCACTGAAAGTCTTTGCGTGCTGTTGAGCTAGCTCACTGGCATGGCATATTTTCACAGCATCCTCCAATGTTAGTTTGGTTTCTCTCAACAAACGTTCCCTGACCATTTTATCATGAATACCAAACACAACCTGGTCACAAATCATGGATGATTTCAGTTCAGAGAAATTACATGTCTGTGCTTTCAGTTTCAGATTGGTCACAAAGCTATCAAAAGTCTCATTTTGCTGCTGTGTCCGTGAATGGAACACGTACCTCTCATAGGTCTCGTTCTTTTTGGGAGAACAATGCGTATCAAACTTCTTTACCACATCGTCCATTTTTTCTCTGTCCTCCTCTTGATCAAATACAAATGTATTAAATACCTCAATGCCTGCGGGGGATCGAGACGCTGGCCAGAAAGGCGCAACAGAGGGAGGCAGACCCTGGCAACGGCCCACCAGGTCGCCTTTTTGTTCCCAACACGGCACGCTCACAAGTCCTGCAGTGGGGGCATTCGTTGCGACTCACCGGTCATCCAGGCACACCCAGGACACTGGAGTTCCTTCGCAGAAGGTTCTGGTGGCCCACCATGGAGAAGGACGTAAAGGCGTTTGTGGCAGCTTGTGCCATTTGTGCACGAAACAAGAACCCTCGATCTCGCCCCCAGGGTTTGCTGCATCCTCTCTCCATTCCCACCCGCCCCTGGTCACACCTCTCTGTGGATTTCATCACAGGCCTTCCACCATCTCAAGGCAACACTGTCATTCTGGTCATCGTGGATCGCTTCTCCAAAGCCTGTCGCTTTCTGCCCTTGCCCAAGCTTCCCTCAGCCCAAGAGACAGCCGAGCTCATGGTTCAGCATGTTTTCAGGTTGTTCAGTTTGCCTCTTGACATCGTCTCTGACCGTGGTCCACAATTCGCCTCCCGGTTTTGGAGAGCTTTCTACAAGCTCATTGGAGCTACTGTCAGCCTTTCCTCGGGTTTCCACCCTCAGTCTAATGGTCAAACAGAACGGATCAACCAAGACCTGGAGACGACCCTGAGGTGTCTCGTGTCCGCTAACCCTGCGACCTGGAGTCGTCACATCGTCTGGGCTGAGTACGCGCACAACACCTTGCGCTGCTCCCCCACAGGAATGTCGCCATTCGAGTGCCAGTTTGGTTTTCAGCCTCCACTGTTGCAGGAGCTCGAGGTGGGTGTTCCCTCCATGGAGAAGTTTGTCCAGCGCTGTTGATGGACCTGGAGGAGAGCACGGCTGGCTTTACAACGAGCTTCTCGGCAACGACAGATCCAGGCCAACAAGCGGCGCAGACCGGCTTCTTCATTCCGTCCTGGTCAGAGGGTCTGGCGTTCTACACAGGATCTCCTGCTGCGAGTGGAGTCCTGCAAGCTGGCGCCCCGTTTCATTGGCCCCTTCACGGTGTTGAGGAAGGTCAACCCGGTGTCCTACCGTCTCCAGCTGCCCCGCTCCATGCGGATTCATCCTACCTTCCATGTCTCCCGGCTCCGGCCAGTGGCCATCAGTTCCCTGACGCCTGCCACGAGGCCTCCTCCTGCTCTCCGCATCATCGAAGGCCAGCCTGCCTACACGGTCCGTCGCCTGATGGACTCTCGCCGGGTTCGCGGGGGCCTCCAGTTCCTGGTGGACTGGGAGGGATATGGTCCGGAGGAACGCTCCTGGGTCCCGGACCGGAACATCCTGGATCGCAATTTAGTGCAGAACTTTCTTCGTCGCCATGGACCCTCTGGGGGAATGTCAGGGGCCGTTCCTAGGGGGGGGGCGGTCCTGTCAGGAATGACCCAGATTCTGCCTTGTCTCGCCACCAGAGGGCACCATGAACTCTTAATTGTGTCCTTCTTTATTCCTAATTGTACTCACCTGTGCATGGTTATATGCCTACTATTTAAGTGGTGCTTAGTTTATGTTCATTGCTCAGTCTTGAGTTTCACTGCCTTGTGATACCTCTTGCTGGCCTGCTAGCCGGCATCTGTGCTGTTGTTATTTTGTTTATTTCAAGTAAAGTCTATCTTTGTTTTTGCAACCTAACCTCTGCCTCAGTTTGCCTTCCTGCAGTTGGGTTCACCAAGTTCCAGTCCTCACACACGAGGGTCATCTGGGAGGGGTAAAAATGAAGAGCCTAGCCAGGGCGTTTGTGTGGTGGCCGGGAATCGATAAAGAAATCGAGGATATGACCAAGAGATGCACAGGATGCCAGAAGGTCCAAAACGCTCCACCACAGGCCCCGCTACATCCATGGGAGTGGCCATCATCTCCATGGCAGTGGGTACACATTGATTTTGCTGGTCCATTTATGGACTCGATGTTTCTAATCGCTGTGGACACCCATTCGAAATGACCAGAGGTCATTAAAATGTCCTCCACCACCACGGAGAAAACTATTGCAGTCCTAAGGACCATCTTCACCAGGAATGGATTGCCAGAACAGATCTGTTCCGACAATGGCCCACAGTTTGTGTCTGAGGATTTCTGGAGGTTCCTGAAGAATAATGGGGTGAAACATTACACATCTGCCCCATATCATCCAGCCACAAATGGATTGGCTGAGAGGTTTGTTCAGACCTTTAAAAAGGCCATAAAGGCAATGTATAATGACGACATACCACTGCAACACAAGGTGGATAACTTCCTGTTTGCTTACCGGAATGCGACACATGCAGTAACCAACCAAACTCCAGCCGTACTGTTTTTCAACCGGAGACTAAGATGTCGCCTGGATTTGCTCAAACCAAACATAAGACGAGATGTTGAGGATAAGCAATTCCAGCACATAAATGAGAAGCCAACCAGGAACTTCAAGATAGGGCAACCAGTCTTGGCCCGCGACTACCGAACAGAAAAATGGCAGCCAGGCACGATATGCACACAGCAGGGACCACTAATGTACACAGTGGACGTTGGAGAGAGCATCGTGAGACGCCATGCTGACCAGATTCTAGAGTCACAGGAACAAGCCAAACCTGTACCACAAGCCTGTGCACCTGGTAATGAGCCCGAAGTACAGATTGCATCTACCTCAGAAGCAGGGGTATTGGAAGCTGACGAACCAACCAATGACAATGAGCCAGAATTGACTCCACCGCCAGAACAGGATACTCGAGAAAGGCGCTATCCAGTCCGGATCAGGAAGCCTCCTCAAAGACTGAACTTATAAATGACTATTCCAGTTGATGTATATATTACTGAGAAAATTGTAATTAGTTATTATTTAGTTGTTAAATGAATGTTATGTACTGTTTATCTAAAAGGGGAGGAATTGTTGTGTATGTACCTTTAAGGGAATAACTGGTCTTAGACTGCAGTACCGGCAGTGACCACCCCTGTATAAAAGGCCCTAGCAGGCTTCTGTCGTTTCAGTTTCAAGCTGCCTCTTGTTCAGTAAAGTACCTGTTAAACTGTTCTCCCAAAGTCAGTGTATTACTGAGGCGCGGACTTTACAACGGGGGATTCAGTTGCCCCCGTAGGATGGGGACAATGTCTGCCCTCCTTTCAGCAACTGGAGTGAGCACCTTCTCGTGTTTCTTCACTGTTTAAATACCACCATTCCTGGGTAATTAAAGTTAACATTCCTAGTGCCACACGATTCATTTTGTTGTATTTTTTTCTCAGCCTGGTCTCTGACTCCCTCCAGTGCAGTGCTGAGGGAGTGCTGCACTGTCGGAGGTGCCGTCTTTCGGATGAGACAGTAAACGTCTGCTCTCTCAGGTGGACGTAAAAGATCCCCTGGCACTATTTTGAAGAAGAGCAGGCGAGTTATCCCCGGTGTCCTGGCCAATAGTTATCCCACAACCAACATCACTAATACAGATTATCTGGTCATTTTCACATTGCTGTTTGTGGGAGCTTGCTGTGCGCAAATTGGCTGCTGCGTTTCCTACATTACAACAGTGACTACACTCCAAAAGTACTTCATTGGCTGTAAAGCACTTTGGGATGTCCAGTGGTTGTGAAAGGCGCTATATAAATGCAAGTGTTTCGCTCGTTCCATAGCACATCGTAAAGAGGTGACTTTCCCAGCCTGTCATTTAAAAATTTCATTTATTGAAAATGTTTAGCATTATTTATGCTTAAAGTCAGAGGCACAAGTTATATTATTCATGAAAAAGTTTGAAACTCGGGTAGTAAAACTTTAAAAGCATGTTCCATATTACCTCTCTATCTCTGTATCTTTTTCTCCCGCGCGCTCTATCTCTCCACAACAGTCTCCCCTCCAAACCCCCATCAAAGCCATCTTTTTGTGTATGCTCACCCCTCGCCCCTTTCAACATAATCTCTCCCTCCCTCTTTCCCTACTCAGCAGCATCTCTTGATCTCTCGTCCTCCTTGTCTCTTCCTACTCCACAACCTCCTGTCTCCCTCTCCCTGCACCTGATCCTTCTCCCCCATCAACCGGATCCTCTTCCCCCAACAGCAGAGGGCGTGTCTCTTTCTCCCCACTCCCAAGAAGATTGGTTTTTGTTTCTCTCTTCCCCCCTCTCCATCGCCCAACAGAGTTTGTTCCTTACAAAAGCAAAATACTGCGGATACTAGAAATCTGAAATAAAAACAGAAAATGCTGGAAATACTCAGCAGGTCAGGCAGCATCTGTGGAGAGAGAAACAGAGTTAACGTTTCAGGTCGATGACCCTTCGTCAGAACTGGAAAAAGTTGGAGAGGGGACAGGTTTTTAAGCAAGTGTAGGGGCAGGGAGAGGGGGGAGGAGGAAAGAACAAAAGGGAAGGTCTGTGATAGGATGGAAGGCAGGAGAGATTAAAAGACAAAAGGGACGATGGTGCAAGGCAAAAGGAGATGGTAATGGGACAAGTTAAGAAACAAAAGATGACTTTAGATGAAGTGTAAATGGCCCTGGCAAAATGATCGCCAGCTGCCATGTGGGAGAGAGAAAAAAAAATGAAAAAAAAGAGATGGGGCAGAGGTTATGGTCTGGAAGGTTATGGAAGTTTGTTCCTTACCTCCCCTCTCTCATTAGGATCTCTCCTGGCCTCCCACGTGGCAAGGTCTCCTTCCCTCTCTCCAATCCCACTCAACAGGCTGTCACTCTCTGTTCCTCCTCTCTTCGCCCCCTTCAAAATGTATAAAAATTGTTCTTAGCTGTATTTATTTTTGTTGCTTGCATTATTATATTATGGTTTATCCTCTTTTTAAAAAAAAATTCATTCTAAGGATGTGGTCGTCTCTGGCAAGGCCGGCATTTATGGCCAAACGTTAGTTGCCTTCGGCAGGTGTTGGTAGGCCTTCATGTTGAATTACTGAGTAGCGGTTTGATACAACTGATCAGCTCGCTTGGCCACTTCAGAGTCAACCACGTTGGACAATCTCGACAGCTTCACGGTCACTTTCACTGACGCCAGCTTTTCAATTCCCAAATTTTAAAAAACTGAACCCGAATTTTCAATCTGCCACGGTGGGATTTGAGCTCACATTCTCTGGATTATCAGTGCAGTAACACAAACCACTACACGACCGTACCCACTTGCACAAGTGGAGCTGCCGGGCATCAACTGATCACTGGTAGCTGCATTGAGAGAACCCAGCCAGCAGAGGGCAATAGGACGACACTTTCCCGCTGGGGAGGGAGCCTGGAACAGGGGCCCTGCTTTTCCTCACTGGCAGTCTCGCTGCCGGATCTGCAGCTTCCGGAACCTAGCACTTGACCGACCTAGTGCTGATCCCACTGAATTTCCCCTGGGGTTCATTTTATTTACTCCCACATACGTTGAGGTTCTGTCTCGTGTAAGCAGAAGGGTGTTTGGCCCAGAAAATTCTAAATTGCAGCTGCAAGGAATGAATCGATCACCCTGAAAGAAAAGACTTGCATTTATATAGTGCCTTTCACAACCTCAGGCCATCCCAAAGCACTTCACAACCAATGGGTTATTACTGCCACCTTCCCTGTGCTCGCTGACCTACATTGGCTCCCAGCTTCGATTTTAAAATTCTCATCTACGTGTTCAAATCCCTCCATGGCCTCGCCTCTCCCTATCTCCATAACCTCCTCCAGGCCTTTATCCCTCTGAAATCTCTGCGCTCCTCCAATTCTGGCCTCTTCTGCCTCTCCGACTTCCTTCGCTCCACAGTTGGCGGCCGTGCCTTCAGCTGCCTAGGCCCTAAGTTCTGGAACTCCCTCCTTAAACCTCTCTGCCTCTTTACCTCTCTCCTCCTTTAAGACGCTCCTTAAAGCCTACCTCTCTGACCAAGCTTTTCGTCACCTGTCCTGATGTCTTCATCGTTCGCTCGCTGTCAATTCTTTTGCCTGGTTAAGCTCTTTTGAAGCGCCTTGGGACGTTAAAGGCACTATATAAATACAAGTTGTTGTCGCTAAAGTGCAGTCAGTGTTACTTTGTAGGGAAATGCAGCCAGGTCCCACGAATAACAATGAGATAAATAACCAGATACATCTATTTATAGTGATGTTGGTTGAATGATAAATATTGGCTAGGACACCAGGATAACTCTCCTGTTCTTCTCGGAATAGCGCCACGGGATCTTTGGTCCACCTGAGAGAGCAGACAGGGCCTCGGTTTAACATCTCATCCGAAAGACGGCACCTCCAACAGTGCAGCACTCCCTCAGCACTGCACTGGAGTGTCAGCCTAGATTACATGCTCAAGTCTCTGGAGTGGGACTATGAACCCATGACCTTCTGATTCAGAGGTGAGGGTGCTACCCACTGAGCTAGGACTGACAGAAATCCCACTTTGTCTTGGAGCAGGATCAGCAGAGGAGCTGGCAGTTGATGGGTGGAGCTAATGGTGGGAGGAGCTAATGGTGGGCAGAGCTAATGACGGGAGGAGCTATTGTTGGGCAGAGCTAATGGTGGGAGGAGCTATTGTTGGGCAGAGCTAATGGTGGGAGGAGCTACTGTTGGGCAGAGCTAATGGTGGGAGGAGCTAATGGTGGGAGGAGCTGAACCTGGGCGGAGCTAATGGTGGGTGGAGCTAATACTGGGCAGAGCTCATGCTGGGTGGAGCTAATACTGGGAGGAGCTAATACTGGGAGGAGCTAATGCTGGGTGGAGCTAATGCTGGGAGGAGCTGAATCTGGGCGGAGCTAATGCTGGGTGGAGCTAATGCTGGGTGGAGCTAATACTGGGAGGAGCTGAATCTGGGCGGAGCTAATGCTGGGTGGAGCTAATGCTGGGTGGAGCTAATACTGGGAGGAGCTGAATCTGGGCAGAGCTAATACTGGGAGGAGCTAGTGGTGGGCGGAGCTTCTGCTGGGTGGAGCTGAATCTGGGCGGAGCTAATGCTGGGAGGAGCTAGTGGTGGGCGGAGCGTATGCTGGGTGGAGCTGAATCTGGGCGGAGCTGAAGCTGGGAGGGAGCTAAAGCCAGATGGCACTAAGGCCAGGTGGAGATCTACTGCTGTGAGCAGATCTAATGCCGGGTGGAGCTTTGGCTGGATGGAGATCTAAAGCTGGGGGGGAGCTAAAGTTGGGAGAAGGCAAGGCTGGATGGAGCTACGGCTGGGTAAGCCCACCATTGGATGGAGCTAATGGTGGGCTCTAAGCTGCTGAGATCCTAAGCTCTGGAATTCCCGCTGTAAACCTCTCCGCCTCTCTACCTCTCCTTCCTCCTTTAAGACGCTCCTTAAAACCTACCTCCATCTGCCCTAATATCTCCTTATGTGGCTGGTGTCAACTTTTGTTTGATAACATTCCTGTGAAGCGCCTTGGGAGGTTTTACTACGTTGTTGTTGGTGGGGAGATCACGTATGCCAATAGTCCGCATTTCACGCAAGCAGTTTTGAGGCCAGTGTCTGCTTGTTTGCTTCCACTGTCCCAGTGATGGGATGTTGAACATACCCGCAGCTTAAGTTCCGACATGTCAAGCCCCACTTTCTGTACAACTACATGTCATTGACCTAGATTCAGGGCTGTACTTGCGTTATCAGCTTTTGTTGGTTTTCTAGGTTGTGCATGTGCGAGAGGAACTAACTATCTTTGAAGCTCTCGCTACCCAACAGAGCAAAGTGGATCACTCAGGGTGGAAGAGGCTGAGGGAGCCTGAGAGGGAATCTCAAGGAAAGGTCCTATTGAGGATGAAGTAGAAGAGAAAACTCGTGGACAGGAGGAGGGGGGGGTAGAGAGACTATTGAAGATGGAGATAACTTACTTACGAAAGGGCGAAGAGCAGCTGTTGTGGACTCACCATTACAAGTCGCCTGGATAAATTGTTCATCGACTGCATGTTCTGCCTTTGCACGAAACTAGTTCTCTCCGATTAGCTGAGCCACCGTGACTGGCATGAGCTGATGTGGACTTTTAACCTTGAGATCTTTAGAAATACAGGAACTCAGGTCACAGATACGATAATGTCCCTTCTCTATTGCTGAGCTGCTCGCAGTGATCCTGCACCTGATGTGCGGGGTTTGCCCTATTGATACTGCAGGGTGGAATCGGCAACAGTGGCGAACTCTGCACGTGCAGCTGGTCTGAAGCCACAGTTAGTGCCAAGTTGCCATAGATCCTTTCCTCTGCTGCCCACATCCTAACTCACACCAAGTACCGATCACATTCGCTCCTTGCTGCCCTATATTGGCTCCCAGCACCTCAAGTTTAAAATTCTCAGCCTTGTCTTTAAATCCCTTCATGACCTCTGTGTGTCGAGGCTGCACTGTGTAAAGGAAAATAAATTTATGTAGCGCCTTTCACGACCATCAGCTGTCCCAAAGCGCTTTACAGCCAATGAAGTACTTTTTTGAAGTGTAGTCACTGTCGTAATGTAGGAAATGTAGTGTAGAAATGTTATTTTTTTGGAGAATGGTTGTGCTAAATCCTTCATAGAAAGGAGAATGTACATTGCATTGCTAAGATAAATGAGAGGGATCTTAATCCAACAAAATTCAGGATCTTGAGCTGAGGAAGGATGTTCTTGCCATGGAGGGAGTGCAGCGAAGATTCACCAGACTGATACCTGGGATGGCAGGAATGACGTATGAGGAGAGAATGGGTCCATTAGGCTTATACTCGCTGGAGTTTAGAAGAATGAGAGGGGATCTCATTGAAACTTATAAAATTCTAACAGGACTAGACAGACTAGATGCAGGAAGGATGTTCCTGATGGTGAGGGAGTCCAGAACCAGACGTCACAGTCTAAAGATAAGGGGTAAGCCATTTAGAACAGAGATGAGGAGGAATTTCTTCACCCAGAGAGTGGTGAACCTGTGGAATTCTCTACCACAGAAGGCAGTTGAGGCCAATTCATTAAATATATTCAAGAAGGAGTTGGATATATTTCTTAAGGCTAAAGGGATCAAGGGATATGGGGAGAAAGCAGGGACAGGGTACTGAATTTGGATGATCAGCCACGATCTCATTAAATGGCGGAGCAGGCTCGAGGGGCCGAATGGCCTACTCCTGCTCCTATCTTCTATGTTTCTATGACCTTGAAAACTCTCAACAAGAGGAGTCGAATGCCCCATTTATTTAAAGCCCTAAACTGAGCAGCAACAGCAGTGTGGCACAAATAAGGCTGCAGTGAACACTGTTTGCCTTTATGTTGTTCCAAATTTTTTGGAATCCATAACCGCAGTATAAATGAGTTGATTGCACAGCACCAGCTGCCTCTGGCTATATTACTACTAGAGGTTTGGCACTACAAAGACAGCAGTATGTGTAGGATGTAGAGCATGTCTTGTGGGCACCTTAGTGATAAATATCTCCACACAAGCTCCCTGGTGGCTCATTTGGGGTAGGCTCTGCTGAGCATGGCCTGGAATGGCCCCAAGTTCGATCCCCAGCCTATGCGGGGTTAGCTGATCTGAATCAGGCTGGCGGTGGGGAATCTAGGGCTCAGGAGAGCAAAGGTCAGGCAGGGTCCCTCCTGATCTCCGGGTGTTCAAGTCACTCCTGATTGCTCTCCAGTGGGCCCCCCCCTTGCTGGATCTTCCCTCTGAGGTGGGACTTGCGCCTGTCGTCCCATTGAACACAACTTTGGGCCCTTATCAAGTGTAAAGTTTGGACTAAAATGAGAGGACATAAGAACATGAGAATTAGGAGCAGGAGTAGGTCATACAGCCCTTCGAACCTGCTCCACCATTCAATAAGATCATGGCTGATCATCGATCTCATCTTCACTTTCCCGTCTGATCCCCACATCCCTTGATTCCCCTAGAGTCCAAAAATCTATCGTTCTCAGTCTTGAATATACTCAACAACTGAGCATCCACAGCCCTTTGGGGTAGAGAATTCCAAAGATTTACAACCCTCTGAGTGATGAAGTTCCTCCTCATCTCAGTCTGAAATGGCCGACCCCTTATCCTGAGACTATGCCCCCTCGTTCTAGACTCTCCAGCCAGGGGAAACAACCTCTCAGCATCTACCCTATCAATCCCCCTCAGAGAGATGTTGGGCTCGATTTTGTCAATGGGGAGCTTTTGGAGGCGGGACTCCCACTTTTCGGGTTGTAGTCCCGCCTCCATCGACTTGTGGTCAACCCACACTACTTTTCATTGATTGACCTTGTTAAGCCTGCCCAGCGGGCTCAGCAGGCCAATTAAAGGATACCTGGTTACTGGTGACGTCAGCATTTGACATTTCATCTGTCAAGAGCTTTTGACAGATGAAAAATCAACGTTTGACAGCTCTGTGAAGCTGTCAAACACTGACAATCTGTCTTCTAACTTGAGTCCTTCTACTCAGACTCAGTTAGCGAGCTCTCCAGACCAGAAAGCAGAGGCTGCAGCTTTTGACAGTTCAGCGGCCATTCTGCTTTCTGTGCCGGTGAGCTGAAGGAAGGAAGCCTGCAGGAGGAAGTAAAACTTATTAAAACACTTTACACTTACCTCTGCACACATGCACCCATCACTCACCTGCACAACGGACATCTCGACCCCTCCAACCCCTGCAGACCGACGGTCCACCTCACTAACTTGGCGTGGTTCGGAGCCATCGGACAGCCCACACTTCAGGGCTAAAAATAGGGATTAGGCAAAAAACTGCCTGTTAACTACCTGTTAACAGGCAGTTAATTGGCACTAATCCCCTTCCCACCTCGGGGAGGCGGCTCCCAGCACAGGTCGGGCACCCACCTCCTGGGACATTGGCACGGAGGCGGGTTGGAGGCGGGATGGGTTCCTGCCCCCCGATTCTGCAATTTTCCCACCACTCCCACCTCCAAACCCGCCTCCTCGGGGCTTGGAAAATCGAGCCTGTTATCTCTGTCCTTTTTCAGTAGAACTGACACAATGAACTGGCTATCCGCTCCCACCCACCCACCCAGTTTGAAACGTCTTCATTTCACAGATGCAGTTAAATTCTTACAATCCATTACAAAGGCTAATCCCTGATAGGAGAAGGAGTTTCTGAGTTTAAAGGATTGCAGGGACACTGGGGCTGCCAAATAGATTTTCAATCCGCTTAACCCTACCCTCCGGCTTCAACTATACTGTAAAGAAGCAACTTAAACTAATCTCGAGCGAACCATTAATTCTACCAAATGACTAATTGCAGTCTCTGTCAGAGACTTACCAGTAACACAGCAAGGTGAGTGGGACGTTCGGAGGGTGGGCCTCGATAAGACAGTAACCCTGGCTTTATGATTAAGCATATGATCCGCAATTGGAAAATGCGTGGACAAGCTGAATTGAACAAAATTCCTTTGGAAGTGTAGGAATTGAAAGCAATAGAACAAAGGAGTGCAGGAAATACTATCCTGAGGGCTCAGGGGTGAACATGCAGTTCATTCACATGTAATACCAAAGTTGCTTATTGCTGCACACAGAATGTTCACTCTCTTGGTCTCCATAGCCTAGATTTCAACATGCGGACAAATTGTTCAATAATAGTACATTTATTATAAGCATTTTCTTATGTGCTGAAAGCAGCCCAATCAGCGATTTTGATGTTTCCCAATTCAACTCAAGGGCTATCGGAGCCAGTATAAACATTTACACAAAGCAGAAACCAAGAATTATACTGCCCTCATATGTTTACTGCAATGGACCTGTTACCGATTGACTTCTTAAGTAATCTGAACTCAGTGGCCTCGATTTTCATTGAGCCGTGGAGGCGGGCTTGGAGGCGTGTGGGGGGTTAAAATCGCAAAAACTGGCGGGCGGGACCCCCCCCCCCGCCGGCTTGGTTTCCCCCCCCCACCCCCGGCCTGGTTCCCGACTCCGAGCAAACTGAACTCAGTCGTGTCTGATGGTCCCGACTCCATCCCGCATCCAACAGGCCCTTAACAACCACTAAATGGCCTCTATAATCCTATTTTGAAAGGCCCTTGCGAATTTAACCCTTTTCCCACATGAAACACGCCTGGTGGGAAACACGAAGGTGAAACCTGGCGGGAGCACTATTGGATTGCTGACTATCAACTGCAGGTCAACCATTAAAGAGGAGATTTGATCAGGCATGATTTGCAGGTGGCAGGACTTAGTGGTCTCAGGTCTGGGGGAACTTTTAGAAGGCTTAACCACACCTGTGGAAGGCTGGAGCCTCACACCCATCTCCAGTGTGACCTCCTGGGAAACCCCTCTCGCCACCTTCACTCAGCGCTTCCTCAACGGAGGCATATACCAGAAGCATGGGAGCCATTTATTTCCTTCCCATCTGGGCATTAGAGGAGCTCGAGCACCAGGCATGGCAGCAGCAGAGCCAGGAACAACAGCACCAACAGCAGCAGCAGGAGCGCCAGGCTGCTGCTCACCCATCTGAAGCTGCACAGGCCAGAAGGGGCCAACGCCTGGAAGCCCGTCGGCACAGGAGATACCCCCCAAACAGGGTCTACAGACGCAGGGTCAGCTACCTCAACATGTCTGTGCAGCAGTGCCAAAGGCGGCTCTGACTTTCGCGAGAGGTAGTGACTGACATCTGCGCAATGCTAAAGCAAGACCTGCTGCCCAGAAGACCAGGTGGACAAGCATTACCAGTGGCCATCAAAGTCACCACCGCACTTTTTTGCCCCAGGCTCATTCCAGGGATCAGCAGCAGACATCAGCGACATCTCCCAGGCAGCCGCACACACTTGAATCACGCAGGTAACCGATGCCCTCTTTGCCCTCGCGCACAATCACATCCATTTCACCAAGGATCGAGCAAGTGTCACGGCGCGAGCGGTTGGATTAGCTAATCTGGCAGGCTTTCCAAGGGTGCAGGGCATTGTTGACTGCACACATGTGGCCCTTAGGGCCCTTAGGGCACCCCATCGCAATCCAGGTATTTTTGTCAACCGCAAGGGCTTCCACTCCCTCAACGTGCAGCCTGGCAGTTGCCATGACTCCTTCATACTGCGCCAGTCTAGTGTGCCTCTGCTATTCAGTCCGCCAGAACAACTTAACAGATGGCTACTTGGAGACAAGGGCTATCCCCTGAGGATGTGGCTAATGACGCCGTTGAGGAGGCCAGCCAACGAAGCTGAGGAGAGCTACAACTCCAGCCACATTTCCACCAGATCCATTATCGAGCAAACCATCAGTTTGCTGAAGATGCGCTTCAGATGCCTGGATAGATCAGGTGGAGCCCTACAGTACTCAGCAGCCAGGGTCTCCAGAATCGTCGTGGCTTGCTGTGCACTGCACAACATGGCACAGCGTCGTGGCTTGCAGATTCCTGAGGGCCAAGTGGCTCCTCACATATCCTCCTCAGATGAGGAGGAGGAGGAGGAGGAGGAGGAGGAGTGTGAAAACGAACATCCTGCAGAGGCCCATCAACCAGCGGCAGCAGTACGTGAGAACATTGCTGCCCGGGATGCAAGGAACGCACTCATCCTGGCCAGATTTGCTTATCCTAGTCAATCAAACACTTTTGCCTCGCAGCTTCTTACCAGAGCTTTGACAATGACCAAGAACGAGAGGATTCCTAGCACTCTGACCACCATACTGATAGTTGCAAGTATTCCTAAGGCCTCAGTGTGGAAGTCCCAATAGCGAAATGACAGATGCTACAACTGCAACATTTGCCATCAGAATTTTTATGTTCAATAACGTCGTGATGGCATTTATACAATAAACACAAAATTACACCCAAGTGACTACCCTTGTGACTATTTGTGCAGAATTTTCCTCTTACGCGTGCTCCTACATGGTGCCTCCCCTGTGGCTTCAGCAGATGTGGAGGCCCCTTTCTCACTTTGCTGCTGCTCCTGTCTCGACACCTTTGGCAGGCGTCCTCTGGGGTTGCGAGCCTGTGAGGGCTCATCAACAGTCTGCTGCTCCTGCGGCTGAGCAGGGGTTGAGACGCCTATCTCACTTGCGTGTGGACTCCAGTGGGGCTCTGACCGAGGGCTCTGCAGTGGCATGGAAGTGTGAGCGCTTGGAGAGGAGCCCCCACTTCCTTGAGGTCTGCCACCAACCTCCCTCTCATGGGTCAGGTCCCCCTCAGCGCCTGCAAGTGGCTGGAGAGCACCTTGCTGCACATCAGGGGGGCCATGGGGACCCGTATCTGCAATGGCAGTCCTACTCAGAAGGACTTCCATGAAGGTCTGGTTTCTCTGTTCAATAGATGCCCATCACTCCTCAAGAGATGTCATTCTATTCTGAACAATGACCATGTTTTCCATACCCTGGTGACTAAGCTCCTCCATGGCCATAGCCATCCTCTCCTCTACCATAGCCATCCTCTCCTCTATGGTAGCCAGCCTTACCATGGAGGTAGCTTTCCACGGAGGTAGCCATCCTTTCCGTGGTGATGCGTTCATGCGCCAATGACTCCACAAAGGCTCTGCTCATGTTCGCTATGGACTCCTCCATTCGCTCCACACTCGCAGTGACCCTAGAGACAAAACCTGCCAGAGACTCCTGCATCTGTGCCTGGAGTTCCATCACCTCTGATCTTATGGATGGACCCAGAGGCAGAGGGTCGACATGCTGCTGAGCTGAGCTGGCAGAGTCCTGCACCCTCCGACTAGGACTCTCCACTGCTGTCCCTTTCTCCACAATCTGCTGATGCTCATTTGTGAGCTGTGATACACCAGGTGACAACACTACTCTATGTCCCGAAAGTCCCACCGAGGTTGTCTGCGCTGGTGCTGGGTGCGCTGAATTCTGCTGACGCTGCGCCCTCAGAGGTTGCAGCTTCCTCTGAGGAGTCTGGCTGCTCAGCCTCTTCTTCCTGGCTAGGGGAGACGGATGCTTGTGATGGTCCTGTGGGGGAGTAAAGGAAAGAGTCAGCGATGTGATGCAAAGGCTACATGCACATAGCTTTTTGCAGATGCTCATAAGTCCATCTGTTACAGCTTCACAATCATTATCAGAGACTCATGCAATGTCAAAGAGAGAGATGGGAAACTTTTCTGTCACCAGCTTGTTGTGTTACATCTGTCTGTCCGTCCCTCACGCGCGAATCATCCTCTATTCCCATAATTTCCAGGACGGCCTCCTCCCAGGGGGTCAGGTGGGCTATTAAGGCTGTCCCTCCTCCTGTCCTGGCTCGCTCTCTTTTGTTGTGAGCTCTCTTTTCCTGCAATGAGGGAGACAAGTGGAGGTTGAGTGAGAATGAAGGAGTTAGTGTAGAGATTGCATAGATAAATAGAAGGAGACAAAGATGGAGTGAGGTTGCAAAACCAAGGGCCCTCCCTGTGTGTTGTCAGTTGTGTTCAAAGCATCAGAGTGATAGAGAGTGTGAGGGCTGCATGGTCGAATAGTTATGTGAATGTGAGCATAGAGAGAGAGGGAATGGGTATGGGTGCATGGATGTCAGTGTCAAGTGGGATGTGGAGAAAGAGATTGCTAAAGCTGAGTGCTGGTGAGGAAAGGCAATGGGGATCAGATTGAGGGTGATGGGAAATTCATACTCACTTTTCCAGTGTGCTGAAGGTCATGAAATCTTTTCCTGCACTGTATCCAGGTTCTGCGGGTGGCTCCCAAGGAGTTGACCTCCTCAGCCACCTGCATCCACACTGCCTTGGTCTGAGTGGGAGGCCTCTTCCTCCCTGATGAAGGGAAGAGCACCTCCCTGTTGGCCCTAGCCCCATCCACTAATGCCTGCAGTGCCACCTCGTCAAAGCGAGGGGCTGATCTGGCCCTCCCGCTTGTCATATTTGCTGCAGCTCCCTCACACTGCACAGTCAAGAAGCTTGGCAGTCTGCAGAAGAAGCAAGGCTTGCTGTGGACCTTAAATGCAGCAGCAATGATGACATCATCGGAGGGGACTTTCAGTCATGAAAAACCCATTTGCAAAGGCTTCCCACACGTTGGAAATCAATTGGCCAATCAAGTTAAAATTGCATCTGTCTTGTTTTACACACTTTGTATAAAAATAATAAATTGCAGGACAATGGAGTATTACAGTTTAACTCTTTTATTAAGCATTAGGTCTGTGATCTTACTCATAGCAGCACCTTTGGGAAAAGCATGGCATTAGGACTCCTAGCTTGGGTCTTCAAAAACAATAGTAGTCCTTACAGATGCCTGCAGGCCAATGACAACTCAGCATGTGATCACATGTGAATATAATAGGTATTCCTTACAGATGCCTGCGGGCCAATGATAATTCAATATGCAAATGTTACATCCCCTTTCTTTTAAAAGAAAAATGTTATGCATTACTTTTAAACCTTTCTTCTACATAATGTTCTCGGTAGCATAAACATATAAGTAAACTCAGCATTTAACTAGCACTGAAAACATCTCAATGTTTCAATAACGATGTACAGTTTTGTTTTTTAGGGCAGCGATCCGCCTACACCCTTTGACAGTTCACAAGTCAAGGATAACTCTAGGCTTGACCTCTCATCCCGACCTTGTGTGGTATGAAACTGAGCATGCTCCTGAATCGGTCAACAATTCAGGTTCAGGGTTAGATTCAGGTAAGTATGATGTGTTTTGTGTATTGCTCTGTTCATCACACTCTGTTGAACTGATCCTCTCGTCGGAATGACGGTGTTGTTCCTTGGTGTTCAGGAGGTGCCTGCGATTGCGGCGGTACACCTGTCCTTCTGGGGTGCGGACATGATACGATCGCTCAGTGTCAGCTGGCTGGATGATGACTGCTGGCTTCCAGTAGTCATGCTCCTGGATTCTGACGGATTCTCCATTGTGCAGCGGCGGCAGTAGTCTAGCTGACCTGTCATAGTATCTCTTTTGGTGTTGTTGTCTCTGTACATGTTTTGCATGCACTTGCTTGCAGCTGACAACCTCTGGCTGCAGCTGCTGGTTGGTGCTTGGAAGGATTGAGCGAAGTCTGCAGCTCATCAAAAGCTGTGCTGGTGACTTGAAGTTGTCAACCGGAGTGTTGCAGTACTCAAGGAGACTGATGATGGGGTCGCTTTTGTCCACTTTGGCTTTGTCCATGAGTGTTTTTGCAATCTGGACAGTTTTTTCAGCAAGGCCATTACTTTGAGGGTAATGTGGGCTTGATGTGACATGTGTGAAATCCCATGCCTTGGCAAACGACTCGAACTCTTTTGGTTTGTTTTGGGGGCCATTGTCTGAGACTAAAGTCTCTACCATGCCATACTTGGCAAAGGCTGCCTTTAGCTTGTGGCTCACAGCTGCAGATGTGGTGCTGTGAAGCTTGTCCAGTTCAAAAAATCTGCTGTAGTAATCAACAGTCACTATGTAGTCCTCGTTGTTCCATGTGAACAGATCCGTTGCCGCGACCTGCCAGGGCCTGTCTGGGATACGGTGAGGTATCATGGGCTCTTTGACATTTGATGGGCAGCGTTCTAGACAAATGGAACATTTTCCAACAATGTCCTCAATGTGTTTGCACATTCTGGGCCAAAACATAATGTCACGTGCTCTTTGTTTGCATTTTTCCATGCCCATATGTCCAGCATGAATTTTTGTCAACATCTCTTCTCTGAGACTGGTAGGAATGATGATTTTCTCCCCTTTGAAGACGATTCTGTTGATTTGTGACAGTTCATCTCTGTGGTTCTAGAATTCAGATATGCTCTGAGGGCATTTCCTCCTTTCCTCAGGCCATCCTTCATGTATGACTTTGCTCAGCAGTGTGAGTTGTGCATCTTTCTCTGTTCCTGCTCGGATCTCCTTCAGTTTTGAGTCACTCACAGGTAAGCTGTTGTACACCATGTGCACCTGCACATCCATACCTTCACTGAGGCTGCTGTCCTGGTAGCTAAGAGACTTTCTGGAGAGCGTGTCTGTGACAGGAATGTCTTTGCCTGGACGGTGAATGATTGTGAAGTCGTACTTCTGTAGCTGAAGGATCATTCTCTGTAGCCTTGGTGGGGCTGCGGCTAGTGGTATCCTCATGATTGACTCGAGGGGCTTGTGGTCGGATTCCACAATGACTTGTCGGCCATAGACGTACTGGTGGAAACGCTTACATCCAAACAGAATTGCATATAGCTCTTTCTCGATTTGAGCATAGTTGATTACACTGTCTGTGAGAGATCTGGAAGCGTATTTGATGGGCATTCCTTCTTGCAGTAATACTGCGCCTAGTCCGTACTTTGATGCGTCCACTTGTAGTCTGAGCTCTTTGTTGGGGTCGAAGTAGGCAAGAACTGATCCTGGTGATTAGGTCTTTCATTTTCTGAAATGCTGTGTCATGTTTTTTGTCCCACAGGAACTCATTGGATTGCTTGAGCAACTGACGCATGGGTGCGTTGATTTTGGAGAGGCTCGGGGCAAACTTGGCTAAGTAGTTAACCATGCCTAGTACTGTCTCTAGCTCTGCGCGGTTCTTCGGCGGCTCCATCTTCTTGATGGCGGAGATTTTCTCTGGATCCGGCTTAATGCCATCAGTTGAGAGGCGATGCCCAAAATAACTGATCTCGGTGGATCCGATTATGCTTTTCTCGGGGTTGAGCCGGATACCTTTCTCCCGTGATCTTTGTAGCATCACACAGAGGTTCCTGTCATGTTCCTCTCTATTCCTGCCATAGATGAGGATGTCATCTACGATTGCAACTACTCCATCGAGGCCTTCATAGGTTTCATCGATCTTCCGCTGGAATTCACCCTGAGCTGAGATCAAATGGTAAACGCAGAAATCGGTAGCGTCCAAATGGTGTGCTGAATGTTGTTAGCTTAGATGACTCTTCCGTGAGCTTGATAGTCCAGTATCCTGATCGTGCGTCCATTACACTGAAGTAACGTGCTCCCACTAGCTTGGGTGTGATGTCATCTAGCGTTGGTAGAGGGTAGTGAGGGCATTTGATAGCCTTGTTCAAATCTCTGGGGTCGAGACAGACTCTGAGCTTGCCTGTACGTGGTTTCTCAACCACTACTAACGCGTTGACCCACTCTGTCGGTTCTGTTTCCTGGACGATGATTTCTGTATTCTCCATGCTCTGCAGCTCCTCCTTCAGGCGACTACGTAGAGCAAGGGGTATCCTTCTCGGTGGGCAAACCACAGGGGTTGCTGCTGGGTCAAGGTGAATAGTGCATTCACCTGGGAATAGTCCGATTCCTTTGAAAACATCAGCAAACTCCTCCATGACTGTCTGCTTCTCAACTGGTGCTGTCAATGATAGCACTAGCTTGACGAGATCCATGTCTAAACATGCCTTTAGACCTAGCACTGGAGCTGCTTGAGTGTCAATAATGTAAAAGTTCAACATCATGTCACTTTCTTTGTATTTGCATTTCATCACGCATGTGCCTTTTACAATGAGCTGCTCACCCCCATAGCCGGTCAGTCTGCATGAGGTGGGCTGTAGCTCACACTCATCCTTCAAGCTGTGATACTCACTCAGAGGAATTACGTTAACCTGAGATCCAGTGCCTAGTTTAAACTTAAGCTCTTTGCCCTGATTTCCTATCTCAATATCTGCAAAGGCTTGCTCAGTCTCTGAAATCTGTTTTTTCTGTGACACAGAATCAATAAACAGTTCCTCTGCATTTGGCTCTCTATCTGGCATTTGGCTGTCACTCACTGTGTGTACTGCCACTCCAAAAACAGTCCTGCAAACTTTAGCAAAGTGGTTCCGTTTACCACATTTAGCACATTGCCTTCCTTTGGCAGGGCAGTGCTCCTTTTCCCCATGCACCTTGTTTCCAGAATATCCACAGTTTTTGAACGTTTTATGTCTGTGTCGCTCATTTTTAGAACTCTCTCTGTTCTTTCTGTTCTGAAACACGCTCTCTGGGCGGTGTTCTTTGGTGTGTGTCTATTAACTGCGTGCACTGTCTGTTCACGCGAGCTGCTCGTGGCGCCGGTTATGGTTTTCAACTGTGCTTGGGCTATCTCGTGCGATCTAGCTATGTCCATAGCTTTGTCCAGCGTTAGCCCGGACCCAACATTCGAAAGTTTCTCTCTCACTTTAGCTGAATGTATTCCAAACACGATGCGGTCTCTGACCATCTCATCTTTATCTGCATATTCACAGTCTTTTACCAGCAGTTTTAACTCAGTCACGAACTGTTCAAACGACTCACTAGCTCCTTGTACTTTCTCCTGAAACTTGTACCTAGCGAATATCGTATTTGTCTTGAGCATCACATATGCTTCAAAACGGTCAAAATAACTTTTCAGTACCTTTGCTTCATCCATGGTGAGAGACCATGTGTTAAAAATGTCTCTCCCTTTTTCTCCGATCCACAGGAGTAGGTAGCTGCATCTTTCTTCCTCCCCTTTGCTTTTCAGCGGACCCGAGAACATCAACTCCACGTGTTGCTTGAACTTGCGCCATTCTCCAGGTAAGTTCAAAGATTCCCAATCCATTCGAGGCAAGGGAGCTCCAACGATGTCCATTTACAATCCCTATTCTGACACCATGTCTTGTTTTACACACTTTGTATAAAAATAATAAATTGTAGGACAACGGAGTATTACAGTTTAACTCTTTTATTAAGCATTAGGTCTGTGATCTTACTCATAGCAGTACCATTGGGAAAAGCATGGCATTAGGTCCCCTAGCCTGGGTCTTCAAAAACAATAGTAGTCCTTACAGATGCCTGCAGGCCAATGACAACTCAGCATGTGATCACATGTGAATATAATAGGTATTCCTTACAGATGCCTACGGGCCAATGATAATTCAATATGCAAATGTTACAGCATCAATCTCCCACATCCATTTAGATTCGTGTGGGAAACACAAAATTCGGATAACATGACACCATCCCGCACCTGAGTTAAAATCCCCCCCCCAGTGAGTCTCAGAACAGCCTTTCCTTACAGCAATAAGGTGAACTGGTATGACTGGTTGCTCCCTGTCAATCAGCAGCATTTAATTAGTGGTTCTGTAAGATGCTGTGTGATAACACTTTCCACAGTGCAATTTCCGACTAATTATTAACAGGGTTTTCCCAGACGCAGCACAAAGACTTTGTACACTATCTTGAACTCATCATTTAGTCCATCTCTACTCCCCTCTGCTTAATCCCACCTATTTGGATGACAATGGTAGCGTAGAGGTTATGTTACTGGACTGGTAATCCAGGAGGGCTAGACTGATAATCCAGTGAACATGAGTTAAAATTCCACCATCGCAGTTTGAGAATTTGAATTCAGTTTAATAAATCTGGAAACTAAAAGCTGGTATCAGTAAAAGTGATCATGAAGTTGTCAGATTGTTGTAAACACCAATGCCCTTTAAGGGAGAAAATTTGTCCTCCTTACCTGGCCTGACCTCTATGTGACTCCAATCCCACACCAACAAGGTGGATTCTTAACTGCCCGCTGAACTGGCTGAGAAAGCCTCTCAGTTGTACCAAATTGATTAATCGTTGCTGGAACAAAATCCTGGAGCTCCCTACCTAACAGCGTTGTTAACCACCCGGGCTGCAGCGGTTCAAGAGGACAGGCCACCATCATTACCTCAGGGCAACTAGGGATGGTCAATAAATGCTGGCTTTGCCAGCAACACCCACATCCCAATGATGAATAAAAAAAACCTGCAAAGCCTGTACTAGTAACAACATTTAAAACACACACTTAAATGACAATAAAATAAATAACCTGCATTTATATAGTGGTTCTTGTATTGATTTCTTTGTGGGTTCAATGATGAGACATTTATGAAAGAGAATGAGTTTTAATCTAAAGTCTGTTCAACTCTTTATACAGCATTTCAGGAGACACCCTGCTAGTGATGCATCTAGAACGAAACTGAAACCAAACTCCTCAGCTAGGCTCTCACATGACCTCTGCTGGTCAGGCATAAGTAATCAATACCTGCAACTATGCTAGTAAGGCATGATAATCAAACAGGCAAATAACATCACTATTTGCTGATATCATTACATCTCCCTCTCTTAAAACAAAAGTATTTTACTTTTAACTAACAACATGTTTTCTTTGTATTAATCTGCATTTTAACTGTAACACTTAATGAACTTACATTAACATTATCATTATCAAGGTTTATTAACCTTGCTTTGTGTGTTCACATGAAATATATAAATACACTAGAACTTGAAGAAAGAATAAGATAACATTACTTCCTTCTATAACAATAGTCCTTAAATTTGCTCAATGAGTCTCTCAGGAGGCTTCACGTCTCTTGAGGATTTTCTGATTGATTGTCCTTGAATCTGAGTTGTTGCCTCAGATGATTGGTTCTCAGCTGTGTGATCAGGTTGTTCAACAGTATCAGTCTCTTGACCTGCTGTGGCTGGTCCCATGAGAAGATCTCGACGATTTCTTCTCAGAACAGCACCCTCATCTGTCTGAATGGTGTATGATCTTGGTTGAACTTCACTCAGGACAGTTCCCTTCTGAGTCCATGTGTTTGTTTTGTCTTTGAGCCTTACTTGGTCACCAGTGTGGAGTTCAGGTAGGTTTTGTGTTCCTCTGTCATAGTAATACTTTTGCTTTTCTTTCTGTTGCTCTTTGAACTTCCTCACTTTCTCCCCCTCTTTTGTTTTCAGGAGGTTCTCCGGGATGGGTAGGTTTGACCTTAGCAGACGTCCCATCAGGAGTTGGGCTGGTGACTTACCACACTCGAGCGGCGTTGTGCGGTATACAAGCATGCTTTGGTAGAAGTCAGTTCCACTGTCTTTTGCCTTGTACATCAGTCTTTTCACTGTCTGGACCGATTTTTCCACTAGTCCATTGGACTGTGGATAGTGAGGACTTGACGTTGTGTGGACAAAGTCCCACTCTTTGGCAAAGTGTCGGAAACTTGCATTGTAAAACTGGGGTCCGTTGTCTGTGAAGACCTCGCTTGCCACGCCATGTCTGGAGAATATGGCTTTCATACATGTTATCACAGCATCTGCAGTGGTGGTGTGCAGTCTACAAACCTCTGGATACAGGGAGTAATAGTCTGTGACTACAAGATAGTCCTTCCCTTGACATACGAATAGGTCAGCGCCTACCTTCTGGTAAGGTCGGTCTGGTGCTGGGTGTGGCTGTAGTGGTTCTACCGGATTGCTTGCTCGATATTTCAGGCATATTGTGCAGTTTGACACCTCATTTGTCACATCTTGGTTGATTCGTGGCCAGTACATCACCTCTCGTGCTCTTTTCTTACACTTTTCGATTCCCAGATGTCCTCCATGGATCTTTTTTAACATCTCTTTTCTCAGACTCTTTGGGATAACTATTTTACTTCCTTTGTAGATGATGTCTTCGACCACTGATAGTTCCTCCCTGCAGTTCCAGTACTCTGCTATGTCAGGTGAGCAGTCTTGCTTCATGTTGGGCCATCCATCCAAGATGCTTTTCCTCAGTCGTCTCATTGTTTCATCTGCGTTTGTCTCAGTCTTTATGAGCTCCATTTTTGCATCGGCTATGGGCAGTGCACTTGTGATCATGTCCACGTAGGCGTTCACTTTTTCATCCATTGTGGTGTTTGCAGGCTCACTTGGGTCTACAGCTCTGGACAACGTGTCTGCTGTATACATCAGCCTACCCGGTGTGTACGCAACATTCAGTGTATAGCGTTGCAGCCTGATCATCATTCTTTGTATTCTAAGCGGACAGTTATTTAGTGGCTTTTGGAACAATGCAATCAAGGGCTTATGGTCAGTCTCTACACTGATTGCTTGTCCTGCCACAAACTGGTGAAATCTTTCACAGGCGTATGTGATGCTGAGCAGCTCCTTATCTATTTGAGCATATCGCGTCTCTGCATCTGTCATTGAGCGCGATGCATATGCAATAGGTTGCCAGTCGTCATATTTTTGCAGAAGAACGGCACCGAGCCCACTCTGTGATGCATCTGATGATATCTTGATGGGTCTCGCTGGGTCATAAAACCTCAGAACTGGTTCCTCTGTGAGCAGTTCCTTTAGATCGCTCCATGACTTCTCATGCTCATGATTCCATTCCCATTCTATGTTCTTTTCAGTTAGTCTTCTCAGCGGCGCCATCTTTTCTGAGAGGTTGGATATGAATTTACCCATGTAATTGATCATTCCATTAAACCTCTGCACGTCCTTTTTGCATTGTGGCTTTGGCATATTCTCAATGGCGGACACCTTTCTGGGATCTGGTCTGATGCCCTCACTGCTAAGGATATCTTCCATGAATGTCAGTTCTGTCACCCCGAGCTGGCATTTCTCTCTATTCAGCGTCAGGTTTGTTTTCCTTGTTGCTTCCAGCACTTTTTTCAGTCTCTCGTCATGCTCAGTTCTCGTGGTTCCCCATACTATGATGTCATCCATTGATGTATCAACTCCCTCCAGGTGCTCATAGATCATATGAATTGTTTTGTGATACACTTCAGGAGCTGAGGCAATGCCAAATGGTAACCTTAGGAATCTGTATCTGCCAAATGGACTGTTGAACGTGCACAGTCTTGAACTTGCTTCGTCCAATTTCATCTGCCAAAATCCTGATGATGCATCTAACTTGCTGAAATACTTTGCATTTGCAAACTGTGCCATGATTTCCTCACGTGTAGGAAGCTTGAAGTGCTCTCTCTTTATTGCTCTGTTTAGATCTCTTGGATCCAGGCAAATTCTGAGCTTTCCATTCTTTTTGTCCACTACGACGAGGGAACTCACCCACTCCGTTGGCTCATCTATCTTCTGAATCACGTTCAGGCTTTCCATCCTGTCCAACTCTGCCTTCAGTTGCTTTTGAAGAGCAAACGGAACTTTTCTGCATGGATGTATGACCGGTGTCATACTTTTATCTACTCTGATCGTGTGTTCTCCTCGAATGCAGCATAGACCCTTAAGTAGGTCTTTGTACTCTTTCATGAGTTCATCATAGACTGTCTCTCCTTCGCTTTCCACAACGAGGACTCTCTTTACCAGGTTCAGTCTCTCACAGGCTTTTAAACCTAGTATGGCTTGCACATCCTTTGGCACCACGATTAATGCTAGCGTGTGCTCTCTGTCCTTGTGTGTTACTTTGACAATGCATCTTCCTTTCACTGGTATATCAGTACCTGAGTATCCTGTCACTTTCACTTTGATTCCATGTATCTTTGGTCTGGGTCTAATTTTCTTAAAATCAGTCTCTGATATCACATTAACTTGTGCTCCAGTATCCAATTTAAATGGAATGTGTATGTCATTCACTTTTAGTGTCAACATCCAGTCTCTTTCTTCTTTTTTGTTTTCAGACACAACATCTACATTGAATTCCTCTATCTCGCTTTCATCTACTGTATGGACCTTGCTTTGTTGCGCTTGGTTCTTACAGCAACGGGCATAATGGTTGTTTTTGTTGCATCTATTGCATGTTTTACCATATGCTGGACACTTTCTTGGTGGATGCTGTGTACCGCATCGACTACATGACTTCCGATTGTCCCTTTCATTTTCGTTTGCTGGCTACGCCTCTTTTTTCACATTGGCGCTCTCTTTGTTAAACGGTTTGTATCCGTTCTTTCTCACTGCATCCATGTTGCAGCTACTGTCACTGAACAGCTCCTTTGCCTGCAACTTCACAGTCTCTGTAGCCCTACACAGTGCTATGGCTTTTCCCAGGTCTAGATCTTGCTCTCGTAGCAGTCTTTCCCTTAGACCATTCTCTGGAATACCACACACCAGTCTGTCTTTTATCAGTGAGTCTGTCAGTCCCCCAAATTCACATGATTTGCTTCTGTTTCTCAGTTCAGTCACATACTGATCAATAGTCTCACCCATTTTCTGTACACATGTGAAAAATCTGTGCCTCTCAAACGTCACGTTATGTTTAGGTATGCAGTAGGCCTCAAACTGTGCTCCTACTGCACCAGTGTGAGTCGTAGATGCTCATCTACGACTGGGTGATGAACATTGTTCGCCTAAGTGAGAGCGTTGCCCTCCGCCCATATACATTAATGGAAGGGCATGGAACTGGCAGCTGGGTGAAAATCAATGAATCAATCAATCTATCTATCTATCTAGCTCTATCTATCTAGCTACCTATCTATCTAGCTAGCTAGCTATCTAGATCTATCTAACTATCTATCTATCTGTCTGTCTATCTATCTATCTATCTATCTCTCTATCTACCTATTTCTATATAGATAGCTCTATCGATCTATTTTCTATCTATCTATCTATCTACCTATCACTCTATCCATCTATCTATCCAACTATCTATCTAGTTATCTATCTTTCTATCTATCTATCTATTTTCTATCTAGCTAGCTATCAATCTATTTATCTATCTATCTCTCTATCGATCTATTTCTCTATCTACCTATTTATCTATCTAGCTATCTATTTATCTCTCTTTCAATATCTCTAGCTATCTATTTATCTATCTGTCTATCTATCTATATATAGATGTACTATCTATCTATTTTCTATCTAACTGTCTATCTATCTCTCTATCTATCTCTGTATCTATCTATCTATCTATCTATCTATCTATCTATCTATCTAGCTATCTATCTATCTGTCTGTCTCTCTGTCTGCCTATCTATCTATCTATCTATCTATCTACATAGGTATGTTTATCTATCTATCTACATAGGTATATTTATCTATCTATCTATCTGTCTATCTATCTATCTCTCTATTTTCTATCTATCTATCTATCTCTCTATTTTCTATCTATCTGTCTGTCTGTCTGTCTGTCTATCTATCTACCTATATATCTACTAGCTATCTACATGTCTGTATGTCTGTCTATCTATCTCTCTATCTATCTCTTTATCTATCTATCTCTCTATCTATCTACCTATCTATCTATATAGCTATCTATCTATCTATCTATCTATCTATATAGCTATCTATCTGGCTATCTATCTATCTATCTACCAATTTATCTATCTATCTAGCTATCTATTTGTCTTACTATCCATCTATCTATCTATCTATCTATCTAGCTAACTATCTATCTATTTATCTATCTAGCTATCTATTTATCTCTCTATCAATCTCGCTAGCTATTTATTTATCTATCTGTGTATCTATCTATCTATCTATCTCTCTTCGATCTATCCATCTATCCATCTCTCTACCTATCCACTGTGGAAGCTACATCATTAAATAAATTTAAAACAGAAATAGATAGTTTCCTAGAAGTAAAGGGAATTAAGGGTTATGGGGAGCGGGCAGGAAATTGGACATGAGTCTCGGTTCGGAATGGTCGTGGCCCTGTGGGTAGTGGAGCGGGCCCAGGGGCCATGTAGCCTGGTTCTGCTCCTACTTCTTGTGTTCTAATTCTGTGTTAGATTTCAGGAGATGGTTTTATTCCTGTTCCTGGCTGGGGTGGAGATTACCTTTACAGAAGGTAAGTACTGTAGAAAATATAGGGACAGAGTGATCTCCTGGACGAGTTTCGATCGCATAGATGGGTCGGAGAGGAATTTCCCAGATTTTTTCTCCCAAATTGGCCATTGGGTTTTATATCTGGTTTTTTGCCTCTCCCGGGAGATCACATGGGTTCGGGTGGGATGGAGAGTGATAGAAGATTTGAGGTTAGGAGCAGATCAGCCATGATCTTATTGAATGGTGGAGCAGGCTCGAGGGGCCAATTGGCCTACTCCTGCTCCTATTTCTTATGTTCTTGGGGCAGTAATTCCTCCCCAAACGCGTGAGTACGGAAGGGGTACTCACGCGTCTGGCCGGAGGAAATGCCGGTTTTCAGCATGCACAGCGCATGCGCTGAAAACCGGCATTTCCTCTCCTCTAACCCAAGAGGTGAAGAGGCTAGAGCGTGCGCTGTAGGGGGCAGCACGTGCGTCTTGGATTTCCTCTGTTTTGGGGGATTTGCGCATGTGTAAAGGCCTCCGGTCTTTACGCTTGTAAAAAGCACACGTAAGTATTTATTTTTACAGGTAAGTGGTGTTTTCGTGCAATTTAGAAAAAAAATTTCCACAGGTTTATTATTTTAAAGAATCTACAATAAGGTAAGTTTAGTTTTAGACCCTTTTTATTAAAAATTTATTTTTTTCAAAAAAAAAAATTATTGTTTAAATTATTTTTTTTAACATATTTATACTTAATTTAATGATTGGGATGTTTTTTAAATTTTTATTTAAAGTTTAAATAGTGTTTTGGGCCCCCGTAGTTTTCATGAGTTTGACAGCTATTACTCTCAAACTCATGAATGAACCTTCCCCTCCCCTGATTGGTTGTACAGTGCTCACCTGATCCCAGCCGGCACATCGCACTAACTACGCCGTTGGATCAGGTAAGCACTGTGTGCTGACATCTGAACCGGGCCAGGGACAGGAAATGCAAGCAGGCCCGGGCTTCAGATGTCAGCGCGCCGGGTGAGTGCAGATCGGGGGCTTGCACGCGCGGCAAGCCCCCGATCCTAATTTCAGGGCCCTTATGTTCTTATCTCTGTATCTCTGTATCTATCTCTCTATCTAGCTATCTAGCTATCCATTTTCTAGCTAGCTATCTATCTCTCTATCTCTCTATCTATCTATCCAGCTATCTCTATCTATCTCTCTATCTATCTCTCTATCTATCCAGCTATCTCTCTATCTCTCTCTCTCTCTATCTATCTATCTCTCTATCTATCTATCTATCTATCCAGCTATCTATCTAGCTATCTCTCTATCTATCCAGCTATCTCTCTATCTATCTATCTATCTCTCTATCTATCTCTCTATCTAGCTATCTATCCAGCTATCTCTCTATCTATCTCTCTATCTATCTATCTCTCTATCTATCTCTCTATCTATCTAGTTATCTCTCTCTCTTCTAGCTATCTCTATCTCTCTATCTATCTAGCTAGCTCTCTATCTCTCTATCTATCTCTCTCTCTATCTATCTCTCTATCTCTCTATCTATCCAGCTATCTCTCTCTCTCTCTATCTCTCTATCTATCGATCTCTCTCTCTATCTATCTATCTCTCTATCTATCTAGTTATCTCTCTATCTCTCTCTCTCTATATCTATCTATCTCTCTATCTCTCTATCTATCTATCGATCTCTCTATCTCTCTAGCTCTCTAGCTATCTCTCTATCTATCTAGTTATCTCTCTATCTCTCTCTCTCTATCCAGCTATCTCTCTCTAGCTATCTCTCTAGTTATCTATCTCTCTCTCTATCTATCCAACTATCTATCTCTCTCTCTATCTATCTCTCTATCTAGCTATCTATCTATCCAGCTATCTCTCTATCTCTCTATCTCTCTCTCTATCTCTCTCTCTAGTTATCTCTCTATCTATCTCTCTATCTATCTATCTATCTCTATCTATCTATCTATATTTCAATCTATCTCTCTATCTATCTATCTATCCAGCTATCTCTATCTCTCTATCTATCCAGCTATCTCTATCTCTCTATCTATCCAGCTATCTCTATCTAGCTATCTCTCTCTCTCTCTCTCTCTCTCTCTATCTCTCTATCTATCTAGTTATCTCTCTCTCTCTCTCTATCTCTCTCTCTATCTCTCTATCTCTCTCGCTATCTCTCTCTCTATCTATCTCTCTCTCTCTATCTATCCAGCTATCTCTCTCTATCTCTCTATCAATTCAATTTCAATTCAAATGCTTTATTGGCATGAAAGTTTACAGGGAACCATATTGCCAAAGCTTACATAACAAAAAGTACAGTTTTCCAACATTCTGTAGGTGTCAAACAATTTTGACCTTCGTTGGTTACATACAATATTAGTTTAAACAGTATTAATTTAAAGTCGTTGAACATCGTTGGGTACATTCAGTATTAATTTTAAACAGTCCTCAGGTTGTGACATGTTGTTACATATTTGGCACCAAGGTATGGTCTGTCTCCTTCTCCCAGGACTAATCTTAATTTTGACAGGTCATCCAATTCTTTGAAATCTGGGGTTGTTTGGCTGAGCTTGTCAAATAATATGTTTCTTGTTGTGTTGAATTATTTGCATTTTAGGAGGAAATGCATCTCTGTCTCAACCTCGCCGGCCAGACATTGATCACATATTCTATTCTCTCTAGGCTGCCAGGATTTCTTGTATCTTCCTTTTTCAATTGCCAGTTGGTGGTCGCTTAGTCTGTACCTGGTGAGGGTCTGTCTCTGTTTTGTGTCTCTGATGGTCGAGAGATAGTCTGCCAGTTTATATTCTCTTTTTAGGGCCCGGTAACATTCTAATCTGCTTTGGCTTTTGGTTACATTGTTCCAATGTTCCAGGTAGGTTTCTTTGCATTGTTTAATGATTTGGTTCACTCGGATTGGTGTTTGGATGGCAGTGTTGGTCTGGGACTGGTTCAGGTCCGGCTGAGTAGGAGTACTTCGTTTCAGTAGCAACTGACTCAGGGGACTCTTTTCTGGGTTTAGCTCTTGGGTCTGGAAGGCTTTAAAATGAAGGGTGTCTGGGGAGCTAGATTTGAGGTGATTTAGGAAGTTTAGTGCTCGTTTGTGGATGTTTATTATCAGTGGGTATCTGCCTAGTTCAGCTCTGCATGCATTTGTTGGTGTTTTCCTTTGGGTGCGAAGAATGCTTCGGCAAAATTCTGCATGTAGGGCTTCTATTGTGTGTTTTTCCCATTTAGTGTAGCTATGGTGATTGAGCGGGCCCCATACTTCACTACCATACAGCGCAATGGGCAGGATTATGCTGTCAAATATTTTGAGCCAGATTTTGATTGGGATTTGGATGTTGTAGAATTTTCTTTTTATTGCATATAGGGCTCTTTGGGCTTTTTCTTTTAGTGCATTCACTGCTATGCTGAAGCTCCCTGATGCTGTAATGGTTAGACCAAGGTAAGTGTAGCTCATAGTGTGTCCTATGATGGTATCACTGAGAGTAAACTGGTATTTGTTTTCCTGACACCTGGGCCTTTTTTGAAAAATCATGATGTTGGTTTTCTTTAGATTTACTGTTAGGGCCCAATTTTGGCAGTATTTGTCGAGTAGGTCTAGTTGTTGCTGTAATCCCTGCTCTGTGGGAGACAGCAGAACCAGGTCGTCCGCATAGAACAGGGATTTCACTTCTCCATCCAGGAGACAGAGACCCGGTGACTCGCTTTTCTCCAGCATGTCTGCTAATTCATTTATGTATATGTTGAACAGGGTCGGGCTCAAATTGCAGCCCTGCCGGACGCCTCTTCCCTGGGTGAAGAAACCGGTGCGTTTGTCTCCAATTTTGACACCGCATTTATTTTTCAGATACATCGATTTAATAAGGTCATAGACTTTGCCCCCTATTCCACACTGAAGAAGTTTATAATAGAGCCCTTCGTGCCAGATAGAGTCAAAGGCTTTCTTGAAGTCAATGAAACAAGCGAATATTTTCCCATTTTTTGTTTGGTGTATATGTTTTTCAATGAGAGTGTGAAGGGTATAGATATGGTCGGTGGTGCGGTGTTTTGGAAGAAAGCCTATTTGATTTTTTCTAAGGATATTATGTTTGTTAAGAAAATCCAGTAATCTACTATTTAGAATACTGCAGAATAACTTCCCTAGACAACTGTTGACACAGATGCCGCGGTAGTTATTTGGGTCTGATTTGTTTCCACTTTTATATATCTCTCTATCTATCTATCTCTCTATCTATCTCTCTCTCTATCTCTCTATCTATCTAGTTATCTATCTCTCTCTATCTCTCTCTCTCTATCTCTCTCTCTCTCTCTATCTCTCTATCTCTCTTTCTATCTCTCTCTCTATCTATCTCTCTCTCTCTCTATCTATCCAGCTATCTCTCTCTATCTCTCTCTCTCTCTCTCTGTCTATCTATCTATCTCTATCTCTCTATCTCTCTATCTATCTCTCTATCTATCTATATTTCAATCTATCTCTCAATCTATCTCTCTATCTATCTCTCGATCTCTCTCTCTCTCTATCTCTCTCTATATCTCTCTATCTATCTCTGTATCTCTCGATCTATCCAGCTATCTCTCTATAGCTATCTCCAACTATCTACCACCACTGTGACTATCTCAGTGCTGATCAAACTCAGAACCCAGGATCTTTGGGTGAAATAAAATTTTCAAGACTGCTGTCGATAGATTTTTGTTGGGTAAAGGTATCAAGAGATATGGATCAAAGGTGGGTAAATGGAGTTGAGGTGCAGATCAGCCATGTTCTAATTGAATGATGGAGCAGGTACGAGGGACTGAGTGGCCCACTCCGCTTTCTATGTTCTTCCTGATTTGTTCTTGGACATTGTTTTACGAGAGCCAGTGTGACACATGTATGGCACATGGACCCATCCCAGCATAACTCACTCATGACTTTAATTCTCCAAAGACATGTGCTGAGTTCCAAATATAGGGGGCAATTTTGCCAGCCCTGGGGAGGCGGGTATGGAGGCGGGACTGCAGGGAAAATGGCAGAATCTGGGGGTGGGTACCCATCCCGCCCCCAACCCGCCTTTGTGCCATCTTCCCAGGAGGCGGGTACCCGACCTGCGCTGGGAGCCGCCTCCTCGAGGTGGGAAGGGGATTAGTGCCAGTTAACTGCCTGTTTTTCGGATAATCCCTATTTTGAGCCCTAAAGTGCGGGCTTCCCGACAGCTCCGAACCTCGCCAGGGTCAGCGAGGTGAGCCATGGGTCTGCAGGGGTCGGAGGAGCCGAGATGTCCGGTGTGCAGGTGAGTGATGGGTGCATGTGTGCAGAGGTAAGTGTGTGAGGTGAGTCTTAAGTGTTTTTAAAGCTTTCTTACCTTTGCTTCTTTCTCCAGGCTTCATCCCTTCAGATCTCAGGAGTCCCTCATCTCACCGGCAGAGAAAGCAGAATGGCCGCTGAATTCTCAAATGCATCAACCTTCTGCTTTCTGCTGAGGATAGATCACTAAGTGAGTCTGTGTCCCAGGACTCAACTTAGAAGACAGATTGTCAGTGTTTGACAGCTTCACAGAGCTGTCAAACGATGACAATTCATCTGTCAGAAGTTCTTGACAGATGAAATGTCACTCACTGCAGTCACCTGTAACCGGCTTTCCCTTAATTGGCCTACTGAGTCCGCTGGGCGGTCAATCAAGGGAAAATAGTGTGGGTTGGCCGGACGTCGATGGAGGTGGGACTAAAACCTGACAAGCAGCAGTCCCACCTCCATCACGTCCCCATTGGCAAAATCACCCCCATAGTGTCCAGGACCCACTTGGGATTTTCCATGCATGTCACTGGTGAAAATTCACATACGGAATACAACTAACTTAAAGGTATCTCACCAGTTAAATATAAATAGATTATAAGACACACTGGCTTCTGAAATTCATTATACATCGATAGAAATTTAAGGCTCCAATTTAATCAGATGAGACACATAAACCACGCAACCCTATGATGTCATGCAAACCCCTGGAGCAAATTACAGCACATTACTCAATTCCCAACTCTGTGTAATTTTATTTGCTTCACATTTAACCATTACATGTCCTCGACATTCTCATCAGTACCCACACGCGAGTTTAAGGATCGACAGTCTCTCAAACCCAAGACAGTAATTAACAAAAGTAGGCACAAGAAAGCTTGTTGTTATTACGTTTCTCCGGGGTTTCCGACGATCTTCCGCTGAGATTACGTCAGGAGATTGGGAGAAGAGCGAGGAGATTTCTGCTCCACTCTGTCTGGGTCCACTGTGGTCTCGTGAGCAAGAAACCAGAGGGCTGCTGGTATCTGTGGACATTCAGGAGACGAGGGGAGGGAATTGGGGGGGGGGAATGAGAAAAAAGAGTTGGTGCAGGGTAAGGTCAGAAGCCACTCTTCCCCCCCCACCCCATTCAAAGTGAAACATTCTCAAAGATTGCTTTCTTTTCTCTCAGACTATCATCTGCACAATACTTAAAGTTCTTGGGAAAAGTAACAATTGGTTTTGTAATACCCCTGATGCAATGACATAGAAATTACTTTCTAAATGTAATTAGGTGGAGTTGAAAAGCACTTAAAATGCCGTCATTTTTAACCTGAGCTCAGAAGAAAATTTTAGTCAGAGATCGGCTGAATGACACTGCATTGTGAATCAATGGAGACATCGAAAAACAAAAATGGAGTCAGTGCGGAGAGGTTAAATAGATTAGATTCCGCCTTACAGCAGCAAGACCCTGGCCAAAGTGGCCATTAACTGGTTCAGGCAGCGGGCGGTCGAGGGGGTCGTTCGGCCCGACTGCCCTGCCTCTCTTCCGCGGCCACGCTCGCGCCTGGGTGGCCCTGGAGATGGAGCACGCGGTGTCCGCCGGCACGCTCGAGGCCTTCTGCGACTGGTGGGCACTGCGGGGACTAAAGTGCACCATCACGCCGGCCAATTAAATTTTAATTTAAGTTGTTAAGTTTCCTTTAATGTTTCATTAGTTACATTTATTTGTTTTAGTGTGCATCAAAAGAGTACACCAGCAAGACAACTGCAGGCACCAGCTCAATTTGGGGAAAAGAGGTGTGGCTAATGTACTGCATATAACTTATCGAATGTTATGTTATATAGTGAGGGGGAATCCAGCTTCGTTATGTTTCCAGTACACGAGAATTCCAGTCGTTTGAAAGTTGTCATTTGTGACTTCATTTTCTGGCGTCCAGACCTTTTACGGTTGTACAGCGGGATGGTGGGATTGATCTAGCAAAAAATCGGCACGGGCACGATGGGCCGAATGGCCCCCTCCTGTGCCGTGAGCTTCTCTGGTTCTTAGTGGCTGGGGTGTGTCTGTACGGGCCTGTGATGGAAATGCTCAGCATGCTTGCAACCAGAGAAAAAAACAAATTGTTTTCCTGTCACTGCTGCCACTGGAGGCACCTGATGGGAAAGCCCTTCTTCAGATTGTGAAGGAATAAGCCATATAACCTGTTCAGAAAAATACACCATTCTATGAAAGAACTCTGGCCTTATTACAGGAAACTTCGCGATATCTGGCACCGACAGGACCGGCGTGATGCCGATCTATGAAAACTTCCGGACAGACCAGCGCTAATGTTGAAGGATATGGAGGTTTTCATCTCCGTATCTGACAACAAACACTGTTGCTTAGCAGCAGCTTGTAAACAGTCGGCCCGTACCTTGGAAGCGTCTCTGTAGCTTAGCAACAGCTTCAGAGAGGCTTTCCAGAGACTGACTGTTTAAAAAAATGCTAGGAGAAGGAAAAAAAAGAAAAAAAACCTAACAAAACAGCTGCTGATTTCTGCCGTTAGATCGAGGTTTCTGGACATACAGCCTCCGGATAAACCAAAGTTTCCTGTAAAACATGACAAACTGGGTCTGGAAATCTAGAAACCTAACTATGAAAAAGCTGTGATAGCATTCTGGCTATTGAGATAGTTGTTGACACTGAATCAATAACCTTATTGAAGCAGAAGGTTAAAGGCTCCTGACAGTCTGAACCTTTGGGAACAAGACAATAGTTCACCCTGTATAAGGTGTTCTAATTTACACCTTGTAAAGAAGCACATAAAAGTAACAAACATCTGCCTTCATAAAAATGATACCAAGTAAAGCGCACCTGCTGTTACACCGTTTTTATCATATACTGAGAACACCTAGAGGAAAGACATGGGGGGAGAAATTCAGTATCGCCACGTTTGGGGCGTTATACTCGAGCGGGTGCGAAATTTAGCGCCTGGCGCAAATTATCGCCACCTACTGCTAAATTGACCTGCTTCGCCCCAGGAGGTGCTTGGAGCGCTAAAACAGGCGCTGCACGACAGTCCTAAGGCGCTAAGCCGGAGAAGCGAGGCGCTACCACCGAGGGCGGGCGCAGCGCAGGTGTGGCCAGTTAGCGATTGCACACAGACACGCTGGCGCCGGTCAACTCTTAAAGGGGAGGGTCGATCTTAGATTGCAGCCACACCCTGCACATCGGAGCCCTGATTCTCGGCCTGGACAGACCTGCTGCCACATTCTAACGCCTAGGACCATGGAGAGGGCCAGGGAGCGAGCGCAGCGGTTCAGTGAGGGGGCCCTGCAGGTTCTGGTTGGCGCAGTGGAGTGCAGGCGATCTATCCTGTTTCCAGACAGTGGCAGGAGGCCGCTGCCACCCGACTATCGCAAAGCTTGGAGGGAGGTGGCTCACAGAGTGACCTCCAGCAGCATGGTGCCTAGGACCCCTGTGCAATGCAGGAAGAAGTTCAACGACCTCACTCGGGTCGTCGGGGTGAGTACCCTTTTCAGTATCCTCTTCATCCCTGCATGTGCACCTCACTTTATGGCCAAAGGGTCCTGAAAGCCCCAATGCCCAGCCCTCATCCAACACCTATGGGCCTTTCATGAAACTCACATGCACATTCAGCACTTTACACACTGTAAGAGCTATTCGACCATGGGACGCAGTGCAGCCAAGATCAGGGCTTCACACTGTAAGGGCTATTCGACCATGGGAGGCAGTGCAGCCAAGATCAGGGCTTCACACTGTAATGTCTATTCCACCATGGGAGGCAGTGCAGCCAAGATCAGGGCTTCACACTGTACTCAGAGCCCGTCCTTTCTCTTGCAGGGCAAGCTGGCCCATAACAGGAGGCGGCAGCAACGAACCGGGGGAGGCCGGCCTCACCTTCAAGACCTCAACGATCTGGAGCAGCGAGTCCAGCACATTATGGCAGGCCGGATGATTGGCCCCGTCGCCACTGGAGATGCCGACCCCGTTCTGGACAGCAATGGTAAGGTCATCACCTTTTTGACCTCTCTCCTTCCACTTGTGCCTCACACCAGCATCCTTTGCCACTATCGAACCAATACAGTGCATTGCAGCACTCATGCCTCCCTCGCTGCCGCCCTGTCCTCACGCTAAAGCAACTCTTGTACCTCCCTGCTTTCAGATGGTGATTCGCCAGGTGAGGAGGTGGGCCCTCAAGCTGCCACTGTGAGTGATTCTGAAGGCGAGGAGGAAGAGGAAGCCGGACCATCAGTGCCATCCTCAGCCAAGGCAGCCCATGGCCATAATGGGGACACGTCTTCCCTGGAGGGGAGCGGGGGGAAGGGTCTGAGGAGGGTGAAGCTCCGGGGCCCAGCGGGCTGCAGCAATGCGCGGGGGATAGGGAAGCTTGGCGGCCTTCTCCCCGGAGGGAGAGTTTGGCCTCCAGTCCTGCTACAGTGAGCGCAGAAGAGGTGCGGCTCCTCGCTGAAATGGGCGCCCAGGCGGAGCAGAGGCACACTGAGCTCATGGCTGCAGTGGCAAGGATGCCCGAATCCATTGAGTCACCGGCAAGGAGTGTCCAGGACTTCGGTGCAGCACAGGCAAGGAGTCTGCAGGACTTCGGTGCAGCACTGGCAAGGAGTCTGCAGGACTTCAGTGCAGCACAGGCAGCACAGGCGGCTTCCACACAAGTGCTTAGTGGTGCAATGCAGTCAGTGGCTGGTCTGATGCAGACACAGATTGAGGCCACACGAGCACTGACTGCTGCCACCCTCGCTGGATCGGGCACGAATCACTGGGGCCCTCGCCGCGCCGCAGCAGGCCAGCAGTTTGTGCTTCAGCAGATTTCTCCGCATGCTGCAGTGCTGCCCCGTGGGAGTGCCAGTGTGTCGTCCGACCAGGGAGTGCCTGTCCTCTGTCAGGATGGCAGCATTCTTGCTGCCAACACTGTCACTTCTCCACTGCAGCTGCCATCACCTGTAGGACAGACTGCTGCCGCCCATGCAGAGTTGGAGCAGTCAGCAGCCGGGCACTCAAGGCCCAGAGCTGGTCCAGGCCGTCCCTCAAGGGCATCTGCCGACTCAGTTTCTGACACTCAGCAGCCTTCCCCCAGCCTTGCTGCAGCCACTGGGGTCCCATTGCGGAGGAGCTGCAGGGTGGGAATGGGTGAATCTCGCAAGCGAAGCAGATCACCCTCGAAGGGCAAAAAGTAGGAGGTGTGGCAAAATGCTGTTAATTTTTTTTAGTGAAGGCTGAGGATCGTGGTCATTTCTTGTTTACTTTTTTGTTCATTGTCTCCAGGTTGTGAGAGCCAGTTATGTGTCTGACTGCTTTTTTGGGGGTTTCTCTCTATTACTTTGTCATGCAGGAAGGGCACACAGGTTGTTAAATAAAGAAGTGTCTTTATTCAGATTGTGCATGTTTGCTCTTTGAACTATTTGTTGCCTTGACCAGCTCAGGGGTTGCGGAACGGTTCCATTCATGTTCTTTAAATGGCACAAGCCATTCCCTCAGAGGGGGCCTAGAACCGACTTGCAATAAGCTGCTGACGGACGGCCCTTGCACTTTGTGCCTCCCTCCCGTCTTGGTGCTCCTCCTCCTCCTCTTCCTCCTCCTACTCCTCCTCTGCTGGTGCTCCAATGTCTGGTGGCAGTGGCTGAGTCCTGAGGATTGCCAGGTTATGCAGCATGCAGCACACTACAACGAAATGGGAGACTCGCTCAGGTGAGTACTGAAGGGCTCCCCCGGAATGGTCCAGACAGCGGAACCATTGCTTTAGCACACCGATTGTTTGCTCAATGATGTTCCTGGTCGCTTGATGGCTCTCATTGTATCGTTCTTCAGCAGGGGTGCTGGGCGCACGGTGCGGGGTCATCAGCCAGGTGCACAGAGGATAGCCCTTGTCCCGAGAACCCAGCCTCCTGGGTGAGCCGGGGCTTCAAAAAGGTCTGCCACAGAAGTCTGGCACAGGATGAAGGCGTCGTGGCTGCTGCCTGGAAAGCGGGCATTGACAGCTAGTATCAGCTGTCTGTGGTCACATACCAACTGGATGTTCAACGAATGGAACCCCTTCTGGTTGCGGTAATCCTCGGCATTTTCTTGCAGCGCCCACAAAGCCACATGTGTGCAGTCAATGGCGCCCTGGACCATGGGGAAGCCCGCTATTCTTGCAAATCCCATTGCGCGCTCTTGCTGCTTGTCCAGGGTCATGGGGAAGGAAATGTACTGACGTCTCCTTTTAAAGAGGGCATTCGTGACTTGGCAGATGCAACAATGCACCGCGAACTGGGAGACATTGGCAATGTCCCCAGTAGCAGATTGGAAGGAGCCAGTGGCATAGAAGTTGAGAGCCACTGTCACCTTCACTGCCACCGACAGAGACGTCCTGCTTCTCAGTTGAGGCTGCAGATCTGGCTGAAGCAGGTGGCAGAGCTCAGTGACCACCTCCCTGCTGAATTGAAGCTTCCGCAAACACTGCTCCTCAGACATGTTGAGGTATGAGAACTGTTGGCAAAATACCCTGGGAGGGTAAGGCCTCCTGTGCCGACGCCTGTTGGCCCTCCTCCGTCTGGTCATGATTGGCACTCTCTCTCGGCGTCTCTGAGCCCTCTCAATGCAATGGAGAAACCCAACGTTTCCACCCACTGCAGCCCCCATTATATGTGGCCACTCAAGGTTATGCCAGTGAAAAATCAAACCAACTACAAAGTTCTGGGCCGAAGCCAGAAGTACCTCTGCGAGTGCTGACTCAATGCAGAAAGCGCTCTCCCTTTGTCTCTCTGCAAATCTCTCTCTCTCTCTCACAGAAGGAGTGGTCCAAAAATGGCTACCGCAAAGAAGCCAGGAAGAGCCCCCTTTAAATAGTGCCCCCCCAGCCCCACAGCGACTGGGAACCGTTCCAGTCAACCAGTCGCTGGGAGCGCCAGGCGGAAAGGAGGGGGGCGCCACTGAAGTTCCGGTTCGGGGCACCCCAAGGGCGTTGCACCATGAAATGACGTCAGGATCGGCGCGCGCAGCTGAGCGGGCGTTGCGGTTTTGCGCCGACGCTGAATGTCCGCTCAATTTTGCCAGAGGCGCAGGTCTCGCTGCACACAGGCGCTAGCCGCATCGCGCCCCACTTATCGCCCTCTTAAGGCGCTAACGGGTGGCGCTAACAACTGAATTTCTCCCCCATGGTTCTGTAGTGCTACCAGCTGAGGTGACTGTAAGAATTGCAGGGGTCAGCAGAAAAATGACTAGAGATAATTAGCTTACATCAGCAGAAAACCTTAAAGGAAATACCACTGGAAAAGGGTATAAATATTGATCTCTCAAATGGGATAGTAGACTCGCTTAAAGGGGCAAAGCGATTCTCGGCTTCAGAGCCAGCTCTGTAAGTCTCCTACTCTTTGTATCTTGGGGATCAAAGGTACTGTATTTGATTTTGGTGAATATCCTGAATAAAACTTTAAGAACTGTAAAACTGTAGTGAAGTTAAGATTTGAGAGTAATTTCTCTGATAATAAAATTGTAAGCTTTCTTTTTTTGGAACTGTTAATGTTGCGATTGACTCATCAACTGTTAATTATATGTCGGTTCTTTAATAAATCTATATATTTTTAGAATTGTCTCACATAATACTTCTGTATCAAACTCGCAAACTCAATCTCTGTATACTCTTTGGTGAGGAGTTGCAGAATTCTGGGGGCGTTTTCCAGACCCTCATAATATCCGGAACGTTACAGTCTAGCTAAACTTATTAAAAGTGCTATCTGGAGGACGGTAACATTTTCAGGTTGTTCCTTTCCTATAGGGAGAGATAGCCCAGACCTTTAGACCCAATTAAGCGTCTTTAGGATTCGGCTATCTCAAACTTTAGTTGAAAGTGAACGTCTGAGGAATATGCCTGATCTGGGGTAGCCCTAAAGGGGCTAGGACTAATAATTATCCCTTCAAGATGGGCCTCAGCAACTCAGGAGGCAGCAGTACTGCATCATGTACCTTAGAGTGACCGATATCAACGTGCTATTAATGGCAATGCTGAATAAAAATGCACCACAAGCACTTCCCCCCAACGCTCAACTAAAGACCTCTTTGCAATTTCCTTACTCCCTCCTTGCTGCTATACTCTCTATCTAGTGTCAGCACCCCCCAAACCTGCAAACTCTACCACCTGGAAGGACAAGGACAGAAGGTGCATGGGAACACCATCACCTCCAAGTTCTCCTCCAACTCACACATCATCCTGACTTGGACATGTATCGGCTGTTCCTTCATCATTGCTGGATCAAAATCCTGGAACTCCCTCCCTAACAGCACTGTGGGAGTACCTTCACCACACGGACTGCAGCGGTACAAGCAGCGGCGGCTCACCACCACCTTCTCAAGGACAAATAAGGATGGGCAATAAATGCCAGCCTTGCCAGTGACACATCCCCAGAATGAATTTTTAAAAAGCTGTAGCTCAGTGGTGGCACTCTTGCCTCTGAGTCAGAAGATCCTGGGTTCAAGCCCCACCCCGGAGACTTGAGCACATAAACTAGGCTGATACTTCAGTGCTGCACTGAGGAAACATAGAAACATAGAAACATAGAAGATAGGAGCAGGAGTAGGCCATTCGGCCCTTCGAGCCTGCTCCGCCATTCAACGAGATCATGGCTGATCATCCAAACCCTAGCACCCGGTCCCTACACCGACAGCCATCCCACCCAAGCCCTATCCCCGTAACCCCGTAACCCCACGTATTTAATCCCCCCTAACACTAAGGGACAATTTTTTTTTTTTTATCATGGCCAATCAACCTAACCCGCACATCTTTGGATCTTTGGATCTTTGGACATCTGCACCATCAAAGGAGTCATGTTTCGGATGGGATCTATCTATTCAGTTTGGGTGTAAAAGATCCCATGACACTATTAGGAGAAGAGCAGGTGAGTTGTCCTGGCCAATATTTGTCCCTCAACCAACACCACAAAAATAGAGTAACTGGCCATTTATCTCATTGCTGTTTGTGGAACCTTGCTGTGCGCAAATTGGCTGCTGTGTTGGCCTACAAAAACAACAATGACGACACTTCAAGGTAATAACTTGGCTGTGCAGCACTTTGGGATGTCCTGAGGACATGAAAAGTGCTAAATAAATACAAGCAGGGGCGGACTGTTCGTATGAGTAATCGAGAGAATTCCCGAGTGTCCAGGTGAATGGTTCCATAGCATAGTATTATCGGCAATCCCTTTATCCATGAGAACCGTGATGAATCCCACGCCATTTCTGGGGAGTCAGTTCACCCCTGAATTCAAACGATCGGGAATGCACTGCCTGAAAGGCTGGTGGAAGCAGGTTCAATCGTGACTTTCAAAAGGAAATTGGATATAGGCTTGAAGAGGAAAGTTTTGCAGGGTTGTGGAGAAAGAGAAAGGTGGAAGTGGGACTAACTGGATGGTACGATGGGCCAATTGGCCTCCTTCTGTGCTGTATGATTCGATGGTATCTTTTCTTTCTGTTGGTGGTGTTAGCTGAATGTGATGTTACCGAGCTTGAGTGGGGGGCATGCTGTAAGCAAACTGTGGGTTGTATGGCTAAGTGACATGACTGCTGGTAGACGGCGACCTGTTGTTTATGGGAACAGAAGAATATTCTCAGCAAAATTGCCACGTGCAAACATTTACCATGGAGAGGCATGATAAGACAGACTTGGGAATGTGCGTGTTTATACTATACGTACCATGATGTATTTGAATTGATTGCGGCATGGCATGCGACCCGTGTTGAAGCCAAGCCATTGAAACTTCTAAACATACACTGCTCATGTTTATGGTATTAATGTGCGCTGCAGTCCATCCCAATCTAGTGAGGAGGGGAAGGATTGTGTTTCACACAGCAGAGTGTGACAGAGACCTCACTTGGTGGGGGTGGGGTGAGGGAGAGAATATCCTGTTACGCTAGCATTTCATTATCATCTTCCTGCACTAACCTGCGGACTGTTTCCAAGTAGTTGAGTGGTCAAGAAGGAGGGGGCCAGAGATACAGGATTAAATGTCAGGGGATTTAGCAGAGAGGGCAGGAGAAACTTCTTCACACAGAGAGTTGTGAGGCTGTGGAATTCACTTCCAGGGTTAGTGGCTCTTTGTCGACGGCCTCCGAAGTTCAACATCTTTGTTTGGACACCATTCACACCTTTGATTGCTGTGATTATCTCTCTGCCGAGGTGTGATAAATGGCAGTTGGAAACATTACCTGTAAACATCTGACATTATTCTTTGGCTATATAAGCTGTGTCTTTATGCATTTCTCCACTTCACCTGACGAAGGAGCAGCGCTCCAAAAGCGTGTGATTTCAAATAAAGCTGTTGGACTATAACCTGGTGTTGTGTGACTTCTTACATTTGTCCACCCCAGTCCAACTCCGGCATCTCCACACTTTGTCCAGCAGAGCAGAGCTTGAAGTGTCCTGGGCACTCCAACGAGAACTCTCCATCGTCTGATGGATTAAGTCCTCCGGGTCGCTATGACTCGCTAGAAACTATGTTAACATTCAAGATTAGAATGGATAGGTGAATGAAGGAAAAGGGGATGAAGGGATAATGGGAACAGGATGGGTAACTCTGATTAGAACTGTTTGCTCGCGTGGAAGGTAAACACCAGCACGGACTGGTTGGGTCAAATGACGTGATTCTGTGTTGTAACCTCGATGTATTAACTGATGCTGTATTTACCTCACAGGACTGTTTGCGGAAGCCCAACTTCATCAGCAGTGCCGTTAATGTAAATGAGGTACTGCCACAATTGAAAGGCGCTTAGCACCATTTCACGGGCGGTTTCCTCACAGTGCTCCGAAGACTGCATTGTTGGAGAGTATGTAAACAGTGTCCAATGAGGCTGGTGCCTAGTACAGCCCTCAAAACTCAGCCATAGATCTCAAGTGTCCCATTTCAATTGGCACATCCCAACATTAAACAGTTCACGAGTCTCCCAAGCCAGCGAATTCAAGTGATTTGCCAATCCCCAGCCCTGTATGAAGCCCCAGTCAGACTGGTTGCTAGAAACGAATGGTGCTGTACCTCCGTATAACTTGGTGCTGTATCCTGTAGTATACCTTGGTGTACCTTGGTCTGTAACTCAGTGCACCTTAGTGTTGTATCTTGGTGTACACCTCGGTGAACCTTGGTGCTATATCTTGGCGTTGTACCTTGGCGTACCTTGGAGCTGTATCTTGGTGTATGTTGGAGCTGTATCTTGGTGTACCTTGGAGCTGTATCTTGGTGTACCTTGGAGCTGTATCTTGGCGTACCTTGGAGCTGTATCTTGGCGTACCTTGGTGCTGTATCTTGGTGTACCTTGGAACTGTATCTTGGCGTACCTTGGAGCTGTATCTTGGTGTACCTTGGTGCTGTATCTTGGTGTACCTTGGAGCTGTATCTTGGCGTACCTTGGAGCTGTATCTTGGCATACCTTGGAGCTGTATCTTGGTGTACCTTGGTGCTGTATCTTGGTGTACTTTGGAGCTGCATCTTGGCGTACCTTGGTGCTGTATCTTGGTGTACCTTGGAGCTGTATCTTGGTGTACCTTGGAGCTGTATCTTGGTGTACCTTGAAGCTGTATCTTGGCGTACCTTGGTGCTGTATCTTGGTGTACCTTGGAGCTGTATCTTGGTCTGTATCTTGTATTCCCAATGACTATTAGTGATGAGTAAACCTTACGTGTCCTTAGATGTCCAGAACACAAAAGTGGCTGGCATATTGAATGCAGTCCTGTGTTGTTCCTTTCGCCATATTGTGTAGTTAATGAGAAAACAATGAGACTTGGCACATAAAGTATTGGAAGGCAATACCTGGAAGCCAGGTGTGCTCCAATATCCAGGACTTAGTGCCTGCTATGATTGCATTGCAGAGAGGCAAGCAGGTGCTGGTGAAGCTCCATCCTTCCAATGAGTATAGTGTGTGCTCTGGTGATCATGGTGGAAATTGTATGGTGCGTTCATGAGGAGTTCCTGGTACCCAATATTTACTTATCAAAGGCTCAACCCCATGCTTGCCAGTTATCTTCTCCCAACCCATTTCTTCCACTGTTTTTACATCCAGCAGATGGCACTCTGGGTTGTTTCTGTAACAAAGACCCTTTTTATGTGGGCAGGTCATTAGCCTGACTCACAACCCCTAGAACAGAAGAACCGGCTAGATGCAATGGGGGGGAAGGGGCCAGTCCACTCCCATCGGACGCGAGCACCCCGCCGGATGACAACTCAGTATTCAAAGACCAGAGCTCTCGTCTCTGCTGGCTGGGGCTGTCAAGAGTGGGGTTTGAACCCACAACCTTCTGACTCAGATGCGGGAATGCTACCATTGAGCCAAGGCTCACTCCATTGCCAGTTATCTAGTGACTAATTAATGACTAGCCCCCTTGCGGTAAGTGGCGTCTCTATGGTCCGAGATGGCTCGAAGAAAACATGCCTGGCATTGAAAGATTAAAACCCAGTTGACCCTTTGTGGCTGACTCCATAACTTAATACCTGCACCAGGTCAGCAGTGCTCTAGGACACTGTCAATGATTTACCAAGCAGCCTGGATCATTAAGGGGAACTACAGGGGTAGACTTGTCATTGAGGACTGGGGTTCTTCCTACACAGCTCCAAATAACCCTGCAAGCCAATGCCCTAATGGGTATGCTGGTCCTAGCTAGAGAAGCAGCAAGTGTCTCACCTCCTGACTCCCCAAAGCCTTTCCACCATCTACAAGGCACAAGTCAGGAGTGTGATGGAATACTCTCCACTTGCCTGGATGAGTGCAGCTCCAACAACACTTAAGAAGCTCGACACCATTCAGGATAAAGCAGCCCGCTTGATTGGCACTCCATCCACCACCTTCAACATTCACTCCCTCCACCACCGGCGCACTGTGGCTGCAGTGTGTACCATCTACAAGATGCACTGCAGCAACTCGCCAAAGCTCCTTCAACAGCACCTCCCAAACCCGCGACCTCTACCACTTAGAAGGACAAGGGCAGCAGACGCATGGGAACATCACCACCTACAAGTTCCCCTCCAAGCCACACACCATCCTGACTTGGACCTGTATCGCCGTTCCTTCACTGTCGCTGGGCCAAAATCCTGGAACTCCCTTCCTAACAGCATTGTGGGTGTACCTACACCATATGGACTGCAGCGGTTCAAGAAGGCGGCTCACCACCATCTTCTCAAGGGTAATTAGGGATGGGCACTAAATGCAGGCCTAGCCAGCCAGTGACGCCCACATCCCATCAATGAATAAAAAAACCCAGCAACAACAACATGCATTTATATAGCATAGTAAAACATCCCAAGGTGCTTCACAGGAGTGTAATCAGACCACAATCGACACCGAGCCAAAAAAGCCGACATTGGGACAGGTGACCAAACGCTTGATCAAACAGGTAGGTTTTAAGCAGTCTCTTAACAGAGGGTTAGATCTTACAACCATGATAGAGGCGTTCATTCTACCGCAATCATGTTTGCGAGTAGCAAACCCATCTGAAAGCTGCTCACAGAGCACAATGACGTCGGGGTCAGTGATGTAATCACGCCAGTCTACAGCCTGCGTGGATTTAATGATGCAGATTGATGAGATCCTGTTTATATCATCTCCGATTGTCGTCCCGCAGACCAAATACAACAGTCAGCATAATCATTGATCATACCGTTCTGTCGGGACCAGTCACTTCCTAATACCTCCCTGGTGTCTGATTGAAGGAAAGCCTGTTCACCACCTGGAATGCTATGGGGACTGAGGAATAATAAGGATTCCCTGTCAGTTCCTCAACAATCATTGATTTTGAAGTGATCTGTTCTAGTTGTTAAACTTACTCGATGAGTGTTCCTCATCGACTATCCCCTATAACTGATGTTACTATGGGTCATCCCTACACACAATGATCTCTTTAAGCTGCGCGACTGCGCAGCGCTCCAGGGGTCCCGCGCAGCCAGTAAGCCGGCTATTAAATTGAAAAAAACATGCGTGCGTGAAATTTTGAATGGGCTGCGCGACCCAAATCTGTTCCGTAATGGATCTATCTAACTTAGAGATGGCCGGTCCCCAAACCAAAGACTCAAACGCTCAATTATTTCCTATCTCTGCCACAGGCCGACAATAATGTTGGATTTATATAGGATATTGCCATATATCCCTATTGTTCTTAAGTGGAGGTATTACCGGATATTGTCAAACATCCTTTACCTCTAATACAAGATCGAGGATTAGGAAACACAGAAAATGTCTGGTTAATACTTTTTATTAAATCAAGTCAATGATAGAATAAAACACATCCCCTTACAGACAACGTGTTAAGTTCTGGGTTCTAATGAGACGTCAGTTCAACATATTACTTCATTAGTCAAAAGTCCATGCGAACTTAATTAGACACTACATTAATGGACAGTTAACAAGAGTCTATCAGACCTATTCTAACATAAGCCGTAATTAAGTAGTTGACTGCAAACTCATGCTTGGAACACTTGGCTGGGTTCAGATGCTGTCTCTTGTTCTCCCGAAGTGACAGATTTCAAGAGTTTTATCCCCTCTTTATAGTCATTTCATTGCCCATATATGGTCACGTCTGTGACTTTAACAACTCATTTAAGTCATCAAGTTTTAGCTTGTGACACTTAAGACATTAACTTTGTTCGGCATCTTAGGTCATCGAACATATTGACACAACCACGGGGGCCTGATCCTTATCAAGATCCTGTTCCATTGTCTAACGTTAGCATCCGATTAGACAATGGCCAACTATCTCTCATTGCATATGTCTCTGCCAGAATACCTTCCTGGCAGTTGGTAAAGTAAGCTACAATGTTCTTCCTGTATGGTTTGCTCAATATGCTTTTATCCTAAGTTGAGGATTTCAGAAAGGCTAACTTCATTTACCTATAGTGCTACATTTTATCCTATCCATAATTCTTGCATTAGCCATTCTGCTTTGGTTTCAGTAAGCAAAACGACAAAAGCAAATGTATATATTCGCCAACACATGACATCGCCTATTTCCGCCCCAGCCTGCGCCCATCTCCTGGCTGGCCTTCCATCCTCCACTGTCCGTAAGCATCAGCTCATTCAAAGCTGCCAGAATTTTCCCCTAAAAAAAAGGGTGGGTTTGGCGCGTGGGGGCAGTTAAATTGTTAAAAATGGGATTCCCGACCTGATCCCGCCTCCAACCCGCCCACCTCCGGTTTTGACGGAGGTGGGCCGAGGTCGGGCAACCAACCCGCTCCCAGGGGGCGGTGTGTCAATTTAAATATTGTAATGAGGCTGGAAGCCTCTTTTTCACCTCCATTTTGTTTTTACCCGCATGTGGACGGGTTTCACACAATTCGTGAAACCCGGCAGTTAAACCGAGGCAGGACTGCTGCATCCAGGAGGTAAATGGCTTTATATCTACCTCCTGGATCCAGGGTCCTTACCTAACCCACCCCCCGTGATCGAAGACCCTCCCACGGGCCTCCGATCGCTCCGGAGGCCTCCGATCCCCACCATGATGCCACCACTCCCCCACCCCACCAATGATGCTGAGGCCGACCACAATCCTGCGGTGGCTGGCCCTGATCCTCTCTCCCCCCCACCAACCCCTCCCCCTGTCGACCCCCCCGCGATTTCCGATCCTGCCCTCCCGATCCCCGACCCCTTGTCGGTCCCTGACTCCTTGACAATCTTACAACCCCCTCCTGATCCCCGGCCAACCCCTACCCCTGGCGACCCCCCCTGCCCCCCCCGACCTCCCCAATCCCAGATACTGCCATGCCGATTCCCGACCACCACCCCCCCACGATCCCCGACCATGCCGACCCCGCGATCCCTCCCCCCCACCCCACCCATGACCGAGATCTTGCACCTGAGGCCTACCCGCCCGCAGCCAGCCAGCCTCTCAATCTGACTGGCTGCGAGCGGGAATCTGAGGCCTCGCAATCAAATCGGGCCCTGCCATTAAAGTCGGGAAAAATGGCCTCCCGGGTTTCCTGCCCGCCTTGGAGACCCCCCGCCCCCAACCCTTGAGAAAATTCCAGCCAATGTCTCCTTTAGCCATCACCCTTATCCTTGCTGAACTACATTGGCTCCCGATCCCCCAACATCCCATTTAGTGTAGCTATGGTGATTGAGCGGGCCCCATACTTCACTACCATACAGCGCAATGGGCAGGATTATGCTGTCAAATATTTTGAGCCAGATTTTGATTGGGATTTGGATGTTGTAGAATTTTCTTTTTATTGCATATAGGGCTCTTTGGGCTTTTTCTTTTAGTGCATTCACTGCTATGCTGAAGCTCCCTGATGCTGTAATGGTTAGACCAAGGTAAGTGTAGCTCATAGTGTGTCCTATGATGGTATCACTGAGAGTAAACTGGTATTTGTTTTCCTGACACCTGGGCCTTTTTTGAAAAATCATGATGTTGGTTTTCTTTAGATTTACTGTTAGGGCCCAATTTTGGCAGTATTTGTCGAGTAGGTCTAGTTGTTGCTGTAATCCCTGCTCTGTGGGAGACAGCAGAACCAGGTCGTCCGCATAGAACAGGGATTTCACTTCTCCATCCAGGAGACAGAGACCCGGTGACTCGCTTTTCTCCAGCATGTCTGCTAATTCATTTATGTATATGTTGAACAGGGTCGGGCTCAAATTGCAGCCCTGCCGGACGCCTCTTCCCTGGGTGAAGAAACCGGTGCGTTTGTCTCCAATTTTGACACCGCATTTATTTTTCAGATACATCGATTTAATAAGGTCATAGACTTTGCCCCCTATTCCACACTGAAGAAGTTTATAATAGAGCCCTTCGTGCCAGATAGAGTCAAAGGCTTTCTTGAAGTCAATGAAACAAGCGAATATTTTCCCATTTTTTGTTTGGTGTATATGTTTTTCAATGAGAGTGTGAAGGGTATAGATATGGTCGGTGGTGCGGTGTTTTGGAAGAAAGCCTATTTGATTTTTTCTAAGGATATTATGTTTGTTAAGAAAATCCAGTAATCTACTATTTAGAATACTGCAGAATAACTTCCCTAGACAACTGTTGACACAGATGCCGCGGTAGTTATTTGGGTCTGATTTGTTTCCACTTTTATATATCTCTCTATCTATCTATCTCTCTATCTATCTCTCTCTCTATCTCTCTATCTATCTAGTTATCTATCTCTCTCTATCTCTCTCTCTCTATCTCTCTCTCTCTCTCTATCTCTCTATCTCTCTTTCTATCTCTCTCTCTATCTATCTCTCTCTCTCTCTATCTATCCAGCTATCTCTCTCTATCTCTCTCTCTCTCTCTCTGTCTATCTATCTATCTCTATCTCTCTATCTCTCTATCTATCTCTCTATCTATCTATATTTCAATCTATCTCTCAATCTATCTCTCTATCTATCTCTCGATCTCTCTCTCTCTCTATCTCTCTCTATATCTCTCTATCTATCTCTGTATCTCTCGATCTATCCAGCTATCTCTCTATAGCTATCTCCAACTATCTACCACCACTGTGACTATCTCAGTGCTGATCAAACTCAGAACCCAGGATCTTTGGGTGAAATAAAATTTTCAAGACTGCTGTCGATAGATTTTTGTTGGGTAAAGGTATCAAGAGATATGGATCAAAGGTGGGTAAATGGAGTTGAGGTGCAGATCAGCCATGTTCTAATTGAATGATGGAGCAGGTACGAGGGACTGAGTGGCCCACTCCGCTTTCTATGTTCTTCCTGATTTGTTCTTGGACATTGTTTTACGAGAGCCAGTGTGACACATGTATGGCACATGGACCCATCCCAGCATAACTCACTCATGACTTTAATTCTCCAAAGACATGTGCTGAGTTCCAAATATAGGGGGCAATTTTGCCAGCCCTGGGGAGGCGGGTATGGAGGCGGGACTGCAGGGAAAATGGCAGAATCTGGGGGTGGGTACCCATCCCGCCCCCAACCCGCCTTTGTGCCATCTTCCCAGGAGGCGGGTACCCGACCTGCGCTGGGAGCCGCCTCCTCGAGGTGGGAAGGGGATTAGTGCCAGTTAACTGCCTGTTTTTCGGATAATCCCTATTTTGAGCCCTAAAGTGCGGGCTTCCCGACAGCTCCGAACCTCGCCAGGGTCAGCGAGGTGAGCCATGGGTCTGCAGGGGTCGGAGGAGCCGAGATGTCCGGTGTGCAGGTGAGTGATGGGTGCATGTGTGCAGAGGTAAGTGTGTGAGGTGAGTCTTAAGTGTTTTTAAAGCTTTCTTACCTTTGCTTCTTTCTCCAGGCTTCATCCCTTCAGATCTCAGGAGTCCCTCATCTCACCGGCAGAGAAAGCAGAATGGCCGCTGAATTCTCAAATGCATCAACCTTCTGCTTTCTGCTGAGGATAGATCACTAAGTGAGTCTGTGTCCCAGGACTCAACTTAGAAGACAGATTGTCAGTGTTTGACAGCTTCACAGAGCTGTCAAACGATGACAATTCATCTGTCAGAAGTTCTTGACAGATGAAATGTCACTCACTGCAGTCACCTGTAACCGGCTTTCCCTTAATTGGCCTACTGAGTCCGCTGGGCGGTCAATCAAGGGAAAATAGTGTGGGTTGGCCGGACGTCGATGGAGGTGGGACTAAAACCTGACAAGCAGCAGTCCCACCTCCATCACGTCCCCATTGGCAAAATCACCCCCATAGTGTCCAGGACCCACTTGGGATTTTCCATGCATGTCACTGGTGAAAATTCACATACGGAATACAACTAACTTAAAGGTATCTCACCAGTTAAATATAAATAGATTATAAGACACACTGGCTTCTGAAATTCATTATACATCGATAGAAATTTAAGGCTCCAATTTAATCAGATGAGACACATAAACCACGCAACCCTATGATGTCATGCAAACCCCTGGAGCAAATTACAGCACATTACTCAATTCCCAACTCTGTGTAATTTTATTTGCTTCACATTTAACCATTACATGTCCTCGACATTCTCATCAGTACCCACACGCGAGTTTAAGGATCGACAGTCTCTCAAACCCAAGACAGTAATTAACAAAAGTAGGCACAAGAAAGCTTGTTGTTATTACGTTTCTCCGGGGTTTCCGACGATCTTCCGCTGAGATTACGTCAGGAGATTGGGAGAAGAGCGAGGAGATTTCTGCTCCACTCTGTCTGGGTCCACTGTGGTCTCGTGAGCAAGAAACCAGAGGGCTGCTGGTATCTGTGGACATTCAGGAGACGAGGGGAGGGAATTGGGGGGGGGGAATGAGAAAAAAGAGTTGGTGCAGGGTAAGGTCAGAAGCCACTCTTCCCCCCCCACCCCATTCAAAGTGAAACATTCTCAAAGATTGCTTTCTTTTCTCTCAGACTATCATCTGCACAATACTTAAAGTTCTTGGGAAAAGTAACAATTGGTTTTGTAATACCCCTGATGCAATGACATAGAAATTACTTTCTAAATGTAATTAGGTGGAGTTGAAAAGCACTTAAAATGCCGTCATTTTTAACCTGAGCTCAGAAGAAATTTTTAGTCAGAGATCGGCTGAATGACACTGCATTGTGAATCAATGGAGACATCGAAAAACAAAAATGGAGTCAGTGCGGAGAGGTTAAATAGATTAGATTCCGCCTTACAGCAGCAAGACCCTGGCCAAAGTGGCCATTAACTGGTTCAGGCAGCGGGCGGTCGAGGGGGTCGTTCGGCCCGACTGCCCTGCCTCTCTTCCGCGGCCACGCTCGCGCCTGGGTGGCCCTGGAGATGGAGCACGCGGTGTCCGCCGGCACGCTCGAGGCCTTCTGCGACTGGTGGGCACTGCGGGGACTAAAGTGCACCATCACGCCGGCCAATTAAATTTTAATTTAAGTTGTTAAGTTTCCTTTAATGTTTCATTAGTTACATTTATTTGTTTTAGTGTGCATCAAAAGAGTACACCAGCAAGACAACTGCAGGCACCAGCTCAATTTGGGGAAAAGAGGTGTGGCTAATGTACTGCATATAACTTATCGAATGTTATGTTATATAGTGAGGGGGAATCCAGCTTCGTTATGTTTCCAGTACACGAGAATTCCAGTCGTTTGAAAGTTGTCATTTGTGACTTCATTTTCTGGCGTCCAGACCTTTTACGGTTGTACAGCGGGATGGTGGGATTGATCTAGCAAAAAATCGGCACGGGCACGATGGGCCGAATGGCCCCCTCCTGTGCCGTGAGCTTCTCTGGTTCTTAGTGGCTGGGGTGTGTCTGTACGGGCCTGTGATGGAAATGCTCAGCATGCTTGCAACCAGAGAAAAAAACAAATTGTTTTCCTGTCACTGCTGCCACTGGAGGCACCTGATGGGAAAGCCCTTCTTCAGATTGTGAAGGAATAAGCCATATAACCTGTTCAGAAAAATACACCATTCTATGAAAGAACTCTGGCCTTATTACAGGAAACTTCGCGATATCTGGCACCGACAGGACCGGCGTGATGCCGATCTATGAAAACTTCCGGACAGACCAGCGCTAATGTTGAAGGATATGGAGGTTTTCATCTCCGTATCTGACAACAAACACTGTTGCTTAGCAGCAGCTTGTAAACAGTCGGCCCGTACCTTGGAAGCGTCTCTGTAGCTTAGCAACAGCTTCAGAGAGGCTTTCCAGAGACTGACTGTTTAAAAAAATGCTAGGAGAAGGAAAAAAAAGAAAAAAAACCTAACAAAACAGCTGCTGATTTCTGCCGTTAGATCGAGGTTTCTGGACATACAGCCTCCGGATAAACCAAAGTTTCCTGTAAAACATGACAAACTGGGTCTGGAAATCTAGAAACCTAACTATGAAAAAGCTGTGATAGCATTCTGGCTATTGAGATAGTTGTTGACACTGAATCAATAACCTTATTGAAGCAGAAGATTAAAGGCTCCTGACAGTCTGAACCTTTGGGAACAAGACAATAGTTCACCCTGTATAAGGTGTTCTAATTTACACCTTGTAAAGAAGCACATAAAAGTAACAAACATCTGCCTTCATAAAAATGATACCAAGTAAAGCGCACCTGCTGTTACACCGTTTTTATCATATACTGAGAACACCTAGAGGAAAGACATGGGGGAGAAATTCAGTATCGCCACGTTTGGGGCGTTATACTCGAGCGGGTGCGAAATTTAGCGCCTGGCGCAAATTATCGCCACCTACTGCTAAATTGACCTGCTTCGCCCCAGGAGGTGCTTGGAGCGCTAAAACAGGCGCTGCACGACAGTCCTAAGGCGCTAAGCCGGAGAAGCGAGGCGCTACCACCGAGGGCGGGCGCAGCGCAGGTGTGGCCAGTTAGCGATTGCACACAGACACGCTGGCACCAGTCAACTCTTAAAGGGGAGGGTCGATCTTAGATTGCAGCCACACCCTGCACATCGGAGCCCTGATTCTCGGCCTGGACAGACCTGCTGCCACATTCTAACGCCTAGGACCATGGAGAGGGCCAGGGAGCGAGCGCAGCGGTTCAGTGAGGGGGCCCTGCAGGTTCTGGTTGGCGCAGTGGAGTGCAGGTGATCTATCCTGTTTCCAGACAGTGGCAGGAGGCCGCTGCCACCCGACTATCGCAAAGCTTGGAGGGAGGTGGCTCACAGAGTGACCTCCAGCAGCATGGTGCCTAGGACCCCTGTGCAATGCAGGAAGAAGTTCAACGACCTCACTCGGGTCGTCGGGGTGAGTACCCTTTTCAGTATCCTCTTCATCCCTGCATGTGCACCTCACTTTATGGCCAAAGGGTCCTGAAAGCCCCAATGCCCAGCCCTCATCCAACACCTATGGGCCTTTCATGAAACTCACATGCACATTCAGCACTTTACACACTGTAAGAGCTATTCGACCATGGGACGCAGTGCAGCCAAGATCAGGGCTTCACACTGTAAGGGCTATTCGACCATGGGAGGCAGTGCAGCCAAGATCAGGGCTTCACACTGTAATGTCTATTCCACCATGGGAGGCAGTGCAGCCAAGATCAGGGCTTCACACTGTACTCAGAGCCCGTCCTTTCTCTTGCAGGGCAAGCTGGCCCATAACAGGAGGCGGCAGCAACGAACCGGGGGAGGCCGGCCTCACCTTCAAGACCTCAACGATCTGGAGCAGCGAGTCCAGCACATTATGGCAGGCCGGATGATTGGCCCCGTCGCCACTGGAGATGCCGACCCCGTTCTGGACAGCAATGGTAAGGTCATCACCTTTTTGACCTCTCTCCTTCCACTTGTGCCTCACACCAGCATCCTTTGCCACTATCGAACCAATACAGTGCATTGCAGCACTCATGCCTCCCTCGCTGCCGCCCTGTCCTCACGCTAAAGCAACTCTTGTACCTCCCTGCTTTCAGATGGTGATTCGCCAGGTGAGGAGGTGGGCCCTCAAGCTGCCACTGTGAGTGATTCTGAAGGCGAGGAGGAAGAGGAAGCCGGACCATCAGTGCCATCCTCAGCCAAGGCAGCCCATGGCCATAATGGGGACACGTCTTCCCTGGAGGGGAGCGGGGGGAAGGGTCTGAGGAGGGTGAAGCTCCGGGGCCCAGCGGGCTGCAGCAATGCGCGGGGGATAGGGAAGCTTGGCGGCCTTCTCCCCGGAGGGAGAGTTTGGCCTCCAGTCCTACTACAGTGAGCGCAGAAGAGGTGCGGCTCCTCGCTGAAATGGGCGCCCAGGCGGAGCAGAGGCACACTGAGCTCATGGCTGCAGTGGCAAGGATGCCCGAATCCATTGAGTCACCGGCAAGGAGTGTCCAGGACTTCGGTGCAGCACAGGCAAGGAGTCTGCAGGACTTCGGTGCAGCACTGGCAAGGAGTCTGCAGGACTTCAGTGCAGCACAGGCAGCACAGGCGGCTTCCACACAAGTGCTTAGTGGTGCAATGCAGTCAGTGGCTGGTCTGATGCAGACACAGATTGAGGCCACACGAGCACTGACTGCTGCCACCCTCGCTGGATCGGGCACGAATCACTGGGGCCCTCGCCGCGCCGCAGCAGGCCAGCAGTTTGTGCTTCAGCAGATTTCTCCGCATGCTGCAGTGCTGCCCCGTGGGAGTGCCAGTGTGTCGTCCGACCAGGGAGTGCCTGTCCTCTGTCAGGATGGCAGCATTCTTGCTGCCAACACTGTCACTTCTCCACTGCAGCTGCCATCACCTGTAGGACAGACTGCTGCCGCCCATGCAGAGTTGGAGCAGTCAGCAGCCGGGCACTCAAGGCCCAGAGCTGGTCCAGGCCGTCCCTCAAGGGCATCTGCCGACTCAGTTTCTGACACTCAGCAGCCTTCCCCCAGCCTTGCTGCAGCCACTGGGGTCCCATTGCGGAGGAGCTGCAGGGTGGGAATGGGTGAATCTCGCAAGCGAAGCAGATCACCCTCGAAGGGCAAAAAGTAGGAGGTGTGGCAAAATGCTGTTAATTTTTTTTAGTGAAGGCTGAGGATCGTGGTCATTTCTTGTTTACTTTTTTGTTCATTGTCTCCAGGTTGTGAGAGCCAGTTATGTGTCTGACTGCTTTTTTGGGGGTTTCTCTCTATTACTTTGTCATGCAGGAAGGGCACACAGGTTGTTAAATAAAGAAGTGTCTTTATTCAGATTGTGCATGTTTGCTCTTTGAACTATTTGTTGCCTTGACCAGCTCAGGGGTTGCGGAACGGTTCCATTCATGTTCTTTAAATGGCACAAGCCATTCCCTCAGAGGGGGCCTAGAACCGACTTGCAATAAGCTGCTGACGGACGGCCCTTGCACTTTGTGCCTCCCTCCCGTCTTGGTGCTCCTCCTCCTCCTCTTCCTCCTCCTACTCCTCCTCTGCTGGTGCTCCAATGTCTGGTGGCAGTGGCTGAGTCCTGAGGATTGCCAGGTTATGCAGCATGCAGCACACTACAACGAAATGGGAGACTCGCTCAGGTGAGTACTGAAGGGCTCCCCCGGAATGGTCCAGACAGCGGAACCATTGCTTTAGCACACCGATTGTGTGCTCAATGATGTTCCTGGTCGCTTGATGGCTCTCATTGTATCGTTCTTCAGCAGGGGTGCTGGGCGCACGGTGCGGGGTCATCAGCCAGGTGCACAGAGGATAGCCCTTGTCTCGAGAAGCCAGCCTCCTGGGTGAGCCGGGGCTTCGAAAAGGTCTGCCACAGAAGTCTGGCACAGGATGAAGGCGTCGTGGCTGCTGCCTGGAAAGCGGGCATTGACAGCTAGTATCAGCTGTCTGTGGTCACATACCAACTGGATGTTCAACGAATGGAACCCCTTCTGGTTGCGGTAATCCTCGGCATTTTCTTGCAGCGCCCACAAAGCCACATGTGTGCAGTCAATGGCGCCCTGGACCATGGGGAAGCCCGCTATTCTTGCAAATCCCATTGCGCGCTCTTGCTGCTTGTCCAGGGTCATGGGGAAGGAAATGTACTGACGTCTCCTTTTAAAGAGGGCATTCGTGACTTGGCAGATGCAACAATGCACCGCGAACTGGGAGACATTGGCAATGTCCCCAGTAGCAGATTGGAAGGAGCCAGTGGCATAGAAGTTGAGAGCCACTGTCACCTTCACTGCCACCGACAGAGACGTCCTGCTTCTCAGTTGAGGCTGCAGATCTGGCTGAAGCAGGTGGCAGAGCTCAGTGACCACCTCCCTGCTGAATTGAAGCTTCCGCAAACACTGCTCCTCAGACATGTTGAGGTATGAGAACTGTTGGCAAAATACCCTGGGAGGGTAAGGCCTCCTGTGCCGACGCCTGTTGGCCCTCCTCCGTCTGGTCATGATTGGCACTCTCTCTCGGCGTCTCTGAGCCCTCTCAATGCAATGGAGAAACCCAACGTTTCCACCCACTGCAGCCCCCATTATATGTGGCCACTCAAGGTTATGCCAGTGAAAAATCAAACCAACTACAAAGTTCTGGGCCGAAGCCAGAAGTACCTCTGCGAGTGCTGACTCAATGCAGAAAGCTCTCTCCCTTTGTCTCTCTGCAAATCTCTCTCTCTCTCTCACAGAAGGAGTGGTCCAAAAATGGCTACCGCAAAGAAGCCAGGAAGAGCCCCCTTTAAATAGTGCCCCCCCAGCCCCACAGCGACTGGGAACCGTTCCAGTCAACCAGTCGCTGGGAGCGCCAGGCGGAAAGGAGGGGGGCGCCACTGAAGTTCCGGTTCGGGGCACCCCAAGGGCGTTGCACCATGAAATGACGTCAGGATCGGCGCGCGCAGCTGAGCGGGCGTTGCGGTTTTGCGCCGACGCTGAATGTCCGCTCAATTTTGCCAGAGGCGCAGGTCTCGCTGCACACAGGCGCTAGCCGCATCGCGCCCCACTTATCGCCCTCTTAAGGCGCTAACGGGTGGCGCTAACAACTGAATTTCTCCCCCATGGTTCTGTAGTGCTACCAGCTGAGGTGACTGTAAGAATTGCAGGGGTCAGCAGAAAAATGACTAGAGATAATTAGCTTACATCAGCAGAAAACCTTAAAGGAAATACCACTGGAAAAGGGTATAAATATTGATCTCTCAAATGGGATAGTAGACTCGCTTAAAGGGGCAAAGCGATTCTCGGCTTCAGAGCCAGCTCTGTAAGTCTCCTACTCTTTGTATCTTGGGGATCAAAGGTACTGTATTTGATTTTGGTGAATATCCTGAATAAAACTTTAAGAACTGTAAAACTGTAGTGAAGTTAAGATTTGAGAGTAATTTCTCTGATAATAAAATTGTAAGCTTTCTTTTTTTGGAACTGTTAATGTTGCGATTGACTCATCAACTGTTAATTATATGTCGGTTCTTTAATAAATCTATATATTTTTAGAATTGTCTCACATAATACTTCTGTATCAAACTCGCAAACTCAATCTCTGTATACTCTTTGGTGAGGAGTTGCAGAATTCTGGGGGCGTTTTCCAGACCCTCATAATATCCGGAACGTTACAGTCTAGCTAAACTTATTAAAAGTGCTATCTGGAGGACGGTAACATTTTCAGGTTGTTCCTTTCCTATAGGGAGAGATAGCCCAGACCTTTAGACCCAATTAAGCGTCTTTAGGATTCGGCTATCTCAAACTTTAGTTGAAAGTGAACGTCTGAGGAATATGCCTGATCTGGGGTAGCCCTAAAGGGGCTAGGACTAATAATTATCCCTTCAAGATGGGCCTCAGCAACTCAGGAGGCAGCAGTACTGCATCATGTACCTTAGAGTGACCGATATCAACGTGCTATTAATGGCAATGCTGAATAAAAATGCACCACAAGCACTTCCCCCCAATGCTCAACTAAAGACCTCTTTGCAATTTCCTTACTCCCTCCTTGCTGCTATACTCTCTATCTAGTGTCAGCACCCCCCAAACCTGCAAACTCTACCACCTGGAAGGACAAGGACAGAAGGTGCATGGGAACACCATCACCTCCAAGTTCTCCTCCAACTCACACATCATCCTGACTTGGACATGTATCGGCCGTTCCTTCATCATTGCTGGATCAAAATCCTGGAACTCCCTCCCTAACAGCACTGTGGGAGTACCTTCACCACACGGACTGCAGCGGTACAAGCAGCGGCGGCTCACCACCACCTTCTCAAGGACAAATAAGGATGGGCAATAAATGCCAGCCTTGCCAGTGACACATCCCCAGAATGAATTTTTAAAAAGCTGTAGCTCAGTGGTGGCACTCTTGCCTCTGAGTCAGAAGATCCTGGGTTCAAGCCCCACCCCGGAGACTTGAGCACATAAACTAGGCTGATACTTCAGTGCTGCACTGAGGAAACATAGAAACATAGAAACATAGAAGATAGGAGCAGGAGTAGGCCATTCGGCCCTTCGAGCCTGCTCCGCCATTCAACGAGATCATGGCTGATCATCCAAACCCTAGCACCCGGTCCCTACACCGACAGCCATCCCACCCAAGCCCTATCCCCGTAACCCCGTAACCCCACGTATTTAATCCCCCCTAACACTAAGGGACAATTTTTTTTTTTTTATCATGGCCAATCAACCTAACCCGCACATCTTTGGATCTTTGGACATCTGCACCATCAAAGGAGTCATGTTTCGGATGGGATCTATCTATTCAGTTTGGGTGTAAAAGATCCCATGACACTATTAGGAGAAGAGCAGGTGAGTTGTCCTGGCCAATATTTGTCCCTCAACCAACACCACAAAAATAGAGTAACTGGCCATTTATCTCATTGCTGTTTGTGGAACCTTGCTGTGCGCTAATTGGCTGCTGTGTTGGCCTACAAAAACAACAATGACGACACTTCAAGGTAATAACTTGGCTGTGCAGCACTTTGGGATGTCCTGAGGACATGAAAAGTGCTAAATAAATACAAGCAGGGGCGGACTGTTCGTATGAGTAATCGAGAGAATTCCCGAGTGTCCAGGTGAATGGTTCCATAGCATAGTATTATCGGCAATCCCTTTATCCATGAGAACCGTGATGAATCCCACGCCATTTCTGGGGAGTCAGTTCACCCCTGAATTCAAACGATCGGGAATGCACTGCCTGAAAGGCTGGTGGAAGCAGGTTCAATCGTGACTTTCAAAAGGAAATTGGATATAGGCTTGAAGAGGAAAGTTTTGCAGGGTTGTGGAGAAAGAGAAAGGTGGAAGTGGGACTAACTGGATGGTACGATGGGCCAATTGGCCTCCTTCTGTGCTGTATGATTCGATGGTATCTTTTCTTTCTGTTGGTGGTGTTAGCTGAATGTGATGTTACCGAGCTTGAGTGGGGGGCATGCTGTAAGCAAACTGTGGGTTGTATGGCTAAGTGACATGACTGCTGGTAGACGGCGACCTGTTGTTTATGGGAACAGAAGAATATTCTCAGCAAAATTGCCACGTGCAAACATTTACCATGGAGAGGCATGATAAGACAGACTTGGGAATGTGCGTGTTTATACTATACGTACCATGATGTATTTGAATTGATTGCGGCATGGCATGCGACCCGTGTTGAAGCCAAGCCATTGAAACTTCTAAACATACACTGCTCATGTTTATGGTATTAATGTGCGCTGCAGTCCATCCCAATCTAGTGAGGAGGGGAAGGATTGTGTTTCACACAGCAGAGTGTGACAGAGACCTCACTTGGTGGGGGTGGGGTGAGGGAGAGAATATCCTGTTACGCTAGCATTTCATTATCATCTTCCTGCACTAACCTGCGGACTGTTTCCAAGTAGTTGAGTGGTCAAGAAGGAGGGGGCCAGAGATACAGGATTAAATGTCAGGGGATTTAGCAGAGAGGGCAGGAGAAACTTCTTCACACAGAGAGTTGTGAGGCTGTGGAATTCACTTCCAGGGTTAGTGGCTCTTTGTCGACGGCCTCCGAAGTTCAGCATCTTTGTTTGGACACCATTCACACCTTTGATTGCTGTGATTATCTCTCTGCCGAGGTGTGATAAATGGCAGTTGGAAACATTACCTGTAAACATCTGACATTATTCTTTGGCTATATAAGCTGTGTCTTTATGCATTTCTCCACTTCACCTGACGAAGGAGCAGCGCTCCAAAAGCGTGTGATTTCAAATAAAGCTGTTGGACTATAACCTGGTGTTGTGTGACTTCTTACATTTGTCCACCCCAGTCCAACTCCGGCATCTCCACACTTTGTCCAGCAGAGCAGAGCTTGAAGTGTCCTGGGCACTCCAACGAGAACTCTCCATCGTCTGATGGATTAAGTCCTCCGGGTCGCTATGACTCGCTAGAAACTATGTTAACATTCAAGATTAGAATGGATAGGTGAATGAAGGAAAAGGGGATGAAGGGATAATGGGAACAGGATGGGTAACTCTGATTAGAACTGTTTGCTCGCGTGGAAGGTAAACACCAGCACGGACTGGTTGGGTCAAATGACGTGATTCTGTGTTGTAACCTCGATGTATTAACTGATGCTGTATTTACCTCACAGGACTGTTTGCGGAAGCCCAACTTCATCAGCAGTGCCGTTAATGTAAATGAGGTACTGCCACAATTGAAAGGCGCTTAGCACCATTTCACGGGCGGTTTCCTCACAGTGCTCCGAAGACTGCATTGTTGGAGAGTATGTAAACAGTGTCCAATGAGGCTGGTGCCTAGTACAGCCCTCAAAACTCAGCCATAGATCTCAAGTGTCCCATTTCAATTGGCACATCCCAACATTAAACAGTTCACGAGTCTCCCAAGCCAGCGAATTCAAGTGATTTGCCAATCCCCAGCCCTGTATGAAGCCCCAGTCAGACTGGTTGCTAGAAACGAATGGTGCTGTACCTCCGTATAACTTGGTGCTGTATCCTGTAGTATACCTTGGTGTACCTTGGTCTGTAACTCAGTGCACCTTAGTGTTGTATCTTGGTGTACACCTCGGTGAACCTTGGTGCTATATCTTGGCGTTGTACCTTGGCGTACCTTGGAGCTGTATCTTGGTGTATGTTGGAGCTGTATCTTGGTGTACCTTGGAGCTGTATCTTGGTGTACCTTGGAGCTGTATCTTGGCGTACCTTGGAGCTGTATCTTGGCGTACCTTGGTGCTGTATCTTGGTGTACCTTGGAACTGTATCTTGGCGTACCTTGGAGCTGTATCTTGGTGTACCTTGGTGCTGTATCTTGGTGTACCTTGGAGCTGTATCTTGGCGTACCTTGGAGCTGTATCTTGGCATACCTTGGAGCTGTATCTTGGTGTACCTTGGTGCTGTATCTTGGTGTACTTTGGAGCTGCATCTTGGCGTACCTTGGTGCTGTATCTTGGTGTACCTTGGAGCTGTATCTTGGTGTACCTTGGAGCTGTATCTTGGTGTACCTTGAAGCTGTATCTTGGCGTACCTTGGTGCTGTATCTTGGTGTACCTTGGAGCTGTATCTTGGTCTGTATCTTGTATTCCCAATGACTATTAGTGATGAGTAAACCTTACGTGTCCTTAGATGTCCAGAACACAAAAGTGGCTGGCATATTGAATGCAGTCCTGTGTTGTTCCTTTCGCCATATTGTGTAGTTAATGAGAAAACAATGAGACTTGGCACATAAAGTATTGGAAGGCAATACCTGGAAGCCAGGTGTGCTCCAATATCCAGGACTTAGTGCCTGCTATGATTGCATTGCAGAGAGGCAAGCAGGTGCTGGTGAAGCTCCATCCTTCCAATGAGTATAGTGTGTGCTCTGGTGATCATGGTGGAAATTGTATGGTGCGTTCATGAGGAGTTCCTGGTACCCAATATTTACTTATCAAAGGCTCAACCCCATGCTTGCCAGTTATCTTCTCCCAACCCATTTCTTCCACTGTTTTTACATCCAGCAGATGGCACTCTGGGTTGTTTCTGTAACAAAGACCCTTTTTATGTGGGCAGGTCATTAGCCTGACTCACAACCCCTAGAACAGAAGAACCGGCTAGATGCAATGGGGGGGAAGGGGCCAGTCCACTCCCATCGGACGCGAGCACCCCGCCGGATGACAACTCAGTATTCAAAGACCAGAGCTCTCGTCTCTGCTGGCTGGGGCTGTCAAGAGTGGGGTTTGAACCCACAACCTTCTGACTCAGATGCGGGAATGCTACCATTGAGCCAAGGCTCACTCCATTGCCAGTTATCTAGTGACTAATTAATGACTAGCCCCCTTGCGGTAAGTGGCGTCTCTATGGTCCGAGATGGCTCGAAGAAAACATGCCTGGCATTGAAAGATTAAAACCCAGTTGACCCTTTGTGGCTGACTCCATAACTTAATACCTGCACCAGGTCAGCAGTGCTCTAGGACACTGTCAATGATTTACCAAGCAGCCTGGATCATTAAGGGGAACTACAGGGGTAGACTTGTCATTGAGGACTGGGGTTCTTCCTACACAGCTCCAAATAACCCTGCAAGCCAATGCCCTAATGGGTATGCTGGTCCTAGCTAGAGAAGCAGCAAGTGTCTCACCTCCTGACTCCCCAAAGCCTTTCCACCATCTACAAAGCACAAGTCAGGAGTGTGATGGAATACTCTCCACTTGCCTGGATGAGTGCAGCTCCAACAACACTTAAGAAGCTCGACACCATTCAGGATAAAGCAGCCCGCTTGATTGGCACTCCATCCACCACCTTCAACATTCACTCCCTCCACCACCGGCGCACTGTGGCTGCAGTGTGTACCATCTACAAGATGCACTGCAGCAACTCGCCAAAGCTCCTTCAACAGCACCTCCCAAACCCGCGACCTCTACCACTTAGAAGGACAAGGGCAGCAGACGCATGGGAACATCACCACCTACAAGTTCCCCTCCAAGCCACACACCATCCTGACTTGGACCTGTATCGCCGTTCCTTCACTGTCGCTGGGCCAAAATCCTGGAACTCCCTTCCTAACAGCATTGTGGGTGTACCTACACCATATGGACTGCAGCGGTTCAAGAAGGCGGCTCACCACCATCTTCTCAAGGGTAATTAGGGATGGGCACTAAATGCAGGCCTAGCCAGCCAGTGACGCCCACATCCCATCAATGAATAAAAAAACCCAGCAACAACAACGTGCATTTATATAGCATAGTAAAACATCCCAAGGTGCTTCACAGGAGTGTAATCAGACCACAATCGACACCGAGCCAAAAAAGCCGACATTGGGACAGGTGACCAAACGCTTGATCAAACAGGTAGGTTTTAAGCAGTCTCTTAACAGAGGGTTAGATCTTACAACCATGATAGAGGCGTTCATTCTACCGCAATCATGTTTGCGAGTAGCAAACCCATCTGAAAGCTGCTCACAGAGCACAATGACGTCGGGGTCAGTGATGTAATCACGCCAGTCTACAGCCTGCGTGGATTTAACGATGCAGATTGATGAGATCCTGTTTATATCATCTCCGATTGTCGTCCCGCAGACCAAATACAACAGTCAGCATAATCATTGATCATACCGTTCTGTCGGGACCAGTCACTTCCTAATACCTCCCTGGTGTCTGATTGAAGGAAAGCCTGTTCACCACCTGGAATGCTATGGGGACTGAGGAATAATAAGGATTCCCTGTCAGTTCCTCAACAATCATTGATTTTGAAGTGATCTGTTCTAGTTGTTAAACTTACTCGATGAGTGTTCCTCATCGACTATCCCCTATAACTGATGTTACTATGGGTCATCCCTACACACAATGATCTCTTTAAGCTGCGCGACTGCGCAGCGCTCCAGGGGTCCTGCGCAGCCAGTAAGCCGGCTATTAAATTGAAAAAAACATGCGTGCGTGAAATTTTGAATGGGCTGCGCGACCCAAATCTGTTCCGTAATGGATCTATCTAACTTAGAGATGGCCGGTCCCCAAACCAAAGACTCAAACGCTCAATTATTTCCTATCTCTGCCACAGGCCGACAATAATGTTGGATTTATATAGGATATTGCCATATATCCCTATTGTTCTTAAGTGGAGGTATTACCGGATATTGTCAAACATCCTTTACCTCTAATACAAGATCGAGGATTAGGAAACACAGAAAATGTCTGGTTAATACTTTTTATTAAATCAAGTCAATGATAGAATAAAACACATCCCCTTACAGACAACGTGTTAAGTTCTGGGTTCTAATGAGACGTCAGTTCAACATATTACTTCATTAGTCAAAAGTCCATGCGAACTTAATTAGACACTACATTAATGGACAGTTAACAAGAGTCTATCAGACCTATTCTAACATAAGCCGTAATTAAGTAGTTGACTGCAAACTCATGCTTGGAACACTTGGCTGGGTTCAGATGCTGTCTCTTGTTCTCCCGAAGTGACAGATTTCAAGAGTTTTATCCCCTCTTTATAGTCATTTCATTGCCCATATATGGTCACGTCTGTGACTTTAACAACTCATTTAAGTCATCAAGTTTTAGCTTGTGACACTTAAGACATTAACTTTGTTCGGCATCTTAGGTCATCGAACATATTGACACAACCACGGGGGCCTGATCCTTATCAAGATCCTGTTCCATTGTCTAACGTTAGCATCCGATTAGACAATGGCCAACTATCTCTCATTGCATATGTCTCTGCCAGAATACCTTCCTGGCAGTTGGTAAAGTAAGCTACAATGTTCTTCCTGTATGGTTTGCTCAATATGCTTTTATCCTAAGTTGAGGATTTCAGAAAGGCTAACTTCATTTACCTATAGTGCTACATTTTATCCTATCCATAATTCTTGCATTAGCCATTCTGCTTTGGTTTCAGTAAGCAAAACGACAAAAGCAAATGTATATATTCGCCAACACATGACATCGCCTATTTCCGCCCCAGCCTGCGCCCATCTCCTGGCTGGCCTTCCATCCTCCACTGTCCGTAAGCATCAGCTCATTCAAAGCTGCCAGAATTTTCCCCTAAAAAAAAGGGTGGGTTTGGCGCGTGGGGGCAGTTAAATTGTTAAAAATGGGATTCCCGACCTGATCCCGCCTCCAACCCGCCCACCTCCGGTTTTGACGGAGGTGGGCCGAGGTCGGGCAACCAACCCGCTCCCAGGGGGCGGTGTGTCAATTTAAATATTGTAATGAGGCTGGAAGCCTCTTTTTCACCTCCATTTTGTTTTTACCCGCATGTGGACGGGTTTCACACAATTCGTGAAACCCGGCAGTTAAACCGAGGCAGGACTGCTGCATCCAGGAGGTAAATGGCTTTATATCTACCTCCTGGATCCAGGGTCCTTACCTAACCCACCCCCCGTGATCGAAGACCCTCCCACGGGCCTCCGATCGCTCCGGAGGCCTCCGATCCCCACCATGATGCCACCACTCCCCCACCCCACCAATGATGCTGAGGCCGACCACAATCCTGCGGTGGCTGGCCCTGATCCTCTCTCCCCCCCACCAACCCCTCCCCCTGTCGACCCCCCCGCGATTTCCGATCCTGCCCTCCCGATCCCCGACCCCTTGCCGGTCCCTGACTCCTTGACAATCTTACAACCCCCTCCTGATCCCCGGCCAACCCCTACCCCTGGCGACCCCCCCTGCCCCCCCCGACCTCCCCAATCCCAGATACTGCCATGCCGATTCCTGACCACCACCCCCCCATGATTCCCGACCATGCTGACCCCGCGATCCCCCCCCCCACCCCACCCATGACCGAGATCTTGCACCTGAGGCCTACCCGCCCGCAGCCAGCCAGCCTCTCAATCTGACTGGCTGCGAGCGGGAATCTGAGGCCTCGCAATCAAATCGGGCCCTGCCATTAAAGTCGGGAAAAATGGCCTCCCGGGTTTCCTGCCCGCCTCGGAGACCCCCCGCCCCCAACCCTTGAGAAAATTCCAGCCAATGTCTCCTTTAGCCATCACCCTTATCCTTGCTGAACTACATTGGCTCCCGATCCCCCAACACCTCCAATTTAAAATTCTCATTCTTGTGTTCAAATCCCTTCATGGCCTTGCCCCGCCAATCTCTGTGATCTGCTCCAGCCTTACAGCCCTCCAAGAACTCTATGTTCGACTTGACCTCTTGAGTACACCTACTCCCACCATTGGCCATGCTTTCAGCAATCTAGACTCCAAGCTCTGAAATTCGCTCCCTAAATCGCTCTGCCTCTCCACCTCCCTCTCCTATTTTAAGACCTTAATTAAAACCTACCTTGGTGACCATGCTTTTAGTCATCCATTCTAATATCTCCTTCTTTGGCGCAGTGTCAATTTTTGTCTGCTTTTGCCTCTGTGAAACGCCTAGGGACATTTTTTCTATGTTAAAGGTGCGAAATAGATGCAAGTTGTGGTTGTGGTTTCTACAGCAGACAGCTGATATGCAACGGCATGTTTATGCCTGGGTGGCATGTTGGTTTTAGTCGTGGCTCAGTGGGTCGCCCTCTCACCTCTGAGCCACAAGATTGTGGATTTAACTCCCATTGCAGCACATAATCCAGACTGACACTCCAGCACAGTGGTGAGGGAGTGCTGCACTGTCAGAGGTGCCGTCTTGCGGATGAGACTTTAAGCCGAAGTCCTGTCTGCTCTGTCTCAGCTGGGCGTAATAAATCCCACAGCACTATTTCAAAGAAGAGCAGGGGAGTTCGCCCTGGTGTCCTGGCTGTTGTGTATGTGCCTTTAAGAGAAGAACTGATTCTATACTGCCGTACCGGCAGTGACCACCCCTGTATATAAAGCCATAGCAGGCTTCTGTATTTCAGTCTTGAATTACTCCCTGTTCAGTAAATACCTGTTTTATTGTTCTCCTGCAGGCTGAGTATTATTGATCCTCGGACACTACACTGGTGACGGGCAGGTTTGAACTCACCTGCAGTACTGCATCACCTCACAGGGATCTTTTCCCTGAAGAGAAGCTTCTTGGAGGTCGAAGTCAGAACGGCGGGCGTCGACCGCGGGCAACCGCCCAGGGATCCATCGGAGAGTTGCAGGGGAGGCTGTGGAGAGCTGGGCCTGGCTCCCCAGTCGAGGTGTTCCAGCAAGTCGTGCTGGTAGCAGGTAGTGCGCTGATCCTTCCGGACTGCGGCGGGCTCGGGCTCGATTGAGCGGCTCTGCAAAGGGGCCGTGCAGCGTCGTCGGGAGGAAAAGAGAGAGAGAGAGGGTGGAGCGCACAGGGCGCGGTCGGTGCTCAAGAACAGGGCAGCGTGGAGAGGATAGAACGCGGGGAAGGAAAAGTGAGATGCGCCGAAGCTGCGGGTCGCCGCCATTACCCTGTAGAACGCTAGGAGCAGCGTGGCAGCAAGGGGAAGAAGGAAAAGCGCGGGAGGCGCCATTTTATTCCATTGGGGAAGAAGGAAAAGCGCAGGAGGCGCCATTTTAATTCATTGGTGAAGAAGAAAAAGTGTGGGAGGCGCCATTTTAAATCACCCAAGATGCCGAAAAGTGGCAGTATCACTGCTTTCGACAACGAGGTAGAAAACTGGACCACGTATGTGGAAAGAATTGAAGTGTACTGCGAGGCAAAAGAGGTGGCCGATGGAAAGAAGGCGTCGGTATTATTAAATTTGATGGGCGCGAGAACGTACGGCCTATTGTGGAATTTAATTACCCCAGCTAAGCTAATGGAGAAAAGTTTTGAGGAGATTGTTAATATCTTACAGGAACACCTAAACCCTACACCGCTGCTGATTGCAGAAAGATTCAAGTTCCATAAAAGAAACCAGCACAAAGATGAGAGCAATGCTGACTATCTTACGGAACTACGCAAGTTATCGAAGCACTGCCAGTTCGGAGCAGGACTGGCAGACACCTTGCGGGATAAGTTTGTCTGTGGGCTCCAGAGTGAAGGAAACCAGAAACGACTACTTTTGGAAAAGGACCTGACGCTAGAACAGGCCTTCAGCGTGGCAGTATCCTACGAAGCAGCAGCACGGGGAGCTGCGGAAATACAACAGAAACCACAGGAATACAGCGCTAACGAAATGGCATATGGAGCAGAAAAGTGCTATCGCTGCGGCAGAACAACCCATGATCAGAAGGACTGCTGGGTTAAGGACAAAGTATGCAGGCAATGTGGGAAAATGGGACACATAGCAAGTGTCTGCAGGTCGGGAAAGAAAACCAACACTACAAGAACTACTAAGAAAAAGTACAAGAAAGTAAAGAAATTGACAGACAGTAGTTCGGAAGATCAGGAGAGTGATAAAGACTCCTGGAGCAGGAGACTAAGTTGTCTAAAGTTACACAACGTGATCGCAAAGGAGGATCACCGAACCATTTGGGTCACCCTCATGATAGCAGGGTCCCCAGTAAAGATGGAATTGGACACAGGATCAGCCCTAACTGTCATGAATCGACGAGACTATGAGCGGCTATTCTCACACATACCCTTGAAGGACACGTCCATTGTATTGAAGAATACACAGGGCAAAAAGTCTACCCCAGAGGAAAAATAAGGGTGCCAGTTGAATACAACGGCAAGGAAACACAGAAACTGTTTCTATATATATTACCAGATGGAGGACCACCATTATTGGGACGTGAATGGATCCGAAAAATACCATTGGATTGGCATTCCATTCAGGCGCTAACTGTGACTGATAAAAAGGATGATGACGTCACACCTGGGCGACTGTCAAAAATTCTAACTGACGTGAAAGAGGTGTTCCAACAAGGACTTGGGACTCTAAAAGGAGTAACGGCAATGATAAAAATCGAAGATAACGCAAACCCAAAATTTTTTAAGGCCAGACCGGTACCTTACGCGATCCACCCAGCCATTGAAGCAGAGCTGGAGAGTCTGGAGCGTTCGGGTGTGCTGTCCAAGGTGGACTGGAGCGAGTGGGCCACACCCATCATTCCTGTAATGAAGAAATCATTGAGCAGCACGCTTGGGGAACCGAAGAAGGTTCGCATCTGTGGGGACTTCAAGGTAACTGTGAACCCAGTCCTGCACACAGTACAATATCCACTTCCACGGATAGAAGATATTTTCGCCTCACTATCTGGAGGGAAACGCTTTACAAAGATTGATCTGGCTCAAGCGTATCTACAAATGGAGGTGGAAGTAGCGTCTAGGAAATACCTCATGATAAACACTCACAAGGGCCTTTACCAGTACAATCGACTGGTATTCGGGGTAGCATCAGCCCCGGCTATTTGGCAGAGGGTGATGGAACAAGTCCTGCAAGGGATTCCGGGGACCCAGTGTTATTTGGACGACATCCTGGTTACGGGCGAAAATGACAGTGAACACCTTGCCAACCTGGAGCAGGTGCTCACGAGATTACAGGAATATGGGCTACGAGCCAACCGCCCCAAATGCGAGTTCTTCAGGAGACAAATCTCATATTGTGGCCACATGATTGATGAGGAAGGGTTGCATAAGTCGCCGGACAGGATTGAGGCTGTAGTCAAGGCTCCAGCACCGGAAAATGTGTCGCAACTGAGGTCGTTCCTCGGGTTGGTGAACTACTACCATAAGTTCTTGCCGAATTTATCTACAATTCTGCACCCACTGAACGCCCTACTGCAAACTGGAGTAACATGGAAATGGAGTGATGAGTGTAAGCGTGCCTTTCAGAAATGTAAATGCCTAATCACTTCAAAAGAAGTTTTGGCCCACTACAATCCAACACTACCGATTCGGTTAGCATGTGATGCGTCTCCCTATGGCATCGGAGCGGTGCTGTCACACAAATTCCCTGATGGTTCAGAGAGGCCAATAGCCTTTGCGTCGCGCTTGTTAACCTCAGCCGAGCGTAACTACGCCCAGATTGACAGGGAGGCCCTCAGCCTGGTGTGGGGGGTGAAGAAGTTCAATCACTATCTGCACGGGCAGAAATTCACCCTACTGACTGATCATCAGCCTCTGGTCTCCATTTTTAACCCAAAGAAGGGCGTTCCGGTGATGACAGCGCAATGGCTGCAAAGATGGTCACTTTTTCTAGGGGCACATCAGTACGACATAGAGTACAAGGGTACGAAACAGCATGGAAACGCTGATGGGCTGTCACGCCTACCGTTGCCTACGGTAGAGGAAGCACCTGCAGTGGACCCTGTTGAGATATTCCATGCGACCATAGTCGAATGTCTACCTGTTACAAACTCAAGTATAGAGAAGGAAACCCGAAATGACCCGACACTCTCTCAGGTCTATGATTTGACGGTGAAGGGATGGCCAGCACATGGCGACTCACTGTTGCCAACATTCTCGCCAAGGAGAGAACAGCTGTCAGTGTGCCGGGGGACCTTGATGTGTGGATCCCGAGTGGTAATTCCACCCAAGTTGAGAGATAGAGTGCTCAATGAGCTTCATGAGGGTCATCTGGGAGGGGTAAAAATGAAGAGCCTAGCCAGGGCGTTTGTGTGGTGGCCGGGAATCGATAAAGAAATCGAGGATATTACCAAGAGATGCACAGGATGCCAGAAGGTCCAAAACGCTCCACCACAGGCCCTGCTACATCCATGGGAGTGGCCCTCATCTCCATGGCAATGGGTACACATTGATTTTGCTGGTCCATTTATGGACTCAATGTTCCTAATCGCTGTGGACGCCCATTCGAAATGGCCAGAGGTCATCAAAATGTCCTCCACCACCACGGAGAAAACTATTGCAGTCCTACGGACCATCTTCGCCAGGAATGGCTTGCCAGAACAGATTTGCTCCGACAATGGGCCACAGTTTGTGTCAGAGGATTTCCGGAGGTTTCTGAGGAATAATGGGGTGAAGCATTACACATCTGCCCCATATCATCCAGCCACAAATGGATTGGCTGAGAGGTTTGTTCAGACCTTTAAAAAGGCAATAAAGGCAATGCATAATGACGACATACCACTACAACACAAGGTGGATAATTTCTTGTTTGCTTACCGGAATGCGACACATGCAGTCACCAACCAAGCTCCAGCCATAATGTTCTTCAACCGAAGGCTAAGATGTCGCCTGGATTTGCTCAAACCAAACATAAGACGAGATGTTGAGGATAAGCAATTCCAGCACATAAATGAGAAGCCAATCAGGAGCTTCAAGATAGGGCAACCAGTCTTGGCCCGCGACTACCGAACAGAAAAATGGCAGCCAGGAACAATATGCACACAGCAGGGACCACTAATGTACACAGTGGATGTTGGAGAGAGCATCGTGAGACGCCATGCTGACCAGATTCTAGAGTCACAGGAACAAGCGGTTCGGTGGCACGGTGGCATAGTGGTTAGCACTGTTGCCTCACAGCGCCAGGGACCCGGGTTCGAATCCGGCCTCGGGTGACTGTCTGTGTGGAGTTTGCACATTCTCCCCGTGTTTGCGTGGGTTTTCTCCGGGTGCTCCGGTTTCCTCCCACAGTCCAAAGATGTGCGGGTTAGGTTGATTGGCTATGATAAATTGACCCTTAGTGTTAGGGGGATTAAATACGGGGATAGGGTGGGGTATGTGTTGGTGTAGGGGTTACGGGGATCAGGTGGGATGTGTCGGTGCAGGCTCGATGGGCCGAAATGGCCTCTATCTGCACTGTGGGGTTTCTGTGATTTCTGTGATTTCTGTGAAGCCAAACCCATACCACGAGCAGGTGCACCTGGTATCAACCCAAAGTACAGATTGCGTCTACCTCAGAAGCAGTGGTATTGGAAGCTGACGAACCAACCAATGACAATGAGCCAGAATCAACTCCACTGCAAGAACAGGATACTCGAGAAAGGCGTTATCCAGTCAGGATCAGGAAGCCTCCTCAAAGACTGAACTTATAAATGATTATTTCAGTTGATGTATATAGTACAGAGAAAATTGTAATTGTAATTAGTTATTATTTAGTTGTTAAATGAATGTTATGTACTGTTTATCTAAAAGGGGATGAATTGTTGTGTATGTGCCTTTAAGAGAATAACTGATTCTATACTGCAGTACCGGCAGTGACCACCCCTGTATATAAAGCCATAGCAGGCTTCTGTATTTCAGTCTTGAATTACTCCCTGTTCAGTAAATACCTGTTTTATTGTTCTCCTGCAGTCTGAGTATTATTGATCCTCGGACACTACACTGGCCAATACTTATCACTCAATCAACATCGCTAAAACCAATTATCGTGCCTTTATCACATTGCCATTTTTGAAACCTTGCTGTGCGCAAATTGGCTGCCATATTTCCTACATACAACAGGGACTGCACTTCAAAAATACTTAATTGGTTGTAAAGGCCTTTGGGACGTCTTGAGATCATGAAAGGCACTACAGAAATACAAGTCTTTCTTTCTTTAATATCAACCCCATGGCATCCACATCTGTTTTCTCTCTCCATAGATGCTGCCTGACTTGCTGAGTATTTCCAGAATTTTCTGTTTTTATTTCAGATTTCCAGCATTCCGCAGCATTTTGCTTCTGTTTTATATTTAATTCACTGTCACTTCTCTTCCAGGAATGTCCAACTTGAAGAATTTCTGCTCTTCTCTCCGACGGGATTTCCGTTTGTCCCTTTTTCCTCGTTCACCTTTATTCTGTTAGCTCTCCAACTTCTTCCAGTTCTGCCGAAAGGTCATCGACCTGAAACATTAACTGTTTCTCTTTCCAGAGATGCTGCCTGACCTGCTGAGTATTGCCAACATTTTCTGTATTTATATTAGATTTCAACTATTTTACTTTTGTTTTTTTTTTGTATTGTTGCCCATGCTGTGAGCAGATTCCATGGAACAAGAAGTTGACAGCTGTTAGTGTTATGGGGCAAGGAATGGGAAAATTAACCTGGGTGCCCATTCCTGATTGCTACCGAGAAATCTCTACTGGAATTGTGGCTGTGTGGATGATGGGTAAGGATAGGGTAAAAATAACTCACGGGTAAGGATGTTCAAAGATGACACACGGTTACACCTGAATCATGCCTGCAAACCTCCCAGCCTGTACGCTTCAAAGACAGTGACTTTACCACAAGCCATTGGGATGTCCACTCTCTTGGCTTGATAAGGTACCTCTCTGACTCACTCTGTCTTTTGATGTTAAAGGTGGTCTCAAAACCATCGCATCACAATGGCTGCAGTGACTGTGCCCTTAACCTATGAGCTGCTATCCAAAGTGTTACATTAGCCGTTATTTCCGCCCCTCTCTAGTCATACATGGGGCCTGGATATATGGTTCTGATTTAATAGGTAACTGAAGCCAAAAGCATCAGGAATCAGCACTGGTTCCATAGCTTGAGCTACATGTATGGAGGACGTGAGGCTTCATGTCTTGCTTGTAGTCTCAGGGATTGATGGAGTGAAAACTAGAAAGGCATCTAACATGGAGGACTCCATTTGAACAATTACATCAACTTTCAGACTGTTGCCAACGATGCTGATTTGGAAATTCGATTTGGATGATGAATTGGAACAGTTTTCCTTGAGGAGATCTGTAATGAAGAACCGAAAGGTGTTCTCGGCTTATCGCTGTTCCACCTTCCCAGAAAAGGTGCCATGCAAGGAGGAAGACCAAATGTGTCTTGGGTCAACATCAGATTCTTTGCTGTTTGTAGAGTCACTGCTGCAGCCTGAATAACAGCCGATGGATGATGTTAGCCCCTTACATTTCACCTTTATTTGGAAGAGGAAACAGAACTCACATGAGGTAAACTTGTGCTCTGCACTAAAGTAGCAAAGAACGGCAACGGTGGCTGTTGTGATGGAGAAATGAACAGAATTTAAAACACAGCATAAAGCTAGGTTAAGCTAAAGTCACTGGCTCAGGGGTGTAAACGTATAATGTGATGTGGTTCTGAGCCGTACAAATCCAGAAAATCCCTGGCCAGCTTTGATTTCCTGGTCTGTGCTGAGTGATCTGATCTCAGTTGGATTTGGAGCACAGCAGTTGGCCCGCAGGACTCCAGGGTTATGGAGAAGGAAGTCAGCCAAAGTTCCCATGACTTCATTACTATTCAGTTGACCCCTGCTAGAAAGTCTGTGCACCTGGGGAGGACAGTTGCTGACTGCAAGAACCAGCTGGACACTCGCTGTGCAGTCTCACACATGTTGAATGACCACTTGGGCAAGATAATGGAGACTTCCCATTCCCTACTCCAATGTGAGTCAGTGTCTCCAGGGGAGCAGAGTTACAATTGGGGGGTAAAGAAATGTTTGGATGGTAAAATATATCTGCCACCTGATGCAATCTAAATGCTGATAACTGAAAGCGACTTCCTGTAGGTGCCTTTAAATGGTGCAGGTAGGGAAAGTTATATGATTCGACCTCAACCATCGCTTAAAGGCAAAGGGGGAAAAATTCAGTTGTTTGCGCCTCCCATTAGCGCCTTAAGAGGGCGCTAATGGGGCGCAAAGTAACTAGCGCCCGGGCGCGGCGATGTTTGTGCCGCTCACGAAACTAACTAGACATTTTGCGGCAGCGTTAAACACTACCGCCACGATCTCCTGCGCCGGCAGATCGTGATGTCAGTCGAGTGCGCAACGCCCCGGTAGCGCCCCGGACCGGATATTGAGTGGCGCCCCCTGCCTTACCGCCTGCCGCTAGCAACAACAGGTTGAGGGGAGCGTTTTGCTGTCAGAAAGGGACTGGGGGAGCGCTATTTAAAGGCGACCGCTTCCTGCCTTTTTTTGTCGGTGACATTTTTGCACCACGCATTCTGAGAGAGAGAGAGAGACTTCTGGAGAGATTCAACGCTGTGTGAAGGAGTTTTGAGTACTGAGCAGCACTTTGCAGGTTCATTTTGATTTGCCCTTCCTTGCTTCGCCAGCGCTCTGAGGTAGCGCCTCGCTCCTTGGCCTTTGCGCCTTAAGACAGGTGTGAAGCGTCTGATTTAGCGCTCCAATCACCTCCAGGGGCGATAAAAGCCAAGTTTGCTGTCGGAGGCGATAATTAGCGCCAGGCACTAAACTTTGCGCACGGCCGATAATGGTGCCCCAAACGGGGCGATACTGAATTTTTCCCCCAAAGGGCCCAAAACTCCGCAAGTCCTGCAAAAGTGCAATAGAGCAGAACTTCCGACCGGCCAGACGCTAGGTCACAGATCCTGTCGCAGATCCTGGGGAAGTGGGTCAGCTGCATACTTGGGATGGGCCGTAGGTGTCTGTAAGGGTGAATCAGAGTAGTGTCATGCTGCTCCAAGGGCGGATACAAACCCAGGAAAGGGCCCTACAATGGAGGTCATTTGTTTCCTCCTCGACGCCCAATGGAGCCAGCGGTACTCCTGGTCAAGGTAATCAATCCCCATCGGGACTGCCTACCAAGGGCCTACCCGGCAGAGCTTGGGAACTACCCCGGACACCCCGCCTCGAAGTGGAGTGTGTGGAAATTATACCCAACGCCCCCTCTGACTCTGGCTTGTTGTGCATCTTCCTCTTCCTTCGCCCCACCATCGGCGGCCGTGCCTTCAGCCATCTACACCCCACGCTTTGAAATTCCCTTTCTAAATCCCTCCGCCTCGCCACCTGCCTCTCCTCCTTTAAGGCCTTCCTGAAAAACCTGATAGTCATCCCTCTAATTATCTCCTTCTCTAGCTCAGCGTCCATTTTTGTCTGATTAAGTCTCTATGAAGCATTTTGTGACTTTTTTTTAACATTGACTGCGCTACATAAATCTAAGTTGTTTCTGTCATCAGCCCAACCAGAGGATGGTATTTAAAGGTAAGTAATCCTACAAGGAGGAAGAATGGTAAAAAAAACAAAGCCAATTTCAAATTAAAAAAAAATTCTTGAACAAACTTCTACAATCTTTTTAATTGGAAACTATAGAGAAGTCTCCTGTCATATAGAGATTAATCAAGCACAAAAGAACAGTGTCACTATTGGGAAATTATATCGGAACATAGGAACAGGAGTAGTCCATTCAGCCCCTTGAGCCTGTTCCGCCATTCAATGAGATCATGGCTGATCTGTATCTTAACTCCATCTACCCTCTTGGTTATGTAACCATTAATACCCTTGCCTAACAAAAATCTAACAGTCTAAATTTTCAATTGACCTAGCCCCAACAGCTTTTTGGAGGAGAGAGTTCGAGATTTCTACTACCCTTTGTGCGAAAATGTATCCTGTCATATAGTGATTGATCAATTGCAAAAGAACAGTTGTCGCTATGATGATGTTTACATTCGCTATTCATTGGATACTGAGGGAATCACGAGATATGGGGATAGTGCGGGAAGGTGGAGTTGAGGTGGAAGATCAGCCATGATCTTACTGAATGGCGGAGCAGGCTCGAGGGGCCGAATGGCCGACTCCTGCTCCTATTTCTTATGTTCTTATGAAATAGCTGAAGCGTAACAGGAAAATCAGGGGATCATTTTTATTAGAACTTGCACACAAAAGTCTCAATTGATCCGTCACTGAATTTCAACATTACAAATAGCAGAGCCTGTGGATCAAAGTACAAAGTGCCTTCAATTCCCAGATCCACAGGTGAAGCATGGTCACGTGCTCTGTTTTACCTCCCTTTGTTATAAATCACGTGCTTCATTTTATTGTCCCACACACCTTAGACTTGGCCCTGAATCAGTATGATGCGTTACTTTCTACAATCCTTAGCACTATCGGTGTGATCAGTCGGAGTTTGGACAACCTTTCCTTTATTACTTCAGCTTCTCTCAGTTGCAACGCTTTCCTTGATTCTGGTAGCCTTGAATCAATTAGTTCTGCCAGGCAACACAGGAGCCCATTTACAAAGACTGCCAGTATTCTAGAGTCAGCACCGTGCAAACATGTTTTCAAACACAGCTATTAGAGCCAACATTCCCTATACATTTACATATTAAATGCAAGAACGGAAAATATTTAAACAGAGCTGTATTTAAATTTTAACCAGAAGGTCGTACAAACATATGAAACTGACGGGTAGGAATAGACCAAATGGCCCATTAAGCCTGCCCCACATCAAGGGTGACTGGGGTGACTAAACACTTCCTACCTGCACCCACCCCACCCACCCCTGCTCTGATCTGAGGCTCAACACGATCTGAGTCACTCACTCTGAGGGGAGCAGTGACATTTGTATTGATTTCTATGTGGGTTCAATGACGACACATTCATGAAAGAGATGTCTTTTTATCTAAAGTATGTTCAACTCAGTTAACAGCATTACAGGAGACACCATCTTAGAGATCCATCTAAAACGAAACTAAAACTAAACTGCTTGTCTCTCACATGCCCTCTGCTGGTCAGGCATAATTAATCAATCAGGCAAATATGCTGGTAAGGCATAAATAATCAAACAGGCAAATACCATCACTATTTGCTGATATCATTACATCTCCCTTTCTTAAAACAAAAGTATTTTACTTTTATCTAACAACATGTTTTCTTTGTATTACTCTGCATTTTAACTGTAACAATTAATGAACTTACATTATCATTATCATTATCAAGGTTTTTTAACCTTGTTTTGTGTGTTCACATGAAATATGTAAATACACTAGAACTTGAAGAAAGAATAAGATAACATTACTTCCTTCTATAACAAGAGTCCTTAAATTTGCTCAATGAGTCTCTCAGGAGGCTTCACGTGTCTTGAGGATTTTCTGATTGATTGTCCTTGAATCTGAGTTGTTGCCTCAGATGATGATTTCTCAGCTGTGTGATCAGGTTGTTCAACAGTATCAGTCTTTTGACCTGCTGTGTGATCAGGTTGTTCAACAGCATCAGTCTTTTGACTTGCTGTGGCTGGTCCCATGAGAAGATCCCGACGATTTCTTCGCAGAACAGCACCCTCATCTGTCTGAATGGTGTATGATCTTGGTTGGACTTCACTCAGGACAGTTCCCTTCTGAGTCCATATGTTTGTTTTGTCTTTGAACCTTACTTGGTCACCAGTGTGGAGTTCAGGTAGGTTTTGTGTTCCTCTGTCATAGTAGTACTTTTGCTTTTCTTTCTGTTGTTCTTTGAAATTCCTCACTTTCTCCCCCTCTTTTGTTTTCAGGAGGTTCTCCGGGATGGGTAGGTTTGACCTTAGCAGACGTCCCATAAGGAGTTGGGCTGGTGACATACCACACTCAAGCGGCGTTGTGCGGTATACAAGCATGCTCTGGTAGAAGTCAGTTCCACTGTCTTTTGCCTTGTACATCAGTCTTTTCACTGTCTGGACCAATTTTTCCACTAGTCCATTGGACTGTGGAAAGTGAGGACTTGACGTTGTGTGGACAAAGTCCCACTCTTTGGCAAAGTGTCGGAAACTTGCATTGTAAAACTGGGGTCCGTTGTCTGTGAAGACCTCGCTTGCCACGCCATGTCTGGAGAATATGGCTTTCATACATGTTATCACAGCATCTGCAGTGGTGGTGTACAGTCTACAAACCTCTGGATACAGGGAGTAATAGTCTGTGACTACAAGATAGTCCTTCCCTTGACATACGAATAGGTCAGCGCCTACCTTCTGGTAAGGTCTGTCTGGCGCTGGGTGTGGCTTTAGTGGTTCTACCGGATTGCTTGCTCGATATTTCAGGCATATTGTGCAGTTTGACACCTCATTTGTCACATCTTGGTTGATTCGTGGCCAGTACATCACCTCTCGTGCTCTTTTCTTACACTTTTCGATTCCCAGATGTCCTCCATGGATCCTTTTTAGCATCTCTTTTCTCAGACTCTTTGGGATTACTATTTTACTTCCTTTGTAGATGATGTCTTCGACCAGTGATAGTTCCGCCCTGCAGTTCCAGTACTCTGCCATGTCAGGTGAGCAGTCTTGCTTCATGTTGGGCCATCCATCCAAGATGCTTTTCCTCAGTCGTCTCAGTGTTTCATCTTTGTTTGTCTCAGTCTTTATGAGCTCCATTTTTGCATCTGCTATGGGCAGTGCACTTGTGATCATGTCCACGTAGGCGTTTACTTTTTCATCCATTTTGGTGTTTGCGGGCTCACTTGGGTCAACAGCTCTGGACAACGTGTCTGCTGTATACATCAGCTTACCCGGTGTGTACGCAACATTCAGTGTATAGCGTTGCAGCCTGATCATCATTCTTTGTATTCTAAGCGGACAGCTATTTAGTGGCTTTTGGAACAATGCAATCAAGGGCTTATGGTCAGTCTCTACACTGATTGCTTGTCCTGCCACAAACTGGTGAAATCTTTCACAGGCGTATGTGATGCTGAGCAGCTCCTTTTCTATTTGAGCATATCGCGTCTCCGCGTCTGTCATTGAGCGCGATGCATATGCAATAGGTTGCCAGTAGTCATATTTTTGCAGAAGAACGGCACCGAGCCCACTCTGTGATGCATCTGATGATATCTTGATGGGTCTCGCTGGGTCATAAAACCTCAGAACTGGTTCCTCTGTGAGCAGTTTCTTTAGATCGCTCCATGAATTCTCATGCTCATGATTCCATTCCCATTCTATGTTCTTTTCAGTTAGTCTTCTCAGTGGCGCCATCTTTTCTGAGAGGTTGGATATGAATTTACCCATGTAGTTGATCATTCCATTAAACCTCTGCACGTCCTTTTTGCATTGTGGCTTTGGCATATTCTCAATGGCTGACACCTTTCTGGGATCTGGTCTGATGCCCTCACTGCTAAGGATATCTCCCACGAATGTCAGTTCTGTCACCCCGAGCTGGCATTTCTCTCTATTCAGCTTCAGGTTTGTTTTCCTTGTTGCTTCCAGCACATTTTTCAGTCTCTCGTCATGCTCAGTTCTCGTGGTTCCCCATACTATGATGTCATCCATTGATGTATCAACTCCCTCCAGGTGCTCATAGATCATATGGATAGTTTTGTGATACACTTCAGGAGCTGAGGCAATGCCAAATGGTAACCTGAGGAATCTGTATCTGCCAAATGGACTGTTGAACGTGCACAGTCTTGAACTTGCCTCGTCCAGTTTCATCTGCCAAAATCCTAATGATGCATCTAACTTGCTGAAGTACTTTGCATTTGCAAACTGTGACATGATTTCCTCACGTGTAGGAAGCTTGAAGTGCTCTCTCTTTATTGCTCTGTTTAGATCTCTTGGATCCAGGCAAATTCTGAGCTTTCCATTCTTTTTGTCCACAACGACGAGGGAACTCACCCACTCAGTTGGCTCATCTATCTTCTGAATCACGTTCAGGCTTTCCATCCTGTCTAACTCTGCCTTCAGTTGCTTTTGAAGAGCAAACGGAACTTTTCTGCATGGATGTATGACCGTTGGCATACTTTTATCTACTCTGATCGTGTGTTCTCCTGGAAGGCAGCCTAGACCCTGAAATAGGTCGTTGTACTCTTTCATGAGTTCATCATAGACTGTCTCTCCTTCGCTTTCCACAACGAGGACTCTCTTTACCAGGTTCAGTCTCTCACAGGCTTTTAAACCTAGTATGGCCTGAACATCCTTTGGCACCACGATTAATGCTAGCGTGTGCTCTCTGTCCTTGTGTGTCACTTTGACAATGCATTTTCCTTTCACTGGTATATTAGTACCTGAGTATCCTGTCACTTTCACTTTTATTCCATGTATCTTTGGTCTGGGTCTAATTTTCTTAAAATCAGTCTCTGATATCACATTAACTTGTGCTCCAGTATCCAATTTAAATGGAATGTGTATGTCATTCACTTTTAGTGTCAATATCCAGTCTCTTTTTTCTTTTTTGTTTTCAGACACAACATCTACATAGAACTCCTCTATCTCGCTTTCATCTACTGCATGGACCTTGCTTTGTTGCGCTTGGTTCTTACAGCAACGGGCATAATGGTTGTTTTTGTTGCAACTATTGCATGTTTTACCATATGCTGGACACTTTTTTGGTAGATGCTGTGTACCGCATCGACTACATGACTTTCGATTGCCCCTTTCATTTTTGTTCACTGGCCACGCCTCTTTTTTCACATTGGCGCTCTTTTTGTTAAACGGTTTGTGTCCGTTCTTTCTCACTGCATCCATGTTGCAGCTATTGTCACTGACCAGCTCCTTTGCCTGCAACTTCACAGTCTCTGTAGCCCTACACAGTGCTATGGCTTTTCCCAGGTCTAGATTTTGCTCTCTTAGCAGTCTTTCCCTTAGACCATTATCTGGAATACCACACACCAGTCTGTCTTTTATCAGCGAGTCTGTCAGTCCCCCAAATTCACACGATTTGCTTCTGTTTCTCAGTTCAGTCACATACTGATCAATAGTCTCTCCCGTTTTCTGTACACATGTGAAAAATCTGTGCCTCTCAAACGTCACGTTACGTTTAGGTATGCAGTAGACCTCAAACTGTTCCATTATTTTATCCAACTTCATTTTGTCTCCATCAGCAGCGAATGTGAAGTTATTATACACCTCCAGCGCTTCATCGCCCACGACGTGTAAGAACACTGACGCTTTCATTTTATCACTTTTCTCGTCAGCTCCGATTGCCGCTAAATACAACTCCAAATGTTGTTTGAACCTCCTCCAATTTTCAGCCACATTACCTGTCAACTGAAGCTTCGCCGGTGGGTGTAATCCTACCATTTTTCACTTCGTTAGCTATTCTCCAATGGTAAGTAACGATGTTCTCTTTTGGCTTGCTAATATGTGGAGAGCTGATTTAACTTCAGATTTTTCCTCTTCATCTCTTTCAATCACTTCTGACACCATGTATTGATTTGTATGTGGGTTCAATGACGACACATTCATGAAAGAGATGTCTTTTTATCTAAAGTATGTTCAACTCAGTTAACAGCATTACAGGAGACACCATCTTAGAGATCCATCTAAAACGAAACTAAAACTAAACTGCTTGTCTCTCACATGCCCTCTGCTGGTCAGGCATAAATAATCAATCAGGCAAATATGCTGGTAAGGCATAAATAATCAAACAGGCAAATACCATCACTATTTGCTGATATCATTGCAACATTGACACATACGATCTCTGCCTGCAGCAGGTTGAGGGAAGGCACACACATAAAGCACATACCGCACCTTGTATAAGCTCTGTAAATTACACCCGAACCGGTTAGTCAATTGCTGGCACAACTCTGGCCATAAGGGAGGACTTCGGCACACAGTCTCTATCGCTGCCCTGGCCTCCAACCCTTCCGCGTGGTATCCTGGAGGTCACCAAAGTCATAGATTGCCTTACCACCTTGTTGGATCCAACTCCATGCCTTAGTTTAAAACCAATGAGGCAATTGAAACCCTGCCTCTCACTAGCTCATCCAGCTTTCGCTCCAACTGGTACACGTGTGCATTCTTCAGCTCTGGTATAACCCAACACCTCCCAAGGCAAACCCACGGACAAAGGTCTGTGGGATATCTGCCAAGCAGAGCAACTGGAACACGACCAGCCTCTCATGTAGTGTCAGTGCTTTGAATCTGTCTCAGTCTCACTCAGGTCAGGCTTCCTTGGACAGCGGTATACTGAGCGACTCACTACCTCACAGCTCAGCTCAGAGTTATCAAATTGGGTTGCCTGTCCCATAGACAGACTGGACCTCTGACCTGGGTCAGGTTGGTAAAGAACTTACCCCTACACAATGCCATCAATATCCCCCGCAGGTGACTGTACTGATCCTACATTGGTTTGCCGCAGTTTTCCATCATTAGCCTGGCTCCCAGCAACTCACAGGCTACCAGTACGTTTAACTCAATCCCTCAAACCGCATCATACTACAATGACACTAAAGGGCAAATTCAACCATCCCATGATCCCAGTGGGGAGCCTTGCTCAATATGAAGTGTTTTGATGGACCTGTCCTCAACTGAGTTAGCTGATCTCAGTTGGGGCAGCAGCAAGTTTGCTGCAAATGTTCCATATCAATCAAGTGGCAAGTGATTTAACCAAGTGACTATACAACCCAACAAATCTATGGATTGCGAGAGATTATCTGGTCATTATCACATTACTGTTTGTGGGAGCTTGCTGTGCGCACATTTTCTGCCATGTTTCCTACATTACAACAGTGAATACACTTCAAAAAATACTTCATTGGCTGTAAAGTGCTTTGGGATGTCCTGAGGTCGTGAAAGGCGCTTTCTTTAATAAGATCATTTTAAATGAGGTCTTCCACCTTTAATTCAGTCTCAGCCTTGGGAAAGCACTGTTGGCTTTCAGTGGCCATATTAAACGACTGCTGGCTCTATTTTTGCCCAATGGCACCAGAAGAAATGTCGCTGCGAGTGTCTCCTCCAGGAGGAGGCCACCACTAGAACAAAGCAAGTGACTCAGTCAACTAAAAAATGGGTGCAAGCGTTAAATAGTAATCCCATTTTCATCACTAATGAGACAGACAATGTCTTGTGTTGCCCACCCACTCGCAGAGGGCTTTGAGTGAACTGATGAACGCCACGTGTTCCCACTCCACGGCTCAGTAAACCAGCCAGCGGTTGGAAAATGATCTCTGTCTAGAACATTCAGTCAGCTATTTGGGGGTGTTTTAAAGGGAAGTTTGAATGATGTTGAGGCAAATTTTCTTCAGCTGCCTGAGCTATTTATTTTACTGAAACTCCCCCTTCCAAATTTCTGCCCGTGTTGTGATGGCTGTGATTTGTGCTGGGATATCTTTGGAATTCTCTACCCCAAAGGGATGCTGAATCGTTGAGTATATTCAAGGCTGAAATAGATAGATTTTTGGACTCTAGGGCAATTAAGCGATATGGCGATCAGGCGAGAAAGTGGAGTTGAGGTCGAAGATCAGCCATGATCTTACTGAATGGCGGAGCAGGCTCGAGGGGCCGTATGGCTGACTCCTGCTCCTAATTCTTATGTTCTTATATGGTTCCACTGCTGGTGACTACCCTCCAGTGCCATTGCTAAGTTGCCAGACTACACGCCTAAGCCTTGACTAGGGTTGGCAATTCTGGTTGGACGTATTCCAGGGAGGTTTCATCACATGACCTCCCATTGTCAAGTGGCCCGCCCCCGCACCCCTGTCATTTGTCGCCTGACACGTCCAGTTTTGCTGTGCACCGACTTCCCGCGCCAATTAGAAAGTGAACAGAGTTATTGTTATCTATTGGATGTCAGTCTAAGAAGCCTTTTCTTTGCCCGTCTCCAATATTTTTCTGCCGGGTATTGCTCGCAGTAAGAGGTTAATCTTTAATTCCTGGAGACTCCGGGACAATCCGGGAGGGTTGGCAACCCTTGCCTAGACTGTGCTATCAGGTTAGTCAGTTCTGCGGCATTACAGTCAAGCCTGTTTCTATCCCATCCTCACATTCAATCCATGCACATTTCCATCAGGAAGTTACAGGATCCTCAAGTGATTTTATTTTCTGTTTTCTATTCTGGGAATGTTGGTGTTAATTGCAGCATTTTGTATTCTTACCCAGTCTGGGAACAGCTCACTCAGCACAGATCAGAGGTTGAAAGTGGCACCTCTTTCAACAACAACTTGCATTTATATAGCACCCTTAACATAGTAAAACATCCCAAAGCGCTTCGCAGGAGAGTAATCAAACAGAATTTGTCACCGAGCCACATGAGGAGATATTAGGACAGATAACCAAAGGTTTGCTCAAAGAGTCTTTAAAGGAGGAGAGGTAGAGAGGCCGAGAGGTTTAGGGAGGGAATTTCAGAGCTTAGGGCCCAGGCAGCTGAAGGCACGGCCGCCAATGGTGGAACAAAGAAAATCAGGGGTGCTTAAGAGGCCAGTAATGGTTCTCCGCAGATATCTCGGAGGTTTGTAGGCCTGGAGGAGGTTACAGAGCTAGGGAGGGGTGAGACCATGGAGGGATTTGAAAACACTTCACCTTTGTGGGCTCAATATCACACGGCACGATAAACCTAAACACCAAGCTATCATGGGAGTCCCAGCTCACTGTAGCTTAAACTGTATTTTTTTTGAAGTTCTACTTATTGAGAGTAGAATGAAAAAGCTGCTGTTTGTTCTAACAGTCGCTTGTTTCACATTGCCTGAAGCAATCTTTCCGTTAAATTTCTCGGCTACAAACAAAGCAGTCATGGTGACATCATCATTTTGGTGTCCAAGAAATGAGGGGACGTTTGGTGTTTAATTTAGTTTGTCGTTGTGCCTCATCTTTCTGTCACTTTGAATAGAGTGATGGGTAAAAATTACCATTGGCAATGTTATCATGCAAATGCTTTAAATAGTCATATCACAGGACCAGTAGTAGGCCATTCAGCCCCTGTTCCACCATTCAAAGATATCAAGGCTGATCTTTATCTTAACTCCATCTACCTGCCTTGGTTCTGTAACCCTTAATACCCTTGCCTAGCAAAAATTTATCAACCTCAGTTTTAACATTTTCAATTGATCCCCAGCCTCCACAGTTTTTGGGGGGAGAGAGTTGCAGATTTCCACTACTCTTTGTGTGAAGAAGTGCTTCCTGACATCACCCCTGAATGACCTAGCTCTAACTTTAAGGTTATGTCCCCTTGGTCTGGACTCCACGCTCCTAGCCAGTGCATCCATGCTCTCGGGCACCCTTGCCATTGCACCCATGAGCTCAGTGCATGCTTATTGCCTGTGTGGTGAACGCCTTCACATCGAGTCCTGTGCAGCAGAACTCACGCGCGCATTCACCCTCCAGGGAGATGGTCCCTGATCTTCCCTTTCACTGTGGCGTTGCTGCAGCCCACTGGGTCCCAGAACTTCACCCGCATCAGACCCATTTCCTAAGCTCCCCTCCAGCGACCGCATCGCCCCATTATCGGGCCTCTCGCCCTCGGGAGACACAGGCAGTGATGTTCTGGCTTGTTGTTGCGCCTCCTCTCCCGCGTCGCTGCCACTGGGATGGTCAGATGGTGGCTGATTATCTGAAAGCATAAAGGCACAAGAGTGGCTTTAATGTGAGGGGAGGGGGGCAGGAAGGGAGCCAGGAATGGAGACAGTATACTTAGATGGAAAGTGGGAAGGGCTTGTGTTGTGAGGGGGAAGTGGTATGAGAGAAGAGGCAGGGTGAGCGTGCGCGCGATTTCTGCTACACAGGACTCGGATGAGCACCTCGATGTGAAGCTGTTCACCACACAGGCCTTGAGCATGCACACTGAGCTCATGGGTGCAATGGCAAGGGTGCCCAAGTGCATGGATGCACTGGCTAGAAGCATGGAGGAGTCCGCTTCCAGCATTGCACTCATCCCTGCACAAACCATCGAGCCATCCTCCTCCCATGCATTGCTGCTCCCTCCTGTTATGAGCAAGCTTGGCCTGCAAGAAAAAGGACAGCGTGTGAGTGAGTGTTTGGCAGATGTGCCTGCCATAGTTGAATAGCTGTTAATGCATGCAAGGCGTGAGATGTGGATGTCACTTTTAGTAGGGGAGCATAGTTGGTGGGTGAGTGTTGGGGATTTGGCGGTTTATACTGTCTGTGCACAGAGTTAGGTTGAGATGGTGGCATGTACATGTTTTTGAAGCATGTACTCACCCTGACCACCCGAGTGAGGTCGTTGAACTTCTTGCAGCACTGGGTGGGAGTCCTGTGGACCACACTTCTGGCCGAGGCGCACTGGGCCACCTCACTCCACATCCTTCTGAACTCCCGGGGCAATGCCCTCCTGCCAGTGTCTGGGAAGAGCACTGCCCATCGGCATTCCACGGCCACAACCAGAGCCTCCAAAGCCTGGTCGCTGAACCGGCGAGCTCTCTCCCTGGGCCTCTGATCAGCCATGAGATTTGTGATTGATGGTTTGCACCTCCTTGCAGGCCCAGGTCACGAGCAACAATGATCAGAGTGAGGCTGTGCAGCATGATTGAACCTCCCCTTTAAGAACTGGAAGGCACCAGTCTATGGGTACTTGTAATTGACAGCGCTGGACCTTGAGTAGCGCTCTGCAGTAGCGCCCCGCTCCCCGAAGTTAGCGCCCTAAGAGGAGTGTGTAGCACTTGATTTAGCGCTCCACTTCCCTCTTGCAGCGCTAAAACTGAATTTTGCGGTTGCCGGGAGCTAAAGTTAGTGCCCAGGCGGTGTTAGCGCCCCAAAATGGTCGATACCAAACTTTTCCCCCTTAGTGTCTTCAATCACTAGAACAATGTGATGCAAAAATCTGTCTGTTATTTGCTTGTTTCTATTTGCTTTTCTAACTTCACTTCCATTCGCAGCCTTCAACATGTCATCGATGACGACGAACACCTCGCTAAGGCCACCCCCACGCCTCCACTACTCGCTTTCAAACAGCCGCCTAACCTCAAACAGACCATCGTTTGCAGCAAATTACCCAGCTTTCAGGAGAACAGCGACCACGACACCACACAACCCTGCCACAGCAACCTCTGCAAGACATGCCAGATCATCAACACAGATACCATCATCACACGTGAGGACACCACCCACCAGGTACATAGTACATACTCATGTGACTCGGCCAACGTTGTCTACCTCATACGTTGCAGGAAAGGATGGCCTGGAGCATGGTACATCGGCGAGACCATGCAGACACTGCGACAACGGATGAACGGACACCGCGCAACAATCACCAGGCAGGAGTGTTCCCTCCCAGTCAGGGAACACTTCAGCAGTCAAGGAAATTCAGCCTCCGATCTTCGGGTAAGCATTCTCCAAGGCGGCCTTCGAGACACACGACAACGCAAAATCGTCGAGCAGAAACTGATAGCCAAGTTCCGCACCCATGAGGACGGCCTCAACCGAGATCTTGGGTTCATGTCACGCTACATGTAACCCCACCTGACGCAGGGTCATCCAGACTCGAGTCGACATTGGCTTGTTCTCTCTACACAGATGCGGCCGGACCTGCTGTGATTTCCAGCAAAAAAAATGTTTTTTGTCTGTTTTTTTGTTTTTCATACAGACCCCAGCATCTGCAATAATTGACCCCTTGTGACCTCACCTCATTGTTCTTTGATGTAATGTTTTCCTGACTGACCTGTTTGGACACCATTCACACCTTTGATTGCTGTGATTATCTCTCTGCCGAGGTGTGATAAATGGCAGTTGGAAATATTACCTGTAAACATCTGACATGATTCTCTGACTATATAAGCTGTGTCTTTATGCATTTCTCCACTTCACCTGATGAAGGAGCAGCGCTCCGAAAGCTTGTGATTTCAAATAAAGCTGTTGGACTATAACCTGGTGTTGTGTGATTTCTTACATTCAGCAGATTGACCAAGACGAACTTGGTAGATGGACTTGTTGCTTCTCTTCACCAGAAACTTGCCATTCACAAACTCTGTGTACACATCCGGTGTTGTTCAAAGGCCTTCCCATATGCTGCATTCATAGCTATTCATCGGGGACAATGGGGTGATCACACATTGCTATCCTTGTGACCATAGCAGAAGGCGATTCCTAATAGATTTTCCATCTCTTTCGATTTTAATGAAATCCGGAAAAAACCCGTCCATAAACAACCGTGCACAGAGTCTTGTTGGGATTATCAAGAAAGAAAGAACTTGCATTTATATAGCGCCTTTCACAACCTCAGGTCATCCCAAAGCGCTTTACAACCGATGAAGTACTTTTGAAGCGAGGTTAATGTTGTAATGTAGAAAACGCGGTGGCTAATTTGCGCACGGCAAGATCCCACAAACAGCGATGAAATAAACGACCAGCTAACCTTTTTTTTAGTGACGTCGGTTGAGGGATAAATATCGGCCAGGATACCGGGGAGAACTCCCCTGCCCTTCGTCGAAAAGCATCATGGGATCTTTTATGCCCACCTGAGAGGACAGACGGGGCCTCAGTTTAACATCTCATCTGGTAGACGGCACCTCTGACAGTTCAGCAACCCCTCGTTACATGCACTGGAGTGTCATCCTGAATTATGTGCTCAAGTCTCGTGGAGTGGGACTTGAACCCACGAGCCTCTGGCTCACAGGCTACCACCGAGCCACAGCTGATGCCTGTCAAGTACACCAAGAGTTCTCAGCTGTTGAATGCACTGTCCAGTATTGAACTGAGCCGTTCAGTTTTGGTTTCCATATTTAAGAAAAGATATACTTGCTCTCGAGGCAGTTCAGAGAAGGTTCACTCGGTTGATTCCGGAGATGAGGGGGTTGACTTATGAGGAAAGGTTGAGTAGGTTGGGCCTCTACTCATTGGAATTCAGAAGAATGAGAGGCGATCTTAACGAAACATATAAGATTGTGAGGGGGCTTGATTGGGTGGATGCGGGGAGGATGTTTCCACTGATGGGTGAGACTAGAACTAGGGGGCATAATCTTAGAATAAGGGGCTGCCCTTTCAAAACTGAGATGAGGAGAAACTTCTTCACTCAGAGGGTGGTGAATCTATGGAATTTGCTACCTCAGAGAGCTGTGGAAGCTGCGACATTAAATAAAATTAAAACGGAGATAGACAGTTTCCTAGCTGATAAGGGAATTAGGGGTTACGGGGAGCGGGCAGGGAAGTGGACGTGAGTCTAGGTTCGGATCAGCCATGATCCTATTGAATGGCGGAGCCGGCTCGAGGGGCCGTATGGCCTACTCCTGCTCCTACTTCTTATGTTCTTATATGTTCTTATGTAAGAGAAGGCCCCAGGTTAAATTCCTCATCTGCGCTGAATTATCTGAGTTTAGCTGTAGCAGAAGTAATTGGTCCTAGCAGGCATGGGATTGGGGAGGGTTCAAACCAGCTCCTGACTGCTGTCAGTGGGCTGAGGCCACGATGGGACTTGGCTGTGATGCTTCCTATTGTCAATGTCTGCTGACACTCACTGGCCAGGCTCCCAGATGTGAAGTGTGGGCATTTTGGTGAGGTAACCATACAGTAGCATATGTTAGTGCCTTTGGGAGATGAGGAAATATTTGAAAGTTAATAAAATTATCCTTCAGCAAGCTTATTAACATCTGGTCAAAATGTGAAGTCAGTTGTGAGGTTTTTGTTTTGTTTCCTGGTGAGACTCATGCTTTTCACCCTGACATCTGGGAGGTGTTCTTATAGAGGTGTATATGATAGTTAAAGGAATGGAAAAGGTAAATCCAGAATATTATTTTTAAATCAGATTGCGTGGGTAGAAAAAGGGGACAGAATCAAAAGTTAATTTGAAGATACTGTGGTAAACCACTGTTATACCTGCCTGTGTGGGTGTTTGTATTCCACTGTGTACATGTCTGTACATGCCTCGGCTGACTCCTCCCACGAGTCCAGGTATAAAGGTGACTGCTCCACAGTCCCTCTGTATTCTGGACTGGTCGACCACTCGAGGCACACCTTCATTCTCTTGTTAATAAAAGCCTGTTAGTTACTCGCTTAACCTCAGTCTTTTGAGTAATTGATAGCGCATCAGATACCTATCAGGAAATTCTTCTTCACATAAAGTGTGTTCAATGTGTGGAATAGACGTAGAGATAGAATAGTCCTACAACAGTGACTAAATTTATAAAGTACTCCATTGGCCGTAAGGTGCTTTGAGGTGTCCTGAGGTCATAGAAGGCACGACATAAATGCAAGTTCTTTCTTTTCTTTAATGGAAACAAAAGCCCTGGAATTAGTTAATTAGTTAAGAAACCATTGCATGCTGAAATGGGGGGAGTGGACTTGGGTGCATTGGAGGTGAATGAATTAAAATGGTCTGAATGGCCTTCCTCATCTGTGACTATCTTGTGTTAACTTTAACATCGATAGATTGACCCCATCCAGTCCCACCTTCATGATGGGAAGGGAGAAAAATCTTTAAACCTAAATTTTATATTTCAGGAAAAAGAATGAGTTACAGCTCCTCACATCATGGTACAGTGACCGAGCTGACCTCGCAGTGCGGTCTGCTCATCGAGCTGACCTCGCAGTGCGGTCTGCTCATCGATCTGACCCCGCCGTGCGGTCTGCTCATCGATCTGACCCCGCCGTGCGGTCTGCTCATCGATCTGACCCCGCAGTGCGGTCTGCTCATCGATCTGACCCCGCCGTGCGGTCTGGTCATCGAGCTGACCCCGCCGTGCGGTCTGCTCATCGAGCTGACCCCGCAGTGCGGTCTGCTCATCGAGCTGACCCCGCCGTGCGGTCTGCTCATCGAGCTGACCCCGCCGTGCGGTCTGCTCATCGAGCTGACCCCGCCGTGCGGTCTGCTCATCGATCTGACCCCGCCGTGCGGTCTGCTCATCGAGCTGACCCCGCAGTGCGGTCTGCTCATCGATCTGACCCCGCCGTGCGGTCTGGTCATCGAGCTGACCTCGCCGTGCGGTCTGCTCATCGAGCTGACCCCGCAGTGCGGTCTGCTCATCGATCTGACCCCGCCGTGCGGTCTGCTCATCGAGCTGACCCCGCAGTGCGGTCTGCTCATCGAGCTGACCCCGCAGTGCGGTCTGCTCATCGAGCTGACCCCGCCGTGCGGTCTGCTCATCGATCTGACCCCGCCGTGCGGTCTGCTCATCGAGCTGACCTCGCAGTGCGGTCTGCTCATCGAGCTGGCCCCGCCGTGCGGTCTGCTCATCGAGCTGACCCCGCAGTGCGGTCTGCTCATCGAGCTGACCCCGCCGTGCGGTCTGCTCATCGAGCTGACCCCGCCGTGCGGTCTGCTCATCGAGCTGACCCCGCCGTGCGGTCTGCTCATCGAGCTGACCCCGCAGTGCGGTCTGCTCATCGAGCTGACCCCGCCGTGCGGTCTGCTCATCGAGCTGACCCCGCCGTGCGGTCTGCTCATCGAGCTGACCCCGCCGTGCGGTCTGCTCATCGAGCTGACCTTGCAGTGCGGTCTGGTCATCGCTCTCACCCCGCCGTGCGGTCTGGTCATCGATCTGACCCCACCGTGCGGTCTGGTCATCGAGCTGACCCCGCAGTGCGGTCTGCTCATCGAGCTGACCCCGCCGTGCGGTCTGCTCATCGAGCTGACCTTGCAGTGCGGTCTGGTCATCGCTCTCACCCCGCCGTGCGGTCTGCTCATCGAGCTGACCCCGCAGTGCGGTCTGCTCATCGAGCTGACCCCGCCGTGCGGTCTGCTCATCGAGCTGACCCCGCCGTGCGGTCTGCTCATCGAGCTGACCTTGCAGTGCGGTCTGGTCATCGCTCTCACCCCGCCGTGCGGTCTGGTCATCGATCTGACCCCGCCGTGCGGTCTGGTCATCGAGCTGACCCCGCCGTGCGGTCTGGTCATCGATCTGACCCCGCCGTGCGGTCTGGTCATCGATCTGACCCCGCCGTGCGGTCTGGTCACATGAGCTGACCCCGCCGTGCGGTCTGGTCACCAATCTAACCTCGCAATCACCTAAAACATACTATTCCACAGATGCAGTAGCTACGGAAAGCTGGTCATGAGATATTTTATTCTGAATCTCGCATCCACTTCAAGTTCTAGGGGGGAAAAAAGTTTTTTTCTACATTTATAAGTTAGTGCTTTGTTAAAAAAAATATAAGCATGGCGTTTGTGAGGCTGAAAGAGAAAGCGAAATAGAAGTGATGTCGAGTTTTTAAATAGTAAGGAGAGGCATGTGGGATGTATGTAAGTTGAGGGCAGGTTCATGCGCAGAGCGGGCGGAGACAGCTTGGGGCATCACTCGGAGCCGCATGACTTGTGGCCGGGACACGGCAGCAGCTTCTCCCAGTCCAGCAGAGGCGAAAAGGAGAGGGCAAGAGCGGTAACTGCGGTAAGAGGCTGGGCGAAGTTCCTCACTCTACTTTGGCCTTTTCTTCTCTGCACTTAAGGAGTTTGTGAAAGTGCCAGCGGCACCTGAGGACGTTCTCCAGCGAGGGGACTGTCTGTTAAAAGGGCATGGGTTTCCACACCCTCGCTGCAAATTTAGTGGGACCTGTTTTAAAGGGCTTCAGATTTAAGGGGACAGTTTAAAGGGATTCAGATTTAAGGGGACCGTTTAAAGGGGTTCAGATTTAAGGGGACCGTTTAAAGGGGTTCAGATTTAAGGGGACCGTTTAAAGGGGTTCAGATTTAAGGGGACAGTTTAAAGGGGTTCAGATTTAAGGGGGCCGTTTAAAGGGGTTCAGATTTAAGGGGGTCGTTTAAAGGGGTTCAGATTTAAGGGGGCCGTTTAAAGGGGTTCAGATTTAAGGGGACCGTTTAAAGGGGTTCAGATTTAAGGGGGCAGTTTAAAGGGGTTCAGATTTAAGGGGACCGTTTAAAGGGGTTCAGATTTAAGGGGACAGTATAAAAGGCTCGCTGTCCCGTATTGTACAGTTGTGTCATAAATCAGTGCTGAATTAAATATAAGGTATGAAGTGGGAGGGGAAAGTCTCCTGTTAGTCCAGAGTTGTGTGGTTGTAGTCGGCTCGTGTGTAAAGCTCTCACTTTTAAACCAAAGGGTACCGAAGTTTTCGAATTAAAACGCTTGTTTATTTTCGATGAGCGGCCCTGGGGACGGGAAGAGGTTTATATCGCACTTTAAATGAAGTTCTCTGGTAAATGTAGAGGGCGAGTGAGTCTCCTGGCTCCTGCCGAGTTTGCTCCCAGTGACTGTAGTTTGGCTGCTCCCCATTCAGTGCTGGCAGTGTATTTATTTTCCACGTTTGAGTTTATTTTTGGTTGACTTAGACTGTAATTCCTCCGCTATTCCTGGATGTCGGTGTGTTACTAACTCTGTGCTTTTTGTCTGGTTTCTAAGGCTCGCTCCATACTTCCTGAACGACAGCGACGTGGCGACCCACCTTCCAACACACACTTTAGTCACTTGTAGGTAACCTGATGCTCGGGTTAAAGGTGAAGGCGCCGTGCCCAGAGACTGAATACAAGCTGGGTAAGAAGAGAGCCTTTCTTATTGCTGCTGCTTATCCTCTACAGTTAGTTCTGTCGCTGACGTGTAACTAATCCTTGTTTCTCATTATTTACCATCTTTCTATTGGTATCTAAGCACCGGGTTTGTTCTAGCCAATATTTATCCCTCAATCAACATCACCACTAAAACAGATTATCTGGTCATTATCACATTGCTGTTTGTGGGAGCTTGCTGTGTGAAAATTGGCTGCCGCGTTTCCCACATTACAACAGTGACTCCACTTCAAAACTGGCTGAAATGTGCTTTGGGACGTCCAGTGGTCGTGAAAGGCAATATATAAATGCAAATCTTTTTTTCTCTCAGTACAAAGTGGAGTGTAGTGGGAATGGGCAGGTAGAAGCACCTATTTAACTACCGAATAGTTTGTTCTGCAGCCCATTGATTAGATAAGGTATGTGGAGCCAGGAGCACGTCCAGAGGTCAAGCAGTCCTTTATAATTTAAAGGACGTGTATAGACAATAGAGGTTAAAAATTAAGTTTTAAATTATATGCAAAACCAGGATAATTACACACCAATCTTACTGATCATAATCTGAGGCATACTTGGGGTTTATTTCACTCTGGGTCAGAGACTGTGGGTTCAAGTCGCACTCCAGAGACTTGAGCACAATTATCTAGTCTCACAGTCCAGTGCAGTACTGAGGGAGTGCAGCACTGTCCGAGGTGCTGTCTTTTCGATGAGATGTTAGACCAAGGCTCTGTCTGCCCCCTCCAAGTGTGTGTAAAAAATCTGAATGGTAGAAGAGCGGAGGCGTTCTACCCGGTGTCCTGGCAAATATTTATCCCTCAACCAACATCACTAAAAGCAAATTATCTGGTCATTATCATATTGCTGTTTGTGGGACCTTGCTGTGTGCAAATTGACTGCTGGATTTGCCTCCATTACAACAGTGACTACACTTCAAAAAGTACTTCATTGGCTGTGAAGCATTTTGGGATGGCGAGGTCACGAAAGGTGCTGTATGAATGTATGTTCTCTCTTAAAGTTACGGTTCTCAATGCAGTGTAAAACCAAGGGGGTTGAGGTTCTGAGGAGGCAGCGAGTAACTTGTCTGGGTTGGAGTTTTGATAGAAACTGTGAGTAGGATTGGAAAAGCTTTATTGCAGAAAACAGGCGCCTGAGCAAATGTCTCAACATTTTGGGTGTTAAACGTTGACCATGTTTGGGTTATGTAGACATAAAGTCAGGGGATGGATGAATGATCTAATAGTTGTATTGCAGAGCTCCTCCAAGCTCACTCTCTGGAAGATACCCCACTTAAAATTGTGGCTTGAATTCCTCAAGACTGGAACAGAAAATCTGGTCTAATACAAAAAGAAAATACTGCAGATGCTGGAAATCTGAAATAAAAACAGAAAATGCTGGAGACACTCAGCAGGTCAGGCAGCATCTGTGAAGAGAGAAACAGAGTTAACGTTTCGGGTCGATGACCTTTCGTCAGAACTGGAAAAAAGCAGGAAATGGAACAGATTTGAAAGCAAGTTTAGGGGCTGGGAAATGGGGGAGGGGATGAAAGAACAAAAGGAAAGGTCTGTGATAGGATAGAAGGCAGGAGAATTAACAAGACATTGAGATATTCAAGGTAATGGGACAGGTTAAGAAACAAAGGATGGCTCTAGATGAAGTGTAAATTGTGCTGGCAGAATGAAAGACAGCTGCCATGTGGGAGAGAAGAACAAAAGGCACAAACAAAAAGTGTGGATAAAAATATATATATGATAGGGGCCGAGGTTATGATCTGAAATTGTTGAACTCTATGTTGAGTCCAGAAGACTGTAAAGTGCCTAATCGGAAGATGAGGTGCTGTTCCTCGAGCTTACGCTGAGCTTCCGTGGAACAATGCAAGAGGACGGTGAGGTCCAAGTGGGAATGGAGCGGAGAATTAAAGTGACAGGCGACCGGAAGCTCGGGGTCACCCTTATGGACTGAACGGAGGTGTTCCGCAAAGCGGTCATCCAATCTGCATTTGGTCTCCCCAATGTAGAGGAGACCTCATCGTGAGCAGCGAACACAGTATACTAGATTGCAAGAAGTACAAGTAAATCGTTGTTTCACCTGGAAGGGGTGTTTGGAGCCCTGGACAGTGGGAAGGGGGGAGGTATAAGGGCATGTGTTGCATCTTCTGGTCTGTCTGGGTTGTTGCTCTAGTGTTGTGCTCTGTGATTCTGTTTCTGGTTGTTGTTGTACCTTCCCCTCCCCCAATGATTGGAGACCATGACTGGAAAGCCGTCTCACTGGTTTGTGCAGGTGGGCTTAACTGCTGACTGTACCAGTGGCCTGACGAGAAGGGGGGGGGGGTCTAGAAAACTCCCTTTCTCTAGGTGAGCCTTTGCTGAACACAACATAAATGGCTGGAGTTGTTCCAAATAGTAATTCTTAGTAAGCCAGGGTAGTTCATGAAATACTATAGGCTGATCTCTATCAGTCATACACTTTGTCTTTTGTTTCTTCCTCCCTCTAGTTTATTAGGCGTTGTTCAAATGTACAATGACCTAGTTTTGATAAGTGTGACGATGCAGATATTGTAAACAGATCCTTTCCTCAACCCCGTGCAGCTTGATTTGCAGGATTTGTCTGTCACAGTTGTGATTTACAGATACAGTAGAAGCATTTTTGAAAGCACTGGCACTTTAGAAACCACACTTGATTTCAAGAAAGAATTGAGGATATGATGTAGCATCTGATCACATCCTTGGGACGTCCCAAAGTGCTTCACAACCAATGAGTTGCTTGTGAATGTTAGTCGCGGGCAAAGGCGGCAGCCAATAAGCACATAGCCAAGTCCCACAAAGGGCAAGTGAGAATAATAACCGGTTATGCTCCACCAATGGCGGCCGAGCCTTCAGCTACCTAGGCCTTAAGTGCTGGAATTCCCTCCCTAAACCCCTCTTTCCTCCTGTAAAACGCTCCTTAAAACCTACCTCCCACCTGTCCTAATATCTCATGTGGCTCGGTGTCAAATGTTTGGTAACACTCCTGTAAAGTGCCTTGGGGCGTTTTACTATGTTAAAGGCACTATGTAAATACAAGTTGTTGATCTATTTTGCATGGAGTTGGCTGAGGGAGGATTATTGGTCGTGACAATGGGAGCTCCTCTTCACATAGCATTGTGGGATCTTTTATATCCACTTTAATAGGCAGATGGGGCCTCAGTTTAACATTGTATCTGAAAGACGGCACCTCTGACAACTCCCTCACTACAGCACTGAACTGTCAGCCGAGATGATCTGCTCCAGTCTCTGGAGCAGGACTTGAACCCATGACCACATACAGGCAAGATTGCAACCAACTGAGCCTAGCGGACACAAAGTGCCTTGTTCAAGAATTTGCATTGGAGCTATTGCAAACAGAAACTGTCATCGATGCCTGCAATTCGCAGGTATTCAATACTAAGAATTTCCCCCGACAGATTTACGCAGGTTTTGGAGCAATTGGAACAAACCTACTTTGATTATTACTAGTTGTCAAAGAAATGTTCTGACTCAATTTGGAGTTCTACAGGTTATCTGTAAACTGCAGTGATGCTTTTCCCCCCAAACATGAATCTGTATCCGCAAATGACTTGGGTCTTAATGGGTGATGGTGTAGAGTGGCTTTGTAGTTGAATGAGGAAATTATGTTTTATGAAACCAGTTAGCTTAGTAGCAATTATATTTTTCAGGTATCTCCTCTTAATTGCTGCTCACTTTTTCTCCCTTCCTGTCTGGAATCGGACAGGTGGCTCATTTAAAAGTTGGCTAGGACACAGAACTTCCCTGCTCTCACTTTTTTAATGGTGTCAGCCATGACTCGGTGGCAGCACACTTGCCTCAGAGTCGAAAAGTCGTGGGTTCGAGCCCCACTCAAGAATTGAGCATGTAATCTAGATTGACACTTCAGTGCAGTACTGAGGGACTGCTGCACTGTCGGAGGTGCCTTCTTTCGGACGAGGCGTTAAACCGCTCACCTTTTCAGGGATGTAAAAGATTCCATGGTGCTTTTTAGAAGAAGAGCAGGGAGTTCTATCTGTGTCCTGCCCAACATTTATCATTGAATCAACAACTAAAAACAGATTATCTGGTCATTATCTCATTGCTGTTTGTGTGACTTTGCTGTGTGCAAATTGGCTGCTGCCTTTCCTACATTACAGCAGTGATTATACTTCAAAAGTACTTAATTGACTGTGAAGCACTAAGGAAGTCCTGAGGTCCTGAAAGGTATTGTGTAAATGCCAATTGTTTCTTTCCTTGGGTGAATGGGAAATAGGTTCTGCTGCATGCGAGAGGTGCACTATTGACAAGTATTTGGATTTGTAACAACAACAACTTGTATCTATATAGTGCCTTTTAATGTAGTAAAACGTCCCAAAGCGCTTCACAGGAGTGTTATAAGACACAAAATTTGACACCGAGCCACATAAGGAGAAATTAGGGCAGGTGACCAAAAGCTTGGTCAAAGAGGTAGGTTTTAAGGAGTGTCTTAAAGGAGGAAAGAGAGGTAGGGAGGCAGAGAGGTTTAGGCAGGGAATTCCAGAGCTTAGGGCCTAGGCAACAGAAGGCACGGCCACCAATGTTTGAGCGATTATAATCAGGGATGCTCGAGGGCAGAATTGGAGGAGCGCAGATATCTCGGTGGTGGGGAGGGGGTTTGTGGGGCTGAAGGAGATTAGAGATAGGGAGGGGCGAGGCCATCGAGGGATTTGAAAACAAGGATGAAAATTTTGAAGTCGAGGCCTTGCTTAACCGGGAGCCAATGTAGGCCAGCGAGCACAGGGGTGATGGGTGAACGGGACTTGGTGCGAGTTAGGACACGGGTAGCCGAGTTTTGGATGACCTCAAGTTTACGTAGGGTAGAGAATGTGGGAGGCCAGCCAAGAGTGCGTTGGAATAGTCAAGTCTAGAGGTAACAAAGGCGCGGATGAGCTGAGGTAAGGGTGGAGACGGGTGATGTTACATAGGTGGAAATAGACGGTCTTAGTTATGCTGCGGATATGTGGTCGGAAACTCATTTCAGGGTCAAATATGACACCAAGGTTGCGAGCAGTGTGGTTCAGCCTCAGACAGATGTTGGGGAGAGGGATGGAGTCTGTTGCTAGGGAATGGAATTACTGGCGGGGACTGAAGACAATAGCTTTGCTCTTCCCAATATTTAGTTGGAGGAAATTTTTGCTCATCCAGTACCTGATGTCAGACCAGCAGTGTGACAATGTAGAGACAGAGGAGGGGGTCGAGAGAAGTGGTGGTAAGGTAGAGCTGGGTGTCGTCAGCGTACATGTGGAAACTGATGCTGTGTTTTCGGATGATGTCGCCGAGGGGCAGCATGTAGATGAGAAATAGGAGGGGACCAAGGATAGATCCTCGGGGGACACCAGAGGTAACGATGCGGGAGCGGGAAGAGAAACCATTGCAGGTGATTCTCTAACTACGATTAGATAGATAAGAATGGAACCAGGCCAGTGCAGTCCCACCCAGCTGGATGACGGTGGAGAGGCATTGAAGGATGGAGTGGTCAACCATGTCAAAGGCTGCAGACAGGTCGAGAAGGACGAGGAGGGATAGTTTACCTTTGTCACAGTCAGAGGATGTAATTTGTGAATTTGATAAGAGATGTTTCGGTACTGTGGCAGGAGCGGAAACCTGATTGGAGGGATTCAAACATGGTGTTCTGGGAAAGATGGGCACGGATTTGGGAGGCAACAGCACATTCAAGCATACCCCTGCTAATGAGTGAGTGATTGAAAAGAACAGAAGGAACAGTCAGCTTCACTTGATCAATAGAACTGAATGGGCCCCTGAATTTCTTTCCTAAAAGCTATTTTTTTTAAACTGCACAGCTACACACAGTGCAGAACTGCACCCTACCTACAGAAGCATCTGTAATACCGAGACAGATAGGATTGTACTGCATAATCTACTGTTGGTGTGATGCACAAGATATTGCTGCAATTATGCCAAATGTTGTGCATTGACCTGGTTCAAAGTCCTCTGGTTTCGGTTATGTTGTAACTGTTCCCAGATCTGGGTGTAACCGGGTTCTGAGCGGTCTTGTATAATTCTGCCTGATCTGCAGAGCACTGAAAATCCTGCCATTCACCCGTTGAATGAGATTATGTATGATTTTAAATACACATTGCTAGTGCAATCGGCAATGGACTGGTTATAAGGCAAATCGTCACAGATGGGTGCAGCAGCAAGACAGGAGAAATTGATTGCTTCAGTCCCTGCTCCCTGCCAGCTCTTTTTTTTAAAGAAATTGTTCCAACATTGTATTTTGTTTGGCAAACGTAGCATTGTGTTCAAAGTGTATTCCTTTTTTAAATCTAAAAGCCTGAACATGCAGGCAAGGCCTAGGTTTCGCATCCCATCCGAAAAACAGCACCTCTGACTGTTGAAGTGTATCTCTCAGAATACGCTAGCTGAATATTACATCGAAGTACATAGATTTTTACAGCACAGAAACAGGCCATTAGCCCAACTACTCTGAGCTGGTGTTCATGCTCCACTGTCCGCAGTAGGTAGCACCCTCGCCTCTGAGTCAGAAGGTCGTGGGTTCAAGACCCACTCCAGAGACTTGAGCGCATAAAGCTAGGCTGAGGGAGTGTGCGAGGCCCCGTCTGCTCTCAGGTGGACGTAAAAATCCCATGGCACTATTTCGAAGACGAGCAGGGGAGTTGTCCCCCGGTGTCCTGGCCAATATTTATCCCTCAATCAACATAACAAAAACAGATTATCTGGTCATTATCACATTGCTGTTTGTGGGAGCTTGCTGTGCGCAAATTGGCTGCCGCGTTTCCTACATTACAACAGTGACTACATGCCAAAAGTACTTCATTGGCAGTAAAGCACTTTGAGGTGGTCGTGAAAGGCGCTATATAAATGCAAGTCTGTCTTTCTTTCATACGAGCCTCCTCTCTCCCTGCTTCATCTAACCCTATCATTACTCTCTCTCTCTCTCTCTCTCTCTCTCTCTCTCTCTCTCTCTCGTTAAATAATGGGCATCAATCAGTGCAATGTCATACTTGCCGGTCTATAATTCCCCGTTTTCGCTCTACCACCTTTTTTAAATAGTGGGGTTACATTAGCTATCCTCCAATCCATGGGAACTGTTCCAGAGTCTATAGAATGTTGGAAGATGACCAGCAATGCATCTACTATTTCTAGGGCCACTTCCTTAAGTACCCTAGGATGTAGATTATCAGGCCCTGGGGATTTATCGGCCTTCAATCCCGTCAATTTCCCTAACACCATTTCCCTACAAATACTGATTTCATTCAATTCCTCCCTCTCATTAGACCCTATGCTCCCTGACATCTCTGGGAGGTTATTTGTGTCCTCGACATATTGGTCCAGGAAACCATCCCGTATACACTCTAGGAATTCCTCCTCCACAGTATTGTTACTAATTTGGTTAGCCCAATCTATATATAGATTAAAGTCACCCATGATAACTGCAGTGCCCTTATTGCATACGTCTCTAATTTCCCGTTTAATGGGGGGTCTGTATACAACTCCCACTAATGTTTTCTGCCCCTTGGTATTTCTCAGCTTTGCCCATACAGATTCCACATCATCAGAGCTAATATCCTTCCTTACTATTGTGTTAATCTCCTCTTTAACCAGCAATGCTACCCCACCTCCTTTTCCTTTTTTCCTGTCCTTCCTGAATATTGAATACCCCTGGATGTTGAATTCCCAGTCTTGGTCATCCTGGAGCCATGTCTCCGTAATCCCAATTATATCATATCCATTTACATCTATTTGCACAGCTAATTCATCCACCTTATTACGAATGCTCCTCGCATTAAGACACAAAGCCTTCAGGCTTGATTTTTTAACACTCTTAGTCCTTTTAGAATTATTATTTACTGTAGCCCTGTTTGATTTACACCCTTGATTTCTCTGCCTTCCCACTTTTGCTTTTCTCCTTCCTGTCTTGTGTTTGTATCCTTGCTTCCCTTTCCTCTGTCTCCCTGCACAGGTTCCCAAACCCCTGCCATTTTAGTTTAAACCCTCCCCAACAGCACTAGCAAACACTCCCCCCTAGGACATCGGTCCCAGTCCCGCCCAGGTGCAAACCGTCCAGTTTGTACTGGTCTCACCTCCCCCAGAACCGGTTCCAATGTCCCAGGAATTTGAATCCCTCCCCCTTGCACCATTCCTCTAGCCACGTATTCATCTGAAATATCCTTCTATTTCTACTCTGACTAGCACGTGGCACTGGTAGCAATCCTGAGATTACTACCTTTTTGAGGTCCCATTTTTAAATTTACCTCCTAACTCCCTATATTCAGCTTTTAGGACCTATCCTGTTTTTTACCTATATCGTTGGTACCTATATGCACCACGACAACTGGCTGTTCACCCTCCCCCTCCAGAATGCCCTGCAGCCGCCCTGAGACATCCTTGACCCTTGCACCAGGGAGTCTCGTTTGCAACCGCAGAAACGCCTATCTATTCCCCTTACAATAGAATCCCCTATCACTATAGCTCGCCCGCTCTTTTTCCTCCCATCCTGTGCAGCAGGACCACCCATGGTGCCAGGAAGTTGGCTACTGCTGCCTTCCCCCGATAAGTCATCCCCCTCAACAATATCCAAAGTGGTATATCTGTTTGAAAGGGGGATAGCCACAGGGGACCCCTGCCCTACCTGCCTACGCCTACTACTCTGCCTGGTGGTCACCCATTCCCTTCCTGCCTGTGTAGCCTTTACCTGCGGTGTGACCAACTCCCTAAATGTGCTATCCACAATGTGCTCAGCATCGCGAATGCTCCAGTATGTATCCATTCGCAGCTCCAGCACCGCAATGCAGTCTGTCAGTAGCTGCAGCTGGATACAATTCCCACACACGGTCGTCAGGGACACAGGAAGTGTCCCTGATTTCCCACATAGTGCAGGAGGAGCATGCCATGGGGCTGAGCTGTGCTGCTATGACTTACCCTTTAATTAATTCAAATTAAATTAAATCAAATCAATTACACTACAATTAAATGATATACTCAAGGGCCCTTGCTTTCCAGCACTTCCCGCTACACAACAGAGACCCTAGAAACTATAAACCACAAAAATTAAGTTTGGAAAAAAGCGAGAAAGAGAGAAATACTCACCAACCAATCGCTTACCTGCTTTCTGGTGACGTCACACTTCGATTACTATTTACTTCTCTCTCCCCTCTCACAGACTCTGCCTCTCTCAGGTCCGCCGCTCAGCTCTGGCCCCGGGCCTCCTCTCCGCGCTTTTTTATCCTCCTCTCGCTGACTCTGTGCCTCTCGCAGGTCCGCCGCTCAGCTCCGGCTGGAGACACTTCCCGCGCACATGGTCGTCAGGGACACAGGAAGTGTCCCTGATTTCCCACATAGAATGTGCTCAAATCTGAAAGGTGGCGTTAACATTTCAGGTTAATGACCTTTCATCAGAACTTGACCTGTTTCTGGTTGGGAATGAGGTCGAAGGTTACAGGAGTAATTACGGAATGAGATGATCAAATATTCTGCGTGTTTGTGTATGTGTCAGTAAGTCGGGGCTGAACACGAGATGCATAAGTGTCTAGAGTTTTACTCAGTTGGTAGCACTCTTGCCTCTGGGTCAGAAGGTCGCGAGTTCATGCCAGGACATGAGCAATTCAGTGCATTACGGAGGTAGCGCTGCATTGTCAGAAGTGCCGTTTTTTGGATGAGCTGTTAAAAATGTGGCCTTGTCTACTTGTTCAGTTGGCTGTAAAAGATCCCACGGCATTATGTGAAGAAGAACAGTAGAGTTCTCTGTGTCCCAGCCAACATTCCTCTGCTCCTCTTACACTATACTCTGCTCAACTGCTTGTTCCTTCAGCTGCAACACTCTCCCTTCCCACTTTCAAAAGCCTTCTCGATGCTCTGCTCTTCGACTGTGCCTTCAGTTCCCAGTTCTAGCCCCTCCATTTTTCTTCACCATATCCCTTTCCTCCTAATAGTTGAGTTCTCAGAGACATCTTCCTGCATGTGAGGAGCGTTGGATAAAAGCAACTTGTTGATCCTTTTAAAATCGGACAAAATTCCATTGGAGCGGAAAAATTGACTGAAAATAGATACTGTTTTTTTTTTTCTTCCCATTTTCTCCCCTCTTCTGAAGATGTTGAGTCCTGCCTTGAGGAAACATTACCCATGTACCCACTATTGATGTGTAAGCCCAGACAAATGTTGAGCTATTGAACTATGGAGGGCATCACACAACAGCCCAATCCTGTCTCTTCCCCCCACCCCAACACACACATCTATTGCTATATGTCTCTATAGATATATATTTCAACCAGAGCAGCCGCTCTGGCACAATTCCTTCCCCCACACTCTGCTTGTCCTCTTCCTACAGCAGAGATTTGACCAATGCACCTCAAACTTTCTTGGTCTGTGCATTTAGGTAGGACTGCATTTATTTGAAGACAACAATTATAGTGTGGCTAGCTGTGTGAGTCTGTGCCGTTGTGTGCTCTGCAGATTTGAGTGGTGAGTATGTAGGTTAAACTAGATTGATTCCTGGGATGAGAGGACTCTCCTATGGGGAGAGATTGAGTAGAACGGGCCTATACTCTCTGGAGTTTAGAAGAATGAGAGGTGTCTCATTGAAACATATAAAATTCTTCGAGGGCTTGACAAGGTAGATGCTGAGAGGCTGTTTCCCCTGGCTGGAGAGTCTAGAACCAGGTGTCATGGTCTCAGGATAAGGGGTCGGCCATCTAGGACTGAGATGAGGAGGAATTTTTTCACTCGGAGGGTGGTGAATCTTTGAAATTCTCTACCCCAGAGGGCTGTGGATGCTCTGTCGTTGAGTATATTCAAGACAGAGATCGATAGATTTTTGTGCACTAAAGGACTCGAGGGATATGGGGATAGGGCAGGAAAGTGGAGTTGATGTAGAAGTTCAGCCATGATCTTACTGAATGGGCCCTATGGCTTACTACTGCTTCTATTTCTTATGTTCTTAACCTGGCTTGCTATTGGTGAGACAGGTTACCATTCAATGTTCAGGTTCCATCTTGACATAGGAACATAGCAACATTGGAACAGGAGGAGGCTATTCAGCCCCTCAAGCCTGTTCCAGCATTCAATCAGATCAGGGCTGATCTGTACCTCTACTCCATTTACCTGCCTTTGCTCCATATCCCTTAGTTTTTTGTTGGGTAATCATCACTCAGTCTTGAAAATTTCAATTAACCCAGAATCCACAGCTTTTTGGGAAGCATGTTCCACGTTTCCATATTTCAGCTGATCACTGATGAAGAGAACTAGTTGGGAGTTACTGCAATGAAAGGTTAGCGGATTAGAGAGCGTGGGAACTAGAGACAATTACATATTCACCTGCTGGCTGAAGGTGGACAGCAAGACTGTAAATAGCGCATTCTTTACTGTTTCTAACATACTGTGGGTGGCCACCAACTGAAATCTTCAAATAGAAAAAGGTTTTTTAAAAGCACCGAAAGACCCCATCCCAACTGTGTGTGGGTTTGTGGTGGCTGTTTTCTGTCCTTATGCCAATTCCCTCTATTGTAAGAACCTGGTAAAAGAGCAAAGTCCACAGCAGAAAGACACCAAGGTTAAAATCGAGTGCAAGTCTCCAGCGGTGGGGTGGGGCACAGAACTAAGCCCAAACCCTGTTCCTGGGATGTGGGATTGTATAGCTCAGCCACTGTATAAAATATAATTCATTAAATTAATCTCTTCTGGATTGTGGTTTGATCTTGCCTTGAGGACACAGATGTGATTTATATGTTTCTTTTGGCAGTTCTGATGACTATATCGAGTGGAGCTGCCCGGGACCGTGTGGTTAGTCCGTTTACTACAAATAGTTCCTTCAGTGAGTGGGGGGGAAAAAAAAAAGTCTCTTCCTTCCTCTTTGCAACCCCTCTCTCTCTCGCTCAAAGGCCCGTTGGGATGCAATCTAGTCGTAATCTTTGTTTAATGTATTGTTTCTTTTGAGGTTTATTGTAATTATTGCTACTTAGCAATTCCAGAACTGTGTTCTGCAGAGCTGTTAAATTTGGCAAATCCTTGACCAGGTTTTGTCAGAAGTCAACCATGCCCTGGTGTCACTGTCTGGCAATTCATCCACTTCCGTGCCTGGTAGCACACGAGGCAACCCATTTCTTCCACTGCTTTTTACATCCAGCAGATTGTGCTCCGAGTTGTTTGTGTAACAAAAGTCCCTTTTTAAGTGTCGGACCATTAGCCTGACTCGCATCAACCCAGTATTTAGAGACCAAAACACTGGTCTCTGCTCGTTGGGTTAAGATGGGGAAGGAGGACATTTCCTCCCATCAGACTGATATCCCGCTGGATATCAACTCGATATTTAGACACTAGGGGGGTGATTTTCATTCAGAAGTCGGGAAGGAGGCGGGACTACAACTTTCGGGGTTGTAGTCCCACCTCCATCGAGATGCGGCCAATCCACGCGATTTTAACTTGATTGACCTTGTTGAGCCCACCCAGCAGGCCAATTAAGGGCCACCCGGCAACAGGTGACGTCACAGACTGAAATTTCATCTGTCAAGACGTTTTGACAGATGAAATATCAGCGTTTCACAGCTGTTTGAAGCTGTCAAACACTGACAGTCTTACTTCTAACATGAGTCCTTCTCCACAGACTCAGTTAGAAATCTCTCCTGCACAGAAAGCTGTCACTTTTGACAAATCGCAGCCATTCTGCTTTCTGTGCCGGTGAGATGAGGGACTCCCCGAACCTAAAGGAAGGAAGGCTGAAAAGATAAGAAAAGGACATTTACACTTCTTTAATCACTTTAGACACACCAAACACACTTACCTTTGCACTCATGCACACATCACTCACCTGAACACCGACATCTCGACCCCTTCAACCCGACGGCCCGACTCCTCCAACTTGGCATGGTTTGGAGCAGTCGGGATTCCCACAGTTCAAGCTTAAAAATAGGGATTAGGCTAAAAACTGTCTGTTAACTACCTGTTAATCCCTTCCTGCCATTGATGGGGGGGGGGGGGGCAGGTACCCGCCTCCTTTGAAATTGGCATGGGGTCGGGACCCCCGATTTCGGGAATTTAACCCCCCACACGCCTCCAATCCCGACTTCACGGCTCAATGAAAATCGAGGCCTAGAGCTCTGGTCCCCCTGCTCATTGGGGAGAGGGGAACTGTTGCGTCGGTGTGTTGATAGAGACACTGAAGACAGGAGTTGGTTTGATAGGTGTTTACTAAACAAAGTCTGGAGGGGAACTAACGGATACAACACAATACTCAGGCTTATATAGCCCGAGTGGCCGTTACCGGCATTACAGTACACATGGGGCTCTTAAAGGCACATACACTACAGGAACCACTTCACTCCCATCAGATGCAAGTACCCTGCTGGATGTCAACCCAGTGTGCTCAGCCCAGAACTCTCGTCTCCACTTGCTGGGGCGTTGTCTTGCACTAAATGGTTAAAAGTGACAAACTGTGTCTGTTGCACAGTGAAGCCTTGTCACTGCTTTAATCCTCGGCTAGTACGGAAGCCTCTATTTTTCTTTCCTTTCTTCCGGCACTCTGTCTTCTGTTCCCCCGCACACCCCCCCCCCGCCCCCGGGAAACCTCCCCAGCCTTCTGTCTTTACCTCACTGCATACCTTGGTAAGCGAGCTCAGCTGCTGCTGTGCCTTTTCAGTGAGCAGTAGTGTCGGTGTTCTCTGTCTGTCACCACAAACCCACAGACAGTTGGGATGGGGTCTTTCGGTGCTTTTTAAAAATCTTTTTCAACATTTGTAGATTTCAGTTGGTGGCCACCCACAGTACATTAGAAACAGTAAAGAATGCGTTATTTACAGTCTTGCTGTCCACCTCCAGCCAGCAGATGAATATGTAATTGTCTCTAGTTCCCACGCTCCCTAATCTACTAACCTTTTATTGCAGTAACTCCCAACTATTTCGCTTCACCATCAGTGATTAGCTGACTTTTTTTTAAAAACCGCTCTGTAACCTAGAAGCCAATTTTAATGTCCCTTTCACTGCTCCAGCTAACTCTGGAGCCACTGAGTTTTTGACCACCTCTGAATAGCTCTGGAAGGAGGGCAGGCCAGATCCCTCCCCACAGGAGATGGTTTGCCTTTCAATCCTCACAGTGGTTGATTAAAGAGTGGCATTGGCGGAGGCCTGGGAACAGGCCGTGCTGTCCATACTGGTAGTTGTTGGCTGGCCCAGCAAGGCCTAAATGAGAAGTGGGAGGAAAGAATTCGATGGGTTTAGGCCCTCCTTCGCAAAGAAGAAAAATAAAATGATGTGTCACGCTGCTAGTGTACCCTAAAAATAAGGCTTAATAGATTTAGAAGGCTACCATTCATAGGTGCACATGTCTTTCATGTTGCAGGTTCAAATGCAGTTCATAGAAAGAAAAAGCAGATATGTTCATCTCATTCACAGGATATCCTGTTTATTGACCACAAGTTGAAATGTCATTCATCCATAGGTTGGTTTCTGCTTTGTCGGAATTGTAGTGTATGTACCTTTAAGAGGAACTATGTTTTTGAAGCCCCTGTATACTGTAGTACCAGTAGTAACCACTCGGGTATATAAGCCTGTATAGCGTCTTGTGTCATTAGTTCACCTCCAGACTTTGTTCAGTAAACACTTGTTAAATCAACTCCTGCATTCCGTGTCTTCATTAACACACGGATCTAACAGGTACCTTTCTACCTAGACACAATTTAGGACTCCGAACTCAGAGATTCAAACATGAAGTGCTTTTATTCAGGAAGGAAAGGAAGTTCTGGAAAGTTCCGAACAAAGAGAGCTAAACTTAACCAAGAGAACACCCAACCATTTATCTGCTGTGACAGCACCACCACAGGTGGGAGGAGAACACACAATACATAATGGTTTCCTTACATTACTAATGTCAGAAGTTCATCACTCATGCTGAGATACAGTTCCAAGGGCAGTAGTTGCCTTTTCCCCTGCCATCCTCTCTTTTTCTGCTCCACGCTACCACTCCCCCGCCCACCCACAAATACTTTATCCAAATGACCATACCTTTCATGTGAGCTTGCACCATGAATATTGGTTGGCTATTCATCTTCAGGGAGCATCACAGCCAGGTCTGGTCATGTTCCCATTTACTTCCACAACTTTCCAACAACAGTCACTGGACATCAGCCTGGCCTATATTGTTCAGTATTGCACAATGCAGTACATTTGCCCATTGAGCTATTCTCTCTTATGGGTGTCGCTGGCAAGGCCAGCATTTATTGCCCATCCCCAGATGCCCTTAAGGTGGTTGTGGGCTTTCTCCTTGAACCGCTGCAATCTGTGTGGTGAAGGTGCTCCCACAGTGCTGATTTTGACCCAGCAACAATGAAGGAGTGGTGATATATGTCCAAGTCAGCATTGTGTGTGACCTTGGAGGTGATGGTGTTCCCATGCACCTGATGCCCTTGTCCTTCTAGGTGGTGGAGGTCGTGGGTTTGGGAGGTGCTGCCAAAGAAGTTTTGGCGAGTTGCTGCAGTGTATCCTGTAGATGGTTCACACTGCAGCCACGGTGCGCCGGTGGTGGAGGGAGTGGATGTTTTAAACTACTGGCTGGGTTGCCGATCAAGCGGGCTGCTTTGTCCTGGATCGTGTCAAGTTTTGAGTGTTGTTGGAGCTGCACTCATCCAAGCAAGTGGAGAGTAGTCCATCACACACCTGACTTGTATCTTGTAGGTGGTGGAGAGTCTTTGGGGAGTCAGGCGGTAAACAACTCGCTGTAAAATATTCAGCATCTGACCTACTCTAACAGACACAGCATTTATGTGGTTGGTCCAGTTGAATTTCTGGTCAATGGCGAGGATGTTGATGGTAGTGGGAGCTTCCATGATAGTAATGCTATTAAATGTCATGGGGAGGTGGTTAGACTCACTCTTGTTGGAGATGGTCATAGCCTGGCACTTGTGTGGTACAAATGATACAAAGGGTAAATCATGCTTGACTAATCTACTGGAATTTTTTGAGGATGTAACTGGTAAAATAGATAAGGGAGAACCAGTGGATGTGGTGTATTTGGACTTTCAGAAGGCTTTCGATAAGGTTCCGCATAAGAGATTAGCGTGTAAAGTTAAGGCACATGGGATTGGGGGCAAGGTACTGACTTGGATATATTCAAGAAGGAGTTGGATATATTTCTCGAGGCTAAAGGGATCAAGGGGTATGAGGAGAAAGCAGGGACCGGGTACTGAATTTGGATGATCAGCCATGATCGCATTGAATGGCGGAGCAGGCTCGAGGGGCCGAATGGCCTACTCCTGCTCCTATGTTTCTATACTTGCCACTTATCAGCCCGAGCCTGGATGTTGTCCAGATCTTGCTTCATGTGGGCATGGACAGCTTCATCTAGTTATTTTATTGTAAATATTTTTCATTAATTCTGATGCTTACACTAGAGTGAGAAATCGAACCAGTAAGACATAACCTGGTCACGGAAGTAGGTGATGTTCCATGTCACTACGCCATGAAACAGGTCCTTGGGTGAAAGCCAGGTCTTTCTGCATAGGCAGGGGTAAAGACAATTTAGCACATGCCATTTTCATTACCCTACTGGCAGATGTTTTCAGAGTGATGGGGGAAGTGAACGTTTGGGTGCACAGGGCCCTTTTTAAAAACAAATACTAGGAAGTTCTCCTGATGTCTCAGTTGGTGAAGTAGCATGTCCCATCATGTTCTAGGTTCTATACCTGTCTGTACTGAGTTAGCTGATCAGCCAGGCCGTCTGCCCCTGGGCTAGAAAAAAAATCAACTCCCCTTCATGCATCTGAACGCTATTTGGTGAGCCCTCTTGGAAGTGATGCTTGGGTGGATGTCGGACAAGGACAGACTCCACCTCAGCTGTGGTTGCTGTCCAGGATCGTTCATCCTCCTCAAACTCACCGTCTTGGTTCATGCAAAGAGTAACGTCACAAAGTACCTTGGGGCAACTGCTACATGTGGACCCCCTACCTCAGTAACTAAGTCACAAACTTCAGGAGGGGAATGAGGGAAACCTAACTAATATTATGCGAGGAAAATAGAGGTTTGAGAAGAAGAAAACGCCGGAAAGATGCAGCAGGTCTATCGGCATCTAAAAAGATGGGTTAGCACGTTGGATAAGACCTTCTTCCTAAGTCATACGGAACAGGAAGATCCCATGTTTGGTCTCCAGTCTGTGCTAAGGTAACTCATCTTGGCTATGGTGGCAATAAGGGTAGTGATTGACCCCCAATACCTATTGGTTAGAGTGGGTGGGTGAATAACCAGGGTTCTTCTGGCTGCTCTCCAATAATGGAGAGTATGCAGGTGTGGCTAATGGGTGAGGACAGGACTGAGTTTGCCAAGACTGCAACACCCACACTCCTGTGAAGGATGGATACTTGAGCAAGGTACCGGGGCTCATGGGGCTGAACTCCAACAATAGGCAGCATCTTCAGGAGAGAATGGAAGAAGTAAATGGGAATGAGAAGATTTATTAGACTAATGTACAAATATTCCACTTTCTTTTGTTTAGCCTGATTTTTGGTAGCTGATCTATAGAAACATAGAAGATGGGAGCAGGAGTAGGCCATTCGGCCCTTCGAGCCTGCTCCGCCATTCAACGAGATCATGGCTGATCATCCAAACCCTAGCACCCGGTCCCTACACCGACAGCCATCCCACCCAAGCCCTATCCCCGTAACCCCACGTATTTAATCCCCCCTAACACTAAGGGCCAATTTTTATCATAGCCAATCAACCTAACCCGCACATCTTTGGACTGTGGGAGGCAACCGGAGCACCCGGAGGAAACCCCACGCAAACACGGGGAGAATGTGCAAACTCCACACAGTCACCCGAGGCCGGATTTGAACCCGGGTCCCTGGCGCTGTGAGGCAACAGTGCTAACCACTATGCCACCGTGCTAAGAGAATTCTCAACATCTAAATTTGAGCAAACTGAGTGGAAAGTGAAAATGAATTCCATTGCCGTGTGGCACCCATAAGAACAAATATCTACAAGATAATTACAGATGAGGATGGCCATTCGGCCCATCTTAATTCACCCATCCAGAATGAACCTACAGTTCTTCCATTGCTGCGTCCAATTGTTTCTTAACTGATTCCAAGGTTCTCGCCTCCACTACTCTATCTGGGAGTCCATTCCACGTGTTAATCACTCTTTTTGTGTGAAGAAGAATATCCTGATTTGAGCCCTAAATTTGCCTTTCACTCGCTCAAACATGTGACCTTTTGTTCTGTTTTCACAATTTAATTTAAAGTTGTTCCTTAATTATAAATCCTATTGGCCACATGTAAAACTTTTGTAAACTTATTGCAAATACAGAAAGTAACTGTCCAATCGTGTATAACTCTTGATTAAGAGCTTTAATCTCTGGTACATGTTGGAACTTGACAGTTTATTGTGAAGAACTTTGCATTTGTCATGATAATTGGACCTCAGTTGACAACTAGAACTGGTTTCTAGGGCGTTCAAGTGTGATTGTTTATTGTTTTTCTATTGCTGTACAGTTCACCAGAGATCTTAAGTTGCCCCAAATGTAAACATTGGAGCAGAATGGGTTTAACTTTATTTTTTGGTTACAAGTTTCTCTCTTCCCTCTCATCACTTTGTTCCTGCTCTTTGCTCCTGTTCCTTCACCGCCCCCCCCCCCCCCCCCCCCCCAACCCACCCAAGGTACTGGGCCATACTCCAGCCATAACAAGGTAGTAAAACGAGTTTAAAAAAATGCAGTTTTCCAAAGAATGCTCTGAGGAATGTAGAAAGAAAGTCCATTCCCTCTGAAGAAAAAGCAAGACTGAAAGAGGAGGCCAAAAATAACTTGCTGGCTAATCAGAATTATTTTAGTAAAATCCAGAAATAGAAATTGGTGAGCAAGAAATATGTTATGAAGAAACAGCAGGGCATATTGGTCAGATACATTTAAAATTCTTTAAAGAAAAAACTTGCAATTATATAGCACCTTTCATGGCCTCAGGAGGCCACCGCCAATGAAGAACTTTTGAAGGGTAGTCACTATTGTAGGAAAACATGCCAGCTAAATTGCGCACAGCAAGCTCCCTCGAGGAGAAATGACAAGATAATCTGGTTTTGGCGGGGTTGGTTGAGGGAAAGCTATTGGCCAGGAGACTGGGAGAATTTTCCCGCTCCTTGAATAGTGCCATGGGATCTTTGGCATCTACCCAAGAGGGCAGGTAGGACCTGTGAAGAAAGCAACAAGCAAGTAGGTGAGAATCTGGTCGTTAGTTCTAGAAACTCCATAAATACTGGACCGTGCCCGAGCAATGAACGATAGGGAATATTAATCCGGATACATAAACTCGGGAATGATAAACCAATTGGCCTAGCACCCATAGTAGAGAAATTGGTCAACAGCGTCTTATGGGGTACATCAATGAATGTTGCACTGGTTTGCATCTGGTACTGTGTAAGTAAAATGTATTACTGCATTGGAGGAATAACACTGAGTACTTTGCCTATTATCCTGGCATCCTTGCATTCCAATTTGTTTTGCAATGGCTTTGCAGTACTGGTGGTGAACCTTAAGAGACTTGTGTGTTATAACACCTGGGTCTTTGTCTTGCTCAATTGCCTTAAGTTCACAATCCTGCATATTGTACATATGCTTGGCTTTAGCCCAACCCACATGCATAACACTGCATTTATCTATGTTAAACAACCTCTGGCAGACACAGAACCTTTCCCCCATTGCATCTAGATCTGCTGTAATCTCTTTTTCTTATCTATGGTTTTAACACCTTGTCGACAATTCCCATGACGGTGAAGAGCTCCGATCCCTGGTGGACTCCTAGTAAGTGGTCCCCACAAAGAGCCTCTACCATTAATAACAACCTTCTGCCAATGAAAATGCCACTACTGTAATTCCTTCTGCAACTCCAAATCTGCCCTCCAATCCCACAGGACTCAATCTAATTAAGTAACCTATTGTGCAGCACCTTGTCAAAAGCTTTTTGAAAATCAAGATACCCATTGTCAACCAGGCTACTTACACCCATCAATCAACCTGGTCACTTCTTCAAAAAGTCCAACCAGGTTGATGAGATATGACCATCACGCTGAGTGCCTTTAATAACCATTTGTCCAGGTGGTCATACAGACTTTCTCTAATGATCCCTTCTAGCAACTTGCCTCTAACTGAAGTCAAGCTAATGGGCCTGTAATTTCCAGCTCTGACTTGTTGCCCTCTTTTTGAATATTGGTATCACATGATTATCTTTACACAGTGTAGTGGAAGTCTGGAACTCCCCCCAAAAAACTGTGAATGCTGGGTCAATTGGAAATTTCAAATCTCGATTGATTTTTTTTTCAGGCAAGGGTATTAAGGGTTATGGAACCAAGGCGGGTAGATGGAGTTAAGATACAGATCAGCTATGATCGAATTGAATGGTGGAACAGGCTCGAGGGGCTGCATGGCTACTATGTACGTTCCTATGACCCTCCCTCCAGTACATAAGAACAATCCTAGACCCGAGTGAGCTGTTAAATATATGAGCAAGGGGCTCTTGGAGTACAGCTCACATTTCTTTCAGCACCCTTGGGTGAATGCTGTTGGGACCAGCAGCCCGATCTGTGTTGAGTCCCCTTATTTTATCCAGGACTATATCTGCATCCACTTACAACTTTTGAGTCAACTGTACAGTACATTATTGGTAACACTGCATAGTCTTCTGCAGTGAAGGCTGACCCAATAGTCACTTCGAACCTCTGCCATAACCTGGGAGTCAACCTGAATCTGCCCTGAAGAATCCTTCAATGGCTCTATACAGTTCTTAATGGCTCTTGGTTCCTAGCTGAAAAAGACCTTCTTGTTACCACCATAGCTATCCACTATCATCTTCTCCATTGTAAGAAGTCACACAACACCAGGTTATAGTCCAACAGTTTTATTTGAAATCACAAGCTTTCGGAGCGCTGCTCCTTCGTCGGGTGAAGTGGAGAGATGCATAAAGACACAGCTTATATAGTCAGAGAATAATGCCAGATGATTACAGGTAATCTTTCTAACTGCCATTTATCACACTTCGGCAGAGAGATAATCACAGCAATCAAAGGTGTGAATGGTGTCCAAACCGGTCAGTCAGGAAAACATTACATCAAAAAACAATGAGGTGGGGTCACAACGGGTCAAATGTTGCAGATGCTGGGGTCTGTATGAAAAACAAAAAACAGACAAAAAAAATTTTTTTTTACTGGAAATCACTGTTTTTCATACAGACCCCAGCATCTGCAACATTTGACCCCTTGTGACCCCACCTCATTGTTCTTTGATGTAATGTTTTCCTGACTGACCTGTTTGGACACCATTCACACCTTTGATTGCTGTGATTATCTCTCTGCCGAGGTGTGATAAATGGCAGTTAGAAAGATTACCTGTAATCATCTGGCATTATTCTCTGACTATATAAGCTGTGTCTTTATGCATCTCTCCACTTCACCCGACGAAGGAGCAGCGCTCCGAAAGCTTGTGATTTCAAATAAAACTGTTGGACTATAACCTGGTGTTGTGTGACTTCTTACATTTGTCCACCCCAGTCCAATACCGGCATCTCCACACCATCTTCTCCATTGTCCTTTTGCCTGCTCTGATAGCAGCTTTTGTTGCCTTTTGCTGAGCTCTCTGGCTTTCCCTGTTCACCTGAGAACTATTTTCTTTAAGCCTGTAAAAGTATTTTTTTGCTTGAGTCTGATTTGTCCTTGAATATGACCCGTTGGCCAATTTGGCTTGGTTTTACCACATGCCTTTCTTTTACCTGTAGAGACATCATAATGTGGCTTCCTTTTGCATTAGGGTGGCTTTGGAGTTTTTGCATTTTTCTTCTGTGTTGGGAGTGTCCCTTCCTAGTGAGGTAATCCAGTCGACCTGGTTCAAGACCTCTGCCTTCTTTGCAAATTTAGCCCTCTTGAAATTTGGTACTAGCATTTCAGCAACTTTGGTTTGATCGATGAAGTTGAATGTAATGTTGCCCAGGTATTCTCCCACATGGTACTGCATCAGGGTCGTGACTAAAAATGAAATGCAGTACCCAATTGCCCTTCGCTTCCTCATTAACATGTTGTGTAAGGAAACCATCATTTGTTATATCTATAAATTTAGCAACTATCCTGCCCTCAATATTAAATGGATCATTGAATGAAGGAAAGAGGAATAAAGGGATAGGGGTACAGAGTGGGCACATGGGATTAGGACTGCTGCTCATGTGGAGGGTAACTACCAACACAGACTGGGTGGGCCGAACGACCTGTTTCTGTGTTGTAATTTCTGTGTCATTGTGTAATATGTTTTTACAGTGCATGCCACCAGAAACCTGAGTGTAAAGCATCTAGTGGGGCAATGCATGAGTCGGAGTCTGGCTTTCCGCTTTCGCCATAGACTGAAAAAAATTACCGAGAACCCTGAACCCCTTTCTTGGAGTGCTATACACCAAAGATGTTCCTCATGAACAGCCCTGGGTTTGTGGTGGGGCGGGGGTGGTGGTTAGCTAAATCTGGATGGTCACTGTCATGCCCCTGAAATATCATGGGGGAGATTACACCAGAGTTTTGGGTCACCTTATTTGCTTGGTGCAGTCACCACTTTGGGCATGTCTTTGGCAGCCACCTGCTCCATACCAGCAGAAATTCATCTACCTGCCTGGGAGGAGGAGTTGTCCTATAGCATTGCCAGCAGTAACAGTCCTGATCAATGCCAGGGCTTCCATAAAATCCTAGAATGACGCAGCATAGAGGGAGGCCTGTGCCAGCTCTTTAAAAGACCTGTCCCATTCCCCCGCTCTTTCCCCATAGCCCTGCAATTTTTTTTCCCTTCAATATCCAATTTTCTTTTGAAAGTTATTATTGAATCTGCTTCCACCACGCTTTCAGATCATAACCACTTGCTGTGTTTATAATTTTTTTTAAAATCCTCATCTCGCCTCTGGTTCTTTTGCCAATTCCCTTAAATCGGTGTCCTCTGGTTACTGACCCTTCTGCCACTGGAAACAATTTCTCCTTATTTAATCTATCAAAACCCTTAATGATTTTGAACACCTCTATTAGATCTCCCCTTAACCTTCTGTGCTCTAAGGAGAACAATCCCAGACCTCCATGCCTCACCTGAAGAACTAGGGGCAGTAGATGCAGCCATGTAAACATTGCTGTCTGCCTTTCTTGCCTGTTACCTATTTTATACATTACAAGTGGGCGATATGATCAGCCAATCTGTACAGGCTAGTGACGCGGTTGCCCAGCGGCTGGCCTGTATGGACCTGCTCAGAGTATCTAGCGAGGTCCAGGGACTGGAAATGAAGTCCTGAATGTGGCCTTTAGTTAGCTCCCCTTGCACGCTCTTCCCAAGGTTATTACAGACCCACTTCTTGATGTGGCTGCAAGGTCAATAATTGAAAAATCTACATGTCCTTCAGACACCTGAGAACAGAATGTAACGCCAGTATCCACAGGAGGCAAACATCTGGCACTCCTGAACAGCCTGGTGTTTTCCAGTAAAATAGAAATGTGACCTCTCTCTTCCCCCTGTTTGCTGCAGAAGAACTTTGTTATTTGGATTGATGCACTTGAATGACCTGAGAAATACCTACTGTAAAAATGTAACTTGAATGGGAACATTCAGTCCAATGGCATTCTCCCTTGGGGTGCAATTACTCTTACCAGGCCTCCCCCTCAGCATGCATTTGTTATGAGTGATGGAGACTTTTGATACAAGTCTTGTATGTTATCAGTCAGCCATCACTTGATGGAATGTTTTCACGGATTGAATAGCTAAAATGTGCACTGAAGCCACATGCAAAAAAAACTCTGTGGGCAAGGGTAGCCATAAAAGAAAAACTTGCATTTATATAGTGCCTTTCACGACCTCTGAACATCCCAAAGCACATTACAGCCAATGAAGTACTTTTTGAAGTGTAGTCACTGTTGTAATGTAGGAAACGCAGTAATCAATTTGCGCACAGCAAGCTCTCACAAACAGCAATGTGATAATGGACAGATAATCTGTGTTAGTAATGTTGGTCGAGGGGTAAATATTGGCCAGGACACGGGAGGTAACTCCCCTGCTCTTCTTCGAAATAGTGCCATGGGATCTTTTATTTCCACCTGAGGAAGCTGACGGGGCTTTGGTTTAACGCCTCATCCCTCTGTACTGCACTGGAGTGGCAGCTTAATTTTTGTGCTCAAGTCTCTGGAGGAGGACTATGAACCCACAACCTTCTGACTCAGGTGAGCGTGCTCACCTCAGCCATTGTATCTACAGTACCAGGAAGAACTAAAAGAAAACGACCACATACTGTTGTGTTGTAGAACGCCACACTTTTTGTAGAGTCTTTGACCTGCTTCAACTCCTCACGCTTTTATTTGTGTGTGGTTTTCCTTAATTTCCATCCCCAATTGTTTGCCTGTCAAGTAGCTGAATTGTGGCAAGTGTCGGTACTTTTTTTCTCTTCCCCTCTAATTGTTCCCTGAGGGAAACTCCAGCTGAAATTCCATTCCAGTCCTGTGTTCTCTTGCACCAAGCCTTCCCAACAGCAACATGCACTGTCCTGAACTCCAGCTTCTAGCCTCTTTTGCTCACCTGCTTCCCTGTACAATGAGGGCTCAGAGCTGCTCAAATCTCTTCAGAATCAATCTATTGATTGGATTTTGGACCCATAGTATCCACAGAGCCCATTAATAAAATCTCAGCCTCGTGGTGGATAATGTACAGATCTGCCCAGAAACTAAATATACTCTAGTGAACATCCTCGGCTTCGAATTGAAGAGGTGGGGAATGCATGAATCAAAAGCAAGGAAAGCAGCTGGAAAGCTCAGTGGCCTTGGTAGTACGTTGTGCGTTGCCTGGCATAAAGCTCCCATCTTCTAGAGAACAGTATCTTCTGAACAACACTATGGGAGATCTGCTAATATGTTACATGCATTCCCTTGCATTCTTGAACTGCCTCCAATTACCTTGTCTCAGGACAATTTATTCAACAAAGTCATTTCCCACTATTCCCAGCAAGTGAACCAACACAGATTTAGGTTGTTAAATATTTTCTTTCACCAGAGTTTCTTAGGTGTCAGCTGTGGCTCAGTGGTAGCACTCTCATCTTGGAGTCATAAAATTACATAGATTTTACAGCACAAAAACAGGCCATTCGGCCCAACTGGTCTGCACCAGTGTTTATGCTCCACACGAGCCTCTTCCCACCCTACTTCATCTAACCCTATCAACATATCTTTCTAATCCTTTCTCCCTCTCATACTTTCCTAGCTTCCCCTTAAATGCATCTATGCTATTCACCTCAACTACTCCATGTAGTAGCAAGTTCCACATCCTAACCACTCTCTCTGGGTAAAGATGTTTCTCCTGAATTCCATCTTATGTTTATGACACCTAGTCCTGGATTCTCTCTTTCACCTCTCTTTTCCCCCCCCCTCGTCCCCCGAAAGTGGAAACATTTTCTCCAAGTCTACCTTACCAATCCCCTTCATAATTCTAAAGTCCTCTTGTAAGGTGTGGATGCAAGTCCCACTCCAGAGACTTGAGCACATCATCTAGGATGATTCTTCAGTGCAGTACTGAGGGAGTGCTTCGCTGTCAGAGCTACTGACTTTTCAAATGAGATGTTAAACTGAGGTCCTGTCTGTCCTCATAGATCCCACGGCACTATTCAAAAGATGATTAGAGGAATTCTCCTGGTGTCCTGGCCAATATTTATCCCTCAACCAACATCGCTAAAAAACATTATCTGGTCATTATCTCATTGCTGTTTGTGGGACCTTGTGCGCAAATTGGCTGCCACGTTTCATAAGAACATAAGGAATAGGAGCAGGAGTCGGCCATTTGGCCCTTCAAGCCTGCTCCGCCATTCAACAAGATCATGGCTGACCTTCGACCCCAACTCCACCTTCCCACACTATCCCCATATCCCTTAATTCCCTTAGTTCCCCAAAACCTCTGTTTTCAATATACTCAATGACTGAGCATCCACAGCTCTCTAGGGTAGAGAATTCCAAAGATTCACAACCCTTTGAAGAAATTTCTCTTCAGCTCAGTCCTAAATGGCCGACTCCTTATTCTGTGACTGTGACCCCGTGTTCTAGATTCCCCAGCCAGGGGAAACATTTTTCCAGCATTAACCCTGTCAAGCCCCTTAAGAATTTTATATGTTTCAATTAGATCACCTCTCATTCTTCTAAACTCCAAGGAATATAGGCCTAGTCTACTCAATCTCTCCTCATAGAGCAATCCCCTCATTCCAGGAACCAGTCTAGTGAACTTTTGCTGCACTCCCTCTAAGGCAAGTATGTCTTTCCTTAGGTAAGGAGACCAGAACAGTACTCCCAGGTGTGGCCTCACCAATGCCCTGTATAACTGTAGTAAGACTTCTTTACTTTGATACTCTAATCCCTTTGTAACAAAAGCTAACATACCATTTGCTTTCCTAACTGATTACTGTATCTGCATGTTAACTTTCTGTGATTCATGTACAAGGACACCCAGGTCCCTCTGAATGCAAACATTTCCCAGTCTCTCACCATTCAAAAAATATTCTGCTTTTTTGTTTTTCCTACCAAAGTGGATAACTTTACACTTTCCCACATTATATTCCATTTGCCATGTTCTTGCCCACTCAGTCAACCTGTCTATATCTCTCTGCAGCCTCTTTGCGTCCTCCTCACAGCTTACTTTCCCACCTAACTTTGTATCAACAAACTTGGATACGTTACACTCAGTCCCTTCATCTAAAATCATTAATAGAGTATAAATAGCTGAGGCCCAAGCACTGATCCTTGCAGGACCCCACTAGTTACAGCCTGCCAACCTGAAAAATCCAGTTTATTTCTACACTCTGTTTTCTGTCCATTAACCAATCCTCAATCCATGCTCATATATTACCCCCAATACCTTGAGTCCTAATTTTGTGTAATAACCTCGTGTGGCACCTTATCGAATGGTTTTTGAAAATCCAAATACACCACATCCACCGGTTTCCCCGTTATCCATCCTACTAATTACATTTTCAAAAAACTCTAAGATTTGTCAAACACGATTTCCCTTTCATAAAACCATACAACAGGGACGACACTTCAAAAGTACTTAATTGGCTGTAAAGCGATTTGGGATGTCCTGAGGTTGTTAAAACTGCTATATACTGTAAATGCAAGTTCTTTCTTTTTTTCTTTAAGTTACTTTTGTCTTTCGTTATCAACCTTTCTCGTTCATGGAATGAAATATTCTAACCGACACTTCCTGGTTCGGATGCTGTGCTGCGCAGTAACAATTCTTCAATATTCCAGTGCAAAACCCCACAGAATTGATTTGCTGCTGAGCCATTTGAGTCTATTTGAGCCATTCAACAAAGGGTGACAGGTTTGAGGGTGATGATTATGGGAAGTGCACGCTATGCGCAAGGCGTTTACAATGAGTCGGAGGATATGCTATTTTGCCCACAATGTGTGATGAAGTGGTGATAAAAGTGTCACAGGAAGTGTTGGCAATATGCAAGATGGTTAATATCAAGATATAATGGGCCGGATCTTGCGGTCAGTGGTGAACGAACGGCGCCGGCTGTTCATTACTCTTACACTTGCCCACAGACGTTCTGTGGGGTTTTGCACTGGAACTTGCAGTAATTAGTAAACCATTTTGGTGTGGCACCCTCTACAGTGCACCTGGGACCTGTGTGAACAGGGCAAGCAACTGTATATCTCCTTAACCAATCAGATTGAAGAATTGTTACTGCGCAGCACAGCATCCGAACCAGGAAGTGTCGGTTAGAATATTTCATTCCATGCCATATCATGTACAGAAAGCAAAATAAAGAGAAGGAACGAAAGATGGGATTAAGAGCAAGATAAGAGACTGAAAGAAAAAATTAAATAAATTACTTTTTTTTAAATGTCCAACAATAATTAAAATCTGAAGAAATGAGACTCCACACTTGTAAAAGTTAATTTTCAGTGCCAGAGAGGTTGTTTGGCAATAATTAAAACTTATCACATCATTAAAAAGTTTACTTCTACTGGAATGGACAAGCCCTAACTTTTTCTGGCGAATTTAGAGGGTATCTATTACATAAGTACAGCAACTTCACATGGTTCCATGTATTTGAACGCTGAGTCTCTCTGCGAGATACCGTTATTGTGCAGCTTCTGGAGGGGCCGGGCAACACCGACAGCAACATCCAGATTTCCGAGTTTAACTGTGCATGTGCAGTCGCCGGAAGTTGCTGTCCAATTTATGCTTTAATAACTGTTAGCCTCACCATTATTCTTGTGCAAAATCCGGTCCATTTATGGTTGAAACTGCGGGAGGAAAGTTTGACATTCCATTGACTGCTCCCTCCCAGTATGATTAGTTGGTTTCTACCACAACTATTGAGTCTTGTCAAATGTTTCACCTACATTCTCGTTTTAAACGCTAATTAAACTGACTGTAATATTTCTGATGCTGAACACCGGTAGATTTACAGTAAAACAAAACCTCATTATTAAAAGACTAGCACAACTGCTACAAATAATTTTAATTGGCTGCATCTGCCTATTGGTTGTAAAACTTGGCTTGTATTCCCTTGGGTATAGACGATTGAGGGGTGATCTGATCGAGGTGTTTAAAATGTTAAAAGGATTCGATAGGGTAGATACAGAGAAACTAATTCCTTTTGTTGGGGGAAATCAATAATGAGGGGACATAAATCTTGTTGTATGCTCCTCCTGCGATATGTGGGAACTCGGGGACACTTCCTGTGTCCCTGACAACTACATGTGCAGGAAGTGCATCCAGCTGCAGCTACTGACAGACCGCATTGCGGCACTGGAGCTGCGATTGGATGCATACTGGAGCATTCACGATGCTCAGGACATCGTGAATAGCACGTTTAGGGAGTTGGACACACCGCAGGTAGAGGTTGGACAGGAAGAAAGGGAACGGGTGACCAACAGGCAGAGTACTAGGCGTAGGCAGGTAGTGCAGGGGTCCCCTGTAGCCATCCCCCCTCTCCAACAGATACACCACTTTGAGTACTGTTGGGGGGGATGGCTTATCAGAGGAAGGCAGCAGCAGCCAACTTCCTGGCACCAGGGGTGGCTCTGCTGCACAGTACGGGAGGAAAAAGAGGGGTAGAGCTATAGTAATAGGGGATTCTATTGTAAGGGGAATAGATAGGTGTTTCTGCGGCCGCAAACGAGACTCAGGGATGGTGTGTTGCCTCCCTGGTGCAAGGGTCAAGGATGTCTCCGAGCGGCTGCAGAACATCTTGGAAGGGGAGGGTGAACAGCCAGTTGTCGTGGTGCATATAGGCACCAACGATATAGGTAAAAAGTGGGATGAGGTCCTAAAAGTGGAATATAGGGAGTTAGGAGATAAATTAAAATACAGAACCCCAAAGGTAGTAATCTCAGGATTGCTACCAGTGCCATGTGCTAGTCAGAGTAGAAATAGAAGGATACTTCAGATGAATACGTGGCTCGAGGAATGGTGCCAGGGGGAGGGATTCAAGTTTCTGGGACATTGGAACCGGTTCTGGGGGAGGTGGGACCAGTTCAAACTGGACGGTTTGCACCTGGGCGGGACCGGAACCGATGTCCTAGGGGGAGTGTTTGCTAGTGCTGTGGGGGAGGGTTTAAACTAAAATGGCAGGGGGTTGGGAACCTGAGCAGGGAGACAGAGGAAAGGGAAACAAGGATAAAAGCAAAAGATAGGAAGGAGAAAAACAAAAGTGGCAGTCAGAGAAATCAACGGTTTAAATCAAATGTGGTCACAGTAAATAATAATTCTAATAGGTCTAAGAGCGTTAAAAAAACAAGCCTGAAGACTTTGTGTCTTTAATGCGAGGAGCATTTGTAATAAGGTGGATGAATTGGCTGTGCAAATAGAGGTAAACGAATATGATTTGGTTGGGATTACAGAAACGTGGCTCAAGGATGGCCAAGACTAGGAACTCAACATCCAGGGGTATTCGATCTTCAGGAAAGATGGGCAAAAAGGAAAGGGAGGTGGGGTAGCATTACTGGTTAAAGAAGGGATTAACACAATTGTAATGAAGGATATTAGCTCTGATGATGTGGAATCTGTATGGGTAGAATTGAGAAATACTAAGGGGAAAAAAACATTAGTGGGGGTGGTATATAGACCTCCAAACAGTAAGGCGGAGGTTGGGGATGGCATTAAAAGGGAAATTAAAGAAGCGTGCAATAAGGGCACAGCAGTCATCATGGGTGACTTTAATCTACATATAGATTGGGCCAACCAAATTAGTAACAATACTGTGGAGGAGGAATTCCTGGAGTGTTTACGGGATGGTTTCCTGGACCAATATGTCAAGGAACCAACCAGAGATCAGGCCATCTTAGACTGGGTATTATGTAAGGAGAAAGGATTAATTAGCAATCTTGTTGTACGAGGCCCCTTGGGTCGGAGCGATCATAATATGATCGAATTCTTCATTAAGATGGAGAATGAAGTCGTTGACTCAAACAAGGGTCCTCAATTTAAATAAAGGAAACTACGATGGTCTGAGGAGCGAGTTGGGTAGGATTGATTGGGGAATGGCACTCAAAGGGTTGCTGGTGGATAGGCAATGGCAAACATTCAAAGACCGAATGGATGCGCTACAGAATTTGTTCATCCCAGTTTGGCATAAAAATAAAACAAAAAAGGTGATCCAACCATGGCTAACAAGGGGAAATTAGGGATAGCATAAGATCCAAGGAGAGGACATATAAATTGGCCAGAAAAAGCAATAATCCTGAGGATTGGGAGCAGTTTAGGATTCAACAAAGGAGGACAAAGGGATTAATTAAGAAAGGGAAAATAGAATATGAGAGTAAGCTTGCAGGGAACATAAAAACTGACTGTAAAAGCTTTTATAGATATGTGAAGAGAAAAAGATTGGTGAAGTCAAGCGTAGGTCCCTCGCAGTCAGAATCAGGGGGATTTATAATGGGGAACAAAGAAATGGCAGACCAACTAAATACATATTTTGGTTCTGTCTTCACAAAGGAGGACACAAATAACCTCCCAGAGATGCTGAGGAACATAGGGTCTGATGAAAGGGTGGAACTGAAAGAAATCAGTATTTGTGGGGAAATGGTGTTAGGAAAATTGATGGGACTAAAGACCGATAAATCCCAAGGGCCTGATGATCTACATCCCAGGGTACTTAAGGAAGTGGCCCTAGAAATAGTAGATGCATTGCTGGTCATCTTCCAGAACTCGATAGACTCTGGAACAGTACCCATGGGTTGGAGGGTAGCTAATGTTACCCCACTATTCAAAAAAGGTGGTAGAGAAAAAGCGGGGAATTATAGACCGGTAAGCCTGACATCAGTAGTGGGGAAAATGTGAGAGTCCATTATAAAAGATGTAATAGCAGAGCACTTGGAAAGCAGTGACAGGATCGGACAAAGTCAACATGGATTTACAAAAGGTAAATCATGCTTGACTAATCTACTGGAATTTTTTTGAGGATGTAACTGGTAAAATAGATAAGGGAGAACCAGTGGATGTGGTGTATTTGGACTTTCAGAAGGCTTTCGATAAGGTCCTGCATAAGAGATTAGCGTGCAAAATTAAGGCACATGGGATTGGGGGCAAGGTATTGACTTGGATAGAGAACTGGTTGGCGGACAGAAAGCAAAGAGTTGGAATAAACGGGTCATTTTCCGAGTGGCAGGCAGTGACTAGTGGGGTACCGCAAGGATTGGTCCTAGGACCCCAGCTGTTCACAATATATATTAATGATCTGGACGAGTCAATTGGATGTAATATCTCTAAATTTGCAGACGACACAAAGCTGGGTGGGAGGGTATGCTGTGAGGAGGATGACGTGAAACTCCAGTACGATTTGGACAGGTTGGGTGATTGGGCAGAAACATGGCAAATGCACTATAACGTGGATAAATGTGAGGTTATCCACTTTGGTGGCAAAAACAGGAAGGCAGATTATTATTTGAATGGCAATAGATTGGGAGAAGGGGAAGTGCAAAGAGACCTGGGCGTCCTTGTGCACCAGTCGCTGAAGGTAAGCATGCAGGTGCAGCAGGTGGTTAAGAAGGCAAATGGTACGTTGGCCTTCGTAGCAAGAGGGTTCGAGTACAGGAACAAGGATGTCTTGCTACAGTTGTACAGGGCCTTGGTGAGCCCGCACCTTGAGTATTGTGTGCAGTTTTGGTCGCCTTACCTGAGGAAGGATGTTCTTGCCATGGAAGGAGTGCAGCGAAGATTCACCAGGCTGACACCTGGGATGGCAGGAATGACGTATGAGGAGAGATTGTGTCGATTGGGCTTATACTCACTGGAGTTTAGAAGATTGAGAGGGGATCTCATCGAAACCTATAAAATTCTGTCCGGCCTGGACAGACTAGATGCAGGAAGGATGTTTCTGATGGCCGGGGGTCCAGAACCAGGGGTCATAGTCTAAGGATAAGGGGTAAGCCATTTAGGACTGAAATGAGGAGGAATTTCTTCACCCAGAGAGTGGTGAACCTGTGGAATTCTCTGCCACAGAGGGCGGTGGAGGCCAGTTCATTAAATATATTCAAGAAAGAGTTGGATATATTTCTTGAGGCTAAAGGGATCAAGGGATATGGGGAGAAGGCAGGGACAGGGTACTGAATTTGGATGATCAGCCATGATCTCATTGAATGGCGGAGCAGGCTTGAATGGCCTACTCCTGCTCCTATCTTCTATGTTTCTAAAGCCAGGCCATTTAGGAGGCACTTTTTCCACACAAAGGGTAGTAGAAAATTAAAATTCTCTTCCCCCCCCCCCCCCCCCCCCCCACCCCAAAAGCCTCTGGATGCTGAATCAATTGGAGCTCTTGAGACTGAGATCGATAGATTTTTGTTTGGTAAGATTATCTAGGGATATGGAGTTGAAGTACAGATTAGCCATGACCTAACTGAATGGCAGAGCAGGCTCAAGGGACTGAATAGCTTACACCTGTTCCTATGATTCTAAAAAGAATTTGAAGTCAAATCCTATTAGCAATACTGGGAGTTCTGGAGTGCTATACTCAAAGTAAAAGTGCTCAACCAGCACCTTATTTGTCTACGGATAGGGTGTAGTGGCAAGTTTTGACATGGTTTATGCTATTGTATCACTTTGAGCATGATTTTGGCATATACAAGACACTTTGGGGAAAGACAGATACCGTGTCATGAAGACGGTGCCCTTTTAAGAAATTTTCACTTATCTTTCACCTGTACTTTTCCCAGACACAGCTGTGTGCTTTTACCTCAGCTCTTGACGTAATTGTCCTGTCATGGGTATGTCGGAAAACCGGTCGGGAGCTGTACAAGCTCATCTGATTCTGAACTCGGACCAGTTGCTACACTTCACATTCGTCATGTCACTTTGATTAAAATCTCGAGTGGAAATCTAGATTAGGTGTCTGTTTTAGTTCCTCGCTTGGGGCCATTATTGCTCTAATGTTCACCAATGAGTTGAAAGGGTAAGGATAATGCGGTGTTTTTTATTTATTCTGCTTTCCAGTGTAGTTATGAGTATTGGCAGTGAATGTATTGGCTCGCAAATGATTTGGCTTGGTATTGCCAGCTCCAGGCGAGGAAAGTGCAATAACCCATGGGCAGAAGCATTCAGGCCATCCTTCCTGTGTTTTCTCTCTGTTCTTTGTTTCTGGTCCACTTAGCACTGTTCCAACAGTACCATGGTTAACACCTTGCTTGAAGCAGTTCAGTGTTGAGGAAAGAGAGGGGCAAAAGAACTTGCATTTATTTAGCGCCTTTCACATCCTCGGGACATTCCAAAGTGCTTCACAGCCAATGAAGTACTTTTGAAGTGTCGTCGCTGTTATGTGGGAAATGCTGCAGGTGATTTGTGCATAGCAAGATCCCACACACCGCAATGAGAGAAATGACCAGGTTAGTCTGTTTAAGCAATGCTGGTGGGGGGGATAAATATTGGCCAAGGCATTGGTGGAAACGCCTCCGTCTTGAAACAGTGTCATGGGATCTTTTATGTCGACGCAATTCCAGTAACTGCTACTGGTGAACGCTTGACAGGTTTTTAGTCTGTTTTTATTTACATATATAATGCAGCTTAGCTCAGTGTTGATTCTCTCTCCTGTTCGAGACCCACTCCAGGACTTGAGCATTTAATCTAAGCTGATATTCCACTGAGGGAGTGGTACATTGTCGGAGGTGCTGCCTTTTGGATGAGACATTAAACCAAGGCCACGTCTGCCCCCTCGGGTGGGCATAAAGTATCCAATGGAGTTCTTCCAGTGTTTTGGCAACATTCATCCCTCAAGCAAGATCACTAAAACAGATTAACTGATCATTTAAAAAAATTTAAAAAAAATTGCTGTTTGAGAGACTTTGCTGTGCGCAACCTGGCTGCCACATTAGTCTGCATAATGACAGTGACTACATTTTATAAGTAATTAATTGGCTGTGAAGTACTTTGAGATGTCCTGAGGACATGAAAGATGCCATATGAAAAGTTTTTCTTTTCATTATCTTGATGAGGTCCGTAGATTGCATTGCTCCATCTGTTTAAAGGTCCACGATGTTTTGTATGACTGGCTGTTCAGACAGTTCTCATCCCATTGGTTTGTGTTTCACTGGGCGTGGAACACTCTACAATGAATTATGTTTTTTCTATGAAGACTTTTTTAGCTAACATGACCACATGGTAACTGGTTTTATGTATATCGTCACAGCAGTAATGCAAGTCCCTCCTTTTTGAAATGGGAGAGTGATTGTTTTTAGAATTGTGAATATTTTTATGTGACTGCCTTCATTGGTGGCTATCATAGGATGGCAGCATAATGAAACTGCTCCAGGAATTGTGTTGAAAAATGGGTGTAGGGATCCCAAAGATCCTTTGTCTTTGTAACAAAAAGACACTCTTAGAAACTGTTTAAACCTTCTGTTGACCACCAATAACTGACTATATTTATATAAGATAATATATATTGCAACTTTTTTTTTGCCTTCCAATATCTTTTGCATTTCCCTCCCCATCTCTTCTAAACATATTAATGTCCTCTATTAACCTTGCCCAAGTGACCATTCTTGTTGTGTGAGCCTGGACAGTCAATGTTGGCAGGCTATTTAATTAAACAAGCATCAGAGGGCTTCACAGCAGAGGTGATCCAATCCTCACCCAATATCCCCACACACATTTCCAGCAGGGGTCACTGCACAGTGGTCAGGGGCAGGAACCCCGATCAAACGTCGGACCTTTTGACTTATTGCCTAGTATTGTGTCAGTGATACGTTTTACAAATTTTGGGTGAGGACTAGATATTCTCCTGTGTTCAACATCATGAGTCATTCCTGTAAATGGATCCCATGTACCCTACAAACTGGAGTGTACCCTTACTGCCCAATATCTAGTTAAATGATGGTGTTTCCCAGGGATCAAAACAGTAAGACCTCTGGTACTCAGTACTCTATACTTGGATCTTGCACATGCTGACAGATGCATTCTCTTGTCTTTTGGAAGCTGGACTGATGAGCACTCTAGTGAGATGCAGTCAGTAGTAAAGAAACTGGCTTATTTTGCAAGTATATGAATGAACGGAATAGAGTTTTCAGTAAGATTCAGTTGGATCTCCTATCACATCTTGTACCATCAATATAATAAAAATATCCAACTTTGTCCTTTTTAAGTCCTCTGTCTTTGAACTGACTGGCACTAACCATAGAAAGCAAAATCTACTTGTTTCACTCTGACTGTTTCAAACTCCAAATTAACTGCTATTTCCCAATAGAGAGAGAGAGAGAGATGCTTAACCTCTGATCCAACCTTTAGTTCTTTTCTAATGATTAGCTCAGAGCGGCCAATCAAAGCTACCACCTTGGTGTAGAAACCATGGCAACGACATTGTTTGTTTAGCTAAGCCCTCTGCTGGCTGCCTCTAATATTATAGATGCGAGCATCTCTAGTACGCGTTGGACGACTCCTATCTCAGTGATCTGGTATGCGAGAATACCCAATTCTGAGATGGCTGATTCATCTGAGAGTTTGACTAATTTGTTCTAAACAAGATCCTATATAACTTGTGACTCTCTGGGAGTTGCCCCTTGGAGTATTGACGCAAACATCATAGTAACATCAGAATATAAATAAACTTGTAAATCCTTCTAGGTCAAATAGGTAAAAAATCTCTTACTGTGCATTTACTAAATATAAGCACGGTTCTCAAACTCTCCTCTGCATCAGGGACCCCTATAAATATTGCTGCACTCCACTGGACCTTCTGAAAATATTGTCACGCCCTTGACACAATCCCAAGGTCCGCCCCTGCCTAACTTGCAAAGGACAGTCAGTTTGGGTAGCATGTGCAGGATTTTTTTTTTAATTGGCATACAGCAACAGGAGTAACACATGCTAATAAGTTAACAAGGGCAGAAAAGCACACAATTCTGATGATCTTGCAAGAAGCCGAGATCCCGTCACTTGTTCCTGTGGTCGTGCCCTGCAGAACAGCCACTCAGGAAATGGCATTCAGTGAGATAGAAAACCAATATGGACCAGGGGTGAGATGGAAAGGAGAAATAATTATTTTGCTGGAAAGCATTTTGACAATGTTTCAACTTTTTCTGTTAAGATATCAACACTGCATGCTGCGGAATGGTAGAACCCATGCTTGCACCTGTGAATATCACCACGGGTGCCTGTGCGCCTGAGAATCTGGACGCAATGTAATGAACCACCGAATAAGCACAATTGGAGGAAACTGGTGTTTTGGCCCTGCGGACGTGGCCAGTTTTGTTCGGGCGGAGAGTTCAATCGACCGACTTAAAAGGTCGCAGATACTTGGAGGCGTATTGTAGTCATGGGCATAACACATTTACGCCTAAATTTCCGCGATCTTTTACACTGTTTGACTTGGTTGCATCCAGATTAAGCTGTTATCTGGGCGCAAATCAAGAGGAAACTCGGGGCCATATATGTTTCCCTCTTGCCTTTCATTTTGTGGCCGCACTTGGTAAGGGCTGTATTTTGCGTCGCTCATTCATTATCATATATCGCTCCTCTGTTTTCTGTTCCTGCACTATCTCTATTATATCTCCTGAACTGGGTTCCAGCACAGCCTCAGTCAGATACGAATGACATTTTGCTCAGCTTATCAAACAGATAGAACTCTCATTTCTGGTTTCAAAAAGAGCCTCGGACCATAATTATCTGTTGCCGTCTTGAGTGCGGCTCGTTACCAAGATTTCAAACCATTTTACCTCCTTCTCCACTGTACAAGGGGGGTTGGAATAATGTCACAAATTGCTGTGTCCGCTCTGTAGCTGTTTTGCGCATATGACGACACTGTACAGCTTTTTATTAAATCCGGGTTTGTGCTTGTTAGATTCCTGCTTGATGGGAAGATTTAATGCCTTGTGGTATAGCAACGTAAACGGATCTACCTTGTGGCTACACTTGCACTTTAAGCCAAGTTGCTAAGGCAACTTAACAACACATTGTGTGAAACAGTCTACATGGCATAACCTCATAATGCGGTACTGAACACGTTCTTCTGATTTGGCAATGAGATAATTGGGCGGCTGTACAATCAGATCCGAGAGAAGCTAATGATTTTTATTCATTTAAAAAAAAAGTGTCTGTAAATAGTTTTGGCCATTATGACACTAGAAATATTTACCGTATGGTGCATTCCATATATGTGCATGAACAGTAAAAGTTTAAAAGATAACTCTGGAGTGTTCGCAGTCTGGATTTCATTGTGAGGGGAATACTCCCAATGCTTTTCCTTTTATGCTTGCGCCTTGAAGATCAACGCTTTTGGCAGAAGAAAAAGTTATTTCAATTTGTAACATCTAGGGAGTGGCCCTGTACAATGGGGGAGGGGAAGAATTGGCCAAGGTTCCCACTACTAATCACAAGCCATTGACTCCTGGTGGAATGTGTGCACGTATGAATGCCTGGTGAGGAAAGGGTCAGCCTGAACTTTGATACCCCTACACGCCCCTCTTCCCCCCCCCACCCCTTCAATATTTTGTTAACACTCACCATCTAGCTTGACTCACACATGAAGAATGGTCTAGTTGGTGAGATAGCAAAAAGTTTCAGCAGCTGTGGGCTGCATGAGTCACCACGTTTATGAGCAGGGAGACCAGATGAGGAGGAAATAAACATTTGAGAGTATTGGTTCAATTTGGAAAATGTATTTCCTTGTAGACATGGGTTATTCTCTGGTTTAGTAAATGACTACATTTCTTTGTGACTGTTGGCAGTATAAGCACCACAGAAAGACAGCACCCTAATCATCACAGGCTGTAATAACTACTCCCTTACAACTTAGAAACTCTAACTCTGGTGAACAAATGTGGATTAGGGAGGAGAAAATCAGCCAGAGATCCTGCCTCTGATCGCTATCCAGTGATTCCCACCAGAAAGCATTCTTGCATGACTCTGGCGAAGACTGGGAGGCTTTCCAAGGTTGAATAGCCGGCTGGCCCCGCTTATCAATGGTCATGACTGAACGAGGCACTTAGCGGGCTGTCGGTATGTGCAGAACTAGCTACAAAACAAAGTCCATCTGTTGTCAACTTTCACCTAGAAATGGTGACACATTTTTGAAATCTAAATAAACCTTGGATTTTTCTACAGTATTCCATTTAGGCTGGAGGTCCTGTTTAACAGCAACTTTGGGACGGGTATACAATGTGGTGTGTTGTTTTCTCTCTTTTAAAGATATTGCACTGCAAAATTGAGTTCCCATCATTAGCTATTTAACCTGTAAGAAAGGCAGAGATAAGTGGGATTGTGGCTTGACTCTAGGGTTGCACTGATCTTTTAGCTAACTTGGCACTCTTGCATGGCATCTGGAGTTAATAAAATAAAATTACATCGGAGCTTAAATCGCCTCCAGTTTGTTCATCTTGCTAGAAGGTGTGGCTGTTGAATGACTTAACAAGCTAAGTATTAAGGAGCTGGTACAGATAGTGCCAGCAGGAGATGAGAGGGCCCAACTGTTCGAAGGACTGGGTATATTTTGCTGATGTTGGCATCAAGTCAGTTTCACATTGGAAAAACAGTTTTGAAACATAGATTTTCTGACCTTTTTTTAAAATGCATGTTTATCCCAGAGCTACTGATAGCTTGACTTGAGGCCTGAGTATAGTAAATCCTAAAGCAGTTAAGTTGCAAAGTTCATTCTCTTCCAGAATTATAAGATATGTATTTTGGATTTGCTCGTGAACTTTGAGTTAGTGAAGGCTAAATTTGACTTGTTATTTAGAGGGTTGGCTTGCACGTATGACCTAGATCATTGTACCCTCAGGTGGAGCAGGTTTAAATTCTTTCAACTGATATTTGTACCTGGAGTTTTAAGCGATAGATTTTGTCATCTCTGGGAGTATGGGGGGAGCAGTCAACCCAAGTGGTCCGCACTAATGACAATGTCTGACTAATAGATTGGGACTGAGATTTGATCCGAAAGTTTTGTGTATGATCCCTCATTAGCCCTTAAGTCATCATCTCATACATAAACCGACAATTTTTTTTTAAAAAGCAGTGCTTGGCAACCAACACAAACTAAGTAAATACTGGTTAAACACCATTTAACTCTTCTCTGACCCAAAAATATCCGGGACTGAACAGAGTACAATTTGATGTATTACTAACTACGCTTTGTTTCATTGCTTCTACAGTCAAAGATGATGCATTATGTCAACAGAGCAGTAATCTTATTTCTGAATTCCACTTGCTTCCATCGAACATCATTCAAAAAATACACTAATACTGCAATAACTGGGCTCAGCTTAACCTAAAACCGGAATGTTTTTTTTAAACTAAGGTTTCAGTACATCGAGTCATAGTGTAATTACGGCACAGAAGGAGGCCATTTGGCCCATCGAGTCCATGCCGGCTCTCTGGAGCAATCCAGTCAGTCCCAGTCCCCCGCTCTTTCCCAATAGCCCTGCAAGTTTATTTCTCTCAAGCGCTTATCCAATTTCCTTTTGAAATCATTGATTGTCTCCGCTTCCACCACCCTTGTTGGCAGTGAGTTCCAGGTTATTACCACTCGCTGCGTAAAAAATTCTTCCTCACATCCCCCCTGTATCTCTTGCCCAAAACCTTAAATTTGTGTCCTCTAGTCCTTGTACCATCAGCTAATGGGAACAGCCTTTCTCTGTCTACCTTATCCAAACCCATAATCTTGTACACCTCTATCAAATCTCCCCTCAACCTCCTTTGCTCCAAGGAGAACAACCCCAGCTTCTCTAACCTCACCTTGTAGCTAAAATCCCTCATCCCGGGAACCATTCTGGTAAATCTCCTCTGCACCCTCTCAAGGACCTTCACGTCCTTCCTAAAGTGTGGTGACCAAAACTGGACGCATTACTCTAGTTGTGGCCTAACCAGAGCTTTATAAAGGTTCAGCATAGCTTTCCTGCTTTTGTACTCGATACCTTTATTCATAAAGCCCAAGATCCCATATGCTTTGCTAACTACTCTCTCAATATGTCCTGCCACCTTCAAAGATCTATGCACATGAACCCCCAGGTCCCTCTGTCCCTGCACCCTCTTTAGAACTGTGCCATTAAGTCTATATTGCCTCTCACTATCCCTTCTGCCAAAATGCATCACCTCACACTTCTCTTGCATTAAATTCCATCTGCCACTTGTCTGCCCATTCTGCTAGCCTATCTATGTCCTGTTGCAGTCGATTGGTATCTTCCTCACTGTTTGCCACACCTCCTGGTTTCACTGGCAAATTTTGAAATTTTACTCTGTATTCCAATATCCAAGTCATTTTTTATATATCAAAAAAAAGCGGTGGTCCTAGCACTGACCCTTGGGGAACACCACTGTCTACCATCCTCCAGTCTGCAAAAACAACCATTTACCATCACCATTTAGATTGAGGGTAAAAGCTTTGGTGCACAAATTGCAAACATATTTGTGTACTTTTGTCCATTTTATATGCTGAGATTCTGCTGGTTACTTGACTGTTGCTAATTATTTTGTGGTGAACTCCCTGGCTAGCTAATTTTATGACCAGAGTTTAAAAACAAATCCACGGAACTTCCCATGAGGGTGAAGTTGATCATTGTATTGCTGAACATGGAACTGAGCCAAATATGTCAGGAAAATTGAATTCCTGCACAGTGCTGAGTTAGTTCATCCCCCAGGGCAATGAAAGTAGGCTGGGCCCTAGTGGCTCTGGGCTTGGGCAGGGAAAGGTCGGCCAGGATTCCTACACGTGATCACTATTTAGTGGCTGCTGTTGAAGTGTTGGGTGAGGACGGGGTCGCTATCAGTTGTGATGCCCCTTCGCAGTGCAACAGCCTGTCAATAGGCACTGCCCAGCCTCGTACAAGAAAAACATTCAATCAGACTATGTGCTGGAGGGTGATCACCGTCCGTGAAACCGCACTCCAGTATCGGTCAGTGTCCAGCGCGGAGGGGAGAAAACGTGTGATATTTTTACCTGTGTTTTCACCTGTACATGTGTGATATTTTCCAATCTTGTTTAAAACACCGGATGCTTATTTCTGGGTTTCTTTCCACAGATGAGATTTTAACGGTAGTGGAATGAGGCAAGCGTTGCACCACTTTGGCTACCCCAGCTACAATCTTTACTCTAGAGTTCATCCTGCTTGTGAACTGTTGGCCATTTTTGGGATTACACTGATTCCTGCACTCCATCACAATCATTTCCGATTAATGGACTGGTCGACTGTAAATAATCGTGCATGTACTACAATGTTGTGCTGATCTCTCTTTGCTCATTTTAAACAAAAATAGACTGAAGAACTTGCAACAATTGCGAGGATAATTTTTGCGTGGCTTACATTTTTACTGGACTGTCAAAGTTCGGATGTTGATGGAAGTAATTGAAACATTACAGTTTGAAGAACACACGAGCGGTCAGCAGAGCATGCCTTCCAGTGGACATGCCAGGTCCATGTTACTCCCTGTCGTCAATGAGGGCACCAAATCTAGTAGTTTACCAAATGGCATCAGAAAAGGTCAAAAGAATCCAAAGGACTACATCCAAATCTCCTTACCAGACTCGAGCTGTAAATTTCCACTGGAGTGGTGGAAGACTGGCATCGCTTTTGTTTATGCACTATTTAACTTGATTATGACGAGTGTTATGATCACTGTTGTACATGAAAGAGTCCCTCCCAAAGAAAAGAATCCTCCACTACCTGATACGTTCTTTGACTATGTGGACCGTATTGAGTGGGCTTTCAAGATTTCGGAAGTCAATGGTTTGATCCTTGTTGGCCTCTGGACAATTCAATGGTTGCTCCTTCGATACCGGTGAGTGACTCATTGGCATGTAATTCATCATCTGATTGGTGTAGTCTTCAGAAGACATGAAAGCTTCCAACTGCTCGCAATTCTACAGTCTGAGACGCATCAATATAGAAAACAAATGTGTTGTTCTACAGAGTTTTTTGATATTGGGCCAAATAGAGCTATTTCATGGCGATATCTGGAAAGTTAGTTCTTTCGTGTTACTTAAGTGCTTAGGGTGGTTATTTGATTGGAAATAGATGGGGATAGAGGGTGATGGGTGTATTGGTTAGTAATTGCCCTTTCATCTCTGGTATTCAAGTTTAAATTTAGGTTAGACTACAGGAAACTCTCTTTAAATCGGCACTTAAAATATCCGGAAAAATCTCTTAACCAGCAAAATTCAGGAGTAGGTTCAGGTAAGTTTTACTATATATTAGTGGCCGTGTAACCGGAGTTCCTGTACCTCTGGCCGTGTAACCGGGGTTCCTGCACCTGTGGCCGTGCAACAGGGACTCCTGGATCTGTGGCCATGTAACCGGGACTCCTGGATCTGTGGCCATGTAACCGGGACTCCTGGATCTGTGGCCATGTAACCGGGACTCCTGGATCTGTGGCCATGTAACTGGGACTCCTGGATCTGTGGCCGTGTAACCGGGACTCCTGGATCTGTGGCCGTGCAACAGGGACTCCTGGATCTGTGGCTGTGTAACCGGGACTCCTGGATCTGTGGCCGTGTAACCGGGACTCCTGGATCTGTGGCCGTGTAACCGGGACTCCTGCACAAGTGCCGTGTAATCCGGGGCTCCTGCACCTGTGGCCGTGTACGGGGCTCTCGTACCTTGGTAAGTATACCTCTCTGTAATCCGGACTTTTTGATCAACCGGCACCACGCCGGTCCCGTCGGTGCCGGATAAAAGAATTTCCTGTATATGGATAAAAGTCCCTCATCTTTGTTGACAGTAATGGTGTTCCGCACAATATGTTTGTGATATCTGATGCATTTTTTAGTGGGCGCAAACGGATAAGATAAAATTTATGAGGAATCTCGCTCTGAGGCCTTGGAGATGTCTGGTGTGTAAACTGGGAAATAAGGAACACTAGTATGACCAGGGGCCTTCCTCTGAAATGGACCCTAAGGTATGTCGTTGAAACTGAGTAGGGAGAGTTTCATTTTGCATCTAGCTATGCTGTAGCTAACTTGAGTTCTTGATGCTGATACAAGGTTGGTAAAAGTGGTCCATTTCCCAGTACTCTTATCCTCCAGCTGGATGAGCACAGAATTTGCCATAAATGGTTTTCAGGGGGGCAAAAAAGCCAATACATTCTCCCCTCCTCACATTTTTTGCCCTTGCCTTAAGACATGCTACCCCCCAAAAAATGAAGCAATGAATTTAATAATCTAATAAGAAAATCCCATCGCCACTCCTATTTTAGCTGACATCATCAATGTTTATACCACGTGTAGAATTTCCTTTGCAGGCTACACTTTTTAAACTTCTAATGATATGCACTGTGACGTAATATTCCACTGAGGGCAATCCATAAGGATAAATTAGGGGATGTACTGTGTTGGTTTTGGTTAGACTCAAATTGGTAAACACCAGAATGTTCTAATTGGACTCGATGCCTGAAGTCCTGGCGGTAAGCCTGCAAGTATACAACTGCCTCCTGTATGTCTTGTTTGTTTCTGATTTTTCTTCCTTTTAGTCAACTTTTCATAAGGCACAGACAACCAGAGTTCTGTAGGCACAAATTTTCAATGTTGATCTTTCACCCTTTGCTAATTCAACGCTAAATGTAGGCCCATTTCCAGATGCCTTAATCACTGGCTGATATTGGTCCTTATTCTAAGATGGTTGACTGGAATTTTCAGCTTAGTTGGGATATTCCTGATTTTGACAAGCTTGCCTCAGTGTGACTACAAACTAGTTGATTTGGCAAATTGCCTGACAGAGAACGCACTGTGGTCTTTCTGTAGCGGTAATTATTTGCGCTGTTGGACTTGGGCTGAATTGTGTCTGCAGCTGTTTAACGATATTAAATAGGAGGCCTCCATTACCCATGTCAGCCACTTAGATGACCGATTTGGGATGATGTTCTGTTGAACTCCTTCACAATGTGAGACACCAGTTGCCAAGACAAACCGAATGTGGCAGTGTGGTGCCAGGTGTGTAAAGTCCATGGGGGTAATAGTGCCCTTCAGACCTGCATGCCTGGTCCGACAAATGTGCAGTCTCATTCTAGTCATCATTGTAATAAAAAGACCCACAAATGGGGGTTGGAATGAGTAGGAGAAGCACTGTAAACCTAGTCTTGTCAAAGTTGATCTGATACAAGTGTGAAAAAAAGAGCAATAAGACTCATCCCAAGTATAAAGAATATGAATTATGAGGACAGAGTGAGAAGTTTAAGATCTACAGTGTAGAAATGAGATGGTTAAGGGACCAAGAATTTAGGTATAAAATCTTAAATGGTACATGAATGGCATAAGTTTTCAAACTGGGCTTTCCAAAGTCACTTTCTGTCTGTTGGCTTTCTGTTTTTGTTGATATACTCATACACTATTCCTGTTGCTGTATCTATTAATAAAACATCATTTATTTTATTGCTGTTTGAGGGACCTTGCTCTGTGTAAATTGGCTGCTGTGTTTTCCTACATTATAAGAGTGACTACATCTCAGAAATACTTCCTTGGTTGTAAAGTGTTTTGGGGCATCCTGATGTCATGAAAGGCGCTATATAAAATGCAAGTTCGTTCGTTCTTTCTTTCTGCAACCTTAATGCTGCTTACCTATGCATAGCTGACACTTTCAAAAGTTGGTATAGGGTGTGCTAATATTTGCAAGCAGTCTCAGGAGTGTATTAAAATTTTCAGGAGCTCTTTCTTCCCCCACCTCCCCATTAAGAGAAAATGGGAAAGAAAGAACTTGTATTTATATTGTGCCATTCATGACCTTGGGACGTCTCAGCGTTTTACAGCCAATGAAGTACTTTTTGAAGTGTAGTCACTGTTGTAAAATAGGAAACGTGGCAGCCAATATGCGCACAGCAAGCTCCCAAAAACAGCAATGTTTTAGTGATGAGTTGCAACCTTAGTAATGCTCACCTATGCGTAGCTGGCACTTTCAAATTTGTTATATTTGCAAGCAGTCCCAGGAATGTATTATTGAAGGAGCTCTCCTTCCATAATGTTGAGGGATAAATATTGACCAGGACACCTGGAGAACAACTTCTTCGAAGAGTGCCATGGCCTCTGTTTAATGTCTCATCCAAAAGGCGGCATCTCTGTGTGCAGTACTCCCTCAGCACTTCGCTAGAGTGTCAGCCTGGATTATGTGCTCAAGTCTCTGGAGTGGGACTTGAACCCACAACCTTCTGACTCCGAGGCAAGACTGCTACCAACCGAGCCAATGCTGACACCGAGCCAATGCTGAGATAGGATAAAAACCAAAATTTCTACTTGAATGTAAGACTAGAGGATATAGTGAAAAGTTTTTTTTTAAACTTCTTTACTTGTTTGGAATAATTTACCATACAGGGTAAAAGAGGCAAATCTCTGTTTATTTAAAATACATTAAAGTGCCACGATGTAAGATGCACTAGAGTGTGAGCTGTGGGCCAAAGCTGAGACTTTTCTTGCGTTGTAATCAGTGCGAGACATTCTCTTGGATGCCATCCAGCGGAGTGGTTAAGAATCTAACAGACTCAATACATCTGAGGATGACCTCTGCAAACAGAGAAATTGTTTGGCCATCAGTCAGGATGACGAAGCACTAACAACTTGCATCTTTCCTCTTGTGGTTTGTTAGCTGGGTTGTTGAGACAGGAATACTGCCTGAAACCCTCTGCCAGATATCCAGTATTTTGGTTTTGTTTAAAGTAAATAAAAAATGTCCTCCCTTTAACTTTTTCGCTCCAACCCTCCCCTTCTGAAGCTACGGTTTGAATCCACAGTCAGTACTTATCCCAGGTGAGCCTAGACTGGGTGTTGGCAGTTGTGTTGGTTTCTGGCAACATAAGCTAACAATTTGATCAGGAAGGCAAAGAGACGGGGAAACTAGGGCATCCTTGTCAAGCTAGAAAAAACTGGTAAAGGCTGGATGACTCCAAGCCCGAAGCATCTGGCATGAAAATACACTGAATGCATTGACCAGGAGATATCACAACTTCAGCCATAATTCTACTTGGATAGCGCAAGATTGTGGCGCAATTTTTGGGGGGATTGTCCCTCGTTTGTTGCAGAGAAATTGTTGGTTTCCTTATCGCCACAGTTCAAAGGTAGCATTCAACCATCCTATTTGGTTTTTCTCTCTTCCCAATTTATGTTGACCCTGTTCTTTGCCTCTCTCTCCCCCCTCCCCCCCCTCCCCCCCCCCCCCACCCCATACTCCTTTGCCACCACCTGAAGTTGTTGTTCCAGGCGATTGAAGCTCTACTGCCCACACAATCTACTATAGATTGCATGGGCAGGAATTCCTGATTTAGCAAGATTTGGAACTCCTGGCCATTGGGTGTAGGAGAGTTCTGATCCCTCAGTGCAGCAGCTTCAGAGAGTGGGGAGGGGAGAATAGAGAACAGCACTAATTTTTGCCTGAAAACATGGACAAGCAGACACCGTCTGAAATGCTGATTGGCCGTGTAGAACATGGACCTAGGACTGCTTGCAAATATTGGCACATCCTATACCAACTTTTGACAGACTGTCAGCTCACAAAGGAAGGGAGTACTAAGCTTACAGAAAGAAGAACTTGCATTTATATAGCACTTTTCATGACCTTGGGGTGTCCCAAAGCATTTTGCAGCCAGTAAAGCTCTTTTGAAGTGTAGGCACTGTTGTAATGTAGGAAACGGGACAGCCAATTTGCACACAGCAAGCACCCACAAACAGTAATCAGATAAGTGACCAGATAATCTGTTTTTAGATACGATGGCAAAATACTGCAGATGCTGGAAATCCGAAATAACAACAGAAAATGCTGGAAAAACTCAGCAGGCCAGGCAACATCCGTGGAGAGAAATTAGAGTCGACGTTTCGGGTGAACCCTTTTTCAAAACTGGAAAGGAAATGAAATAGATCGAAGGCAGGGCTGCGATAGAACAAAAGAAGTGAAGAGACATTAAGAGGTATTCAAAACCAGACGAGATGGTGATAGGACAGTGGAGACAAAAGACGGCTCAGATTAGGTGTGAAGTGTACTGGCAGGATGAGAGACAGCTGCTGTGTGGGAGAGAGGGGAAAAAAAAAGGAAAAGGGGGGGGGGAAGGTAAAACCCAAAACAAAGGGGTGGAAAAAAAATAAGTAAAAATGTAATAGGGGCCGAGGTTATGATCTGAAATTGTTGAACTCGATATTGAGTCTGGAAGGCTGTAAAGTGCCTAATCGGAAGATGAGGTGCTGTTCCTCGAGTTTACGTTGAGCTTCCGTGGAACAATGCAAGAGGCCAAGGACGGTGAGGTCCCTGTTTTTAGATGTTGGTAGAGGAATAAGTGTTGACCAGTGTTAGATCCGTGTGTTAATGGAGACACGGAATGCAGGAGTTGATTTAACAAGTGTTTACTGAACAAAGTCTGGAGGTGAACTAAAACTACACAAGACGCTACACAGGCTTATATACCCGAGTGGTCACTACTGGTACTACAGTATACAGGGGCTTCAAAAACATAGTTCCTCTTAAAGGTACATACACTACAACCAGGACATCGTAAGAATTCCCTTGCTCTTTGAATAGTGCCAAGGGATTTTTTACATCCACCCGCCTATTTCCCACCACCCAGCCTTCTGGGAGAGGCGAAAAGAAACAGACCTGTAGCCCATTCAGGAGTCCTCTGGCAAAACTTCCTCTCCAGATGATTGGCAGAAGAACAAAAGGCGACATGAGGGGGAAAAAAAATTTATGCAGCGAGTGGTTAGGATCTGGAATGCACTGCCTGAAAGGGTGGTGGAGGCAGATTCAATTGTGGCTTTCAAAAGGGAATTGGATAAGTACCTGAAGGAAAAAAAAATTGCAGGGCTACGAGGAAAGGACAGGAGAGTGGGACTAGCTGAAGGGCTTTTGCAGAGAGCCGGCACGGGCTCGACTGGCCGAATAGCCTCCTCCTGTGCTGTAACCATTCTATGATTCTAATCTGTCATGGACAATCAGGCAAACCCCAGGAATAATTGACTCTTGCCTTCTATATAATGTGATGACCACAAAATCCATCGAATACCTTTTTGAAGGACTGTAAAGAATCGGGCATCACGGGAGGTAGTGAAGAGATCAGCCACCAGAAGGACCTGGGTACTAGAAATTTACAGGGGAGTGCGGGGGGGGGGGGGGGGAGAATTTTTTTTTTTAAAACACACCCCTACCTGGCCGCCATGTCTCTGGCAGATCCTCTGGCCAGCATAGATCCAGGTGCACGTCATAGCATCCACTGGGGACCCTGCACTGTAATGCCCAGCAAGCGAAGTCCCAGAAAAATGAGGTGGGAGGCAGGAAGCACCTCGTTCCACCCCATTTATATCTTAGCCATGTCCCCAGGTCCAGCGTCCCTCCTCCAGCCCCCACCCCTCCGAAATCCAAAGACCTGACCTTTGCGCTTGAGTGTTCTCAAGGGGAAATGGGTGTTAAACGGTCAAGAAAATCTGCTCCACAAAAACAATTCAATTGATTTAAATTTAATCCTGTTTATTATGAAATGTGTTATTTTATTTTTGAATTGTTTTGTTTAAAACCTTTACGAATTTCAGTTACTGAGGGGGGGGAATGGTGGACTGAAATTGTTTTGAAAAGTATTTTGTGTGATGCGATTGGTTTCATCAACAAAGAGTGATGACGAACAGTGGTATTGGAAAATTGAATGGGAAATGTGGACATGAAATTTATGATGGGGAAAGTAATACAAAGGTGTGACCACGGGAAGTACGTTTTGAGTCCAAAAGAAGCAGCAAAAAAATGGTCTGTGGCGGGGAAAGGGTAGTGGGGAGGTGTGAAGAGGAAGCTTGAGTAGAATATCAGAGAAAACATAAAATGTCTTCTTTTAAATATACTAGGAGCGTGAGAAGGTGCAAGAGATGATGGGGCTCTTAGCAGTACCAGTGGAGATATACAACTTCCAGGTCAGAAAACTGGCTGTGGCGCATCAGCTGCCCAACTGTCTGTTCTATTGATTTCAAAAGAAAAGAAAATTGGGCAGGGTGTATAACGGGCGGCCAATCCGCCACTGCCCATTTTGCACACCCGCCGATTGTTGAAAATAATCCCTGTGCTTTCCGAAGACGAGGAGGAAGCGTTGAAATATTTTGAGCCTTTTTACTGCATGAGGGGATGCAATGCCCGAGTTGAGAGACCAGATTGGGGGAAAAGTGCAAACTAGGAAAACATCTGGTATCACGAGAAAAGGCATATTAGATTAAAGTATCTTAAGACAAACAAGGCTCTGGCAATTTCCAACGAAGAACGCTGGTGGAGTTTGGAGAGGAGATTGCTAAGCCCTCATCAATATCTTTCAAAGCTCGTTGGAATCGGGTAACATCCCAGTGGATTGAAAAGTGTGGAGGTATTGGTGTGGCGTCCCGCAGGTTGTGGCCATTGCTGTTCATAATTTTAATGAATGATTTGTGGGGGGGGGGCAGAAGGCTATCCAATTGTCTAAGTTTGCAGATGACTAATAATACAAAAGGATTAATAATCCAAAAGGAGCTGGACTCCTTTGGTCAATTGGCAGAGAGATAGTAAATGGAATTCAAGACAGATAAGACCGCTTCCCTTGGAACTGTGCAATGGAAGAATTTGTAGTCTGACGGACTGCAATGTAAACTCTCCTTCCATGGCCAGCCGCTAGGGTAGTTAGTCCTATACGGTAGGAAGGTTTTATGGGCTCCCACAACCCTCACCCACTGGACATGAGTATACCGTTGGATGTTAATCCAGAATTCAGAGCCAGCGCTCACTGGAATTGTCTGGAGCAGGGATCGAACCCTGCACCGACTGACTCCGAGGCAGGAATGCTACCACTAAGCCAAAGGCACAGGTGTCACTGGAAAGCAATCGTAAACGAGAGCCCTGGGTGATTTTTTTCTCTCTCTCTCCTTCCCTAACCAATCGGTGTTCCAACTGAGAGTAACTAACTGAGCACATGCTGAGGAATTGAACCTGGGGCCTCTGGTCTGTCTCCACACATTTACTCAGGATAGAACTTTAATGCAAGTTTTGCAAATAGGCTTAAGGGGCCCTTTCCTGATGGGTATATTTGCACTATCTATGAAAAACATTGTTCTGTATTTAACACACACTGGCCTATAACACATTGTTCACTTGTAGATTGTGTGCTGCATTATAATGAAAAATGGACATTTTAAAAATAAAACTGGCAGTTCTGGAATTGCTTAACAAATGGAAAATGCACTGTGTTTGGAACTGTTTCAGTGCGATCTTAGGGTTGCATTGAGTAGCCACGATCACGGTGCAGCAGTGGGAAGAGGTTTGATCATTCACACGGAGTTGACGTGGCTGGTGATCTCAGCTGTGTTGCTGTGGGGAGGTACTAAGCAGAGGCCAGGAATCGCCCTGCTGCAGAGAGGAGTGAAAAATTCAAAGTGTCATCACAGGCCTGCAGTTGCATGTCTCTTAACAACCAGCTGCATGCCTTGAAAAGAGCTCAATGGCCTGTTGGGACCCATAGCCTGGAGAGGAAAGGTTCCTATATAAACAAGGCTTAGGTAGCTTTTCAAGAGAAAATATTAACTCGTGAGTACCACTGATACAAATGAGCTGGAACGATGCTATCTCAGTTTCGTCAAACTGTTGAGTTCTGTTCATAGAGTCATAGAGAGTCATAGAGTTTTACAGCACAGAAAGAGGCCCTTCGGCCCATCGTGTCTGTGCCGCCCATCCATCCCTGTCCAGTCTAATCCCATTTTCCAGCATTTGGTCCATAGCCTTGTATGCAATGGCATTTCAAGTGCTCATCCAAATGCTTCTTGAATGTTGTGAGGGTTCCTGCCTCCACCACCCTTTCAGGCATTGAGTTCCACATTCCAACCACCCTCTGGGTGAAAAAGTTCCTCCTCAAATCCCCTCTAAATCTCCTGCCCCTTACCCTGAATCTATGCCCCCTTGTTATTGACCCCCCCACTAAGGGGAAAAGTTCCTCTTTATCTACCCTATCTATGCCCCTCATTATTTTGTACACCTCAATCAGGTCCCCCCTCAGCCTTCTCTGCTCCAAGGAAAACAACTCCAGCCTGTCCAGCCTCTCTTCATAGCTGAGGCGCTCCATCCCAGGTAACATCCTGGTGAATCTTCTCTGCACCCTCTCCAAAGCAATCACATCCTTCCTATAGTGAGGCGACCAGAACTGCACACAGTACTCCAGCTGTGGCCTCACCAGCGTTTTGTACAGCTCCATCATAACCTCCCTGCTCTTATATTCTATGCCTCGGCTAATGAAGGCAAGTATCCCATATGCCTTTTTAACCACCTTATCTACCTGCTCCGCTGCCTTCAGGGATCTATGTACATGTACACCAAGGTCCCTCTGACCCTCTGTACTTCCTAGGGTCCTACCACTCATTGTGTATTCCCTTGCCTTATTTGTCCGTCCAAAATGCATCACCTCGCACTTTTCAGGGTTAAATTCCATTTGCCACTTTTCCGCCCATCTGACCAACCCGTTTATATCGTCCTGTAGCCGGAGGCTTTCCTCCTCGCAATTTACCACCCCACCAATTTTCGTGTCATCTGCGAACTTACTGATCATACCTTTTACATTTTCATCCAAATCATTTATGTAGATCACAAACAATAAGGGACCCAGCACCGATCCCTGAGGTACCCCACTGGACACAGGCTTCCAGTCACAAAAGCAACCTTCGACCATCACCCTCTGCCTCCTGCCACTCAGCCAGTTTAGGATCCAACGCGCCAAGGCACCCTGGATCCCATGGGCTCTTACCTTCTTGACCAGTCTCCTATGCGGGACTTTGTCTGCTGATACAGTAAAGAGTAGTTGGCCCAGATGAAATGTGACTCTGGCTTTCTTTATGCTATAAGTCTTATTGAGTGAATTTAGAACATGGGAATCAGGTTTGGCATCGGTTCAACTCTGAAAAGCTGTGAAAGACCCACAGCACTGTTGATCTAGTTTAGGGTACTCGTGACTTGAATATGCGAGATCAAAACATCGGGTTGTATTGCAGTGGCTGCCTCTTATGCACAGGTCTGGTTTTCAGCACTAACCAATTCTAAAGCTATTGCTTTGAAATGTGTATCATGGAGAAAATGACCAAAAGTAGGTTAAGGTGCCACTTCCCTCTTTTGCTTAATTTTAAACCTGTTCTTTTTTATAACTAGGTGCTGTTTTGAGCAGAGACTATTGTTTTCTAAGATATGTTGGTTGGTGCACTGTGCCACTGATTGGAATACCTGAAGTTTAATCCCAGCCTTAGCTAACGTTCACATCAGAACCCGCTCTCTTTCCACCCCCCCCCCCCTAAGATTTCTTTCCAGAATGAGCCAGTACTGTACTCATGAGGAGGGTTGACAACTCTTCTGGACTGTCCTGGAGGATCCAGGAATTGAAGATTAATCTCCTGGACACTGCTGCGAGCAACCTCGGGAGCAAAAACGTTGGCCCGGGATCTGCGGTCTGGATGACAGCGAACTGGCAGCGTTTGCCGTCATTCTGCCTTTGAAACTGATGGCAACTTTGGGCTTTGGTGCTTGCGCAGGCAGAAATGCTGAAGTTGGGGTCTGTCCGCTCCGAAACAACCTGTGCTGTGCCCGCCCACCCCACACAGCCGGCAATCAGCGAAACATTGAAACTGACACAAACTTCGGCTCGTCCTCAGTAATTACGCTGTTAAATTCCCCACTAAAATTAGACCCAAAGGGATTAGGTGTAACTGGGGTTTTAACAGCATTATTACTGCTAAGCAAATGTTATGGGCTTGGAAAACTAATTTTAAATTTTGTGCAGTGTCAAATTTGTCCATTTTAACTAAAATTAAGAAACTTTTCCAAAAAAAAAGTTTGTCCATCTTTATTTCAGGTTTGCCTTTTTCCCCATGTGAAAGCCCCAATCTTTGCTTTGCTCTCTAACTATTTTTAAAAAGGTAGAATTTTAAGAGCTTACTCACTTCCTTGTTCGCTGTCTGAGAATTCTGCCTTTTGATTGGCTGCGTAGACAGTCTGATGACATCACAGCAGTTTGCACAAGGGAAGCCCCACTTCTGTTGATTTGAAACGAAGGTCGGTATAATAATCTGGGATGTAATGTTTAAGTTATCCACCAGATGGAGCCAAAGATTAAGGGATCATATTCACCAGTGTTTAAGGTAATGTCCTGGTACACCAGTTAGTATGGTAATGTGGCATTGCATTATGGGTATGACTCAGAGGGGTTCCTCCATCTTGCATCGTGCAGTTAGAAATACTGTGTTTTGCCTGCAGCCTGTAAGAGCTATGTCTCTCTGCTACACTGTGTAATAAACAGTTGGGTTTTGTTCCTTAAGATCTCGCTTCTCTCAGTGTCGGACCTTACCACTCGGATATCACAGTCGGAAAACCTGAAGTTCTCGATTAGAGGGATCATGAGATCCTTGTGTGAAGTGTACCTCGGGGCCAGCATCAAATGCCTTCGCTTCGCTGCTGACTTCAAATTCTGGGTCAATTACTTTCTCTGTGAACACTTTTATTAGTTAAATATCAGAGATGGAAAAAGGCTGTTTGACTGATGGTCAAGAATCATCCAATCAATTAACAGAGTCTGTTCGCTAGCCAATGGGCGCGGGATGGCGGTACGCCAAGAGGATGGACGTATCGGGCGACCAATGGCGGGAACGTGGAGGTGGGACGGTTGGAGGTGGGAGGTAATGTGATGAAACCTCCTGGAATGCGTCCAATCAGAGTTGGCAACCCTACTGACGAGAAGCAAGGTGCCTAAGGCAAGGAAGAAAAAATAAAACAACACCAGGTTATAGTCCAACAGCTTTATTTGAAATCACAAGCTTTTGGAGCGCTGCTCCTTCGTCGGGTGAAGTGAAGAGATGCATATAGGCACAGCATATATAGTCAGAGAACACTGCCAGGTGATTACAGGTAATCTTTCTAACTGCCCTTTATCACACCTCGGCAGAGAGATAATCACAGCAATCAAAGGTGTGAATGGTGTCCAACCAGGTCAGTCAGGAAAACATTACATCAAAGAACAATGAGGTGGTGTCACAAGGGGTCAAATGTTGCAGATGCTGGGGTCTGTATGAAAAACAAAAAACAAACAAAAGACAATAATTTTTTTTTTAATGTTTTGCTGGTAATCACAGCAGGTCCGGCCGCATCTGTGGAGAGAACAAGCCAACGACAACTCATTGGCTTGTTCTCTCTACACAGATGCGGCCGGACCTGCTGTGATTTCCAGCAATTTAAAAAAAAATTTTTTTATTATTGTCTTTTGTTTGTTTTTTGTTTTTCATACAGACCCCAGCATCTGCAACATTTGACCCCTTGTGACCCCACCTCATTGTTCTTTGATGTAATGTTTTCCTGACTGACCTGGTTGGACACCATTCACACCTTTGATTGCTGTGATTATCTCTCTGCCGAGGTGTGATAAATGGCAGTTAGAAAGATTACCTGTAATCACCTGGCAGTGTTCTCTGACTATATATGCTGTGCCTATATGCATCTCTTCACTTCACCTGCCGAAGGAGCAGCGCTCTGAAAGCTTGTGATTTCAAATAAAGCTGTTGGACTATAACCTGGTGTTGTGTGACTTCTCACATCTGTCCACCCCAGTCCAACACCGGCATCTCCACATCAAGAAAAAATAAAACTGAGGTTGTATCCTGGACCACACCTGGTTGGTGACAGAGTAAATGGGAGGTCATGGGATTATCTGCAGCCACTGATCTGCTACATCAATTGGAGTCCATGATGTGCAGCCTGGGCATCTATAGCTAGAGTAAATACATGGGAAATAAAGCTAAATAAAAATTGCCATCAGTTTTTCTCCCCCCTCCAATTAAATGCTTTTAGTCATTTGTAACTATCCTTTTTGAAATAAAATCAGTTCCTGGTTCTTCAACAGCTGACGATGCCTTCCATGTACACAAGATTCTGCCAATAGCCTTGGTATCGGCTGTGGCTCAGTGGGTAACACTCTTGCCTCTGAGTCAGCAAGTTGTGGGTTTAAGTCCCACTCCAGAGACTTGAGCACAAAGTTTAGGCTGACATGCCAGTACCGTACTCGTGAGTAGGGTTGACAACTCTGCTGCACTGTCAGAAGTCTCGTTTTTCAGATTAAATATTAAACCAAGACCCTGACTGCCTGCTCAGGTAGACTATTCGAGGAAGAGCAGGGGCCTTCTGGTGCCCTGGCCAATACTTATCCCTCAACCAACATCACTTTAATTTTTTTTAAAAACCCAGATTATCTGGTCATTATCTCATTGCTCTTTGTGGGAGCTTGCTGTGTGCAAATTGCCTGCCACGGTTCCTACATTACAATGGTGACTACACTTCAAAAGTACTTCATAGGATGTCCCAAAGTGCTTTATAGCCAAAGGTCATGAAAGGTGCAAGTTTTAAAATAACATTCCATGCACTGTGTGGTGTGGGTGCTATTCATACCAAAGGCCCCGAATGTGGTCACTGCTGAGTGCGGGCTCCTGATTGCTATCCAGTGGTGTCTGCTGGAATATCCGTGGATGTTGGCCGAGTAAAGGTCCTGGCTCGGCTGTGGCGATTACCCCCCCCAGAGTCAAATAGCCGGCAGGCACTTGTCACCTTGGCTCATGTGGAAAATGGCCACTTGCGGAATTATACCACAGCATGGGTCAGTGGAGCAGGGATGCGGGCATTAGGAAGAATGTGTTTTGGTAATGATTCATTTTGGCTTTTTTTTGCCGTAAACTGGTGTTCACCCAGAAGCTCCTGGAGTTGGAAATCGAGATCCGATTACTTGGTACGTGTTGTTATTTTTACAATATCAACGCTCCGTGATATAGTAGTGAGATCTCCATAGGTCATGAGGTTAATGCTTAGTTTACACTCTTTCTTTCTACTGTAGGTCGATCGTGGGACGCAGGTTTTTCTTCATAATGGGAACTCTGTACCTGTACAGGTGTATCACCATGTACATCACAACTTTACCTGTGCCTGGCATGCACTTTCAGTGCGCACCAAAGGTAAGACACTCACATCAAAACTAGTTTCTCCGCATTTTGCAGTTGTACTCACTTTTGATTTCCAGGTGCCTAGAAAGTTTCAGTATTGCAGTGGACCAACATTTGTTGTGAGGTGTAAATTCAATGGAAAAATAGACCTGGAATCCCTGGTTTGTGTTACAGTTGGCTTCAGTATACTGGCTCAGTGAGAGGAACATCAGACAGGGTTCCCACTCCTGTCTCTGTCTAGCGACCTCCCTGGGTTGTCATTTCTGTTGCTTACTGTATACTAATTCAAAAATATTTACAGCAATGATGGCACTGTTTTTCTTCTGGTAGCTGATGCTGTCTTTTAGACGTTCGAATGGGGGAATTCAACAATATTTGTGAGGGGGAGAGAAGGTCCTTGGGAGTCTGTCATTATTTGCAAAGGTTTCCACACGGGAAGAAATTTGAAAACCATTTCTCTACACTTCTGATAAAACAAATTAAAAGTTTAACACTGATTGATTGAAGGAGGGGGAAGTTATTTAATCCTTGTTCTTTCTAACGCAATCCTTGGCAACTGCATCTAGTGCTACCAATTAATTCTTCTTAGTTTTTACCGAATATTAAAAATCAAAGAAGTGCCCTGGTTTATCCGGTGAGTAGCTGAGACAAGGACAGTTCTACTTCTTTCAGAATTCAGAAGAAACTTCTTTACCCAGAGAGTGGTGAAATTATTGGAAAAAATTCTGAGGGACAGAATTAGTCACCACTTGGAGAGGCAAGGAATAATCAAGGATAGTCAGCATGGCTTTGTCAGGGGGAGATCATGTCTAACCAATTTGATTGAATTTTTCGAGGGGGTGACTAGGTGTGTGGATGAGGGTAGTGCAGTTGATGTAGTCTACATGGACTTCAGTAAGGCTTTTAACAAAGTCCTGCATGAGAGACTGGTCAAGAAGGTAAGAGCCCATGGGATCCAGGGCAATTTGGCACATTGGATCCAAAATTGGCTTAGTGGCAGGAGGCAGAGGGTGATGGTCGAAGGTTGTTTTTGCGACTGGAAGCCTGTGTCCAGTGGTGTACCGCAGGGATCGGTGCTGGGTCCTTTGCTGTTTGTAGTGTACACTAATGATTTAGATATGAATGTAGGAGGTATGATCAGTAAGTTCGCAGATGACGCGAAAATTGGTGGAGTGGTAAATAGCGAGGAGGGAAGCCTCAGGCTACAGGATGATATCGACGGGTTGGTCAGATGGGCACAACAGTGGCAAAGGGAAGGGAATACACAATGAATGGTAGGACCCTAGGAAGGACAGAGGATCGGAGGGACCTTGGTGTGCATGTACATAGATCCCTGAAGGCAGCAGGATAGGTAGATAAGGTGGTTAAAAAGGCATATGGGATACTTGCCTTCATTAGCCGAGGCATAGAATATAAAAGCAGGGAGCTTATGATGGAGCTGTACAAAATGCTAGTTAGGCCACAGCTGGAATACTGTGTGCAGTTCTGGTCACCACACTATAGGAAGGATGTGCTTGCATTGGAGAGGGTGCAGAGGAGATTCACCAGGATGTTACCTGGACTGGAGTACTTCAGCTATGAAGAGAGACTGGACAGGCTGGGGTTGTTTTCCTTAGAGCAGAGAAGGCTGAGGGGGGACCTGATTGAGGTGTACAAAATTATGAGGGGCATAGATAGGGTAGATAGAAAGGAACTTTTCCCCTTGGTAGAGGGGTCAATAACCAGGGAGTATAGTTTCAAGATAAGGGGCAGGAGGTTTAGAGGGGATTTGAGGAAAAACTTTTTCACCCAGAGGGTGGTTGGAATCTGGAACTCACTGCCTGAAAGGGTGGTAGAGGTCCGGAACCCTCAACATTCAAGAAGCATTTAGATGAGCACTTGAAACGCCATAGCATACAAGGCTACGGACCAAGTGCTGGAAAATGAGGTTAGAATAGACAGGGCTTGATGGCCGGCACGGACACGATGGGCCGAAGGGCCTCTTTCTGTGCTGTATAACTCTGACTCTAATGTGGAACTCGCTACCACAGGGAGTGGTTGAGGCGAATAGTATAGATGCATTTAAGGGGTGGCTAGATAAGAATATGAGGGAGAAGCGAATAGAGGGTTATGCTGATAGAGGAGGAAGGATGGGAGAAGGCTTGAGTGGAGCTATAATGCTGGCATGGACTGGTTGGGCCAAATGGCCTGATTCTTTGCTGTATATTCTATGTAATTCTTGGTCTGTGCTGCGTTAGCCAATCTTGGCCAAAGTGGTGATAGAAAGACTACAATTTGGTCTTGGTACCCCTGGAGAAAATCAGCCACAGGTTCCCACTCTTGACCGCGATCCAACTGCCCCCTCTGGAAGTATGCACTTGTGCGCATTAGGTGAGGATAGGTTCGGGCTTGGATGTGCAGTCACTCATAGTCAAGTGGCATGCTGACACTGTCTAGCCTCACTAAAGAAGAATGATGTACCATACTGCAGGAAGGAATCGGCACCTTTGGGTGGGGGAGGGAAGGAAATTGGTGATTGAAGTGCTTTAGGTGAATCCCACGCTCGGAAAGTTGTCTCAGCAGCAGCTAAATTCAGTCTGACCGCATTTCAGTGCCTGAGTGGTTCACAGATGGAGCAGACTGTTCCAGAAATCCAGCTTGGTCAAAAAACTCAACCACAGCAAGGCTTCTGCTTTGATAATGCATTGAAGAAATTCTATCCTGGGTTTCACCAGTGGCTCTGTGGTGTCCTTGTAATGTTGTTGGGATTCCAAATAATCCAGTATCAAATTATAAAGAAATAGCATTTAGGTTTATTATGATTGAAGACAAACCACTTTACGTTCACCAATTCAACTTCTACTTACAACCTCCATCATGCAGACCTACTAACGTTGTCAGTCTGGCTCTAACTGGCTGCGATTTTACGAACCTTGGTGGGTGATGTCACTGGCGGGTCCTGACCTCGCTGCTGGCTCCATCCCGGCCTCCATAATGACTTTCCGATGATTTGGGCTTGTTAAGCCCGTCCAACGAGTTTCCCGGCTAATTGAAGGAAGTGGGTCTGATGACGCGTCATCAGCTGGTTTCCTTAAAGGGACCATGTCCAAATTTAGTTTGACATTTGTGTTGTCAGTGTTCTACAGCATTGAGGTGCTGCAAACACTGATTAGTACTGCAGAGGTGCATGGCTGCACCCAGGTTCTCCCATGCAGGGAGGTCCTCTTCCCTTCCCATGAGCGGAAGAGACCTCCCCAGGACACCAACGCAGCCTGGTTGCACATTGCAGAGGAGGGCACAAGCAGGGATGTCGTCAGGAGAACCTGGCTGCAGTGGCGCAAACCTTTCAATGATCTCAGTAGATCACGAAACGTTAGGAGGATGCCGAGAAACTCCAGGATGATTTGGACAGGTTGGGTGATATGGCAGATGCACTCTAAATGTGAGGTTATCCACTTTGGTGGCAAAAACAGGAAGGCAGATTATTATCTGAATGGCAATAGATTGGGAGAAGGGGAAATGCAACTAGACCTGGGTGTCCTTGTGCACCAGTCACTGAAGGTAAGCATGCAGGTGCAGCAGGTGGTTAAGAAGGCAAATGGTATGTTGGCCTTCGTAGCGAGAGGGTTTGCGTACAGGAACAAGGATGTCTTGCTGCAGTTGTACAGGGCCTTGGTGAGACCACATCTTGAGTATTGTGTGCAGTTTTGGTCACCTTATCTGAGGAAGGATGTTCTTGCCATGGAAGGAGTTCAGCGAAGATTCACCAGGCTGAATACCTGAGATGGCAGGAATGACGTATGAGGAGAGATTGGGACGACCGGGCTTGTACTCGCTGGAGTTTAGAAGAATGAGAGGGGATCTCATTGAAACTTATAAAATTCTGACAGGACTGGACAGACTAGATGCAAGAAGGATGTTCCTGATGGTTGGGGAGTCCAGAACCAGGGGTCACAGTCTAAGGATAAGCGGTAGGCCATTTAGGACAGAAATGAGGAGGAATTTCTTCACCCAGAGAGTGGTGAACCTGTGGAATTCTCTGCCACAGAAGGCAGTAGAGGCCAATACATTAAATATATTCAAGAAGGAGTTGGATATATTTCTTAAGGCTAAAGGGATCAAGGGGTATGGGGAGAAATCAGGGACAGGGTACTGAATTTGGATGATCAGCCATGATCACATTGAATGGCGGAGCAGGATCGAGGGGCCGAATGGCCTACTCCTGCTCCTATCTTCTATGTTTCTATGTTACTGCAAAGCCACACTCGACCTCATCCTGCTGTGCCGCTCCTCACATCCCCATCACTCTGCCTTCCCTACCCTATTCCTGTACATCCTTACTCACCCCAACTTACCTTGCACCTCCACCTATCCCTCTCTATCTACATTATCACATCCCCTTCTCACTAGCCACCCCTCACACTCACCCTCATCCTAGTGCAGTCATACCAACTAACAACCCACAAGGGTAGGCACTTGGTTGTTTTAGCCAATGTTCATGTAACATTTCTGTTAATGTGCTGTTAAACATTGAAATCTTTATTTTCACATTCTTGAACAGGTTTGTGTGCACCTTTTGGAAGTGGCTTAGCGAGTTGCAGTGAATGGTGAGACATAATGGTACCCCCTGCAATGCTGATGAGTGTGAAAGGAATGGCTTGGGCATTGTAGGGATGCTTTATGTTGTTGGTGTGGGGTGGTGCCAACCTGGTGCATCATGTGGCAGCCAGGGTGTACAGCATCAAGAAGTAAATGTGGCCATGGTGAGGCCATCCCTGGCCTCCTGGGCAGGAATGTGGTCAGGTGCTGATGCCCTCTGCCCTGTGCAGCATCAGGTGATTGCGGAGAAGGTTGATGGTGTTGTTGGTGCTGCTGGTGTTGGGACTGATCATGGTGGGATTCTGAGGACTAAGGTGAGAGTTTCAAGGGCACCCATGCTGATGGAATAGATGGCAGGTGAAGTAGAGATGACAGAAGCGATCTGTCAATGGTGGGAGAGGTAATGAGGTCAGATGGGATGGAGGCTTGTGTAAAGACTTGCAGCATCCTGAATCTGTAGTGGAAATGCAGTTTAGAGAAGCTAGTGGTTAAGGGAACATTTCTCAATCAGCTGGGAGCTTTGATTGACATTTGAAGCTGTCAACTCATCAGCTGATTCAATGGCCACTGACCTCCCACCTCCGCTTCACAGATGAGGTCTAGGCACAGCAGGAAGCCGGTAGGTGACCTGTTAAATCCAAAAATCTGGGAAAAACCATTGATAAGTGACTGTGAACAAGCCACTAATAATTTTAACTGCCTCCCCTGCCGCTGCCTATCGGGTCTGCTCAGCACTGACAGACCCGACATTGGGGAAAGTCCAGCATGTGTGTTTTGACGGCGGGTTCCCGACCCGCTGTCGATCATTTTAAAGTTAACTGCTGACCCACCACCAAAATTCCAGCCATTGAGACAGCATCTATAAATTCTCATTTGGATCAAAACACTTACACCTAGGGAACTACTATAAATGCTTATTCCCAAACGCAAGCATCCATGTCAAGGCTGAGGCTGGAGGGAATGGTGAATGGTGAAGAAAGGAACAAGGGAAATGTGGGGCCTGGAATTGCACAATGTAATCCCGGAGTTATAGTCTGGTTATGTGATTGCATCACATCAGCATCACAATCCAGTTGTGCTCTTATACAAGTGTTGTGGACGCTGGGCTGCATGGTGGCTCATGGGGGTTGTTTGGCTTGGGACATGGGACTCACTTTAGAAGGGAGGTTAGGCCATGAAATATTGAAGGAGAATGATTTGGGGGCAGATCAGGTATTGAGGCTTGACAAAGTATGAGTGGGGAGAAGGGGGAATTGTTGAACTGACTGGAAGATGGAATGGCTAAGTTTGATATTTTTCATCTGTTTATTATGTCATGGCAGCTGTATTTAACACCTTTTGCTGGAATGTGATTGTTATTACCTTTTGCTGAACTGATTAGGTGTTATGATTTACTGGAATCTGATTGGGCATTACAATTTACTGGACTGTGATTGGTGACCAAGATTTTGGGTGTTATGATTCATGAATAATAAAATTAGAATATAACTAGTAAGAAAGATTGACACAAACTTTGAATCAGAGTAAAATTATTTAAAATTATTCTCTTCATGGCTTTGACATAAACTCCAAGTATGTTACAGACATAAATTTGACAATACAGGAAACTTTCGATTTACCGGCACCTAAATAACCAGAAATCCCAGTTAACCGGCAAAATTCAGGAATAGGTTAAGGTAAGTTTTATTACTTGCCTTCCTCTATCTGTTGCTGTGCAAGGGTGTGGCTGCAGCTGTTGCTAAGCTACAGAGACGCTTGGAACTTGTGGCCATTGTTCTGAACCTGTTACTATAGCTCTCGGTTATCCGGAATTTTTGATGAACCGGCACCACTTCGGTCCCGTCGGTGCTGGATAAAAAAAAGTTTCCTGTAAATATGAAGTCTTGTGCACATCGTACTTAAAATGTGCCTGTAGTGCAAAGTCTTGTACTTTTCTGATTGGCTTCTTGAACCACCAAAAACACCTGGCCACTATCCAATTATTTCTTTGCCTCACCACATCTCTCTCAAATATCTAGCCTATCATCCAAGAAATGCCATGGGAGATCCACTAGTAAAAACTACAGAATCATTCCTAGAACAACAGATTAGAGGGGTAATCACATGATTTTACACTCTTTTGGGGGGGGGGGGAAGCTTTGCTCACAGAAATTTTAGGTTAGAGAAGTGGAGCTACAATGGTGTAGCCCAACTCCAACCTGTGTTCCCCACAAGTATGACTCCCCACCGGGAGCACAGGACAGTGAACACACCCCTTGGATGTATTTGTAAAGTGTAGTAAATGTGCTTTGTACTAATATTTCATAAAGTTTCATTGACCTAGTCTTAAATCCATTAAATAATTTATCCAGCCATTATAACAAATTTATTTAAAGTCTGTGTTTATTTTTAGAAGCAAGTTAACTATGCAAGCAATTCTACAGTTCATGTTAAGGATTCATGGGGAAAGGTCATATTGAATAATAGCATATAAGCTGGTTATACAGTTTTTAAATTGGATCTTTTAAAAGAAATTACTTAGATATTTAAGTATTAAATAAAAAACAAACACTCCATTTTCGCTTGCTGGCAAAGGCACAGAGAGGATATTTGGCATGTTACACTTGGGCCTCTTCCAAACTGATTTTCGACCTCGACAGAGGAAAAGTCTGGGCTTGATTTGGTTTGACCAGTATGCGCACAGCCTGCTATTTCTCATCATTGTTTTGCTCTCTTCCAGCTGTATGGGGACTCCCAGGCCAAACTACAAAGAATCTTAAAGCTGATATCTGGCGGAGGGCTTTCGATTACTGGCTCGCACATCATGTGCGGAGACTTTCTGTATAGTGGTCACACAGTCATGCTGACGATCACTTACTTGTTTATCAAAGAATGTAAGTGATTACTACATGTAGGTGTGGGAATAGTAATGGCCTTAGCCGGGCTAGTGTAAGGGAGCAGGTGTGTTGGAGCTCTGACACGCTGTGCCACTGTGTAGTGGGATGTGCTTTTGGATGTGTGGCTTGCCACATGGGTCCTTTCTGACATCAGTCAGAGAGAGACCCTCAGCAGAAATCAAGCATTGCCCTGTAGTTGTAAAAGGGGAGTCCCTGCAGATCCTGGACAGTTGGAGGCAGTGCCAGAGGCATGAGATCAGGTTACTTGCTAGCGCTACTTTTTTCAAATTTCTTTTTCAGGATGTGGGCATCGCTGGCATTTACTGCCCATCCTTAGTTGCCCTGAGAAGGTGGTGGCCCTTCTTAGTGGCTTTCTAATCCACTTCAGAGAGCAGTTAAGAGTTAACTACATTGGTGTGGACTGGAGTCACATATAGGCCAGGATGACGGGTTTCCTTCCCTAAAGGTCATTAGTGAACCAGTTGAGTTTTAACAATCCGACAGCTTCATGTTTATTTTTACTGCTAACTAGCCTATTAGTCAGTGTGTAGTATGTACTACAGGTAGATCTAAAGGGGCAGAAAATAAATAGCCTGCTTTTTAAAAAAAAAAAAAAAAATGGATTATTTGTTCCTTTTTTGCTGGTTTGTGTACCATTTCACTCTATCGGCCATTTCTGAATTCTGTTCGGATCCGGCAATGGAATGCTACTTGAGGTCAAGGGGCCACTGGAAGTCAGATTTAGGAGTGATGTTAGGACGTTCCTCACACAAAAATGTGAACAACACGGAATTAAATTATGCAAACTTACTGACTCTTCACCGAGCGCATGCATCTGATATTTGAGGTGGGCACTGTACCTATATAAAACACATCAATCATAAGATGGATATGGATAAGAAATACGGTTGGCCCATTCTAGCTCATCCATTCAGAACAATCCTGAATCAATAAAAGAATGATGTTCTGGAAAGGGTAATTCAGCTGAAACTCCTGGACTCATATTTAAGAAACACTGTGCGATGGGGAATCGGTAGGTTTGTTGTGATGGATATGGTTGGATGGGTTGAATGGTCTTTCATCCGTTTCAATGAATTTTAGAAATGTGTCTGCCTCATGTACACATGAAGATGCAACGGAAAGTTGATAAGATTGTATAACTTGGGACAGTTTTGGCTCGCCTTGCATCAAATGGCTAGGGACAACATTTAACTTTGAAAATGTTTAATTTGAAGTTTTTTGTGATTTTAAAAATCAATGTGAGCTTGTATGTATTTATACTGTATGCACAATTAGTATATGGTTATCCGGACTTTGGTTGCCATATGTTGCCACCAGGCCTCTGTAGTATATTGATGCCAATAAGCTATGGAAAAAGTATACATCAGCCAATAATCTATTATCTTCTGTGATAGCTTCATATGAACATAGGGACGTACAGGACCATTTGGGTTCATCTGATTGGCCCCGGAGTTCAAAAGCAGAACACACAGTTCACTGCCTATATCCCTCAATGTACTTTCTCGCTAAATGCCTGTCCAACTCACCCTTCATTTTTTTTTCATTCTCGGTATATGGGCATCGCTTCCTATCCCTAGTTGCCCTTGAGAAGCTGGTGGTGGGCCGTCGTCTTACATAAGAAATAGGAGCAGGAATAGGCCACTTGGCCCCTCGAGCCTGCTCCGCCATTCAATAAGGTCATGGCTGATCTTGGGCTCAAAGCCACTTCCCCGCCCGCTCCCCATAACCCTTCACTCCCTTATCTTGCAAAAATCTGTCTATCTCCACCTTAAATGTATTTAATGACCCAGCCTCCACAGCTCTCTGGGGCAGAGAATTCCACAGATTTACGACCCTCGGAGAAGAAATTCCTCCTCATCTCAGTTCTAAAAGGGCGAGCCTTTATTCTAAAACTGTGCCCCCGCGTTCTAGATTTCCCCACGAGGGGAAACATCCTCTCTGCATCTACCTTGTTGAGCTCCCTCAGTATCTTATATTTCAATAAGATCACCTCTCATTCTTCTAAATTCCAGTGAGGCCTGTTCAACCTTTCTTCATAAGTCAACCCCCTCATCTCTGGAATTAACCTAGTGAATCGTCTCTGAACTGCCTCCAATGCAAGTATATCCTTCCTTAAATAAGGAGACCAAAACTGTATGCAGTACTCGAGGTGTGGTCTCACCAATACCCTGTACAGTTGTAGCAGGGCTTCCCTGCTTTTATACTCCAACACCTTTTGAAATAAAGGCCAACATTCCATTTGCCTTTTTGATTACTTGCTGTACCTGCATGCTAACTGTTTGTGTTTCATGCACAAGGACCCCCAGGTCCCTCTGAACTGTAGCATTTTGTAATCTCTCTCCATTTAAATAATTTGCTTTTTTATTTTTCCTGCCGAAGTGTATAACCTCGCACTTTCCCACATTATACTCCATATGCCAAATGTTTGCCCACTCACCTAGCCTGTCTATATCCCTTTGCAGGTTCTTTGAGTCCTCTGCACAACTTGCTTTCCCACCCATCTTTGTATCATCTGCAAACTTGGCTACATTACACTCGGTCCCTTCATCCAAGTCATTAATGTAGATTGTAAATAGTTGAGGCCCGCGCACCGATCCCTGTGGCACCCCACTAGTTACCTTTTGCCAACCGGAAAATGACCCATTTATCCCGACTCTCTGCTTTCTGTTAGCCAATTCTTTATCCATGCTAATATATTACCCCCAATTCCACGTGAGCTCTTATCTTATGCAGTAACCTTTTATGTGGCACCTTATCGAATGCCTTCTGGAAATCCAAATACACCACATCCACTGGTTCACCTTTTGTCCACCCTGCTCGTTACCTCCTCAAAGAACTCCAGCAAGTTTGTTAAACATGATTTCCCTTTCGTAAAACCATGCTGACTCTGCTTGACTGCATTATGATTTTCCAAATGCCCTGCTACTGCTTCCTTAATGAAGGACTCCAGCATTTTCCCAACGACAGATGTTAGGCTAACTGGTTTATAGTTTCCTGCTTTCTGTCTCCATCCTTTTTTTAAATAGGGGTGTTACATTTGCGGTTTTCCAATCCGCTGGGACCTCTCCAGAGTCCAGGGAATTTTGGTATATTGCAACCAATGCATCCACTATCTCTACAGTCACTTCTTTTAAGACCCTGGGATGTAGGCCATCTGGTCCAGGGGACTTGTCCATCCTTTAGTTCCACGAACCGCTACATTCTGTGTGGTGAACGTATTCCCACAAAGCTACTGGGTAGGCACTTCCAGGATTTTGACCCAGTGACAATTAAGGAATAGTGAAATATGTCCAAGTCAGGATGGTATGAATGGGGAAGTTGGAGGTGATGGTGTTCCCATGCACCTGCTGCCCTTGTCCTTCTAGCTGATGGAGGTTGTGGGTTTGGGAGATGCTACCAAAGAGAATCCTGTAGACAGTACACACTGCAGCCAAGGCACGCTGGTGGTAGAGGGGGTTGATGTTTAGGATAGTGAACGAAGTGCTGATTAAGTAGACTGCTTTGTCCTGGATGGCATTAAGCTTGTGTGTTGTTGGAACTGCACCCATCCAGGAAAGTGGAGAGTATTCCATCACACTCCTGACTTGTACCTTGTAGGTGGTGCAGAGGCTTTGGGGAGTCGGGAGATGAGCCTGTTGCTGCAGAATGCCAATTTCTGACCTGCTCTAGTCTGGTCATTCTGCAGTGAGTGGCTCACCTCCTGAAAAAAATCTTACTGATATTATCGGCCTTGATCGTCTCCTTAGGGGAGTCCATTCTGATATTGATAGATCTCATGATTCCATTCACTTTCATCCCATGACCCCTCATTGTTTCCAGGTGTTTTTTGTGTGATACTCTTAATTCATTACCTCAGATTACTACGACCATTAATACTTCACTCAAAAGTCATGGAACGTTACAGCTCAGAAACAAGCTATTCAGTCCATCAAGTCTGTACTGGTATTTTTCTATCACAGAACCTCCTGGTCTAGTGACACTCTCCTGCTCACTTCCATACCCTTTTTTAATCAACTATTCTCTTTTAAAAGAATTAATTAAGTCTCCTTCAAAAATGGTTTCTAGCAGAGAATTCAATATTCTAACCACCCTCTATATAAAGAAATATTTTGTATCTTCCTCTTTAATCTTTTTGTGACTATTTTAAATTTATGCCCTCTTGTTACTGTTTCACCAAGCAGTGGAAACAATCGCCAATCGCCAATCACCTTATCACTGCCATTATCTGCACATCTGGGTACTTGCCATCTTTTAATGACCTGTGCCTCTGGCCCTCTACGCCATTTAATATCTTGCCATTTAAGGTGCATTTCTCTCCCTATTCTAAAATATATCACTTATATTTTTCTACATTGAACTGCATCTGCCACTGAACTGCCCACGTCGTTCTCAATGTCCTCCTGTAGCTTTTCAGAACCAGGTCAAGCATTGCTTCCTAAAATAAAAATAGAAAATGCTGGAAATACTCAGCAGGTCAGGCAGCATCTGTGGAGAGAGAAACAGGGTTAACGTTTCAGGTCGATGACCTTTCATCAGGACGATGGATGACCTTTCGTCAGAACGACAAAAGGTCAGCGACCTGAAACTTTTTCTGTTTTTATTTCAGATTGCCAGCATCCACAATATTTTGCTCAAGTAATGCTTCCTGGTAGGAGTTGCAATATATTGACTGAGAAAACAGTCCTGAACACAGTTGTTCTTTAAAATCTCCTTTCTCACCACAAACATTTTCCCTTAGTCCATTTTATTTTTTGATGATTAAAATCTCCTAGAAGTATGTCACTTGCTACACATCTCTCTATTTTATCCACAAATTTCAACCTCAATTTCCTCTGCACAGTTTCAGTTTGTGACATATCCCAGAAATGTGACACATCCCTTGTTATTCCTCTGCTCAGTCCAAAGGGATTCTGTTTGGACTCTTCTCTATTTAAGTGCTTCCACCCTAGTGCTATGATATTGACTTGGGGGCTGGGTGGAGCGGGGGGGGGGGGGTGGTAGAAAGAGGAAGGAGGAGTTTTCCCCGTATGCAGTGGACTTTTAACTCCGCAGCGTGCATCTTTTTTTTTCTAGCAGGTTTCCTGCTGGGAAACCAGCCTGATTGGCTCCTTGTCTGGCAAATAATGCACTGGAGGAGCCCCAGGAGCAGGTAGGGAGCCTGCAGCTGCATTAGTGGAAGCATAGGGGGTGATCGGGGTGGGGGGGGTGGGGGGAAAGAAGGTAAGCTTGGTGGGCCCACAAGCAGTGCTGTAAAGGCACTTACTATTCCTAGGAAGCAGTCCTCGCCTCCCTTCAGCTGCCGGGTTTCCCGAGGCCTGGGAATCCCGGCCAGCCAGGGTTAAACCTGGAAGACAGGTTAAATATAAGGCACACAGCCTCATTATAATATTTAAATGGCCAACCCACTTCCGGGGCGTGGGTTGGTTGCCTTCCCCTGTCTGGCCTCCATTAAAACCAGAAGTGGGTGGATTGAGGTCAAGTTCGAGATTTTTAAGATTTTAATATCCCAACCCACCCCTTTTTGTGGTTAAAATTATCCCCATTGTCTCTGGTAATAGCACTACCACTCCTCCCTTTCTTCATTCCCTATCCTTGCTGAAAGTCCTAAAACCCAGAACATTTAATTGCCAATCCTAATCCAGAACATTTAATTGCCAATCCTGATTCAGCTACAGTTATGATTTAGTTACTGTTGTTATATTAGAAATTTCTATTTTAATGAATGATTCTGGTTGCCCAATTTTGTTTCTTATATACTGTGCATTAATAGCCATACATTTTCAGTTTGGATTTCCTTTTTATTACCTGCCCTGATCCTTTTTTTTAACTACCGTGTTCTTTTAATACCCTCTCTCTATCTCCGTATGACTTGTATACACCTTTTTAACAGTCTACTCTATTCTCTTGCCTTCTCTCTGCTCCAGCCATATTAGTTTAAAGCCTCCTTGACAGCTCTAGTTAACCTCCCCACAAGGATATTGGTCCCAGCTGTGTTCAGTTATAGACCATACTGTTGGCACAACCCGTCCTGCTCCAGAGCTGGTCCCAATCTGCCAGGAATCGGAACCCTTCTGTCCTATGCCATGTACAGCTTAGAATGATTTCCCAGACATCGCCTGCGTTTGGAAGGATAGAACAGTATCCTGTACTGTTGGGTGGTTCCTTACAGTTCAAGTGGCCAGGCATACCGTTACTCTTCTCTGACGTCCCAAAGACAACAGTGACCTAGATATGGTAGCGAATGATATGATTGGTTTAAGCAGCCAATACATTGGCCACTTCCTGGCAAGCAAGCTACATCCTGTTTTTTTTTACTGGCTTTCCTCACATACAGGCATTTCAATGTTCTGTGTGTGTTTTTCTTTAATTCATAGCTGTGTACATCAAAGGGTTTTTGCAGCCAGTTACACGACCATAAAGGAGTTCATTCAGTCCTGCAGTGAAATGCCAAGACATTCTATATGACTTGTCTTCAGGCTGTATTTCTAGAGCCTGTTATGTTTTCCAGATGATAAACACAAAATGTATTACACCACACCCAGCCGTACAGAGACACATGAGTTGTGATTAACCTGATGAGGAAGAGCTGGATCCATTCTTTGTATGTTTAAACAGAATGTTGTATTAATGTTATAATTTATCCCATGACTAAAGTCATGTGGCTTTGCTCCCAGGATAGATTCCAACTATTTACTGTCACTGATTCTGCACAATTAAAAACAAAATGAATTGCAATTGGAGCGGCTGTGAACTTCAACCCTGGTTTTTGTACCTTAAGTTTAGTATGTATTCCACACTTGGGTTCCGAGCCCAATTCTACCCCCCGCCCCACCCCTGCATTTTCACCTCTTCCCACCCTGTCCTGCAGATGCTGACACATGGGGTAAGGTTGCACAGTTGTCAACATCACTCTAATACATTGCCCAATTGGCAATTATTCATGAGTAAGCTCTATATGGTTAGCGTTGCAGGCTATTCAACCACTGATGGTGTCCCTGCTAAGCCTGACCTTGTTCTCAACTGGCATCCATTCATTTGCAGTTTCCATCAGGAGACACCAGCCAGCAGTCAGAAGCAGAACACCTGACCAAATTTGACAGGAAGTGTGTGCACGTGTTAAGGTTTTTACTATATAATTTATACAGGCATAGCCCATTATAAATGTGGACACAGGAAATACAATAATGGGGGGAAAAAATATTAACCTACCTCGCCCGGCAGGAAACCCACGGGATCGGGTGGAACGCCGGTTTTACATCCCACCCAATATTACTCTCCATGGACTTCAATGTAGAGTAAAATCAGGCTGGGTGTAAAACCTGCGTTGCACCTGATCCCGCCAGTTTCCCGACAGGTGGGTTCGATTAAAATTGCCTCCAATGTGTCCAGAAGTCAAATGGTACAGATGGGAAGTGTGTGCAGACTTGCACTTTTTAATATAGATATATCAGTGTTTTTTTTTAAAAAAAAAACAATTGTCTCTCGGATTTGTGTTTCAGCCATTTGTAAGGATGCCATGGGGTAGATGTTCATCTTCACTGCCTAGGTGGTAATCTGGCGGAGTGGATTGCACGTCCTTTACAGAACCCAGCCAGTTTCAATGGAATAAAAATCAAGCGGGTTAAGTAAAGGGTGAATAATCCATCCAATCAGATTACTGCTCCGATAGAGAAGATGAAACTCTAGCCCCATGAGTCTTTGTTTATACAAGTGCAGGATTTAACACCCGGTGGCTTTGCTTCCCACAGACTCACCACGTCGGTTCTGGTGGTATCCTTGGATCTGCTGGCTCCTCAGCGCAGGTGGAATTGTGTGTATCCTAATAGCACATGAGCATTACAGTGTGGATGTTTTAGTGGCCTATTACATTACAACGAGGCTCTTCTGGTGGTACCATACAATGGCCAATATTCCGGTGAGTTTTTGGTGGATCATGGAGATGGAAACCTATTTTGAAGGTTACACTTGGGGACACCCAGCTACTTCACCACTTGAGCAGAACAAGAAACAAATATGAAAGTTCTTTTAGTTCCTTTTCTCCCCAAATCCCCTTCCTGATTCAACTATTGGCCATATTTTTCTTGCCTGAGCCCAGACAATGTATTTGTCCATGAGTGAGCAAAGCTGTGTGATTTATTAACAATTTGCTAAGACAAGGACATTGTGTCTTTAGATTTAGCTGTTCAGGTTACATATATTTAGTGACCTAACCCCTCTATTTTAGGTAGAATTTATTTTTGATAATTTTCAAATCTCTGGGTCATTGTTGTATGTTTCACCTGATGAGTGAGTAGATGTGTATATATAACATAATATCTTAATATAAGTTCTTTTCTTCAACAGTCCTTGAAAACCCCCTCACAGACCAATCAATTTTCCCAGGCCTGGTGGTTCCAGGTTTTCCTCTTCCTTGAGAAGAACGTGCACACTTCGGTTCCCTGCTCCTACGTGTGGCCGCTCTCTTGGCCTCCAACCTGCCTGAAGTCATCGTGTTGGAGATACTCTAGGGTTCAAAAGCTGTGACGAGCTCACTCAAGCCCAAGTGATCCTCCATCTTCTCCTGCGCAGCAGCCCACCAAAAGAAGAATTTTAATCTTTTGTGGTTTACATTCATTTCCGTCTAATAAATGAATCGAGCACTTTTCCAGACAACTTGAATGTAAGCTTAAGAAATCTAGGACAGTGGGGAACCAATGCTTTGCAGGTCCAGCTGGTTATTTTTAACACTTATCTAACTTCAGCCTAAATTTCAAATGCAGGTCTTATGGCTATTATGCATTTACTTGAGTCATTCCTGAAGAAGTCGGTTAAATATATAAACCATAAGCGAGGATCTCAGACTAAGTCTCACCTGTGATCTAGGTAACAAGGATATACACTCAGATTCTCTGCGAATGCAGTCCTACCACAGTTGAACATTCCACTTGAAGGAAGAATTGGAAGGCACAGATAGGAGGACTAACTATCCTGCTAAGTGTGTTTTAACAAATCTATGCAACAAATTATTTTGCACATTATTTCAGATTACAACTAAAACTGTGAACTTTGAATTTTTAAAACCAGCATTCCTGAGTCCTGTCTCCAGAGAAACGGAGATTCTGGGATGACTGGTTAGTAGCTTCAACCCTTGTAGCACATGCCAAAAGAAACTAACCAAAAAGAGTAGAAGGGGTCTCATTCTGGGCACATTTCATTCATTATTAGTTTCACTCTGAAAATCATTAGCTAAAACTGAGCTCCTCGTAACAGGTCCTGGGAAGGGGAGATATCGGCCAGCATTCCCACTCCTGATTACTATCTAGTGACTCCTGGTAGTGTACATGAACACCGGGTGAGGTCAAAAGCAGGTTGGATTGTGATGCCTTTTGCGGTCCGTTAGCTTTCCAGCACTCGCTGGCTGGGCTCGCAAGTGAAAAGTTGCCACTTGGATGAATTGCTGGAGGACTGCCCATTGAACGATACCTCAGCAAGGAATCACATCTTTCAGGAGGAAAGAAAATGAAAGGGAGGGTGCCTAGTACAAGATGGGATAAGCTAATGTTAGCTCATTCAAATCTGATTTTCTGCAACAATTTAAAGCTGTACTTTCTTATAGGTCAATGTTCTGATAAAGGCGAGGTTCAACAAAACTCAACCCAATAGTGCAATTCTGACGGCAGTTGTATTCAGTTTAGTTGCGGAATTTATTTTCTAATGTCTCCAGTCAATTTAGCAGACTTTAGATGTTTGTCTTGAATATTTTTGTTTTCCTTTCACCAATAAGGAGTTGAATTTTATTATTTACTAAAATGTAATTGGTTACAATTTGTTTTTACCCAAAACACTGCCCAGAGTGAAATTGTATATATGTTCCATCATACAGGTCACTTTCCGTAACAGAAAATATATATATATGACCCATTCCAAAGATCAGTATTGCACATATATTGAATCCAATATAGGACTTTTATTTCCCTAAAGCAGCTCATTATCAAAATGTTAGTAGCTAAGGTTATTCCTTAAAGGGACAGTTTATGTATGCCAAGTCTTACTTGTGCCAAATTTCAGTCATGCTTACATGGCAAATTCTTGCACAGTATAAACTAAAGAGTTTGCTGTTGACTCCAGGGACAGGATCAACACTACGTCTTTTGCAAGAGGAGTTGGTGAATGGGGTTATTTCCTAGTACTGGAGAGGGAGCAGCTGCGGTTGTTTTATGGGAATGCATTTGGGTCTCTGCCCAATCCCTCAGTGACTGCGTACAGCCTGCCTGTTTGCACTAAAAGCAAGAGACGGAAGTAAAACTCTCCACCTGGCAACTGGAGCTAGTATAGCACACAAGTGAGCCCGCTCCCTATATGTCCTTGTCTCTCCCTTTCCCTGACACACACACCAGTACCAACTTGATAATCTGGCTTGGGAGTTGTCAGAGCAGCATTTGATCATGACCTTTCCTCCCTTCCCTGCTCCACTTCTCGTGACGTCCTGCAGGAGAATCTCGCACTTTGGCACTCCTCAAAACTTAGCATCCATGGAGGTATGTTCCACTCAATAGCTCTAGAGTTGCTCAGTGTTCGAAAAGGGAGCTATCTATACACTTAACCTAGTCAACCTTTATTTAGTTGAACAGCTAGTCAGAGGTAGCCTGGGAGCTGGCGTTTTGAATAGAACTTCCCTTTATGTGACATGTTATTCGGCTGCAGTGCCATCAGGAAAGGGGAGAGTCAATTGACTGTTCCTATTTGTGATACCACTGTGATATAAAATGGCTGCTCCTAGGCTACCTCTAACCCCCCCGGTTTAAACTATGAAACATCATAACAAAGAGAGAACAACAGTGCAGACATCATCCTATGGAGCAATTGAGTAGAATATATTTCCCATTTCAAGGAATGCAGATAATTTTGGAGGCCTTTTAAGACTTGATTTGGAGCCCCCTGAAGGTTGCTGTTCAGAAAGTGTTTTCAAATCTAAATTCAAACTGGTGAAAGAATTGAAGAAAATCACACGGGTTTACTAGGGGATACAATCATTAGTATTTTTATTCTAAAATGCTGATTTCATATTTTAAATTTTTTTAAATAATCTCATGCCTTGTATTTTAGTCCTAATCTGTGTACAGTATATGCATTTATTATGTATTTCTATGGGCACAGTTTATCATACAAAATGTCATAATGATTGTGTACAATATTTGATTGTAAAAAAATATATTGAATCATTTTGTCTCGTGTCGATGCATTTTTAGTTGTGGCCTATTTATTTCATTATAAATCCCAATTTATTTTTATTTTTTGTCGCTCCAGTTGTCTCCCCAACTCTCTTAAAGGCTCTGGGCTGGATTTTACCAGCCCTGAGGAGGCGGGTTTGGAGGCAGGACTGCTGGGGAAAATGGGAAAAAATCGGGAGCTGGTCCCAACCCCACCCAACTCCCAAACCGCCTCCAAACCATCTTCCCGGGAGGCGGGTCCCCGACTTGCATAGGGACACATCTCCTAGCAGTGGGAAGAGGATTAGAGCCAATTAATTGCCTGTTAACCGGTAGTTAACAGGCAGTTAAGAGGCTTTTCACCATTTTACGCCTGCTGATGCAGGCTTCCCAACGTTGGGAAACCCTGCCAGGGTAAGTGAGGCGAGCTGTGGGTCTGTTGCGGTGTAAGTGTACAAATGACAGCTGCAGAGGTAGTGTGCTGGGTGCAATGGTGCACAGGTGAGAGAATGTAGTGAGAAATATTTTCATTCTGTTTATATGTTTCTGCGGGTGACAAGATTTGATGTTTCTATGAAGCCTCATCTGATCGGGAGAATTGACAGATGGCTTCTGCAATCTCGCATGCAACTGCCATCTGTTTTCTCTTAAGGAGAGTCATTGGTAAGCCTGGGTGCAAGGGCTCACCTTTGGACAGTGATTGTCAATGTTTGACAGCACCTCAATGCTGTCAAACACTGACAATTCATCTGTCAAACAAGTGTGGTGCCTGTCACTTTAACAAAACCGGCAGATGAAGCGTCATGCACTGACGTCATCTGACACTGGCTTCCCCTTAATTGGCCGGCAAGCCCACAGGGCAGGCTTAACCAGGCCAATCGAGGGAAAATAGCATCAGGTCATCAGGCTGGACTAGAACCTGGAAACTGGCAGTCCCGCCCCCAACACGCCTCCTTGGGTAAGATCCCGGCCTTTGACTCCTGTTGGACAAGGGTTGCTGGTCACTCACCAGTACCTTTCCCAAGTGGCCTGGCCTGGCTTTTCCTCATGTCAGTTCAGACTGCGAGAGTTGGCAGGCTATTTTCTATGGGGTGTGCATCACCGCCAAGCCCAGTGCTGCCCCAGCCCAGCACCAACATACACAACATAACGTCATTGAGAAGTGGAATCCTTGGACTCACTAGTCCAGGGCTGCTGACACCCTGGCTATGATTAACTCCATGCAGGCTGTGGATCAAACCTTGAACGGTCCTGTTCTATATGGTTTAATGGTGGAGTTATTACCAGCACAGAGTGAACAACTGGGAGTTTAAGTGTGGGAGTTTTAAAGGTTACTCTCTCTTAAAATCTAGTGTTAATTGCTAGTAGCTCTTAAGTAAGATTAACTGCTTAAGTTAAAATTTAAACTTTAAATTTTTAAGTTTCTTCAGGCTTAAGCAGAGACAAACAAGCCAGATCTCCTGCTGGAGAGCTGCTGTAGTTAGTTAATTAGCTAACGAGATTAAACTGGTTCCTGAAACAGTAGCTGAGCAGTGCTGACTCATCTGAGTTACAAACAGTATAAACACAGGGGCCTGAGAGTGCAGTGAGCACAGAGTGAACAACTGGGAGTTTGGTAAGTATGGGAGTTCGGTGACGTGGGGGAAGGAGGTGCTTGCCTTTCCTAACTTCTCCCGCAGAGTGGCGGCGGACCTGAGCGGGAGCAGACCGAGGCCTGAGAGCGGGGATAAAAGCAGCAGCAGACCTCCATCAATGAGAAAACGGCAGTGTGACGTCACAGGTAAGGCAGGTAAGCGATTGGTAGTGACTGTGGGCTAAGTTTTAAGTTAACATATAACATTTAACTAAATTTAAAAAACTAAACTTAATCAAATTATTTACCTTGTTTAGTTTATTAAATTAACACTAAACTAATGAATTAAATAAATAAAATAATGGGAGAACAGTGCCACGAGCTAATAAGATTAGAGAGAGTAAGATAGATAAGCTAAATACGTGGCTTGAGCAGTGGTGCAAGGGAGAGGGATTTAAATTCTTGAGGCATTGGAACCAGTTCTTGGGGAGGAGTGACCTGTACCAAGGGGACGGTCTACACCTGAACTGTGAGGGAGCCGATGTCCTCGGGGTAATATTTTCTAGGACGGTTCGGGAGGATTTAAACTAATTTGGCAGGGGGATGGGAACCTAGTTAGTGGAAAAGAGGGAAGTCATATGAAGTCAGAAATAGATGGTAGAAAGGTGAGAAGCAATAAGCAAAGGAGAGAAACACAAAGGGCCAAACTAATTCATAATGAGAGTGTGAAAAAAGCAAGCCTGAAGGCTTTGTATCTTAATGCTAGAAGCATTAGGAACAAGGTGGATGAATTAGTTGTGGAAATAGAGGTAAACAAGTATGATTTGATTGGGATTACAGAAACGTGGCTGCAGGGTGGGCAAGGCTGGGAACTTAACATCCAGGGATATACAATATTTAGGAAGGATCGGCAAAAAGGTAGGGGAGGTGGGGTAGCATTGCTGGTAAAGGAGGGGATTAATGCAATGGAAAGGAAGGACATTAACTCGGATGAAACGGAATCTGTATGGGTAGAAATGAGAAATAGCAAGGGGAGAAAAACGTTAGTGGGTGTGATATATAGGCCTCCAAATAGTAATATGGAGGTGAGGGAAGGCATAAAAAGGGAAATTAGAGAAGCGTGCGATAAGAGCACAGCTGTCATCATGGGTGACTTTAATTTACATATTGATTGGACTACCCAAATTAGTAAAAATTCTGAGGAGGAGGAATTCCTGGAATGTTTTCGGGACGGTTATCTGGACCAATATGTCGAGGAGCCGACTCGAGATCAGGCCATTTTAGACTGGGTATTGTGCAATGAGAAGGGACTTATCACCAATCTTCTTGTACGAGGCCCCTTGGGTCAGAGCGATCATAATATGATCGAGCTCTCAGTCGAGATGGAGAGTGAGGAAATTGAATCAGAGACTAAGGTCCAGAACTTAAATAAAGGGAATTACGAGGGTATGAGACGGGAATTGGGTAAGATTGATTGGGTGGTGTTTCTGGGGGGATTGACAGTGGATAGACAATGGCAAGCATTCAAAGATAGAATGGAAGAATTCCAGAACATGTTTATACCGGTTTGGCATAAAAATAAACCTAAAAAGGTGACTCAACCGTGGATAACGAGGGAAATTAGGGACAGCATAAAATCAAAAAAAAGGGCATATCAACTGGCAAAAAAAAGCACCAGACCGGAAGATTGGGGGCAGTACAGGATACAGCAGAAGAGGACAAAGGGATTAATCAGGAAGGGGAAAATAGAATACGAAAGTAAACTTGCAGCAAAAATAAAGACAGACTGCAAAAGCTTTTATCGGTATATCAGGAGGAAAAGACTGGTAAAATCCCAAGTCGGTCCCCTGCAGTCCGATTCGGGAGAATATATAATGGAGAATAAGGAAATGGCAGACCAATTAAACTCATACTTTGGTTCTGTATTCACAAAGGAGGACACAAATAACCTCCCAGGAATATCGGCAAACATAGGGACTAATGAGAGGGAGGAGCTGACAGAAATTAGTATCTCTAGGGATATGGTGTTGGGTAAGTTGAGGGGACTGAAGGCCGACAAATCCCCGGGGCCTGATAAACTACATCCTAGGGTACTTAAGGAGGTGGCCCTGGAGATAGCAGATGCTCTAAGGATCATCTTCCGGAACTCCATTGACTCGGGAACAGTACCCGTGGATTGGAGGGTAGCTAATGTTACCCCAATATTTAAAAAGGGGGGTAGAGAGAAAGCAGGGAATTATAGACCAGTAAGCCTTACATCGGTTGTGGGCAAAATGCTAGAGTCCATTATTAAGGATAAAATAGCGGAGCACTTGACAAATGGGGAAAGGATCGGACAGAGTCAACATGGATTTACAAAGGGTAAATCGTGTTTGACTAATCTGCTGGAATTTTTTGAGGAAGTAACTGGTAAAATAGATGGGGGAGAGCCAGTGGATGTGGTGTACCTTGACTTCCAGAAAGCCTTCGATAAGGTTCCACACAAAAGATTGTCATGCAAAATTAAGGCTCATGGGATTGGGGGCAAAGTATTAACGTGGATAGAGAACTGGCTGGCGGATAGAAAACAGAGAGTTGGAATAAACGGCTCGTTTTCAGAGTGGCAGGCAGTGACCAGCGGGGTGCCGCAAGGATCTGTCCTGGGACCCCAGCTGTTCACAATATATATAAATGATCTGGATCAGGGAATTGGATGCAATATTTCCAAATTCGCTGACGACACTAAACTAGGAGGAGGGGTGGGCTCTGATGAGGATGTCAGGAGGCTACAGTGCGATTTGGACAGGTTGGGGGAATGGGCGGATACGTGGCAGATGCACTATAATGTGGATAAATGCGAGGTTATCCACTTTGGGGGTAAAAACAGGAGGGTAGATTATTATCTAAATGGCAATAGATTGGGAGATGGGGAAGTGCAGAGGGACCTGGGTGTTCTTGTGCACCAGTCACTGAAGGAGAGCATGCAGGTGCAACAGGCGATTAAGAAGGCAAATGGTATGTTGGCCTTCATATCAAGGGGGTTCGAGTATAGGAATAGGGATACCTTACTACAGCTGTACAAGGTGCTGGTGAGACCGCATCTGGAGTATTGTGTACAGTTTTGGTCGCCCCATCTGCGGAAGGATGTTCTTGCCATGGAAAGAGTGCAACGGCGATTCACCAGGCTGATACCTGGAATGGCGGGAATGACCTACGAAGAGAGATTAAATAGTTTGGGCTTGTACTCACTGGAGTTTAGAAGATTGAGAGGGGATCTCATCGAAACATATAAAATTATGGCAGGCCTGGACAGGCTGAATTCAGAGAGAATGTTTCCAATGGCCAGGGAGCACAGAACCAGGGGCCACAGTCTAAAAATAGCGGGCAAATCATTTAAAACAGAGATGAGGAAGAATTTCTTCACTCAAAGAGTGGTGAGCCTGTGGAATTCCCTGCCACAGAGGGCTGTGAAGGCTAATTCAATAAATATTTTCAAGAGAGAATTGGATATATTTCTGAAGGCTAAGGGGATTAAGGGTTACGGAGAAAAGGCGGGGACGGGGTACTGAACTGGTAAGATCAGCTATGATCTCAGACGAGGATCAGCCATGATCTCATTGAATGGCGGAGCTGGCTCGAAGGGCCGAATGGCCTACTCCTGTTCCTATCTCTCTATGTTAACAGGAGATGTGTTGCTGCTGCAATATGTGGGAGCTTGTGGACATTTTTGTCCAGGGAGACTACATCTGCGGTAAGTGTCTGTGGCTCAAGGAACTTGGGCTCCGAGTTGAGGAGCTGGAGTCTGAGCTGCAGACATTGCGAGACATCAGGGAGGGAGAAAGTTACCTGGACCCTTTGCTCCAGGAGGCAGCCACACCCCTTAGATTAAATAATTCAGAATTGACACATGGTCAGGGACAGGAGGATGTGACTGCGAGTGAGGCAGGATCCAGGAGGTAGTATTGCAGGAGCCTCAGTCCCTGCACTTGTCCAATAGATTCAAGGTTCTTGCAACCCTTGTGGACAAGTGCGGGGAGGACAAGCAAACTGACCACGGCACCGTGGTACAGGAAGCCGATCAAGTGGGGGGAGTAAAAAGGAAGGTGGTTGTAGTAGGCGACAGTATAGTTAGGGGGATAGACACTGTTCTCTGCAGCCAGGAGTGCGAGACCCGAAGGCTATGTTGCCTACCCGGGCAGGGTAAAGGACATCTCCTCCAAGCTGGAGAAGAACTTGGAGTGGGAGGGGGAGGATCAAGTTGTCATGGTCCACGTAGGTACCAACGACATAGGTAGGACAAAGAAAGAGGTTCTGCTGAGAGAGTTTGAGCGGCTAGGGACTAAATTGAAAAGCAGAACCACAAAGGTTATAATCTCTGGATTATTACCGGAGCCATGAGCAAATTGGCATAGGGTCAATGGGATCAGGGAGATGAATGCGTGGCTCAAAGATTGGTGTGGGAGAAGTGGGCAGCACGGTGGCATAGTGGTTAGCACTGTTGCCTCACAGCGCCAGGGACCCGGGTTCGAATCCGGCCTCGGGTGACTGTCTGTGTGGAGTTTGCACATTCTCCCCGTGTTTGCGTGGGTTTCCTCCGGGTGCTCCGGTTTCCTCCCACAGTCCAAAAATGTGTGGGTTAGGTTGATTGGCTATGATAAATTGACCCTTAGTGTTAGGGGGATTAAATACGTGGGGTTACGAGGATAGGGTGGGATATGTGTTGGTGTTGGTGTAGGGGTTACGGGGATCGGGTGGGATATGTCGGTGCAGGCTTGATGGGCCGAAATGGCCTCTATCTGCACTGGGGGGGTTTCTGTGATTTCTGTGAAGTGGGTTTCGATTCGTGGGGCACTGGCACCAGTACTGGGGAAAGAGAGCGTTGTTACATTGGGACGGACTACACCTGAACCATGCTGGGACCAGAGTTCTAGTGAATCGAATAACTAGGGAGGTAGATAGGACTTAAAACTAAATAAGGCAGGCGGGCGGGAGCGAGGATACGGGTGGAGAGAAATCTAGAATGCTAAAGAGAAAAGACAAGGAAGCAGAGCAGGAAAGTGATTGGGGTAAGGATAACCAGATTGTGTCGGGAAGGGACAGAGCGTACAAACAAAGGAGTGCACTAACAAATAGGGTCCGGCTAAGCAAAAATGGTAAGACAAATAGGGCTATAGTACAAAAAAATGTTAAGATGTCTAAAAATGTTAAAAAGACAAATCTAAAGGCACTGTATCTGAATGCACGAAGCATTCGTAATAAGATAGACGAATTGACAGCGCAATTAGATGTAAACAGATACAATATAATAGCAATTATGGAGACATGGCTGCAGGGTGACCAAGGCTGGGAGCTGAATATCCAAAGATATTCGATATTTAGGAAGGACAGGCAAAAAGGAAAAGGAGGTGGGGTGGTGGTGGTAGTAAAGGATGACATCAGAGTAATAGGGAGAAAGGATATTGGCTCAGAAAATCAAGATGTAGAATCAGTCTGGGTGGAGCTAAGAAGCACCAAGGGGCTGAAAACATTGGTGGGAGTTGTCTATAGGCCTCCAAACAGTAGTGGTAATGTAGGGGATGGCATCAAACAGGAAATTAGAGATGCATGTAACAAGGGTACTACAGTAATCATGGGTGACTTTAATCTACATATAGACTGGCCAAACCAAATTAGCAATAATACTGTGGAGGATGAATTCCTGGAGTGTGTACGAGATGTTTTTTAGACCAGTACGTTGAGGAGCCAACTAGGGAACAGGCTATCCTAGATTGGGTATTGTGCAATGAGAAGGGGTTAATTAATAATCTTGTGCGGGGTCCTTTAGGGAAGAGTGACCATAACATGATAGAATTCTTCATTAAGATGGAAAGTGAAGAAGTCCAATCTGAAACTAGGGTCCTAAATCTAAACAAAGGAAACTACGAAGGTATGAGGAGTGAGTTGGCTATGATAGATTGGGGAGCTTCATTAAAAGGCATGACAGTGGATCGGCAATGGCTAACATTTAAGGAACGAATGCATGAATAGCAACAGTTATACATCCTTTCTGGCGCAAAAACACAAAAAGAAAAGCGGCCCAACCATGGCTAACAAAAGAAATTAAGGATAGTATTGGATCCAAAGAGGAGTCATATAAAGTTGCCAGAAAAAGTAGCAAGCCTGAGGACTGGGAGCAGTTTAGAGTTCAGCAAAAAAGGACCAAGAGATTGATTTGAGGGGGAAAATAGAGTATGAGAGTAAACTTGCAAAGAACATAAAAGTGGATTGTAAAAGCTTCTACAAGTATGGAAAAAGATTAGTGAAGACAAATTACAGTCCCTTACAGTCAGAAACAGGAGAATTTATAATGGGGAACAAGGAAATTAAACAAATACTTTGGTTCTGTCTTCACAGAAGAGGACACAAATAACTTCCCAGAAGTTCTAGGGAACCAAGGGTCTAGTGAGAAGGAGGAATTAAAAGAAATTAGTATTAGTAAAAAAAAATAGTGCTGGAGAAATTAATGGGACTGAAAGCCGATAAATCCCCAGGGCCTGATAATCTGCATCCCAGAGTACTAAAAGAGGTAGCCATGGAAATAGTGGATGCATTGGTTGTCATCTTCCAAAATTCTATAGATTATGGAACAGTTCCTGCAGATTGGAGGGTGGCAAATGTAACCCCACTATTTAAAAAAGGAGGGAGAGAGAAAACAGGGAACTACAGACCGGTTAGCCTAATATCAGTTGTGGGAAAAATGCAAGAATCTATTATAAAGGATGTGATAACAGGGCACTTAGAAAATATCAACGGGATTAGACAAAGTCAACATGGATTTATGAAAGGGAAATCATGTTTGACAAACCTACTGGAGTTTTTTGAGGATGTAACTGGTGGAATAGATAAGGGAGAACCAGTGGATGTGGTATATTTGGATTTTCAGAAGGCCTTTGATAAAGTCCCATATAAGAGGTTAGTGTGCAAAATTAAAGCATATGGGATTGGGGATAATATACTGGCATGGATTGAAAATTGGTTAACGGGAAACAGAGAGTAGGAATAAATAGGTCTTTTTCGGGGAGGCAGGTGGTGACTAGTGGGGTACTGCAGGGATCAATGCTTGGGCTCCAGCTATTCACAATATATATCAATGATTTGGATGAGGGAACCAAATGTAATATTTCCAAGTTTGCTGACGACACGAAACTAGGTGGGATTGTGAGTTGTGAGGAGGATTCAGAGAGGTTTCAAGGAGATTTAGACAAGTCTGTGTGGGCAAATACATGGCCGATGCAGTATAACGTGGATAAATGTGAAGTTATCCACTTCAGTAGGAAAAACAGAAAGGCAGAGTATTATTTAAATGGTGATAGATTGGGAAATGTTGATGTACAAAGGGACCTGGGTGTCCTTGTACACCAGTCACTGAAAGCAAACATGCAGGTGTAGCAAGCAGTTAGGAAGGCAAATGGTATGTTGGCTTTCATTGCAAGAGGATTTGAGTACAGGAGCAAGGATGTCTTGCTACAGTTATACAGGGCCTTGGTGAGACCACACCTTGAGTACTGTGTGCAGTTTTGGTCTTACCTAAGAAAGGATATATACTTGCTATAGAGGGAGTGCAGCAAAGGTTCACCAGACTGATTCCTGGGATGGCAGGACTGTCTTATGAGGAGAGGTTCATCTAGAGCCATCCTTTGTTTCTTAACCTGTTCCATTACCATCTCCTTTTGCCTTGAATATCTCTTAATGTCTCTTAATCTCTTCTGCCTTCTATCCTATCACAGAATTGCCTTTTGTTCTTTCATCCCCTCCCCACTTTCCCAGCCTCTTCACTTGCTTAAAAATCTGTTCCATTTCCTGCTTTTTTTCCAGTTCTGACGAAAGGTCATCGCCCTGAAACGTTAACTCTGTTTCTCTCTTCACAGATGCTGCCTGACCTGCTGAGTATCTCCAGCATTTTCTGTTTTTATTTGTGTCGACTAGGCCTGTATTCACTAGAGTTTAGAAGAATAAGAGGAGATCTCATTGAAATGTATAAAATTCTGACAGGGCTAGACAGACTGGATGCAGGGAGGATGTTTCCCCTGGCTGGGGGGTCTAGAACGAGGGGTCACAGTCTCAGGATATGGGGTAGGACATTTAGGACTGAGATGAGGAGAAATTTCTTCACTGAGGGTGGTGAACCTGTGGAATTCTCTACCACAGAAGGCTGTGGAGGCCAAGTCACTGAATATATTTAAGAAGGAGATAGATAGATAGATTTCTAGACACAAAAGGCATCAAGGGGTATGGGGAGAGAGCGGGAATATGGTATTGAGATAGAGGATCAGCCATGATCATATTGAACGGCGGAGCAGGCTCGAAAGGCTGAATGGCCTACTCCTGCTCCTATTTTTCTGTTTCTGTTTCAACATTGGATGTGGTATTCAACAACATTTGCAGGCTTTTTTTTTATTGCCTGGCTGATTCACATGTGGAAACCCATCATGATCTTTGAGTCTCCAATCAATCCACACAGGGAAACATAGGAACAGGAGTAGGCCATTTAGCCTGTTCCGTCATTCAGTGAGACCATGGCTGATCTGCGACCTAACTCCATATACCTGCCTTTGCCCCATATCCCTTAATATGTTTGGTTAACAAAAATCTATCAATCTCAGATTTAAAATTAACAATTGATCTAGCATCAATTGCCATTTGCGGAAGAGAGTTCCAAACTTCTACCACTCTTTGTGTGTAGAAGTATTTCCTAATTTCATTCCTGAAAGGTCTGGCTCTAATTCTTAGACTATGCCCCCTAGTCCTAGACTCCCCAACCATCAAATAATTTCTCTCTATCTACCCTATCTGTTCCCTATAATATCTTGAAAACTTTGATCAAATCACCCCTTAACCTTCTGAATTCTAGGGAATACAACCCTAATTTGTGTAATCTCTCCTTGTAAGTTAACCCTTGGATTCCGGGTATCATTCTGGTAAACCTACGCTGCATTCCCTCCAAGGCCAAGATATCCTTCCTATGGTGTGGTGCCTATAACTGCTCACAGTACTCCAGGTGTGGTGTAACCAGGGCTTTGTATGGCTGTAGCATAACTTTTACCCCCTATCTAGTCCGCTAGATATAAAGGCCAGCATTCTATTAGCATTTTTGATTATTTTCTGTACCTGTTCATGACATTTTAATGATCTATGTACCTGGATCCCCAAGTCTCTTTGGACCTTCACTGTTGTTAGCTTTTCACCATTTAGAAAGTACACTATTCTCCTTTTTTAGGTTCAAAGTGGATGACCTCACATTTGCCCACACTAAAATCCATTTGCCACAGTTTTGCCCATTCACTTAATCTATCAATATCCCTTTGTAATTTTATGCTTTCATCTACACTGCCTACAATGGCGCCTATCTTTGTGTCATCGGCAAATTTGGATATGTGGCTTTCTATGCCATCATCGAAGTCGTTAATAAATACTGTGAATAACACTAATCCTTTCGGGACACCACTAGTCACATCCTGCCGATTAGAATACCTGCCCTTTATCCTTACTCTGTCTCCTGCCGCTAGCCAATTTCCTAACCAGGTCAATAATTTTGCCTTCAATTCCATGGGCTTCAACCTTAGGTAATAGTCTTTTGTAAGGGACTTTATCAAATGCCTTCTGGAAGTCCATATAAATAACAACCAGTGTCCCCAGTAAGCAGAATACCCCTCTAGGTCCTATTAATAAGTGACACTGCTTGGCCAATCAGTAGTTGCTGGAGTACTGTGGACCTGACTGGCTCAGGTAACAAGTCTGACCTGAAGGTTTGACCCAGTTATGATTTTCCATTGTTTGATGTATCATCTTGGAGTCAAAGAGACCCTGCATACTACCCCTTCTATCCACCGGAGGATGGTCACTAGTTGGTCAGTAGTTTGTGGGCTGAGATAGGAACAGGAGTAGGCCATTCAGCCCCTCCAAGCTTCTGCCATTCAATTAGATCATGGCTGTTTGGTATCTTAACTCCATCTTACTCCCCTTTGTTCCATAACCCTTAATACCCTTGCCTAACAAAAACCTATCACTCAGTTTTGAAATTTTCCAGTTTTCATCTCTCTCTCTCTTTCATTGCACCTAGGAACTGAGTGTTCCCCAAGTGCAACCAAGAAGAAAGAACAAACTTGTAATCCTTTCAGATCCTCAGGATGTCCCAAAGCATTTCACAGCTGTTTAATTACTTTTGCAGTGTAGTTACTGCAGTTTTGTAGGCAAATGCAGCAGTCAATTTGCAGACCGCAAGGTCCCACACACAGCAATGAGATGAATGACCAGTTATTCTGTTTTTGGTTAAGGGACAACTCCACTACTCTTCTTCAAATAGTGCCATAGGATCTTTTACATTCACCCAAGAGACAGGACAAGGCTTCATTTTAACATCTCATCTGAAAGATAGTATAGCACTCCTTCAGTACTGCACTAGATTATGTGCTCAAGTCTTGGAGTGGGGCTTGAAACCACAACCTTCTCACTCGGGGGCAAGAATCTACCAACTGAGCCAAGGCTGACATTGTGAGGTAAATGTGCCCTCTAGTCTTATGCCCTGAAGAGAAGAAAAGATATTGAGTAAAAATGTGCAAATACAACACAAATTATTACAGCTGTTGTGTTTAAACTGGGACACTGCATACTCGATAACAAAGGTACTGCAAAGGTAAAATTCTTTATTAATCAAATGTCATTTGATAATCAGTTGACTTATGCTCCCTAGATATCAGCATTGGAAAAAAAACTGAAGCTGTTTCACTCATACCTTCGCAAGTGAGAGGGGATTCAGTTTTCTGTCATCACGTATATGAGCTGGAAAATAAAACCAATGAATGGCGGAAGAAACTTAATTCAGACAACTGCAAGGTGATATGCATTGGGAGGAAAAGTGAGCATCACAAGTATGCGCTGGATGGCACATATATAGGGAAAAGAACCATCACTTAACATGCCAACTCACTGTGGCACAGCAAGGAACAAAGCAAAGAGAATGCTAAATTATTGTCAGGTCAGTTATGTATAGGTTGGCAGATGTCATGTTAACACTGTATGGTGCCCTCCATCACTGATTACTTACTCTGGTCCAGCATTAATGGTAGCTCTCTGGAACTCTCCCTCCTTAAGTATCTCTGCCTAGTCACCTCCCTCCCTGCTTTCAATAACTTCCTTAAGCCACTCTTTACTATGTTTTTGATTCCCCCCCCCAACCATGCCTCCTCCTTCTCCTCTTCCCCCCACCCCCCGGCTCAGTGTCACTCACTATCCATCACCCAGTAAAGTGCTCTGAGACATCTTTATGTCCATTATGGAAATGTGAGTTGTTGGTCAGACAGTACCTTGAGTAATGTGTTCAGTTTTGATGAGCAGGGCATTAGGGAAGCATTTAAACCATGGAAGTGGTATATAGAAGTCTAATCCCTAGGTTAAAGGATGGAGTTTCCAGAAAAGACTGGAGCAACTGGTACTCTAGCCTTGAAAGAATGTGACTGACTGCAGACCTTATAGATAATCAAGCAACGTAGCTAAGGCAAATCTGGAGCATTGCTCCAAGATAAGCCAAGACACTCGGACAAGGAAGTATAGGTTAAATCCAGTGAGAGGGCAATTTAGGGTAGATGTGAGGAAGAACCTCTTCATACAAAAAGTAATCAACACTTGGAATGGTCTTTTGAATAAGGTATGTTTAAGTTGCAATTAGATGATGGGACTGGTCTGAAAGGTTTTTTTATTCCGAGTTAAGGTGAGTCAAATTGCCACCCTCATATCTATCTATCTACATAGAAACATAGAAGATAGGAGCAGGAGTAGGCCTTTCAGCCCTTCGAGCCTGCTCCGCCATTCAATGAGATCATGGCTGATCATCCAAATTCAGTACCCTGTCCCTGCCTTCTCCCCATATCCCTTGATCCCTTTAGCCTCAAGAAATATATCCAACTCTTTCTTGAATATATTTAATGAACTGGCCTCCACCGCCCTCTGTGGCAGAGAATTCCACAGGTTCACCATTCTCTGGGTGAAGAAGTTCCTCCTCATTTCAGTCCTAAATGGCTTACCCCTTAGCCTTAGACTATGACCCCTGGTTCTGGACTCCCCGGCCATCATAAACATCCTTCCTGCATCTAGTCTGTCCAGACCTGACAGAATTTTATAGGTTTCGATGAGATCCCCTCTCAATCTTCTAAACTCCAGTGAGTATAAGCCCAATCGACACAATCTCTCCTCATACGTCATTCCTGCCATCCCAGGTATCAGCCTGGTGAATCTTCGCTGCACTCCCTCCATGGCAAGAACGTCCTTCCTCAGGTAAGGTGACCAAAACTGCACACAATACTCAAGGTGCGGTCTCACCAAGGCCCTGTACAACTGTAGCAAGACATCCTTGTTCCTGTACTCGAACCCTCTTGCTACGAAGGCCAACATACCATTTGCCTTCTTAACCGCCTGCTGCACCTGCATGCTTACCTTCAGCAACTGGTGCACAATAACACCCAGGTCTCTTTGCACGTCCCCTTCTCCCAATCTATTGCCATTCAAATAATAATCTGCCTTCCTGTTTTTGCCACCAAAGTGGATAACCTCACATTTATCCACATTATAGTGCATTTGCCATGTTTCTGCCCAATCACCCAACCTGTCCAAATCGTACTGGAGTTTCACGACATCCTCCTCACAGCTTACCCTCCCACCCAGCTTTGTGTCGTCTGCAAATTTGGAGATATTACATCCAATTCCCTCGTCCAGATCATTAATATATATTGTGAACAGCTGGGGTCCAAGGACCGATCCTTGCGGTACCCCACTAGTCACTGCCTGCCACTTGGAAAACGACCCGTTTATTCCAACTCTTTGCTTTCTGTCCGCCAACCAGTTCTCTATCCAAGTCAATACCTTGCCCCCAATCCCATGTGCCTTAATTTTGCACGCTAATCTCTTATGTGGGACCTTATCGAAAGCCTTCTGAAAGTCCAAATACACCACATCCACTGGTTCTCCCTTATTTATTTTACCAGTTACATCCTCAAAAAATTCCAGTAGATTAGTCAAGCATGATTTACCTTTTGTAAATCCATGTTGACTTTGTCCGATCCTGTCACTGCTTTCCAAGTGCTCTGCTATTACATCTTTTATAATAGACTCCAGCATTTTCCCCACTATCGATGTCAGGTTTACCAGTCTATAATTCCCCGCTTTTTCTCTACCACCTTTTTTGAATAGTGGGGTAACATTAGCTACCCTCCAATCCATGGGTACCGTTCCAGAGTCTATCGAGTTCTGGAAGATGACCAGCAATGCATTGACTATCTCTAGGGCCACTTCCTTAAGTACCCTGGGATGTAGACCATCAGGCCCTGGGGATTTATCGGCCTTCAGTCCCATCAATTTTCCTAACACCGTTTCCCTACAAATACTGATTTCTTTCAGTTCCTCCCTTTTCATCAGACCCTATGTTCCCCGACATCTCTGGGAGGTTATTTGTGGCCTCCTTTGTGAAGACTCTCTATCCATCCATCATCTAATGAGTTCATCTGGAAGACGGCATTCAGTGGTTTGGTAAAAATCTAAGTCTGTTGGACATGCAGGCCTAGAAATTCACTATAGCCCTGTTTGGGGCGCCAGCCTCGCCAGGGCGCTAAAAGTAGCGCCCTGGAAGCAGTTGCGGCCGCCCGCCGGAAATTCAGTTTGCGCGCCCCAGGGGGAAGCGCGGCGCTACTGGAGGCGCCCCGTATCCCTCTTGGGGCGCTGCGACTGAATATCGCTGCGCAACGTGCCGCAGCACCACACGCTGCGGCATGGTGCGCTGCGGTACTGCAGGCCTTCCTCCCCTTCTTAAAGGGGTGGGGCCTTGTGCAGCGCGATCGAGGATCGCGAGTGCCAGCAAAAGAGCCCGACACCGAGGAGAAGTGCCGGGCTCTTGGAATGCAGTCGGCACTCCGTGGGGGGGGAGGGGTGCTCAGGAGGCCGGGGACGTCAGTGCGAAGAGGTGCTGGCAGGCGGCCAGAAAAAAAAATGGCCGCCCCGCACCTCCTTTAATTAGTGCCTCTACCGCCGCAGGTAGGCCCCCCTGAACTGGTCGCAAATAGCGCCCGGCATTAAAGCAGGGGGCGCATCTAAATATCGCGATCGGGGCATTAGCGGGGCGCTGCGCACACCGATGACTTCATCGGTAGCGGCACAGCGCTAACGGCTAGCGCCGCCATTGGCGTCCCGCTGAATTTAGCGGGAGATGTGGCCAGTGGCTTCCGACCCACTTAGCGCCCTCTTAAGGCACTAACGGGTGGCGCAGCCCACTGAATTTCTAGGCCGCAGTGTTTTCAATGGGCATCTAGGGAGACATTCCTCATTAGGTCATTTAAAAAAGGCAATCTTAGTCAACCCATGAGATTTTATCTAACTGACAACAAGATTGAAAATGAAAGCAACATGAAGCTAAACATAACTTAAGGACTAACTGAAACACACTTAGTTACTAGCTCCTGGAATGCACTGCAATCTGGTGCAGAGACTGCAGAGCCAGATAAACTATACGATACAGAAGTACAGTGTGATAGATACCGAGCCTTACATAGAGGCCTATAGTCTATGGCAGGGGACGCAGGTGAACTTTCAAAGCTCAAATTTTGTGAAAAGAAAACTTTATTTGACATAGAACTACAAGTGTTAAAGGAATAGAAACAGAAAATGCTGGAAATACACAGCATATCTGTAAAGATATGGCATTTCCGGTGCGTACCATTCATCCGATGGTGTTCAGGTCCTGGTTCAGCCTCAGCAGCTGCATGCTGATATCCTACCAGCAGCCCAAGGTAAATTCCTGATTAAACAAATAAAGGGATATGGACCTGATGCCCTATGGCTCAGATGTCTAAACTGCACAGACTAAGAATGCCCCAGCTTCAAACCCCAGTCTCCGCTGAGCTAGGAGATCTCGGCCAGAGCATTGATAAGGGTGCTGTAAGTTTTAGTATTCCTGGGTTAGAATTCCGATTCCTGGCTCTGCTGGAAGTACGTGTCTGTGTAAGTTGGCTGAAGACAGGCTTGGGATTAGTTATGATATTTCCCATGGTCAAACAGCCTATTGACACTCAATATGAATAATGACCACTTGGGTGTAGTACTGGGGGGCCTGTGGACCAGAAGGGGAGGGAAACTGCAAACAAGTAAAATAAAGAAAATTAAGTGGGTGGATGGTGTATATAGCCCTAAACAGTGGGTGAACCAGACGAGCTTCCTAACCTGTTCTTGTTCCTATCTTCTCATGTACTTGCCTCTAATATTTCCATGTTTTATTCAGTACAGGATATAGTTGATTTTGTCAGACTTCAAGGCATAGATGGGAAAGACTGATGACAATGGGAGAGTTTCAAAAAATAAATGGAACATTTTGCTTCACCTCCCGCAGGAATTGGTCTGAGGCTCCTCCTGAACTATTTTCCATGAGGGTGGGTTGTGCATTGAGATGACGGCCGTAAAGTCCACTTTCCTACTTTATGGTATTTATTATTATTATTTTTTTATTCATTGATGGGATGTGGGCGTCGCTGGCTGGCTAGGCCTGCATTTAGTGCCCATCCCTAATTGCCCTTGAGAAGATGGTGGTGAGCCGCCTTCTTGAACTGCTGCAGTCCATATGGTGTAGGTACACCCACAATGCTGTTAGGAAGGGAGTTCCAGGATTTTGGCCCAGCGACAGTGAAGGAACGGCGATACAGGTCCAAGTCAGGATGGTGTGTGGCTTGGAGGGGAACTTGTAGGTGGTGATGTTCCCATGCGTCTGCTGCCCTTGTCCTTCTAAGTGGTAGAGGTCGCGGGTTTGGAAGGTGCTGTTGAAGGAGCTTTGGCGAGTTGCTGCAGTGCATCTTGTAGATGGTACACACTGCAGCCACAGTGCGCCGGTGGTGGAGGGAGTGAATGTTGAAGGTGGTGGATGGAGTGCCAATCAAGCAGGCTGCTTTATCCTGAATGGTGTCGAGCTTCTTAAGTGTTGTTGGAGCTGCACTCATCCAGGCAAGTGGAGAGTATTCCATCACACTCCTGACTTGTGCCTTGTAGATGGTGGAAAGGCTTTGGGGAGTCAGGAGGTGAGACACTCGCCGCAGAATTCCCAGCCTCTGGCCTGCTCTTGTAGCCACAGTATTTATATGGCTGGTCCAGTTCAGTTTCTGATCAATGGTAACCCCCAGGATGTTGATAGTGGGGGATTCAGCGATGGTAATGCCACTGAATGTCAAGGGGAGATGGTTAGAGTCTCGCTTGTTGGAGATGGTCATTGCCTGGCACTTGTGTGGTGCGAATGTTACTTGCCACTTGTCAGCCCAAGTCTGAATGTTGTCCAGGTCTTGCTGCATATGGACACGGACTGCATCAGTATCTGACGAGTCTCGAATGGTGCTGAACAGTATGCAATCATCAGCGAACATCCCCACTTCTGACCTTATGATGGAGGGAAGGTCATTGATGAAACAGCTGAAGATGGTTGGGCCTAGCACACTGCCCTGAGGAACTCCTGCAGTGATGTCATGTGATTGAGATGAATGACCTCCAACAACCTTTGTGTTATCTTGGCCTGTTCCCCTTTCCCTGAGGCCCATATAATTTCAGGCAACCATCTCCCTCACTTCTGGCAGCATGTATCAGGACATCCATAAGAGTAGCTCACAGTGGATCTCTCTCTCTCTCTCTCTCTCTCTCTCTCTCTCTTTCCCCCCCCCCCCCCCCCAAAGGGTAAGCACCTGGCCTCCGCTTGCACTTTTCTCCAGTGGCAAAGTTAGGATCAGCAACTCACTGGGACGGCAATGATGGGCACAATCCCATGTCCTACAAAGCTGGTGCAGCACATCGGAATGCTGATGCTGTCTTGTGCTTTTATATTTAACCAAGGCTTTTAACATAAAGTTAGGCAAGTCTTTCTCCATTTTGAGATCACTTCTTCGGTCGTTGCTGCTGAGTAATGCTGTAATCTGTCATCACTCAAGTCAAGCACAAAAACAAACAGTAAAAGCGAGTTTCAGTAGAAGGTCATCAAACAGAAGTGCAAACTGAGGACATACTGTAAGTGGAAAAATATTAGCACAAAGAATATTTTCCACATCCAGAGGCTGCAAAGTACTTTGGTGCAAAGTTAATTTTGCTCAGACAAAAATTGTGTACTGCGCTAAATTTAAATTTGTGGTAACTTTAAATAAGTGAATATAGCTAAATTTATTTGACTGGAAAAAATTGCTGATTCACAACAGTGCTTCTTTCCACTTTACAATGTCTTTCTCTCTTTTTTTGCTACCAACAGCTGTTTCAGTAACTAGAAAGGCCACTGCAAAGCATTACTGGATTTCTCAAATGAATGGAAACCTCCAGAAGCCTCCTCCGTGGACAGGAATTTCATTGTCCGCTGAATGGACCGATTTGTCCAGCTTTGAAAGAAGGAGCCAGCACTTGGGTAAAACGGCCCGATTGTTTCACCTGTCGTGAGTGGCCAAAAACTTTTGTCCGCCCTTTATTTCAGTCCTCCTTCCTGAAGACATTGATTTATGTTGGGGTACAGTTCCATACCCACTGCCACTCCTAAAATTTCTTACCTTTGAAAGCGAGTTTTGCTTTCACCTATTCATTTGGTTCAGTGAGAGGTATCCTACTGTAGTGGAATATTACGAGGTAGAAATTGGAACTCGTTGCATCCATTTTACGGACATAAAATGGGCACAATGAGGCCCAATTTCAGGGGTATACATCCTGTGTCCCAAGGATGCCTGTAAAACGTCCGACCCGAAATTGGGTCTGGCCACTTTTCAGGCACCTGCGGCGGCTGCCTAAAACAGGGGTTAGGCCCCTTGCCGACGCTAATGAGGGGCTATACGTCTGTTTTACAACCTGTCTGTGAAATTGAACTGCCATGTGTGGAGCAAGCGTCGGGCCTGCTCTACTCTGGTTTTCTAGTTGTGGATGTGGCCTAGCCAGAGGCTGCCACTAAGTTTAATTTTGTTTAAAATTAATGTGAAGCCAGGAGGAGCAGGAATGCTCTTCCCAACTCCACAGCACTCCTGTCGGCCACAATTGGCCCCCATCCCACTGACCCCCTGCGGGACATACCCGACGGCCGCTGCCACCCAAAATGCCTGTGGAGGCACGACAGGTGCGATTATTTAGATGAGGCCTGAGGACCAATTTCTCGCAATCCTCAAGTCTCCGTCTTTGGGCACAGGGATCGTTCCCTGCAACCATTTGGTGCCTGAAAACTGGCCTTTGTGAATTTCAGGGCCATCATATCTGCCTCTGTAGGAACCAGAGTAGAGGCAGATATGTCACAAAGGCAGAAAGTTAATATACAAAGTAAGGGGCAGAGAAAGTCCCCATTACACCCCTTGTAACATCACATTATAACAATCGGTTTCAATAAACCCAAAGCTAGTACGGTATAAAACATTTGTATGTATAAATTGAGGGAATGCTGTTCATGTAGGGCAAAGTATTATGGACAGGGGCTCAAATGGCCAATGGATGCAATCAATCATCCCTTGTAGTTGGGGAAAGCTAAATTTTGGAGACTGCTATCTGCGATAGACAACATGGACTCCCCCAGGAATCTGCACAATGACTTAAACTTAAACTGTAACTGCTAACCTTTTGTTTAAACTGGTAATAATTTGAAATGGAAGACAATGTATAAAATGTTGGCACTGATAGAATCCACAGGCGAGGGTCTTTATTCTCATCTGTCTAAAAGCTGGGCCCATCCATTCATGATTCATGTGCTTCAAAGTGAATACAATCCTGCCCAAAATAGATCAGATTGCCACTAAATTGTTTCTGTTAGTCAATCATCTGCCCCCTCTTGCCCCTATCTGGTTTTGATCTGGGCAAAAGGTCAAGTATTAGCTGGCAAAATTGCCACCAGCCCAAATATAGGGCCTGATGATATTTTCCATCATCATACTTTTGCTAATAGATGACCAATATTCTCCTGTCGGAACTAAATTTATCTGCTATTTATTGAAAAGCCAAGTAATGTAATTAGACATTTTGTACCCTAGTCATAAATCCTGAACAGTTCAGTGTGGTAACTCCTATTTACTAGGAGTGCCAATATGCATAGTTCATGCTCCCTGAACCTTTTATAAATAATGGCCCAGAAATTCCGTTCGCAGCCCTCCCGCGGGCGGAGGGCTGGGATTTTGAAAAATCTCCGCCTGGACCGGAGGGCTCCCGGGAGGCGCAGAATTCCGTTGCTGTGCCTCTTCAAACTGCCGGCCCGCGTATCCCAGGGGCACAGGTAGTTCGCAGCATCCCTGGGGTCACGTGGGCCATGGGGAGCCAATCAGAGCAGGGAATCTCCATTCATAGATTTGACAGGAAGACCTGTCAAATCTATGAATAGAGATCGGCCCCAAAACATCAGTAAAACTTCAAATACATTTTTTTTTAAATCACATTTTTAAAATGACTATAAATTACATAAATTAACTATTTTAAACAATTTAAATTTTTGAAAAAAATAAAGTTTTTAACGGGGCTAAAAATAAACTTACCTTTAAACTATTTTAAAATGATAAATCAGTGGGACTGAAGCAACTGTTGAAAAAAACGGAAGTTTCAGCCAGTACGCGCCGCCTCTCCGGCGCAGGCATTTGTCCTGTGAAGCCCTTTCTTTGAAGAATGGAAGTTCCGGTTTCCAGCGCATGCGCAGTGCATAAAACCGGCACTTCCGTTGGCCCTACAGGTGAGTACACAGCGTGTACACACCCGTAGGGAACGGAATTTCTGGGCCAATGCTTAGTCACCTGAACCAACCACCGATATGCACGAGACCACACACACACACACACACACAATCTCAAGCTGACTTTTCTTAGGGAAATATCACGGTAATGTTCTGCTCATCAGCATGTGCCATAATATTGTGCAATAATAATTGTAGAGAATTCCAAAGTTACTTTGTGAACTCTGAAGATTTTTGTTTAATTTGAGACCTTTTGAGTACGAATTAAGGATTTCAGGCAAATAACTGAGAAACAACGTCCCAGTGCTAAAATGGATTTAAGGTTACCCTTTTAATCTCTCATTTGTGACTGATCCCATTCCAGAGACTTGAGCACAAAAATCTAGGCTGACACTCCAGTGCAGTACTGAGAGAGTGCTGTACTGTCGGAGGTGCCGTCCTTTGGATGAGACGTTAAACCGAGGCCCTGTCTACTCTAGTGGACGTAAAAGATTCCATGGCACTATTTCAAAGAAGAGGTGTAGAAGATTATGATGGGTTTGGATAGGCTAGATGGGGAAAGGTCGTTCCCACTAGTTGATGGTACAAGGACTAGGGGACGCAGATTTAAGGTTTTGGGCAAGAGATACAGGGGGGACGTGAGAGAACTTTTTAATGCAGCGAGTGGTGAGGACCTGGAACTCGCTGCCGACGGAAGTGGTGGAAATGGAGACACTCAATATTTTCAAGGGGAGACTGGATAGGCATGTGAGGGAAATAAACTTGCAGGGCTACGGGGATAGAGCGGGGGAATGGGACTGACTCGATTGCTCTGCAGAGAGCCGGCACGGACTCAATGGGCTGAATGGCCTCCTTCTGTGCCATTATGAAAAAAAAGTGCAGGAGAGTTATCCCCGGTGTCCTAGCCAATATTAATCCCTCAATCAACATCACAAGAAAACTGATTATCTGGTCATTATCACATTGCTGTTTGTGGGAGCTTGCTGTGCGCAAATTGGCTGCCGCGTTTCCTACATTACAACAGTGACTACACTTCAAAAAAGTACTTCATTGGTTGTAAAGTGCTTTGGGACGGCCTGAGGTCGTGAAAGGCGCTGTATAAACAGGCAAATCATCTTAATTGTAACAATAAAAATGTGTGCAGTGACTGCAATTCACTTGCATTTGTTTGGTTATCCATTTGTCTTTTAAGCATATACTTACTGGTACATTAAATGATGTCTTGTTGAGTATTTAGGCGCATGTCAGATGAGTCAGGCGGTGGCTTCTGTTTATTGAATCAGCAGGACATAATGAGCTTAACATCAATTTCTTGAGAGAACTGGGACAGTAACAAATAGCTGGTGTTATGCATGACAATTACTGTCATCAAAAGCACGCAGAAATAGCCCTGCCCCACGACCCAAGGGTCTGCAGCACTGACTACGTGACAGGCAGGAGGGAGGAGAAGGAAGAGACAACATTTGTGTTTTGTTTCCACCAGCCTGTTGTAATGTTGGCTGTGTTTTTGCAAGAGGTCAGCTCCTTCCTAATGTTGCCAAACTCTTGGCTACTGGTCGGCAACTTGGGTTTCCAGTTGCTTCCGCGTTGCTGGCTGAACCTGTTTAAACAAGTGAAAAACTGGAGGCCAGTAAACAGATGGGGGCTAACGAAGCCCCATCCTCCTTGCAGTCCACTCTATCCTGCTAACCCATCTTGCTCATTACTACACCAATATCAACAGAATCTTCATCTGCACCGTCCTGATGTTTTTTCTGAGTGGTGAAAGAAGCCCTGTTGCACAACCACAAGTGCTTTTCAGACAGACCAACTGTTCAACTTGTCAACATCCTCAAAAGGGAAAAAGGTAAGGCACAGGTCATCATGTTGCATATCTTTCTCTAGTTTCCTCTAGCAGGAGAGTCATCCCCAGTGTCCTGGACAATATTTATCCCTCAATCAACATTACTAAAACAGATTATCTGGTCATTATCACATTGCTGTTTGTGGGAGCTTGCTGTGCACAAATTGGCTGCCGCGTTTCCTACATTACAACAGTGACTACACTTCAAAAGTACTTCATTGGCTGTAAAACGCTTTGGGATGCCCGGTGGTCGTGAAAGGCGCTATATAAATGCAAGTGGCCCTAGAAATAGTAGATGCATTGCTGATCATCTTCCAACATTCGATGGAATCTGGAACAGTACCCATGGATTGGAGGATAGCTAATGTTACCCCACTATTCAAAAAAGGTGGTAGAGAGAAAACGGGGAATTACAGACCGGTAAGCCTGACATCGGTAGTGGGGAAAATGCTAGAGTCCATTATAAAAGATGTAATAGCAGAGCACTTGGAAAACAGTGACAGGATCGGACAAAGTCAACACGGATTTACAAAAGGTAAATCGTGCTTGACTAATCTACTGGAATTTTTTGAGGATGTAACTGGTAAAATAGATAAGGGAGAACCAGTGGATGTGGTGTATTTGGACTTTCAGAAGGCTTTCAATAAGGTCCCGCATAAGAGATTAGCGTGTAAAGTTAAGGCACATGGGATTGGGGACAAGGTATTGACTTGGATAGAGAACTGGTTGGCAGACAGAAAGCAAAGAGTTGGAATAAACGGGTCTTTTTCCGAGCGGCAGGCAGTGACTAGTGGGGTACCGCAGGGATCGGTCCTTGGACCCCAGCTATTCACAATATATATTAATGATCTAGACAAGGGAACTAGATGTGATATCTCCAAGTTTGCAGACGACACAAAGCTGGGTGGGCGTGTATGCTGTGAGGAGGATGCCAAGAAACTCCAGGTTGATTTGGACAGGTTGGGTGATTGGGCAGAAGCATGGCAGATGCAATATAACGTGGATAAATGTGAGGTTATCCACTTTGGTGGCAAAAACAGGAAGGCAGATTATTATCTGAATGGCAATAAATTGGGAGAAGGGGAAGTGCAACGAGACCTGGGTGTCCTTGTGCACCAGTCGCTGAAGGTAAGCATGCAGGTGCAGCAGGCGGTTAAGAAGGCAAATGGTATGTTGGCCTTCGTAGCGAGAGGGTTTGAGTACAGGAACAAGGATGTCTTGCTGCAGTTGTACAGGGCCTTGGTGAGACCACATCTTGAGTATTGTGTGCAGTTTTGGTCACCTTACCTGAGGAAGGGCGTTCTTGCCATGGAGGGAGTGCAGCGAAGATTCACCAGGCTGATACCTGGGATGGCAGGAATGACGTATGAGGAGAGATTGGGTCGACTGGGTTTATACTCGCTGGAGTTTAGAAGAATGAGAGGGGATCTCATTGAAACTTATAAAATTCTGACAGGACTGGACAGACTAGATGCAGGAAGGATGTTCCCGATGGTCGGGGAGTCCAGAACCAGGGGTCACAGTCTAAGGATAAGGTGTAAGCCATTTAGGACAGAAATGAGGAGGAATTTCTTCACCCAGAGAGTGGTGAAACTGTGGAATTCTCTACCACAGAAGGCAGTTGAGGCCAATTCATTAAATATATTCAAGGAGTTGGATATATTTCTTACGGCTAAAGGGATCAAGGAGTATGGGGAGGAAGCAGGGACAGGGTACTGAATTTGGATGATCAGCCATGATCGCATTGAATGGCGGAGCAGGCTCGAGGGGCCGAATGACCTACTCCTGCTCCTATCTTCTATGTTTCTATGTTAAGTCTTCCTTCTCTCCTATCTCCCCATATGCCCTCTACGAGCTCATCTTGTACACGAGACCCTCCTCCTGCTCCCTTGGTCCTATTCCCACTAAACTGTTGACCACCCAACTTCCCTTCCTGACCCCCATGTTAGCTGATAGTGTTAACAGTTCTCTCTCCTCAGGTACTGTCCCCCTCCCCTTCAAATCTGTCGTCATCACCCCTCTGCTCAAAAAACAAACCCTTGACCCCTCTGTCCTTGCAAACTACCACCCCATCTCCAACCTCCCTTTCCTCTCAAGTCCTTGAACATGCTGCCGCCTCCCAAGTCCGTGCCCATCTTTCCCAGAACTCCATGTTCGAATCCCTCCAATCAGAATTCTGCCCTGCCACAGTACTGAAACGGATCTTATCAAAGTTACAAATGACATCCTATGTGACTGTGACCATTGTAAACTATCCCTCCTCGTCTTTCTCAACCTGTTTGACCCCGAGGTGCGCTTCTGACCATATATCTGAGCCATCACTAAGGCCACCTATTTCCACCTCCGTAACATCACCACAGCCAGTGCGGGGGGGGGGGCGTGAAATGGAGCTGATGTAGAAGTTCAACCATGATCTTATTGAATGACGGAGCAGGCTCGATGGGCCATATGGCCTACTCATGCTCCCATTTCTTATGTTCTTATCAAATGCCTTCTGGAAGTCTCTACAGACAACATCCATAGACACTCCCCTATCCATCATGTTAGCGACCTCAAGAAATTTACCTAGATTAGTCAGAGATGACCTACATCTCACTTGCTGCCCATTGGCTGCCTTTATAACGGGGCTTCTTCGGGAATCCAGGCTGCATCCTGGGCCTGGACCCTCGTGGGACACACAACCACCAATCGGCAACCTGGTACACCTGGGGCATACGGCCACCGTTGATCTGTTGGGTCCCTATAAGACCCATGGGGCACGGGATCTCCCGGTGTTGGGAGTTCCTGCCCTGGGCCACTCTTCTGCCACTGGGTCAGGCCAAGGCTCCGTCCATTATAAAGTCCATTGAATCCCCGACATAAGGAAGATCCATCTAGTCTGGGAGTTACAGTAGGATTTTTTTACTCCAGTTTATTCCAGTGCCAATCTATGTCCAGCAAATGGGAAGCTTGTTACAGCATGGGGCAAAGTGGTGAGTGGTATTTCCATCTCCCTGTTTGTAATACTGAGACAGCTTCATTTTTGCTGCATGCAATGGGAAGGTAGGTGTTGGTCCATCAGAAGTGGACATTCTTTGCAGTGGGTTTCATGAAAGGTTGATTGCCCTGATAGCACTTGCGAAATGGTGTTGAAGAGATGTAACAGACAACAAAAAATCCAAATGGGGATGAGGGGGAATAAACCCTTCTGTCCTCAGCACAACTAAAGTTCAGGAGCCCCTCTTCCTGTTGAGTGTTGGCCTTAGCTCAGTTAGTAGCACTCTTGTCTCTAAGTTATGCCCCACTCCAGGAATTGAACACATAACCTAACCTGACACTTGTAAAAATACTGAGATCCCATGTAAAAAAAAAAAAAATTGAATTACTCACTGTAAATTGGTAACCCTGAATTATGGGCATTTGAGTGCTTCTATTGCACTGTTCTGTTACTACATAGCGCCACCCACTGACTATAATCCACCCAAATAAGAAATACAGAGGCTGAAATTGCACTGATATGAAGGTAATAAAGTGTTCATTACTAATATGAAATTCAATTTCTTACTATTTCATCAAAGATTTTAATCCATTTAAATTAAATGTGCCAATAAGTTTAGAAAGCGGATGGAGGAATTCCACATGAACACTTTGTTACTAATACTGCACAGAGCAATTCAGTCCAATCGAATGTTGAAGCGGACAAGAACACACGCATAGAATGAGAAAAGCCATTTGAACCAATTCACAGAGGATGTATAATCTGTCTCCTCACCTGAAGGAAAGATCTTCAAAATTCGACCCTGTCCATTCCCCACGACGATGGCCAAGCACTCTTCCATCATTCAGACTTTGCCAGGGGCTTTCCAAGGAGGATGTTTTCCTGGTTCAAGCAGCAGCGGATCCTTTCCCATGGAGTAACTCGATCATCCATTCCCATACTTATCCCTGTATAATCCCATTCATAAGAACTCCATTTCAGTAGCAGGCTAGAAATTTTTACGGGCAAGGGGAGTTAAAGTTTTGTATGGCATGTCAGTGCTGGCATATAGAACATTTGTTCAATTTGGTCACAAAGTATTAGCATCAAATCCATTTAAATTAAATGTGCCAATAAGTTTAAAAAGCGGATGGAGGAATTCCACATGAACGCTTTGTTACTAATACTGCACAGAGCAATTCAGTCCAATCGAATTTTGAAGCATACATGCCTGGATGAGTGCCGCTCCAACAATACTCAAGAAGCTTGACACAATCCAAGACAAAGAAGCCTGCTTGATTGGCACCACATCCACCACCTTAAACATTCACTCCCTCCACCACCGGTGTACCGTGGCTGCAGTGTGTACCATCTACAAGATGCACTGCAGCAACTCGCCAAGGCTTCTTCGGCAGCACCTCCCAAACCCACGACCTCTACCACCTAGAAGGACAAGGGCAGCAGGCGCATGGGAACACCACCAAGTTCCCCTCCAAGTCACACACCATCCTGACTTGGAAGTATATTGCCGTTCCTTCATCGTCGCTGGGTCAAAATCCTGGAACTCCCTCCCTAACGGCACTGTGGGAGTACCTTCACCACAAGGACTGCAGTGGTTTAAGAAGGCCACCACCTAAGGTGGTGGATGGGGTGCCAATCAAGCGGGCTGCTTTGTCTTGGATGGTGTCGAGCTTCTTGAGTGTTGTTGCACCACCACCATCTCAAAAGCAACTAGGGATGAGCAATAAATGTTGGCCTTGCCAACAACGCCCACATCCCTTTTGTGTTATTAGTTGGTATGATTGCACTAGGATGACCGTGAGTGTGAGGGGCGGCGAGTGAGATGGGAATGTGATCATGTAGATAGAGAGGGATGGGTGGATTTGCAAGGTATGTTGGTGTGAGTAAGGATGTGCAGGAGAAGGGTAGGGAAGGCAGTGTGATGGGGATGTGATGAGAGGCACAGCAGGATGAAGTTGAGTGTGGCTTTGTACAAACATTTCCTGATCTAATGAGATCATTGAAAGGTTTGCGGCACTGCACCCAGGTCCTCCTGACCACATCCCTGCTTGTGACCTCCTCTGCAATCTGCAACCAGGCTGTTTTGGTCTCCTGGGGAGGTCTCTTTCGCCCATCGGAAGGTCAGAGGACCTCCCTTCGTCCTCTGACTGCCCCCATAAGCATGTGGAGGGAGTCATCAGAGAACCTGGGTGCAGCCCTCTACCTCTGTGCAGTCATTGTCAGTGTTTGCAGCACTCCAATGATGTAGTGCACTGACAGCACTATGTTAGATTAAATTTAAAATCTATTGTGGCCATGGGCCCTTTAAATATCCCGGCTGAAAATGCGTCATGAATGACGTCACCAGACCCGCTCCATCTAATTGGGCCGGGTAACGTGTGGGTGGGCTTAATAGGCCCCATTAAGGTAAGTTCATTTTCAATAGCAGGATGGAGTCATCAGTGGGGTCGCACTGGACCCGCCGAGGTAGGCAAAATTCCAACAACAACAACTAATTGTATTTATATAGCGTCTTTAAAGTAGTAAAACGTCCCAAGGCACTTCACAGGAGTATTAAAAGACAACAAATTTGACACCGATCTTCATGAGGAGAAATTAAGGCAGGTGACCAAAAGCTTTGTCAAAGAGGTAGGTTTTAAGGAGCGTCTTAAAGGAGGAAAGAGAGGTAGAGCGGCGGAGAGATTTAGGCAGGGAATTCCAGAGCTTAGGGCCTAGGCAACAGAAGGCACGGCCACCAATGGTTGTGCGATTATAATCAGGGATGCTCAAGAGGGCAGAATTAGAGGAGCACGGATATCTCGGGGTGGGGGGGGGGTGGTGGTTGGGGTTGTGAGGCAGTTGGGATTGTGGGGCTGAAGACGATTACAGAGATAGGGAAGGATGAGGCCATGGAGGGATTTGAAAACAAGGATGAGAATTTTGAAATCGAGGCATTGCTTAACCAGGAGCCAATGTAGGTCAGCGAGCTTGCGGTGATGGGTGAACGGGATTTGGTGCGAACACGGGCAGCCGAGTTTTGGATGACCTCAAGTTTATGTAGGGTAGAATGTGGAAGGCCAGCCAGGAGTGCGTTGGAATAGTCAAGTCTAGAGGTAATAAAGGCGCGGATGAGGGTGTCAGCAGCGGATGAGCTGAGACGGGTGATGTTACGGAGGTGGAAATAGTCGTTCTTAGTTATGCTGTGGATATGTGGTGTGAAGCTCATTTCAGGGTCAAATATGACGTCACGGACACTGCCCGCACCAGACCCGCCGAGGTAGGCAAAATTCCGGCCAGGAAGTTATTCTATTGGTGTAAAGGAGGGAGGATAAAACAAAAATAAAAATAGAAAGATTGCAAGATTGAAAGAGAGAAAAAATTAAACTAGAAAGATTAGCTGACCTTGAACAGACCAGACTACAGCATTTTCTTCCCTGTGTTGGCTTTTTTTTATTCATTCACTTGATGTGAGTGTCACTGGCAAGGCCAACATTTATTGCCCATTCCTAATTGCCATTGAGAAGCCGCCTTCTTGAACCGCTGCAGTCCGTGTGGTGAAGGTACTCCCACAGTGCTGTTAGGGAGGAGGGTGTTCCTGGATTTTGACCCAGTGATGATGAAGGAACGGCGATATACTTCCAAGTCAGGATGGTGCGTGACTTGGAGGGGAACTTGGAGGTGGTGGTGTTCCCATGCGCCTGCTGCCCTTGTCCTTCTAGGTGGTAGAATTCACGGGTTTGGGAGGTGCTGTACTCACATCTCTGAGTCAGAAGATTATGGGTCAAGTCCCTCTCCAGAGAGTAGGGCACATAACCTAGGGTGACACTTCAGTGCAGTACTGAAGGAGTGCTGAACTATTGGAGATGCCGTCTTTCAGCTGAGGTGTTCAACTGGGCCCCATCCACCTTTTCAAATGGATGCAAAAGATCTCTTGCCACTTTTCAAAGAAGAGTAGGTGAATTTTCCTGGATTTATCTCTCAATAAACACCACCAAAATTTAACTAATTGCAGTTTGTGTGCAAATTGGCTGAGTACTATCAAATTTAGCTCCTCACAAAATTATTTTAATTTAATATTGTATAATTTTTTTTAAAGGGCTGGTAAGTTTAAATTACATTCTATGCTGCAAACAGATTTTGCTACAAGGCATAGCATTTTAGTTTTTATCCCCTCTGTTTTCCACAGCATATGTATTTTCCCAGCACCCCACAAGAGGTACATGGACTGATTTAATGTGCTGCTCTTGAAGCTACTACTTTTATTTTAAAGGTCTCTGCCTCTCCTAATCTCTGCACTGCTCATTTCCCTGTACATCTCTTTTAACTATTCAAAAAAGTTATTAAAAAAAAAATCTTTTTTTAATTCATTGATGGGATGTGGGCATCGCTGGCTAGGCCTGCATTTAGTGCCCGTCCATCGGAGCTGATCGAGCGTGGTCAAAGCTTCGATGCTGGGGATGTTGGCCTGAGCGAGAACACTGACGTTGGTGCGCCTATCCTGCCAATGGATTTGCAGGATCTTGCGGAGGCAGCGTTGGTGGTACCTCTCCAGTGCTTTGAGGTGCCTGCTGTACATGGTCCATGTCTCTGAAGCATACAGGAGGGCAGGTATCACTACTGCTCTGTAGACCATGAGCTTGGTTTGAGGTCTTGGTCTTCAAACACTCTCTTCCTCAGGCTCCACTGGCACACTGAAGGCGGTGTTGGACTTTGTCATCGACATCTGCCCTTGTTGACAGTAGGCTCCCGAGGTATGGAAAGTGGTCCACGTTGTCCAAGGCCTCATCATGGATTTTGATCATCGGGGAGCAGTACTGTGTGGCGGGGGCAGGTTGGTAGAGGAACTTTGTCTTACGGATGTTTAGTGTAAGGCCCATTCTCGTACGCTTCGGTGAAGGAGTTGACGATGGTTTGGAGTTCGACCTCTGAGTGTGCGCAGACGCAAGCATCGTCTGCACACTGTAATTACCTCCCAAAGAAAAACAATTTCTGTGACAACTTTAACAATCATGATATCATAGAAACAGAACGATTTTATTAATTGCTTTTCTTTATTCTCTTTTCCTCCTCCTTTGTCTGTGTTTCTTTGCCCAGAGGGCAATCTGCTCTGACCCTCTGCTAAATCAACTGTTGAGCACTGTGAAGGACAATTTGTTCACTGATTTTCCCTTATCCTAGTACGGAAGTCCTTCATGTTCTGTGTCTCTCCACTCAATGGACTGAGTGATATAAGAAAAATGACCATGTGAGACTGGGTCTTGTGAAAACATTGGCCGGGATACTCTTCAGACATGTGAGGACAATTCTATGGACTGAGTTTTAAAAAAAAGGGCGCCTTTCTGCCCTCATATATGTGACTGGAAATAAGTCGAATGAATCATACCAAATTAAATGGAGGTTCGGATTATGGGGGAGAAATTCAGTTGTTAGCGCCAGCCGCTAGCGCCTTAAGAGGGCGATAAGTGGGGCGCGAAGCGGCTAGCGCCCGGGCGCGGCGCGAACTGTGCCTCTCGCGAAATTGAGCGGACATTTAGCGGCGGCGCAAAACCACAACACCCACTCAGCTGCGCGCGCAGATCCTGACGTCATTTCATGGTGCAACACCCTTGGTGCGCCCTGAACCGGAACTTCAGTGGCGCCCCCCTTTCCGCCTGGCACTCGCAGCGACTGGTTGAGTGGAACGGTTCCCAGTCGCTGAGGGGGCACTATTTAAAGGGGGCTCTTCCTGCCTTCTTAGTGGTAGCCATTTTTGGACCACTCCTGTGTGAGAGAGAGAGAGAGATTTGCAGAGACAAAGGGAGAGAGCTTTCTGCATTGACTCCGTGCTCGCACAGGTACTTCTGGCTTCAGCCCAGAGCTTTGCAGTTGGATTGATTTTTCAGTGCCATAGCCTTGAGTGGCCACATATAATGGGGGCTGCAATGGGTGGAAACGTTGGGTTTCTCCATTGCATTGAGAGGGCTCAGAGACGCCGAGAGAGAGTGCCAATCATGGCCAGACGGAGGAGGGCCAACAGGCGTCGGCACAGGAGGCCTTACCCTCCCAGGGTATACCGCCAGCAGTTCTCATACCTCAACATGTCTGAGGAGCAGTGTATTCGGAGGCTTCGATTCAGAAGGGAGGTGGTCACTGAGATCTGCCACCTGCTTCAGACAGATCTGCAGCCTCAGCTAAGGAGCAGGACATCTCTGTCGGTGGCAGTGAAGGTGACAGTGGCTCTCAACTTCTATGCCACCGGCTCCTTCCAATCTGCTACTGGGGACATTGCCAATGTATCCCAGTTCGCGGTGCATTGCTGCATCCACCAAGTCACGAATGCCCTCTTCAAAAGGAGACGTCAGTACATTTCCTACCCCATGACCCTGGACAAGCAGCAGGAGCGCGCAATGGGATTTGCAAGGATAGCGGGCTTCCCCATGGTCCAGGGCGCCATTGACTGCACGCATGTGGCTTTGCGGGCGCCTCTAGAGAATGCCGAGGATTACCGCAACCGGAAGGGGTTCCATTCGTTGAAAGTGCAGTTGGTGTGTGACCACAGATAGCTGATGCTAGCTGTCAATGCCCGCTTTCCAGGCAGCAGCCACGACGCCTTCATCCTGCGCCAGACTTCTGTGGCAGACCTTTTCAAAGCCCCGGCTCACCCAGGAGGCTGGCTTCTCGGGGACAAGGGCTATCCTTTGTGCACCTGGCTGATGACCCCGCTCCGTGCGCTCAGCACCCCTGCTGAAGAGTGATACAATGACAGCCATCAAGCGACCAGGAACATCATTGAGCACATAATCAGCGTGCTAAAGCAACGGTTCCGCTGTCTGGACCATTCCGCACTCGCCTGAGTGAGTCTCCCATTTCGTTGTAGTGTGCTGCATGCTGCACAACCTGGCTATCCTCAGGACTCAGCCACCGCCAGCAGATATTGGAAGACCACCAGGGGAGGAGGAGGAGCACCAAGACGGGAGGGAGGTACAAAGTGCAAGGGCCGTCCGTCAATGGCTTATTGCAAGTCGGTTCTAGGCCCCCTCTGAGGGAATGGCTTGTGCCATTGAAAGAACATGAATGGAACTGGTCCGCAAACCCTTAGCCGGTCAAGGCAACAAATAGTTCAAAGTGCAAACATGCACAACCTGAATAAAGACAATTATTTATTTAACAAACTCTGTGCCCTTCCCGCATGACAAACAAATACAGAGAAACCCCCCAAAAAACAGGCAGACACATAACTGGCTCTCTCAACCTGGAGACAATGAACAAAAGAGTTAACCAAAAATGACCATGATCCTCGGCCTTCACAAAAAAACCACAGCATTTTGCCACCCCCCCTACTTTTTGGCCTGCGAGGGTGATCTGCTTCGCTTGCGAGATTGGCCCCTTCCCACCCTGCAGCTCCTCTGCAATGGGACCCCAGTGGCTGCAGCAAGGCTGGGGGAAGGCTGCTGAGTGTCAGACAGTGAGTCGGCAGATGCCCTTAGGGGACGGCCTGGACCAGCTCGGGGCCTGGAGGGCCCGGCTGCTGACTGCTCCAACTCTGCTTGGGCGGCAGCAGTCTGTCGTACGGGTGGTGGCAGCTGCAGTGGAGGAGTGACAGTGTTGGCAGCAAGAATGCTACCAACCTGACAGAGCACAGGCACTCCCTGGTCGGACGAGACACTGGCACTCGCACGGGGCAGCACTGAAGCATGCGCAGCAATCTGCTGAAGCACAGACTGCTGGCCTGCTGCGGCGCGGCGAGGGCCCCGGCGAATCCTGCCCGATCCAGCGAGGGTGGCAGCAGTCAGTGCTCGTGTGGCCCTAATCTGTGTCTGCATCAGACCAGCCACTGACTGCTTGGCACGACTAAGCACTTGCGTGGAAGCCGCCTGTGCTGCACCGAAGTCCTGCAGACTCCTTGCCTGTGCTGCACCGAAGTCCTGCAGACTCCTTGCCTGTGCTGCACCGAAGTCCTGCAGACTCCTTGGCTGTGCTGCCCCGAATTCCTGTACACTCCTTGCCAGTGACTCTATGGAGTCAGGCATCCTTGCCACTGCAGCCATGAGCTCAGTGTGCCTGTGCTCCGCCTGGGCGCCCATTTCAGCGAGGAGCCGCACCTCCTCTGCGCTCACTGTAGCAGGACTGCAGGCCAGACTCTCCTCCCGGGGAGAAGGCCGCCGAGCTTCCCTACACCACCCCCACCTGCTGCAGCCCGCTGGGCCCCGGAGCTTCACCCTCCTCAGACCCTTCCCCCCTGCTCCCCTCCAGGGAAGACGTGTCCCCATTATGGCCATGGGCTGCCTCGACTGAGGGTGGCACTGATGGTCCGGCTTCCTCTTCCTCCTCCTCGCCTTCAGAATCACTCACAGTGGCAGCTTGAGGGCCTGCCTCCTCGCCTGGGGAATCAGCATCTGAAAGCAGGGAGGTACAAGAGTTGCTTTAGTGTGAGGACAGGGCGGCAGCGAGGGAGGCATGAGTGCTGCAATGCACTGCATTGGTTCGAGAGTGGCAAAGGATGTTGGCGTGAGGCACAAGTGGAAAGAGAGAGGTCAAAAAGGTGATGACCTTACCATTGCTGTCCAGAACGGGGTCGGCATCTCCAGTGGCGGCGGGGCCAATCATCCGGCCTGCCATAATCCGTTCCACTCGCTGCTCCAGATCGCTGAGGTCTTTAAGTTCAGGACGGCCTCCCCCGGTCCGTTGCTGCTGCCTCCTATTGTGCGCCAGCTTGCCCTGCAAGAGAAAGGACGGGCTCTCAGTACAGTGTGAAGCCCTGATCTTGGCTGCACTGCCTCCCATGGTGGAATAGCCCTTACAGTGTCCAGCCCTGATCTTGGCTGCACTGCCTCCCATGGTGGAATAGCCCTTACAGTGTCAAGCCCTGATCTTGGCTGCACTGCCTCCCATGGTGGAATAGTGTGTAAAGTGGTGAATGTGCATGTGAGTTTCATGAGAGGCCCATAGGTGTTGGATGAGGGCTGAGCATTGGGGCTTTCAGGACCCTTTGGCCATAAAGTGAGGTGCACATGCAGGGATTAAGAGGATACTGGAAAGCGTACTCACCCTGACAACCCAAGTGAGGTCGTTGAACTTCTTCCTGCATTGCGTTGGGGTCCTAGGTACCATGCTGCTGGAGGTCACTCTGTGTGCCACCTCCCTCCAAGCTTTTCGATATTCGTTGGGCAGCAGCCTCCTGCCACTGTCCGGAAACAGGATAGGTCGCCTGCGCTCCACTGCGCCAACCAGAACCTTCAGGGCCCCCTCACTGAAGCGCTGCGCTCGCTCCCTGGCCCTCTCCATGGTCGTAGGCGTTACAATGTCGCAGCAGGTCTGTCCAGGCCGAGAATCAGGGCTCCAATGTGCAGGGCGTGGCTGCAAGCCAAATCGACCCTCCCCCTTTAAGAGGTGACCGGCGCCAGCGTGTCTGCCTGCAATCGCTAACTGGCCGCACCTGTGCTGCGCCCGCCCTCGGTGGTAGCGCCTCGCCTCTCCGGCTTAGCGCCTTAGGATAGTCGTGCAGAGCCTGCTTTAGCGCAGCAAGAACCTCTTGGGGCGAAGCAACTCAATTTCGCTGAAGGTGGCACTAATTTGCGCCGGGCGCTAAATTTAGCGCACGCTCGATTGTAGCACCCCAAACATGGCGATACTGAATTTCTAGGCCTATAAACCTTACCTGTATTGCATGAAAGCCTCTTCATTGCTGTTGTCTTTTCCATTTTGATTTCTTTTTTTCCCCCCATGGGTCGACTTGTTTGTATGGGAGAGCGGTTGACAAAAATGGAACTGTTTCTGATGTTTGCCAGCTTGATTCAGTCCTTTGTATTTCAGATGCCAGAAGATGTAGCTAATCATCAATGGAGGGCAAATTTGGCCTTGCATTGGCTCCTAATCCACCTTTCAAAACGTTAATGGAACTGTCTGGCCAATGATGGGAATTCTTGGAAACAGATCTGTTAGTATGAGAAAGTGGATATTTCAGCATTTTAATATGAAATATTACTGAAGTGATGAGAGCACCAAGGGGCATTACAAAGAATCTGCATAAATTAAACTGGCCAAAATATTTGACACATTGCCTCCCAAAGCTAAAGGACTTGTATTAGTTTGCAGTGTTAATCCCTCTACACTGGATTTCTAGAAGTCTGTGGACCAAAATATTCATTTCAGAAATTTGTTGACTTACAATGTAGTCTTTTAATGGTTTTTTTCAAACCAGTTACCCCTTATCTGTAAACAGTCCTTCTCCTGCAGTGATTTCTCCTCTTACCCCACATCATCACCTTCAATGTGTGTGGTCCTCTCCTATTCCCCATGTTGCCTCTCAGTGACATAATCCTATAATCATGGGGGCAGCTTCCATATATAAGCTGATGATGCCTCTCCACTACCATCCTAGGCACCATGACTGCTGCTGGACTGTCGGATTAACTCTCCCTCCAGTTAAACATTGCCAAGATCAACACCATCCTGTTCGGTTCTCGCCAGAAACTGCACTCTCTTTCCCAATTCCACCTTCCGCCCCATCTGCTCAGTCAGTCTGAGCACAATGGTGCGCAATCTCGACCTCCAGCTCGACTTTGAGCTGAGCTTCAAACCCCACATCCAGTTCATCACCAAGACTTTGGGATTCATTTTCAACTTGCTGCGCAGACTAGCGTTGTAGATCAGCCGCCTGTTATAGAAACTGTCTGATTTTCATTTCCATCAATTTCAATGGGACAACAATTGGAGGGTTTCTATAAACGGAAGGCTGATTCGCTGCCCCGGGTAACTGCCCGGGCGCAAGATGAAAATCTATCCCCTTCTATTTCTACCTTCAAAACATCACCAATCTTTGTCCCTGCTTCACCCGATGGGTGCTAACACATTTATCCCTGCCTTTGTCTCCTCCAAACTCACAGTTTACAATGTCTACCTGGATGACCTCCTGAGGTCCATCCTATACAAACTCAACTGTTCCAATCCATGCTAAATTTAGTACACTCATCATTTGTCAAGCTCCACTGTGTCTCCCCACCCCCCATTAGCCCCTCCCTCCCAGTGCATTGATTTCAGAATTGTCATCCCAAATCCCCCCATGGCCTTACCCCACCCTACCTCTGCAACCTGCTCCAGCCCTATGTCCCAGCTCATACCCTCCACCATTTTCGGTTTGCATTTCTGTGTACCCCCCTCTGCCTCTCCTCCACCATCAGTGGTACAGCCTTCAGCCATCTTGGCCTTCAATCAGGAGTTCTGCTTTTAAACCCCTCCTCCTTTCTGCTTCTCTCCTCATCTTCAGTCACCTCCTCAAAATCTACCTCTCCAACGGTTAACTCTACCACCTTTCTTCCACTTCCCACTCATTGTCTGTTCCACCCTCACCTTTGTGAAATGACTTGGGATATTTCACTATGATGAAAGTGCAAATTGTTATTGTAATTACAGAGTAATTAGTTAACGGCATTCAATGAAGGCCTGCATTGGGACTAGTCTATGAATCTCAAACTCTAAACCCTGCTCAAATATGGTACCATAATCTGGATGTACTCGTTTGAGCAACCCATAAACAAATAAACTGTAACTTAACTTAAAACATTAAAGGAAACTTAACAAATTAAATTAAAATTTGGTTGGCCAGGGTGATGATGCACTTCAGTCCCTGCGGTGCCCACCGGTCGCGGAAGGCCTCGAGCGTGCCGGCGGACACGGCGTGCTCCATCTCCAGGCATAATCTGGGTACCTGTAGCACCAAAGCTTCACATGTGGCAAATGAACAGCTAAAATAAAATTATGAGGGACCTAGATAGGTCCTTCCTATCCACTCTATTTCCCCTACCAGAGAGGTCAATAACCAGGGGGCATAGATTTAAAGTAATTGGTAGAAGGATTGGAGGGGTGTTAATGCAAACTCTTTTCACCCGGGAGGGTAATGCGGGTCTGGAACTCACTGCCTGAAAGGGTGGTAGAGGCAGAAACCCTTATCGCATTTAAAAAGTACTTGGATATGCCCTTGAAGTGCGGTAACCTACAGGGCTACGGACCAAGAGCTGGAAAGTGGGATTAGGCTGGATGGCTCTTTTTCAGCTGGCATAGACACGATGGACCGAATGGCCTCCTTCTGTGCCATAAATTTCTATGATTCTATGTCATTTTTATTGCATCGAAACATCTCAGGCACTGCTGCAGGTATTTTTAAAGATATTTTTGAGTGGTCTAGATGTAACTATCTGCAATTCCCTCCCTAATCCCCTTTACTTTCCTTTAAGGTGCTCCTTAAACCCGTCTCTTTGAGCAAGCTTTGACTTAATCCTCTTGATATCTTCTTCTTTGGCTTGGTGTCAATTATTTTATTATCTTTGGATTGTTTTGGGACGTTTTGTACCTTGAAAGCACAATACAAATGCAAGCTGTTGCTGATGACAGGACAACGAGACCCTCACCTTTCACCCTGTACAATGACTGATGGGTCGGTAGCTCGGCCCCATAGGATGATTGACAGGGCGGGGAGCTCCGCCCCATAGGATGATTGACAGAGCAGGGAGCTCCGCCCCATATGATTGACAGAGCAGTGAGCTCCGCCCCATACCATGATTGACAGAGCGGGGAGCTCCTCCCCATACGATGATTGGCAGAACGGAGAGCTCCACCCCATAGGATGATTGGCAGAACGGGGAGCTCCTCCCCAAACAATAATTGACAGGACGGGGAGCTCCGCCCGATAGGATGATTGACAGGGCGGGGAGCTCCGCCCCATAGGATGATTGACAAGGCGGGAAGCCCCGCCCCATAGGATGATTGACAGAACGGGGAGCTCCTCCCCCAAACGATAATTGACGGCGGGGAGCTCCCCCCCAAACGATAATTGACAGGGCGGGGAGCTCCGCCCCAAACGATGATTGACAGGGCGGGAGCTCCTCCCCATAAGATGATTGACAGAACGGAAAGCACCTCACCATACGATGATTGACAGGGCGGGGCTACGATAATTGAATGCTCTTGTGCAATGCTTGACAGGGGCGGGGAAGCGCCTCCTCAATATTGACGGCCGTCTCAACAGCTGCAGCCAAGTGGACTCCGCGCCGGGCATCATGGCGTTTGTCACCCACCAGTTCCTCCGCTCCATGTCGTCCACGAAGAGCCAGGCCATCAAACACATCGCGGTGATCGGCGGTGGCCTCATGGGCGCGGGCGTTGCGCAGGTAATGGGGTTTGGCATGGAGCAGCAAGCGAGCCCACTCTTTCCTTCACCGATCCTCCCCCCCCCCACACAACAGTGACTCGAGCCCTGAGTGACAGGTCAGCCCGCGCGCGAGGGAGGGGGGCGGGGTTGAACCCGCAGCCGCTGCTGGCGAGGCTGAGCAGGGCGCATGCGCGAGCCAGGTTGGCTTGGCGCTCGAAGCCGGGTTTGAATGCTAACGGCGTCATGGGCAACGTTCCAACGGAGCGGCGCGCGGCCCGTTGCCCCCAGCAACGCGGCTCGGTCCGGCCCGGCCTCCGCCAGATGCATCGATCAGGATTAATGTCTCCAATCAGTGCATTCTCCACACTTTTATAAACCCTGGCACGTTTTTATTTTCCTCTTTTTTGGGTGCACGGTACCTGCAGGAGGATATCAGCCTGTTGTATAGAAGATAGGAAATAACAACAGAAAATGCTGGAAAAACTCAGCAGGCCAGGCAACATCCATGGAGAGAAATTAGAGTCAACGTTTCGGGTCGAAACCCTTTTTCAAAACTGGAAAGATAGGAGCAGGAGTAGGCCATTCGGCCCCTCGAGCCTGCTCCGCCATTCAATGAGATCATGACTGATCATCCAAATTCAGTACCCTGTCCCTGCTTTCTCCCCATACCCCTTGATCCCTTTAGCCTTAAGAAATATATCTAACTAGGGCAGGTTGAAGAATTAGCATTTGCATTCCCAGGATGTGAGCTAGCAAGGCCGGCATTTGTTGCCCATCCCGAGTTGCCCTTGAGAAGATGATGATGGTGGTGGGCCACCTTCTTCTTGAACTGACACAGTGCTGTTGGGGAGGGAGTTCCAGGCTTCTGACCCAGTCACCGTGGAGGGGAAAAAAGAAAGACTTGTGTTTCTAGAGCGCCTTTCACCACCCAAAGCGCTTTACAGCCAATGAAGTAGTCTTTTTGAAGTGTCACTGTTGTAATGTAGGAAACATGGCAGCCAATTTGCGCACAGCAAGCTCCCACAAACAGCAATGTGATAATGACCAGATAATCTGCTTTTTTTTTAAATTAGTGGTGTTGGCTAGGACACCGGGGAGAATTCCCCTGCTCTTCTTTGAAATAGTGCCATGGGATCTTTTACGTCCACCTGAGACAGAGCAGGCGGGGCCTCTGTTTAACAGCTCAACCGAAAGACGGCACCTCTGACACTGCAGCGCTCCCTCAGTACTGCACTGGAGTGTCAGCCTGGATTTTTGTGTTCAAGTCTCTGGAGTGGGACTTGAACATAAGAAATAGGAGTAGGAGTCGGCCATTTGGCTGATCTACCTCATCTCCAATTTCCTGAACTATCCCCATATCCCTTGATTCCCTTAATATTCAAAAATCTATCGATCTCTGTCTTGAATATATACTCGATGACTGAGCCTCCACAGCCCTCTGGGTAGAGAATTCCAAAGATTCACCACCCTCTGAGTGAAGAAATTTCTCCTCATCTCAGTCCTAAATGGCCGACCCCTTACTCTGAGACTGTGACCCCTGGTTCTAGACTCCCCAGCCAGGGGAAACATCCTCCCTGCATCTACCCTGTCAAGCCCTGTAAGAATTTTGTATGTTTCAATGAGATCACCTCGCATTCTTCTAAACGCTAGAGAATATAGGCCTAGTCTACTCAATCTGTCCTCATAGGACAATCCCCCCATCCCAGGAATCAGTCTGGTGAACCTTCGTTGCACTCCCTCTATGGCAAGTATATCCTTCCTTAGGTAAAGAGACGAAAACTGTACACAATACTCCAGGTGTGGTCTCGCAACTTTCTGAATCAGAGGTGAGAAATGCTACCAACTGGGCCACAGCTGACACGATAAAGGAATCGTGATATACATCCCAAGTCAGGATGGTGCGTGACTTGGAGGTGGTGGTGTTCCCATGCACCGGCTGCCCTTGTCCTTCTAGCTGATAGAGGTTGTGGGTTTGGGAGGTGCTGTCGGAGAAGCCTTGGTGACTTGCTGCAGTCCTGTAGATGGTACACACTGCAGACACGGTGCGCCGGTGGTGGAGGGAATGGATGTTTAAGCTGGTGGATAGGGTGCCAGTCAAACGGACTGCTTTATCCTGGATGGTGTCAAGCTGCCTTCATCTTCTCTGGGCATCCCAAAGTGCTTCACAGCCAATCTCTGAAGAGCAGTTGCTGTTATGAAGGCAAATAATGTAGCCAATTTTTAAAAAAATATTTGCTCTTGGGATGTGGGCAAGCAACATTTATTTCCCATCCCTGGTTGCCGTGAGGGCATCAAGGGTCAACCATGTTAGTATGGGACTGGAGTCAGGTGTAGGCCAGACTAGGTAGAGGGGGCAGGTTTTGTCCTGCAGGATATAAGTGAACCAATTGGGCTTTAACCATGTTTCAACTTTCAAGTTTCCAGATGCATTGAATTTAGTTTCTCAAATTGCTATGATGCAATTTAAACTTGTAGCCTCTTCGTTGCTAGTCTCATACTATAATTCAAGACAGGGATCGCTAGATTTTTGGATACTAAGGGAATCGGGGGATAGGGCGGGAAAGTGGAGATGAGGTAGAAGATCTGCCATGATCTTATTGAATGGCAGAGCAGGCTCAAAGTGTCAAATGGCCTACTCCTGCGCCTATTATGTTCTTATGATCTTATAACTACTAAACTTGCACACAGCAAGGTATCAGGAGATTAAGTGACCAGTTAATGTTGGCCACAGCATTGAAAGAACTCCCCTGCTCTTCGAATAGTGCCATGGGCTCCTTTACATCCACCTGAACAGACAGGCGGGGCCTCCATTTAATGTCTCATCTGCAAGACGGCGCCTCTAATATTTCAGCTCTCCCCCCAGTTCCACGCTAACGTTTAGATTGTGTGCTCAAGTCTCTGGAATGGGGCTTAAACCCACAACCACCTGACTACGAGGGGAGAGTGCTACCAACTGAGCCAAACTGACATTAAAGTGTTAAGTTTTTAAACCCCCTTCTCAAAAAAAAAGTGCCATTTGCGAGCCTCAAGCGAAAAGTTCACTGTGTCATTTGCTTTTTTACAACTTGCAAAATATTAAAGTTAAGCTAGAGAATAGCAAAAAACAGTGGATAATAATTGTATAGCGCACCCTAAAGCTGTTGTTTGAGTTCAGATGAAGCACGTTACAAATATAATGACATTAGAATAACTCATTCCTTTTTGTAAAGAGTTTAACTGGCCCTTGAGTTCAAAGTTTGCCTGTTGGCAAATTAATTAATAACGAAATCTTTTTTTTAAAACTCTGAAGAGTTTATTTAACCTTTGGTTATGGATCGCCTGTGTGATTGCTCATGAGAGAACTTTTTGTAATATTTAGAAATGTGAAAATTTTGTAAAATTTGACCTGTTTTTGTAATTTGTTACTTGCCCTTATTGATTTATGCTTGTTCCCCTTTTCTGAATTTCTGTTTTCTTCTTTTACTTTAACCTTTCTAGTATCTAGTTTTGGTAATTAAGTCTTTTGTCGTCATCTTGTACCTTTGTTGTCCCTGGATTGTGGTGCTAGCCCGTTTTCAGCATTGCTTAATACAGCTGATAGCATGCCAGAATTACTGGGAGCCAGGGGAGGGGGGACATAACCAAAATAGTTGTGAGGGGTGCAGTGAGTGAAAAGAGGCGGAGGGATAATAGCTGGAAACTGGGCTGGGCTGGAGGGCACTTGAACTAGTACTGATCATGGGAATTGAGAGCAGCATGTAACCAGAGTTGCTGCTGGTTGGTATGGTCCTGAATTAGTTGGTATGGGTCCATGAAGATTCCACAAAGTTTGACCAGATTTTGATATTTCCCAGTCTTTCTCATGTCAACAACAACAACGTGTATTTATATAGCGCCTTTTAATGTAGTAAAACGCCCCAAGGCGCTTCATAAGAGTATTATAAGACAAAAAATTTGACACCGAGCCACATAAGGAGAAATTAGGGCAGGTGACCAAAAGCTTGGTCAAAGAGGTGGGTTTTAAGGAGCGTCTTAAAGGAGGAAAGAGAGGTTAAGGCAGGGAATTCCAGAGCTTAGGGCCTAGGCACGGCCACCAATGGTTTAGCAATTATAATCAGGGATGCTCAAGAGGGCAGAATTAGAAGAGCACAGATCTCGGGGGGGGTGGGGGGTTGTGGGCACTGGAGGAGATTACAGAGATAGGGAGGGGCGAGGAGGCCATGGAGGGATTTGAAAACAAGGATGAGAATTTTGAAATCGAGGCATTGCTTAACTGGGAGCCAATGCAGGTCAGTGAGTACAGGGGTGATGGGTGAACAGGACTTGGCACCAGTTAGGACACAGGCAGCCAAGTTTTGGATGACCTCAAGTTTACGTAGGGTAGAATGTGGGAGGCCAGCCAGGAGTGCGTTGGAATAGTCAAGTCTAGAGGTAACAAAGGCATGGATGAGGGTTTCAGCAGCGGATGAGCTGAGGCAAGGGCAGAGACAGGCGATGTTACGGAGGTGGAAATAGGCGGTCTTATTGATGGTGCGAATATGTGGTCGGAAGCTCATTTCAGGGTCAAATATGACACCGAGGTTGCAAACAGTTTGGTTCAGCCTCAGACAGATGTTAGGGAGAGGGATGGCTTTGGCCTTCCCAATATTTAATTGGAGAATATTTCTGCTCATCCAGAACTGGATGCCGGACAAACAGTCTGACAATTTAGAGACCATGGAGGGGTCGAGAGAAGTGGTGGTAAGGTAGAGCTGGGTGTCGTCAGCGTACATGTGGAAACTGATGCTGTGTTTTCGGATGATGTCGCCAAGAGGCAGCATGTAGATGAGAAATAGGAGGGGGCCAAGGATAGATCCTTGGGGGACACCAGAGGTAATGATGCAGGAGCAGGAAGAGAAACCATTGCAGGTGATTCTTTGGCTATGAATAGATAGATAAGAATGGAACCAGGCGAGTGCAGTCCCACCCAGCTGGACAACGGTGGAGAGGCGTTGGAGAAGGATGGAGTGGGCAACTGTGTCACAGGCTGCAGACAAGTTAAGAAGGATGAGGAGGAATAGTTTACCTTTGTCACAGTCACAAAGGATGTCATTTGTGACTTTGATGAGAGCCGTTTCGGTACAGTGGCGGGGCGGAAACCTGATTGGAAGGATTCAAACATGGAGTTGTGGGAAAGATGGGCACGGATTTGGGAGGCGACAACGCATTCAATGACTTTGGAGAGGAAAGGGAGGTTGTACATGGGGCAGTAGTTTGCAAGGCTGGAGGGGTCGAGGGTTGGTTTTTTGAGGAGAGGGGTGATGACGGCAGATTTGAGGGAGTGGGAGGCAGTACCTGAGGGGAGAGAACCATTAACAATGTCAGCTAACGTGGGAGCCAGAAAAGGAAGTTGGGCAGTCAGCAGTTTGGTGGGAATAGGGTCGAGAGAGCAGGAAGTGGGTCTCATGGACAAGATGAGCGGAGAGGTCATGAGGGGAGATCGGAGAGAAACTGGGCGGGCTTAACAAGGTCAATCAGGGGCAAATCCCGCTGGTTGGCCAGAAGATGATGGAGGCGGGACTGAGACCCGACAAGCAGCAGTCCCGCCTCCAACCTCCTCTCCATTCACAAAATCCAGCCCTTTGAGTCCTCGGCACAACTTGCTTTCCCACCCATCTTTGTATCATCCGCAAACTTGGCTACATTACACTCGGTCCCTTCATCCAAGTCATTAATGTAGATTGTAAATAGTTGAGGCCCCAGCACCGATCCCTGTGGCGCCCCACCCCACTGTTTGTCAACCGGAAAATGACCCATTTATCCCGACTCTCTGCTTTCTGTTAGTTAAGGGGTTTAAGAAGATGGTTAGCAGAGGAGAATAGAAGCCAGGGTTTATTTTTGCATTCCAGAATGATTCTGGAATAGTGAACAATTTTGGCAGACGAGAGCAGGACCCGATAATGCATTATGTGGTCCAGCCAGACCTGACGGTGAATGGCTGAACCAGTTGTCCGCTATATCCGCTCAAGTCTGCGTACCTTGGACTTAAGGGAACCACCAGGGTGAGAGAGAGTAATTGTTTTCATAGGGACTAGGGCATCAAAGGTAGTGGTGAGGGTGTGGTTGAGAAGATCGGTAGCTGCAGAATGGTATGTTGGCCTTCGTAGCAAGAGGGTTCGAGTACAAGAACAAGGATGTCTTGCTGCAGTTGTACAGGGCCTTGGTGAGACCGCACCTTGAGTATTGTGTGCAGTTTTGGTCACCTTACCTGAGGAAGGACGTTCTTGCCATGGAGGGAGTGCAGCGAAGATTCACCAGGCTGATACCTGGGATGGCAGGAATGATGTACGAGGAGAGATTGTGTCGATTGGGCTTATACTCACTGGAGTTTAGAAGATTGAGAGGGGATCTCATCGAAACCTATAAAATTCTGTCAGGTCTGGACAGACTAGATGCAGGAAGGATGTTTCTGATGGCGGGGAGTCCAGAACCAGGGGTCATAGTCTAAGGATAAGGGGTAAGCCATTTAGGACTGAAATGAGGAGGAATTTCTTCACCCAGAGAATGGTGAACCTGTGGAATTCTCTGCCACACAGGGCGGTGGAGGCCAGTTCATTAAATATATTCAAGAAAGAGTTGGATATATTTCTTGAGGCTAAAGGGATCAAGGGATATGGGGAGAAGGCAGGGACAGGGTACTGAATTTGGATGATCAGCCATGATCTCATTGAATGGCGGAGCAGGCTCGAAGGGCCGAATGGCCTACTCCTGCTCCTATCTTCTATGTTTCTATGTTTTCTATGAAATGTTGTGGTGAATGGAGGACCAAAGGCTGGACAGCTAGGATTTCGTAAGTGCAGTTGTGAGAGAGTTGGGAGAGTTTTTTTTCCCAGGGGGCGGACACAGAAGGAAGTAGGGTTGAGGGGGGGGGGATGGGGTGTGGAAGGGGGATGTGGGTGGAGAGCGATACCAGGAAGTGGTCAGAGATGGCCTTATCTGCAAGGTCGAGGAAGTGGCCGTGAATATGGGTTGGGGCGTTTACATGGAGGGAGAGATTAAGGGAGGATAGGAGGGTAGTGAACTCAGAGGAGAGAGAGCACGATAAATTGAGATGGAGGTTGAAATCATAGAGAATGAGAAGTCGCTCGGTGCAAAACGCCTTCATTCTTTTTCTTCCTTGGGCCCCCTCTCCATCCCTGGCATGTCGTTGCTCATATTTACTCAGCACCTCCACATAGAACACACACTTCGAAAGAAGGCTCGCCATATGGCGGAAATCTTAGGGCTCCTGTTTCATAATCTACCATTTGATGCATTGATGAACTGCCAGAAATGTGCCAGGTCTCGGGATGTATGCATAAAATTGTATTAAGGGTCAAATGGCCCAATTTCTTTTCTCCTTTTTGAAAATACAAGTTTAATCAAATTAGTTTTGCTATTTTTGGACCCCAGGCAAGCAGTCACCTATTTGGAAAAAGAGGTGCAGAGGGAAATCAAAAACAAAAGGGAGATGGTACTTTTTTTAAAAAAAACAGACGGCAATGGCTTTACTGATGGTTCAGAAGTGGTCGCTGCCTCTGAGCCATTCCACAAGGTCTGGAGTACATAAGAAATAGGAGCAGGAGTAGGCCATATGGCCCATCGAGTGTGCTCCGCTATGCAACAAGATCATGGCTGAACTTCTACATCAACTTCACTTTCCCGCACTATTCCCATATTGCTTGATTCCCTTAGTCAGCAAAAATCTATCGATCTCAGTCTTGAATATGCTCATAAACTGAACATCCACAGCCCTCTTGGGTATAGAATTCCAAAGATTCACAACCCTCTGAGTGAAGAAGTTTCTCCTCATCTCAGTCTTAAATGGCCGACCCTTTATCCTGAGACTATGCCCCCTAGTTCTAGACTCTCAAGCCAGGGGAAACAGCCTCTCAGCATCTACCCTGTCAAGCCCTCTTAAAATTTTATAAGTTTATACGTTTCATTGAGATCAACTCTCATTCTTCTAAACTCCAGAGAATATCACAGAAACCCCACAGTGCAGATAGAGGCCATTTCGGCCCATCGAGCCTGCACCGACACATATCCCACCCTATCCCCGTAACCCCACGTATTTAACCCCCCTAACACTAAGGGTCAATTTATCATAGCCAATCAACCTAACCCACACATCTTTGGACTGTGGGAGGAAACCGGAGCACCCGGAGGAAACCCACGCAAACACGGAGAGAATGTGCAAACTCCACACAGACAGTCACCCGAGGCCCGATTCGAACCCGGGTCCCTGGCGCTGTGAGGCAACAGTGCTAACCACTATGCCACCGTGCTGCCCGGTGTAGGCCCATTGTACTCAATCTCTCCTCATAGGACAGCCCTCTCATCCCAGGAATCAAACTAGTGAGCCTTCGTTGCACGCCCTCTAAGGCAAGTATATTCTTCCCTAGGTAAGGAGACCAAAACTGTGCACAGTACTCTAGGTGTACTCTCACCAAGGCCCTGTACAATTGCAGCAAGACTTCTTTACTCTTATACTCCAACCCCCTTGCAATAAAGCCTAACATACCGTTTGCCTTCCTAATTGCTTGTTATGCCTGCATGTTAACTTTCTGTGATTCGCATACAAGGACCCCCAAATCCCCTCCGAATACTAACATTTACTAGTCCCTCACCTTCTTCCTGATCTAAGCTAGCTGATCTCAGGCAGCACAGCACCAAGAGTTACAATTGGTCGCTCCTGAGTTTGGGAAGGAAGAGTTGGCCAACATTCCTGATCACTAACCAGCAACCCTGCTGGAAGTGCTTGTGCACAGACACCTAGTGAGGATAGGATTGAGCTTGGCAGTAATGCCCTTCACTGTCGGAAAACTCATTGTCACATTGTCAAAGTTTGCAGGTGAACAGTAGCCACTTGCATAAGTTACTGGACAGCGACCGGTACTTGTATAGGAGTGAGGAAGTTGATGCCTTCAGAAGAGGGGAGAAAATTGAACCAAAAATATCTAAAAGTTGATCGAATAACTGGATTGATTTATCCTTCTAAAGAGAGATGTTTGTTCCCTCTTGTTGGAGTGCTAATCTTTCAAAAATTGTTATATAAACACTTTAGATATTTTGGCCTTGACATAAATTTATTAAGCACCCTTCACAATCTCTGGCGTCCCAAAACGCTTCACAACCAATAAAGTATTTTTGAAGTGTAGTCGCTGTTGTAGTTTAGAGAAATGTGGCATCCAGTTTGCACAAAAAAAGATCCACCAAACGGCAATGAGATAATTGACCAGATAGTCTCTCTTTAGTGATGTTGATTGAGGGATAAATGTTAGCTGGGCAGATACCGACAAATACCTGATGCATTCTTTCGATTTTCCTCTCTCTCTTATGGTAGTAGAATAGCTAATCCATTCACTTCTGCTATTATTCTGTAGTGTAATTTCAAAGCCTTAGGGGGGAAAATTCGGTTGATTTGCACCTCCCATTAGCGCCCTAAGAGGGTGCTAATGGGGCGCAAAGCAACTAGCGCCTGGGCGCGGCGGCGCTAATGCCTCCCACGAAATTCAGCGGGAGGTTAGCGGCGGCGGTAACCGTTAGCACACTGTTGGATCTACAGTGTTTACTTTTAGTGCATAAAATATTAATCAGGGCTGTGATTTCTTGAGTCGTTCAATTCTATTGCCGCACAGTGTCCAGAATTCCAGTTTAAAAGAAATCCAATCCCAGTTTGAACTCTAATCTTATCACAAGTTGTTTACATTTTTGAATGTCTGACTACGTGTTTAATATTGCACAATATTGTAGTGCTAGATGTATGTTAAAGGGAAAAAAGCAAGCTCTGCACTTGCATAGCACATTATCACTTCTGTTGACATTATTTGGTAGTATTGGTTAAGGGAGGAATGATTGGCTCTAACACTGGGGGAACGTCTTGTTCTTCTTTAAAAAGTGTCACGGAATCTTTTTGTCCACGGAACAGGCATACAGTTGCTCAGTGCAATGTTTCATCTGAAGGACAGAAGCTTCAACAGTGCAGTACTCCCTCAGTGCTACATTAGAGTTTCAGCATAGGTTATGTGTGCAAATCCTAGAGTGGAACTTGAACCCACAATGTTCTGATTCCAAGGTGACAGTGTAGAATAACAATGGCACCAACTGGAATATTGCAAAAGTCCAGGATGAGTAAAGGCCATGTATTTGCCTCCTCAACCCTGACCCTCTAGCATTTCAGCTCACTCAGCCAAGCATTCAATTGCATTTTTAACTCCCTTAAGGTCTCATGTTAACTGATGGATCATTCCAAACATTTATGTTCCTTTCAGCAATTATTTTTTTTCTCTAAGATCTGTTTTCAATTTCCCCTTGTTGAATTTATGAAATTTCCCCTATTGGTCTATTTATATTTTTATATATTTAAAATCATGAAGGGTTTAGATAGAGTAAATAAAGAGAAACTGTTTCCAATAGCTGATGGGTCAATAAAGAGCGGGCACAGATTTAAGGTGATTGGCAAAAGAACCAGAGGCGACATGAGGAAAAACTTTTTTACGCAGCGAGTGCTTGGGATCTGGAATGCACTGCCCGATAGGGTGGTGGATACAGAGTCAATGGTAGCCTTCAAAAAGAATTGAATAAATACTTGAAGGAGAAAAAATTGCAGGAATGTGGGGCAAGAGCGGGGGAGTGGGACTAACTGGATTGCACTTCGAAATATCCAGCTCAGACCCGATGGGCCGAATGGCCTCCTTCTGTGCTGTACCATTCTATGATTCTATGGTCTGACTGACCTTCTGGATTCACCTTTTATAATCGTCTGGGTTCACCCTTAACCTTTCTCAAATGGACCATACTAGACTATAGACCTTGAGCGTCTCTCATCTTTCATCATAGCTCATCCCCATTACACCTTTTATTTGCTTTTCTCTGTACCCTTCCAATGCACACAATGGAGTAACCAGAAGTGAACATAGTATTTGAAATGGCGTCAAGGTTTTTGTATCCCAACATTCTGTTCTTTTTGTGCTTTTCTTAATTGCTTTTCTGCATTGTTTTGACACAAAGTAATGTCTAAAGCTAATTCACAGCTTGCTCAGTTAGAACTAACTGAAATGAACAGCTGGTGATAAAAGCAACTGTTCAGATACATTTTTTGTTTTCTTAACTACTTACTGTATTTTGCACACTTTGGAGTCCTGCAACATGTGCCCATAGTATTCTGCATATTGAGTGCGTATTTCAGACGTCGGTGCGAAAGGCACCAAACAAATCTCATTGGGATGGAGTTAAAATAAAATTGAGGGGGTTTTGCCCCTGTTCAGTCTAAGGTGCGGCTTGGGCACTGGTACAAGTTCTGAGAATAGGATTGCTATGTGAGTAAAGATACTAATACAAGAAAATGCCTTTATAAAGAGGCGTGTTGCCTTTTTTAGATTAAAAAAAATAACTTGCTGGTGTTTTCAGCGGGGCAATTAATAAAGATTAAAATTTGCATTTTGTTTTTAGGTAAACGATACTGCAATAAACTTTTTGGAGGAAGGGTTTAATAAAAACATTCCGGGCTAACGTGTTCTCTTTCCCCTCCTCAATCTAATACACACATTGGCAGCACCTTGAACAGGTTTAAACCTAGTTATTAACCAGTGAATGTTATTTGGTTCATCTAGTTGATCCGTTCCTAAACATAGAATCGTAGAATGGCACAATAGGAGGCCATGTGGCGCTTGCATAGGAACAATGGGCCACATCGTAGCTACTGTATCTAGTCTGCTTTTTCCTGACCGCTCTTTAATATTTCTCTTCATGTTTATCAAATCCACTTGGGAATTTCACATTTTAATAATGCTTTTTTTGTGAAAAAAATTCATTGAAGCTTCCCCAATACTGGCTAGGAAAAAGGTACACTGCTACAAAATAGTTCTAAAATTTGATATTTAATACTTTTCAACCAGATTTATGTGTTAATGCTTTTTTATTACTTTAGAAAAAAAATAATGTTGATAATCGAGTATATAGTCCAGCGGGCTACCTGTAGCTTAATACTTTAGGGACAATTCCCTTTTTTATGTTGTTTTATTCCTCATTGCTTCCATTGTTGCACAGATTCCAAAGCTGACATACCCTCCCCAAAAATGTACAACTGAGAAACAGCCCTGAATAAAGGCTGGTGGCCAAGGTCACTGCTTCACGGTGACTGAATTAATCAAACTCCTTGTTATTACACTGGATTTAGGAATTTTATTGGTGTTTTGGGATTGTATTCTGCAATTCAGTTTGTTTTTCTGTGTGCAGTACTACCCAAACTATCTCCCTCTCCACACCATATAGTATTTCTGAACATGATCAACTTTCCTTCCACGCTTTGCCCCTCTTAACATCGATGTCCAGTTTTCTTGGCTCACCCCTCTTTTCTTTTTAAAATCTGGCTTTCTACATGATCGTTTCAGTTGTGCTCATTTACGTTTCATTCATAAGCCTAACATTAAACTCCACCACATTGTGGCCCCTGTTTCCTACATTACAACACTTCGAAAAGTAATTAATTGGCCACAAAGCGCTTTAGGACGTCCCTGAAGTTGTGAAAACCACTATCTAAATGCAAGTTCTTTTGGTTCTGTTGCCACGGTATTTTCCAACTCTAATCTGCTCTACTATCTTTGGCCTTCAAAGTCCAATAGCAGCCTTGCTTGCGTGTAACACTCTAATATTGTCTCTAGGATTATGTTTTCTCTTCAATTGCACTTTTTATAGATTTTCCAACCTGCCTCTGGTAAATTGAAGTTAGCCATAATATCTTCCCTTGTTTGACTATGAAGTTCTTGGTTCTGTCCTGTCTCCTGGCCTGGTCTCGAGCAGACGCTCTGAGTTGAGAGAACTCCTATTGTGGCGTTTCATTTTACTGTGTGCTTGACTAGAGGTTTTTTCGCTGGAGTTAAAAGATCTTGTGAGTGTTGTTGAGTTGGCTCAAGGTGTCACTGATGGACCGATGTTTCTACTTTCATTAGACAGCTGCTGCAACAGGACACACGGTGATACTGGTGGATCAGGCTGACGATATCTTGAAGAAATCATTGAAGCAAATTGGAGACAGCGTTGGGCGTATAAGCAAGAAGAAGTTTATAGATAAGCCTGAGGTGATGCATTGACATTAATGAACTTTGTAAGCGTTTGTATACTAATTCAACAAACTATTTTAATATGTGTTGACTGTTGCCATTTCAATGAAAGCTTGCCAAACAGTATTCTTGTAAGATTTGATAGTGGGATCTCTATTGTCAATTGGGTATGAATTAAAAAAATTACTCTCTAATGTTTCCCTCAAATAATCTAGCAACAGTAAATTCCACATGTTTGTGGGCACGGCATGACTGCCCATCGGATCTGAGTGAAGTGATTGGTCAATGGAAACCATGTGGCCACTACATCTCAGCTGGTACGATAGCAAAATATTAATGCAGTCATTTTAATTCACCGCCCCATTCCCACTCAGACCTCACTGTACTCGGCCTCTTGCATTGTTCCACGGAAGCTCAGCGTAAACTCGAGGAACAGCACCTCCTCTTCCGATAAGGCACTTTACAGCCTTCCGGACTCAATAATTTCAGACCATAACCTCGGCCCCCATTACATTTTTACTTATTTTTTATCCACACCTTTGTTTTGGCCTTTTCCCGCCCCCCCCCTTTTTTTCTCTCCCACATGGCAGCTGTCTCCCATTCTGCCAGCGCATTTCACACCTAATCTGAGCCGTCTTTTGTCTCCACTAGTCCTGTCACCATCTCGTCTCGTTTTGAATACCTCTTAATGTCTCTTCACTTCTCTTTTGTTCTCTCCCAGCCCGGCCTTTTAATCTATTTCATTTCCCGTGCTTTTTCAGTCTTGACAAAGGGTTTGACCCGAAACGTTGACTCTATTTTCTCTCCACGGATGTTGCCTGGCCTGCTGAGTTTTTCCAGCATTTTCTGTTGACATCTCAGCTGGTCATTGGACATAGCATAGTTACAAAGGGCTCATCTTTTTATTCTTGGCCAGTCCCAGTCCCAGTCCCAGTCCCACTCCCAGCACAGGCCCTAGTTTTGTTTTATAACTATTGCTATTAGGCCACTTCGGCATCACACCTTGGCTTTGCCTCTTCTCATCCTTCATTTGGTCCTACAGTGATCACTGTCATTCTGTAGTTTCTTGTTAGATGGTTGCATTTCACTGATCTGTCTTGTCAGAACAGTGCAATCTCCCACTAATGTGGAAAGCACACACTGTGCACTGGAACATAGTGAAATATTCAATCTGATTTGTTCTGTTGTTGCCATCACTCCCAGTTTCAGTAGCATTCCAGCTTTTCAGAAGCCAGGAATAAGTTTTCATATAGTGTCTTTTGATTAAACTGTAACTGAATTTTAAGAACTGCTTTAGATAGTTTAAATAGAGGTTAGAAACTAACTCCCCCCCCCCCCCCCCACTTTGCAATTTCTCCCCCTTTTCTTCTGATGGGAGATGGTTCCACGAGCTTTGTTTGCTGAATGGCCATTCATCATGTGTTAGCCTTCACATTGAATGCTAATGGGCTAAAAGTGGGTGTTACAGCCGATCCTGATCCTGTCCTTTTCTCTGTGTGCACGCTTGTACACTTCAAATCAGGAACAGGAATCCTGGTGGAATTTTCCCTACTTAACCCAGGTGCACCAAGACCAATCACATTTCCTTCCGCCATCCTGGCGGAGATCTGCTAACTCGGCACAAGTGAGAGTCATACATGGGACCATTGCTAATCTGTATGAGTCAAAGCTATTCGGGCGACATTTTCGAATATTTAAAAAAAAAAAACGTTTGTGAAAATTGAGTGTTTGCTCTTTAGCATCTGTCATCAACTTCTGTATGTTAAGCTAACAAATCTGTCATGCAAACAGTTTAACCTATTCGCTTTAGGCTATCCCTCTTAGTTGTACCACTGTATTGAATGTTGATCATCAGAAGCCACTAATCGGCGAAGATGATTTGAAGTTATTTAATTTTATCTTGCTCTTTGGGGGCCTCTGCTGTCAGAAGGCCACAACTGCACTATTACAACTATTTTTAATTTTCTCTGGAAAATTTTCTTCCTTCCTGTCATCTCCTTCAAGGTTTAACTCCAAAGAACCCTTCTTCACATGTAAGCCATGCTGATGAATGCTGGTGTGCATTTTGACTATGGAGGACATCACAGATGAGACCAATTATAGTATATGAAGCAAATTATAGTGCCCCACCTCTACTCTGGGTAAAATCTGCTAATTCAGCACAGATCTGGGATTGAACCTGCCACCTTCCTGGACCCAAATGGGTCATAGTCCAGTGACTGCAATAATTCTTCAAAGCAGATATGCATTCTGCTGATCCTACACCATAACTCCTCTATGTTGTGCACTAGATGGTGTGTCTGTCATTTCGTTTTCCACTGTATTATACTGATTAGAAGCAGCTTTTAGAGCAGATGTCTTGTGTTAATATGACAACATGAAGGTTTGGTTCAGTATACCATAATTGGAAAACATTTTATACAGCCACTATTCTAATCAGCAATTGTAATGCAAAAAAAAATAACCCTAAGCGTACCCAACAAAATGCATTTTTATCGCACCTTTTAATATAGACAAATGTTCCAAGGCACTTCAGAGATGTAAGAAAAACTGATGGCAAGCCAAAGAAGGAGATATTCAAAGGGGTAACTTTAAGCTTGGTCAAAAAGGTTGCTTTAAGAAGGGCTTTAAAAGGGAAGGAGGCAGAGGGGAATTCCAGAGAGTTTGACCTAAGTGGCTGAATGGTGGAGTGAAGGGAGGGTGGATGCACAAGAGACTCGGGTGAGAGGGATGGAGAGTTTGGTTCAAGGGGGTTGTAGTGCTGGAGGAAGTTGTAGAGATGAAGAGTGGCGAGACCATGGATGGATTTAAACACAAGGATGATCATTTTAAATTTGGGATACTGCAGGTCAGCGAGGACAGTGGTGAGCGGGACTTGATGCGGGATAGGGTACCGGGAGCAGAGTTCTGGATGAGCTGACGTTTATGGAGGGTGGGAGGGCAGCCAGGAGAGCTTTGGAGCAATTGAATCTGGATATGATAAAGGAATGTACAAAGGTTTCAGGAGGAGATGGTCTAAGGTAGGAGTGGAGGCAGACAATGTTACCGAGGTGGAAGTAGGCAATCTTTGTGATGGAGAGGATATGGGGTTGGAAGCCCAGCTCAGCATTGAACAGGATGCCAAAGTTGCGAACAGCCCAGCTCAGCTCGAGACAGTGGCAGGGAGGGCGAAGGAATCGGTGGTGAGGCTACATAAGTTTGTGGCAGGGGCAAAAGTGGCATGTTTAACTGGAGCAGTTAAGGTTCTTCTAAGACTGGATGTTGGACAAACAATCTGATAATGTAGAGGTAATGGATTGCTTGAGAGGGTAGAGCTGGGTGTTATCAGCGCACATGTGAATGCCTGAGGGGCAGCATGCAGACAAGAAGATGGAGGAGCCAAGGATGGATTCTTTTGGGGGACTCCAGAGGTGACAGTGAAGTGTTGGAAAGAGAAGCTATTGGTAGAGATGCTCTGGCTACGATCTGATAGGTAAGAGTGGAACCAAGTGAAAGTAGCCCCACACAGCTGGGCAGTGGAGGAGAGGTGTTGGGAGGGGGATGGTCTGGTCAATGGTTTTGAAGGCTGCACAGAGGGGAAGTAACGATAATGCATCACAGTCAGAGAGAATGTTCTTTATGGAGTTGTGGGAGAATGGCACCGATCTGGGAGGTGACAACACATTCAAGGACCTTGGGGAGGAAGGAGAAGTTGGAGATGGGGCAGTAAATGCGGCCTTGCCAGCATCCTTCACATCCCCCCAAAAAATGTCAAAACGGCTTCATCTAATTCCCTTCTCCTCTTCCTGTGCCCCTCAATGTATGAGGACCTTGCTGTATGGAAAATTATGGGTGTGAACTTTCATCCTACTGTGGCACAATATTTGGGGTATTAAACTAATCATAAATCAGATTTCTTTTTTATGAAGGTCTGTTCGGACTCCTTATTACAGTGCTCCATGTGTGGAATTGAGTGGTAGTGGCTGTGACTGTCTCGCCTACATGTTGGACAATATTTTTTCTTTTGATCTAAAACTTCAAAGCTTGAATTTTGGGCAATTTAGGCTTTTTGGAACAACCATAATTACATTTTAAAACTTCTGCTGTTGATTGCAGTCTAACCCCAGTTTTTTTTAAGCGACCACGGCTAAGTTGGAACAGGAGTTATATTGTAATATTTGGTTTGTAGCCATTCAGATGTGTCTCTGTGGACTAGCATGTTAAACACTAACCTTGGTGGAATTCTATCTGATTCTGTTCGTGCTTGAAACTGTTACAGGAGAAAGAATGCCCTGAGGAGCAGTTTCAGAATAAAATACTCCTTCCTCTCTACAATTGTTTTTAAATGGGGGAACAAGTCTCCAGTCTCTAAGCAGATAACTTCAGTTTAGTAACTAGTTTTCCTACCTGTGCAGACTCATTACTTTGGGGTCCCTATTTGTGCCTGGAGCTGCTCTGATGACATGGTTATGGGGACATCCAGGAATAGCTTTGTTCACATATATTTTGGACTGATTTGCAGGCACGTGTGTTGGGAAAGTTAGTACCAGGATGGCACTTCCGGATCATCATCCAGACCCGTCTGAACAGCTAGTTTCAGTGTAAGTGAGTGGAGGTACTCCAGGATGTACATGGGTTGCCCCAATAACATACATCATCAGAGCACCTCCAGGTGAAAGTGAGTACAGGTATATGGGAAAATGTTCATGGGTCAGGAAATTAGTTCCTAAATTTCTCAATTTAAAATACATTGTAGATGGAGTACTTAACTCTCCAGGAATTCTTTTGAATCTAGAATAATTTAATAATAATCAACCGTGACATGGGAACAACCACTTTATTCTTAAAAAAAAGACTGCCAATTAAGCTGCTTCGACAAGTTGCAAATTGTCAATGCATCGCTATAATGGTTTAACTTTGCAGTGACGTTTTAGAACGTAGCAATGGATAACCTATTTTAGTAATAATTCATTCACAGTACATTGTCGCAGGGTTGCTGATAAAATTGTGACTGAACATAAGTGGGAAACACAACTGGATCTTGCTGTTCATTACTGCTCTCTTCCAACACTAGGCTGCTGCAGAATTTGTTCAGCAGACTCTTCAGAGGATCAGTACCTGTACAGACCCTGCCTCTGCAGTGCACAGCACAGACCTAGTCGTGGAGGCTATTGTGGAAAATATTAATGTTAAACAGGAACTTTTTAAAAAACTGGATAAGTTTGCTTCGGAGTAAGTATTTGAATTATATTTTATTCTCCCAGTGGAATAAATAAATAAAGACAGACTTGCATTTATATAGAGCCTTGTAGGACCTCGAGACGTCCCAAAGCACTTTACAGCCAATTAAATAATTTTTCGATGTGTAGTCACTATTGTAATGGAAACGCGGCAGCCAATTTGCGCACAGCAAGGTCCCACAAACAGCAATTAATTAATGACCAGATAATCTGTTTAGTGGTGTCGGCTGAGGGATAAATGTTGGCCAGGACACCGGGGAGAATTCCCCTGTGCATAGTGACGTGGAATCTTTTACATCCATCTGAGAGGGCCTCGGTTTAACGTCTCATCCGAAAGACGGTACCTCCGATAGTGCAGCATTCCCTCAGTACTGCACTGGAGTTTCAGCCTAGATTATTTGTCCAAGTCTCTTACTTAACAATATACTGGTTCTTTTGTGGCATACCCAGTATATTTTGCTAAATAGATACTGATGGATCCACAGAGGATAATGGAAAAGGGACTTTCCAGCATGCCACTTTTCGTTGGTGAACTGATCGTAACTTTAAGTTGTAGGATGTTGCCTCAGTAATTGCTAAATAAGCTCATTATTATACAATAGAGCTATGCTGACCATTCTCTGGCCAGTAATTCTTGATTCTTTGTAAGTGCAAAGATGTGCGGGTTAGGTTGATTGGCGATGATAAAAATTGACCCTTAGTGTTAGGGGAGATTAAATACGTGGAGTTACAGGGTTACGGGTATAGGGCTTGGGTGGGATGGCTGTCGGTGTAGGGACAGGGTGCTAGGGTTTGGATGATCAGCCATGATCTCGTTGAATGGCGGAGCAGGCTCGAAGGGCCGAATGGCCTACTCCTGCTCCTATCTTCTGTGTTTCTATTTCAAAGTGAAATTGATATATTGCTCCTTCTTGTTTTGCATTTTATGATGCTGAATTGGTACATTGTGGAAATGATGGCACAACTTTTTAGTAAGACGGGGAACCTACTAAAATTTGAAGAGATACTGGAAGTGATTAAATCCACAGCCATAATTGTTTTGGTTTTTACAAGTATTTACGCTTAACTTTCCATCATCGTAAAACAAGCAGATTTCAAATATGCTTTTAATGGAACATGAACAGCAGTAAGCTTCCTTGCAAGTATTTTGTTATTTTGAAGAAGTAATTTTGTTTCCTTTGTTATCCTAATAGGAAAACTATTTTTGTCAGCAACACCTCGTCACTGCCAATCACAGCAATAGCAAATGCTACAACCAGACAGGACCGGTTTGGTGGGCTCCATTTCTTCAACCCTGTACCCTTGATGAAGCTAGTGGAGGTTTGTTTTCACTGTTTTCTATTACCTGCAGAGAAAATGGAAAGGATTAAAAAAAACTAGGATAAAGTTTTAAAAAAAAGTTATTCCCAGCTATCTTCTGTTAAGTTGAGTCAGAGAATCATTAATCTGTGTTTAAATCAGAATATCACAGCTAATGATTTACCAATGTCTCTTGTTGAGTCTACAGCACAGAAACAGGCCATTCAGCCCAACTGGACTATGCTGGCGCTTTATGCTCCACAGGAGCCTTTGCCTGCCCCTCTTCATCTAACCACAGTGTCAGCCGTGGCTCAGTGGGTAGCACACTCGCCTCTGAGTCAGAAGGTTGTGGGTTCACAGTCCCACTCCAGGGGACTTGAGCACATAAAGCTAGGCTGACACTCCAGTGCAGTGCTGAGTGAGTGCTGCACTTTCGCAGGTGTCGTCTTTTGGATGAGACGTTAAACCGAGGCCCCGTCTGCTCTCTCAGGTGGATGTAAAAGATCCCATGGCACTATTTCGAAGAAGAGCAGGGGAGTTCTCCCCGGTGTCCTGGGCCAATAGTTATCCCTCAACCAACATAACTATGCGCAAATTGGCTGCCACGTTTCCTACATTATAACAGTGACTACACTCCAGAAGTACTTCATTGGCTGTAAAGTGCTTTGAGACGTCCGGTGGTCGTGAAAGGCGCTATATAAATGCAAGTCTGTCTTTCTTTAACCCTATCTGCATAGCCTTCTATTCCTTTCCCCCTCATGTGCTTATCTAACTTCCCCTTAAATGCACCTATGCTATTTGCCTCAACTACTCCATGGGGTAGCATGTTCTACTTTCTGAGTTAAGAAGTTTCTCCTGAATTCCTTATTGGATTTATTGGTGACTATCTTATATTTATGATTTTGGACTCCCCCACAAGTGGAAATATTTTCTCTACGTCCATCCTATCAAACCCTTTCAGAATTTTAAAGATCTCCAAGGTCACCCCTCGGCCATCTCTTTTCTGGAGGAAAGCACCCCAGCCTGTTCAGCCTTTCCTGTTGCGTATATTCTCTCAGTTTTGGTATCATCCTTGTGAATCTTCTTTGCACCTTCTCCAATGCCTCTATATCCTTTTTCTAATATGGAGACCAGAACTGTGCACAGTACTCCAGTGTGGTCTAACCAAGGTTCTATACAAGTTTAACATCACTTCTCTGTTTTTCAATTCTATCCCTCTAGAAATGAACCCTAGTTCTTGGTTTGTCTTTGCTATGGACTTAATAACTTGCATCACTACTTTTAGTGATTTGTGAATGTATATCCCTAGATCCCTTTGCTCCTCTACCCCATTTAGACTCTTATTATCCAAGCAGTATCTGGCCTCTTTATTCTTCCTACCACAGTGCACCACCTCATACTTGTCTATATTGAAATTAATTTGCCAATTACACACCCATTCTACAAGTTTATTAATGTCGTCTTGTATTTTGTCGCATTCTTCCTTATGTTAATTACAGCCCCAAATTTGGTGTTGTCCGCAAATTTTGAAATTGTACTTCCGATTCCAAAGTCCAAAGAAGTACAAGGGCAGCAGGTGCATGGGAGCACCGTCACCTGCAAGTTCCCCTGCAAGTTGTACGCCATCCTGACTGAGAAGTATATCGCCATTCCTTCAGCGTCCCTCCCTAACAGCACTCGGGAGTACCTTCGCCACACGGACTGCAGTGGTTCAAGAGGGCGGCTCACCACCACCTTCTCGAGGGCAATTAGGAATGGGCAACAAATGCTGGCCTTGCCAGTGACACCCACATCCCATGAACACATTTAAAAAAAAATCGATAATGTAAATTGTGAACAACAGTGGTCCCAGCACTGATCTCTATGGAACACCACTTCACACCTTTTGCCAGTCTGAGTTGCTACCTTTAACCCCTGCTCTCTGTTTTCTGTATTGTAGCCACTATACCTTCATTCGCCACAATTATACTCCCTCTTGGAATATTCTGAATATTTAGTTCGTTAAAATTCTGATGACTGAGGAGAAATCTTTGCTGTTGAAGACACCCATACATTCTGGAGGTGTGGTTTCCCCAAAAATATGGAATGGGTGCTTTTGATAACCATTTTTTGTTAAAAATTGTCTCTGAGGACTGGTTCAAATATCCACTACGTTTCCCTTCTTCCCTTCCTCTCATTTCCCAAAACAAACCGTGTGAAATGCAGAACGCCTAGCTGATACAAGTTATTTTGTAATGAAGGTCAGCGCTGTTTGTTTAAAGCTTCAGTTTGTCCCAGAGACTTACATAGAATGTACAGCACAGAAACAGGCCATTCGGCCCAACTGGTCCATGCCGGTGTTTATGCTCCACATGAGCCTCCTCCCACCCCTCTTCCTCTAACCCTATCAGTGCTACGGACCTCAGCGATGACCCTTGTGTACTCCGTAGCCGAGTACAGTGGACCAGAAGTAGCCACACTCGATTTGTTGATGCCCAACTGAACACTGCAATGCGGTGCATCACTAGAATCCTCAAGTCAACCCCAACAACCTGGCTGCCCGTGCTGTCACACATCGCTCCCCCATCCATTTGCCGCGACGTCACAACCCTCCGAGAAGTCCAGCGAATCGTGGAAAATGAAGGTCTCCCCATCCACCTCAACAACGTCCCTCACCACCGCTTGAAGTCGTGCAAGCCCTTTTGGATTCACACGCTTAACCTTTGATAATGCAACTTTAACCCTGATACAGCTTGAAAAGCTGAATGGAGTTCACAAGAAATCATAAACAAACATCTCGTGAAAGACCTGATCCAGAAGCTCCCTGGCTTCGACCTTCCGCGAAGCTTATGGGCAACCCTAAACCGCATCCGCACAATCCTTGGCAGATGCGGGATACTTGATGCATAAATGGAGAATTAAAAACTCTCCAGTGTGCGACTGGTCACCCAGAACAGACCATGGAACATATAACGACTCAATGCCCGATTCACAAATACAAAGGAGGCATCACAGCAATACACGCTGCTACTCCTGCCGCAATATCTGGCTTAACCACCTACATGTAATATTGTAGTAGTTGCTCTACATCTACATCAGCTATACAAAGTAGTAGTAGCATAACCTTCCATTCCTTTCTCCTTTGTGTGTTTACCCAGCGTCCCCTTAAATGAATCTATGCTATTCGCCTCAATTACACCTTGTGGTAACGAATACCACATTCTTACCGCTCTCTGGGTAAAGCAGGTTCTCCTGAATTCCCTATTGGATTTATTAGTGACTATCTTCTATTTATGGCCCTAGTTTTGCTCTTAAGAACATGAGGTAGGAGCAGGAGTAGGCCATTCGGCACTTCAAGCCTGCTCCGCCATTCAGTAAGATCATGGCTGATCTTCTACCTCAACTCCACCTTCCCGCACTATCCCCATATCCCTTAGTTCCCTTAGTATCCAAAAATCTATCGATCTCTGTCTTGACTATGCTCAATGACTGAGCATCCACAGCCCTCAGGTAGAGAATTCTAAAGATTCACCACCCTTTGAGTGAAGAAATTTCTCCTCCTCTCAGTCCTAAATGGCCGACCCCTTATTCTGAGACTGTGACCCCTGGTTCTAGACTCCCCAGCCAGGGGAAACCTCCTCCCAGCCAATGTTCCCTTTAAGCTGCGTGGCCACACAGCGCTCTGGAGCTCCCGTACAGCTGGCTCACCAGCTTTTAAATGGGAAAAACCACGTATGCGCAGTATTTTAAATGGGTCACGCAGCCCCTGAAAGGGGCCGAGCACCAAAAAAAATTAAAGGAACATTGCTCCCAGCATCTACCCCGCATCTACCGTTAAGAATTTTATCCGTTTCAACGAGAGCACCTCTCATTCTTCTAAACTCTAGAGAATATAGGCCTAGCCTACTCAATTTCTCCTCATAGGACCATCCCCCCATCCCAGGTACCAGTCTAGTGAACCTTTGTTACACTCCCTCTATGGCAAGTATATCCTTCCTTGGGTAAAGAGACCAAAACTGTACACAATACTCCAGGTGTGGTCTCACCAGGGCCCTATATAATTGCAGTAAGACTTCTTTACTCTTAAACTCCAATCCTTTTGTAATAAAGTCCTAACATGCCATTTGCTTTGCTAATTGCTTGCTGTACCTGCATGTTAACTTTCTGTGATTCATGTACAAGGACACCCAGGCCCCTCTGAATACCAACATTTTCTAATCCCTCACCATTTAAAAATATTCTGCTTTTCTATTTTTCCTATCAAAGTGGAAACATTTTTCTACGTCTACCCTATCGAACCCTTTCATAATCCTAAAGACCTCTATCAGGTCACCCCTCAGCCTTCTCTTTTCTAGAGAAGAGAGCCCCAGCCTGTTCAATCTTTCCTGCATGGATAATTCATTCACCCTTTTCTTGCTGGCTCCATTTTCTGCCCATTCTGGCCACATTGCCTTATTTAGCTCTCACCTTTTCTTGTATCCTATTTCTGTTTCTAATCACCCTCCAGGAATAGGAGAGTTAACCAACCTTACTAGCACTTGTGAAACTAGGTGCAGCTGAAGTTAAGAGCGTTACCAGTTTTTAACCAGTATTACTTTGGCATGTTCAGTTTTTTTTTGCACTGTAAATGGCCTCAAATTTAATTGTTTTGTTAATGTTTTTCTATCAATTGAATCTAGAAAATGCTTGGGTTGCAGTTCCCTGAATGGGTACTTTTTTTAATAATGGGTTTATTATTTTAATGTGACATTTTTGATTTTTCTTTTAATCTTTATGAACAGGTGGTTCAATCTCCAATGACCAGCCAGCAGACATTTGAATCACTAATGAATTTCAGCAAAGCTTTGGGGAAAAAGCCTGTGGCTTGTAAGGTAGGTTATTACTGCCTGCACTAGAACATAATATAAGACCATAAGAAATAGGAGCAGGAGTAGGCCATTTGGCACCTTGAGCCAGCTCTGCCATTCAATATGATCATGGCTGATCTGATCTTGGCCTCAACTCCACTTCCTCGCCCGCTCCCCATAACCCTGGACTCCCTTATCTTTCAAAAATCTGTCTATCTCCACCTTGAATATATTCAGTGACTCCGCCTCCACAGCTCTCCGGGGTAGAGAATTCCAAAGATTCACGACCCTCTGAGAGAAGAGATTCCTCCTCATCTTCATTTTAAATGGGCGACCCCTTATTCTGAAACTATGCCCCCTAGTTCTAGATTCCCCCACGAGGGGAAACACCCTCTCCATCTACCTTGTCGAGCCCCTCAGCATCCTATATCTTTCAATAAGATCACCTCTCGTGCCTTTAAACTTACCTGCTGGATCCAGCTTACCTGTTTCACCCACCCCCTGCGATCGGACACCCCGTTCCCCCCACCCTTCCGATCTCCTCCTCCACAAGCCCTCCAATCTCGCGCTTCCCCCCCCCCCCCCCCGCCCCATCCTTCCAATCTCTAACCCCCGCCTCTGGCCTCCGATCTTCCTTGTGGGCTCCGGAGTCCAATCACCCCCTGCTTCAGCCTCCCCGATGTTACCTGCGGGCTCCGATTTTCTCCCCCCGCCCCCCTCACGCCAATGTTGCCTGAGGACTCTCTTTTACCCCCCCCCCCCCCACCAGCAGGACCCGAGGGAGGCTCGTTCTTCTGGGTTTCCCGACCTTAATCCAGCCCCCTCCCTCCCCACTTCCGAGTTAATATCCAGCCCTTGGAATCTATGGGTGGAACTTTCAACTGCAGCGGGGTATGAAACCGGCGACAGCAGATCAGCCACCCATTATACACCCCGTCTGGTTTTCCTCTCTGTTGAAGTCAATGGAAAGTAAAATCAGTTGTGTGTATAACAGGCTGCTGATCCGCTACTGCCTGTTTTATGCCCCCGCCTCAGTTGAAAATTTAAAATTGGTGAGCATTTAGAAATGACTGGGGTGAAAATCATGCGCGTTGTACAACAGGCAGGTGTTCCGCTGTGCCAGATTACTGCCCAGGCGGTGAAGGTAAAAATGATCCCCATAGTGTGCATGGATGAGAAGAGCCCTTTGACCTATTTTAACTCATCCATCCAGAAAGGCCCTAGATTTCTCCATTTATTTCATCCGTTTCTTGAAATATCCAGGGTATTCCCCTCCACTACCTATCAAAGAAGTTCGATCTGTATCCTTCACTTTTCTATGTGAAGAGCCTCCTGACACTATCAGTCCTATATTTGTCTTTTACTAGTTTGAGCCTGTGTTCCCTTATCCCACTCATAGAAAAATAGGAGCAGGAGTAGGCCATTCGGCCCTTCGAGCCTGCTCCGCCGTTCAATATGATCATGGCTGATCCTCTATCTCAATACCATATTCCCACTCTCTCCCCATACCCCTTGATGCCTTTTGTGTCTAGAAATCTATCTATCTCCTTCTAAATATATTCAGTGGCTTGGCCTCCACAGCCTTCTGTGGTAGAGAATTCCACAGGTTCACCACCCTCTGAGTGAAGAAATTTCTCCTCATCTCAGTCCTAAATGTCCTAGCCCGTATCCTGAGACTGTGACCCCTTGTTCCAGACCCCCCAGCCAGGGGAAACATCCTCCCTGCATCCAGTCTGTCTAGCCCTGTCAGAATTTTATACGTTTCAATGAGATCCCCTCTCATTCTTCTAAACTCTAGTGAATACAGGCCAAGTCGACCCAATCTCTCCTCCTACGACAGTCCTGCCATCCCAGGAATCGGGTTTAAGTTGGCAGTAATTTTCCAGACTTAACCTTTCCATACCGTTTACTATCTCATGTACGTCTATAAGGTCACCTCGCAGTTGTCTCCTTTCAAGGCTGAAAGGCCCAAGTTTCTCCAGTAGTCCTGTGACATTACGCCTCAGCCTCGTGGCTCTTCTTTGAGCTGACTCTAGGGCAGTGTCTCAGTGGCAAGACAGTACAATGGTCTGACCAGCATTCTGTATACTTTGAGCATGATTTCCTCTGACTTTTTTTAGTTATATAGTTCCAATTGTGTTTAATTCCAAGTATAGAATGCAGAATTTGAACTTGCTCATGAAATAAATTCTATATTTGATAGGTCTTGGTTGAGTATTTGGTTTTATGCAATGTATAATTTTAAAATTATTTATCATTTTAATGAGACCCTTATAAGCATGAAAGGAGTTTTAATACTGATTCAGGATTTTATTTAACTTGCTTTTCCCCCATAGGATACCCCTGGATTTATTGTGAACCGGCTTCTTGTGCCGTACATGATGGAAGCCATCCGGCTACATGAGAGAGGTAATTAAAATTTAAACCATGCAGGATTTTTTTTAAACTAGGTATTGGAAAGCGAAGTTTCAAACGAAGTCCTATTTCCCAAAATGAGAATAGCATGCTCTAATTTCCTCCTCCTCCATGTTTTCATTTAGCACAGGTGGTGAAATGTTGCATGCTGCGTAGCTAACATCTGCCAAAGCTTTCCCCTCACTAGGCTAGCGGGTAGTGACATTAAAGCACAATTCAATAGAATTGAGTCCTTGTACAAAGGATCCCACCAGATCCTTAATTTTTGTGAGTACCCATTTGACTTTGGAGTGTTGAGCTATCTCCAGTTTTGTTGCCTTTCAAGATGGCGCTTAGCGATTTTATATTCTCTGCTTTCCCTAGTCCGCTGCCAAATCATCCCTCTGCCCTCGTGTGTTTCTGCAATTAAAACTGAACACTTCTATGGCAGTGATGCATAAGGCAGTAAAAGATTAGCCCTGTTTTTAGGTGTTTTATTAGACTGGCTCAACAAGAACTGAGTGACGGTGTTTTTTACAGACTTTGGTTTTGGCCTCCAGTATCGCTGATGCCTAAACTTTGGCAAGAAGGAAAATGGAATTGCAGCTATCCTTGCCGCTGTGATCGAGACAGTTTGGTTTTATAGAACTTTGCTAAAATTTCTGAGCCCTTCCTAGAGGCTGAAGTGGCTTTCCTTTTGAACTATCTGTAGTTTGACTTTATATTGAAAGTAAAAAGCATCGCTGTTGAGTTTATTTCTTTGCCCACCCCAGCAGTTTAAAAATAAAATCACTATGCAACAGGGCTGGTCATATTCTGCCTTTGGTGAGTACGTTTTTTGCCAGAGCAAAGCTTCAACCGGAGTGTGTGATCTAAGGAGAGGGCGACTTCATGAGACTTGAGGTCAGGCAGAGTATACTTTGGAAAGGTTGTCTGAAGGAAGGGCGAGAAACTGAAAAATAAGTTTGACAGACGATAAGGGAAAATTTCAGCTTGACCATTGAACTGAGGAGAAACTGGGTGGAACAGTGATTCTTAGTTCTGTTAACATCCAATGAAGAGATTTGCGATCAATTAAATCAAAGATGGTTTGGGGAGGAGGGACACATGTTTGTTAGGGACTGTCCTAATTTTAGATGGCTGTACAAGATAAGTTACTTTATAATATCTATGCACAATAATGATGTCATACCCAAACAGTCAGGGGGAGATAGAAGAACAGATATGTAGGCAAATCTCAGAGAAGTGTAGAAATAAAAAGGTAATAATAGTAGGGGATTTCAACTTCCCCAATATTAACTGGGATAGTCAGAGTGTGAAAGGCTTGGAGGGTGCAGAATTCTAAAAGTGCATACAGGAGAGCTTTTTGAGCCAGCATGTAGAAAGTCCTACAAGAGAGGGAGCGGTACTGGACCTAATTCTAGGGAATGTAGCCGGGCAAGTGGTAGAAGTGTCAGTCGGAGTGACCATAATTCGGTGAGATTTAAGGTAGTCATGGAAAAGGACAAAGGTGGACCGGAAATAAAGGTTCTAAATTGGGGGAAGGCCGATTTTAATATGATGAGGCAGGATCTGGCCAAAGTGGACTGGGATCAGCTACTTGTAGGAAAATCCACATCAGAGCAGTGGGAGTCATTCAGAAAGGAAATAGAGAGAGAGTACAGCGCCAACATGTTCTCGTAAAGGTCAAGGGTGGGACCAACAAGTCCAGGGAACCCTGGCTGTCCAGGGATATTAGGCAAAAAAGGGAGACTTTTGGCAGATACAAAGGACTAAAAACAGTGGAAGCCCTAGAGGAGTATAGAAAGTGCAGGGGGGGTACTTAAAAAAAAAAAAAAAAAAAAAACAATGAGGAGAGCGAAGAGGGGGCATGAAAAAACACTGGCGGGCAAAATAAAGGAAAATCCCAAGATGTTTTATGAGTACATTAAGGGCAAGAGGATAACCAGGGAAAGAGTAGGGACCAAAGTGGCAATCTGTGTGTAGAGCCGGAAGATGTAGGTGAAGTTTTAAATGAATATTTTGCATCTGTGTTCACTATGGAGAAGGACGATATAAGCATAGAAATCAGGCAGGGGGGATTGTGATATACTTGAACAAATTAGCATTGAGAGGGAGGAGGTACTAGCGGTTTTAGCGGGCTTAAAATTGGATAAATCCCCAGGCCCAGACGAGATGTATCCCAGGCTGCTGTGTGAGGCAAGAGAGGAGATTGCAGGGGCTCTGACACAAATTTTCAGAACCTCTCTGGCCACAGGGGAGGTGCCAGAGTACTGGAGGACAGCTAACGTAGTACCATTATTCAAGAAGGGTAGTAGGGATAAACCAGGGAATTACAGGCCAGTGAGCTTAACATCAGTGGTAGGGAAATTATTGGAAAAAATTCTGAGGGACAAAATTAGTCTCCACTTGGAGACGCAAAGATTAATCAAGGATAGTCAGCATGGCTTTGTCAGGGGGAGATCATGTCTAACTAATTTGATTGAATTTTTCAAGGGGGTGACTAGGTGTGTGGATGAGGGTAGTGCAGTTGATGTAGTCTACATGGACTTCAGTAAGGCTTTTGACAAAGTCTCGCATGGGAGACTTGTCAAGAAGGTAAGAGCCCATGGGATCCAGGGCAATTTGGCACATTGGATCCAAAATTGGCTTAGTGGCAGGAGGCAGAGAGTGATGGTCGAAGGTTGTTTTTGTGACTGGAAGCCTGTGTCCAGTGGTGTACCACAGGGATCGATGCTGGGTCCCTTGCTGTTTGTAGTGTACATTAATGATTTAGATATGAATGTAGGAGATATGATCAATAAGTTCACAGATGACACAAAAATTGGTGGGGTAGTAAATAGCAAGGAGGGAAGCCTCGGGCTACAGGACGATATAGACGGGTTGGTCAGATGGGCAGAACAGTGGCAAATGGAATTTTAACCTGAAAAGTGTGAGGTGATGCATTTTGGGAGAACTAACAAGGCAAGGGAATACACAATGAATGGTAGGACCCTAGGAAGGACAGAGGATCAGAGGGACCTTGGTGTGCATGTACATAGATCCCTGAAGGCAGCAGGACAGGTAGATAAGGTGGTTAAGAAGGCATATGGGATACTTGCCTTCGTTAGCCGAGGCATAGAATATAAGAGCAGGGAGGTTATGATGGAGCTGTACAAAACACTAGTTAGGCCACAGCTGGAATACTGTGTGCCGTTCTGGCCGCCACACTATAGGAAGGATGTGATTGCTTTGGAGAGGGTGCAGAGAAGATTCACCAGGATGTTACCTGGGCTGGAGCGTTTCAGCTATGAGGAGAGACTGGACAGGCTGGGGTTGTTTTCCTTAGAGCAGAGAAGGCTGAGGGGGGACCTGCTTGAGGTGTACAAAATTATGAGGGGCATAGATAGGGTAGATAGAAAGGAACTTTTCCCCTTAGTAGAGGGGTCAATGACCAGGTGGCATAGTTTCAAGGTAAGGGGCAGGAGGTTTAGAGGGGATTTGAGGAAAAACTTTTTCACCCAGAGGGTGGTTGGAATCTGGAACTCACTGCCTGAAAGGGTGGTAGAGGCAGGAACCCTCAACATTCAAGAAGCATTTAGATGAGCACTTGAAACGCCATAGCATACAAGGCTACGGACCAAGTGCTGGAAAATGGGATTAGAATAGACAGGGCTTGATGGCCAGCGCAGACACGATGGGCCGAAGGGCCTCTTTCTGTGCTGTATAACTCTGTGACTCTATGTATGATGTCATGTGTAAATTGTGGGACAGCGGAAATAGAAAGAAAGAGACAAACACTACCTCCCACTTTCAAAAGGTATCGAGAAACTCTGCAGAGTATAAAGCTCTGGTTAGACCGCATCTGGAGTACTGTGTTCAGTTCTGGCCAGCACACCTCAGGAAGGATATATCGCCAGAATGATACCAGGGCTAAAAGGGTTGAACTACGAGACCAGGCTGTAGGGACTAGACTTGCATTCCCTTGAGTATATAGGGTTATTTAACTGAGGTAACTGTGTAAGATGATGTGATAGGGTAGATAAAGAGAAACGATTTCCTCTGATGGGGAGTCCAGAACAAAGGAGCACAATCTTAAAATGAGAGCTAAGCCATTCAGGGGTAATGTCAGGAAACACGTCTTCACACAAAGGGTAGTGTAAATCTGGAAAACTCTCCCAAAAAGCTGTTGAAAATGTCAAAATTGTGATTGATAGATCTTTGTTAGGTAAGGGTATTAAGGGATATGGAACCAAGGCGGGTAAATGGAGTTACGATACTGATCAGCCATAATCTAATTGAATAGTGGAACAGGCTCAAGGGACTGAATGGCCTAATCCCGTTCCTGTGTTCCTATGAAGCATAATGGAGGGTAATTCGGTGCTACATTCAGAGCTTTCGTGGGTTGCATTATTGAAATGCCTAGACTCTCAAGCAGAACAGAAATGTATCTATCAGATAATGGTGATTGGGCATATGTTTCTAACTCTTCAAAAAAGTTACTGGGCCAGATGCCCGTGGATGCTATACCAGTGAAGTGTACTTTTTTCAGTCATTAAATGATTAAATGCTGAGTTAAAATGTTTGATTAAATAATAGGTTGCTGTCTCTGAGATAAATTGGGTGTTATTCCTAAAATGAAAAGAAACGCCAGGCTTTTCTTGGGTTGAGCCTTGTGTGGGGGGGAAAAAAAAGAATATATGTAGTGCTGTATTATTTTGTTTAGAGTGCTGATGATCAGATCCCATTTGGCTTTGATATTCTGTTACTGGGCATCTGTGAGATCAAAGTAGCAATTGGGTTGTAATCAGCAGTAACTCTGACATTGGAAGGGTTTTACCTCACTGTAGAAAATAGTAGCGAGCATGAAACTGCAAAGCTTTGACCAAAATAATGCCTCTTTAATGGTTCCAGAATGTTCTGCGTCTTGTTCTGTTTTATATTCTGAGTTAATTTGGTGGAGCTTTTTATGCCTACAAAATGCAACAGAACAATCTTTCCATTGGTATGCTTTGAGTAAAAATCTGATGAATTTTATGTATCACTCTTTCTGCTTGTATCTTTTTACTGTGCACTCCCTTTAGCAGTTTATTGGGTTTATTTTACTTAAAAAGATGGAGACTATTTTGATGTTTTTCCAAGGTCATGGATCAAAGGAAGACATTGACGTGGCAATGAAGCTGGGTGCAGGATATCCTATGGGTCCTTTCGAATTATTGGATTATGTTGGACTTGACACCAGCAAGTTTATTATTGATGGTATGTAAAATGAAATCTTTCTTTACATATGTGGCCTTTGTCTGTAATGGATACAATTTAGCTATTTTAAAAAAAAGAATCCTCCATTGGCGTTTAGCCTCTGCACGACTATGTTTAGAGATTTTGTCATGGCCACAGTTGGCCTCTGCGTGACTTTAGTTAGTGATGTGATTGACTGGTGAAGTGCTGGAGGGTGGGGGCAGCCGGATAAAAGTGACAACGAGAAAGAAGAGCAGTCAGTCAGGCAGGTAAACGATTGGGGAAGACATTGGGGGGAATTTTTCGGGGTGTCAGCAGGCACATTTGGTGGCGGGTCGGGTAGGAATTTTTTTTCCGGAGCGGGTAGGGAACCCGCTCTTGACCTGCCACCACGCTGTTTCCCAGATGTTGGGTCTGTCATCGCTTAACAGACCCAACACCAAGTGGCGGGGGAGGCAATTTAGATGATTAAGAGCTTGTTAATAAGCACTTAAAAACTATTTTAAGCTCACATTTAAATTTTACAAGTTCGCTCACGGGTTCCCCACTGCTCGGGGATCACATCAGTTAAGCAGGTCGGGAGTTGTGTCACCATGATATCATTTCTTTACTTGATAGCTGCAAATGTGCTATAAAAGCTCCCAAATCATAGCTGTTCACTTTCCAAGGTCGGAAGCTGTTGCTTACTGCAGCTGGAAGACAGATTGAGCTTTATTCAGGTTGCAAGTGTTTGCAGCAAACTCTGTATCCAATGTCACCTCATTGGAACAACCTCTCTCACCATTGACCGATCGTTTCTGTCATCTCCACTTCACCTGCCATCTATTACGTCAGCATCGTTGCCCTTCAAACTATCTCACTTTGGTCCTCAGAATCCCACCACGATCAGCCCCAACACCAGCAGCACCAGGCACACCAGCAGACCCAACAACAACATCAACCATCTCCACAATCACCTGATGCTGCACAGGACACAGGGCATCAGCACCCGACCACATTGCTGGCCAGGAGGCCAGGGATGGCCTCACCATAGCCAGATTTACTTCACTTGATGTTGTACACCCATATGGCTGCCACATGATGCGCCTGGTTGGCACCACCCCACACCAACACCATAAGGCATCAGTACAATGCCCAAGCCATTCCTTTCACACTCCTCACCATTGCGGGGGGTATCGTTATGTCTCACCATTCACTGCAACTCACTAAGTCACTTCCAAAGGTGCACACAGATCTGTCCAAGAATGCAAAGTGCTGAAAATAAAGATTTCAATGTTTGACAGCACATTAACAGAAACTTCACATGAACATTGGCTAAAACACCCAAGTGCCTACCCTTGTGTGTTGTTAGTTGTTATGATTGGACTAGGATGAGGGTGAGTGTGAGGGGTGGCTAGTGAGATGGGGAAGTGATAATGTAACTAGAGAGGGTGGGTGGAGGTGCAAGGTAAGTTGGTGTGAGTAAAGATTTGCAGGAGTAGGGTAGGGAAGGCAGAGTGATGGGGATGTGATGAGTGGCACAGCAGGATGAGGTTGAGTGTGGCTTTGCAGTAACGTTTCGTGATCTACTGGGATCATTGAAAGGTTGGCGCCACTGCAGCCTGATCCTCCTAACTAATTCCCTGCTTGTGCCCTCCTGTGCAATGTGCAACCAGGCTGCGTTGATCTGGGGAGGTCTCCTCCGCCCATTGGAAGGGAAGAGAACCTCCCTGCGAGCTGTGACTCCTCCATAAGCATATGGAGGGAGTCATGGTAGAGCCTGGATGCGGCCATGCATCTCTGCGGTGATTGGCAGTGTTCGCAGCACCTCAATGCTGTAGAACAGTGACCGCACAACTGTCAAATTCAATTTGTGAATGGTCCCTTTAAGAAAACTGGCTGATGACGTGACATCATCAGACCTGCTTCCATCAATTGGCTGGGAAACGCACTGGGTGGGCTTAACAAGCCCAATCAACGTAAGATCACTTTGGACAGGGGCTGGAGCCAGCAGCGGGGTCACAACCCGCCACCGACCCTGGCTGCACCGGACCCGCCGAGGTTGGGGAAATCGCAGCCATTGAGAGGAGGCCAGGGCCAAAGTGTGGAAGGCCAGCACAACACAAGGCACAGATCACCACCTGCACAGGTGGCTACTGTTTCTAGCGCTGAAGCGGTCTTGAACCACTTGAGAGAGATGCTTGACATGCCTACCAAAGAGGACTTTGAGGCTATGTGATAGCTGCTGACAAGGTGGTTAACAGCAAGCTGCTGTCGGACTCTTGGAACAGTTTTGTAGATGTAGTGACAGAGTGTGACTATGAACACAGCAAACCTGCAGTCAAGCCAACCTGGAAAATAAATAAACCTGGAAATTGCATCTCTCCCTGTAATATGGCAATCACATTACATCATGAGCTGGCTACCCTTGTCAACCTTATGCTGAGAGGCGAGCCTTAAAGTGGGGGGGTGGGAAGATGGGGGGGAAAGTGCTTCTTTCATCTTATTTGACAGTTTGATTTCTTGTTTGATAAAATCTTGTTCAGTTGTTCTGTTTCCTGTTGAGTGAAAAATTGTACATTTTGTCCAAAAAAATTCAAGAGCCCATTTTGTATTAAAGTTTGTTTTAATAGTGTACAGGTTAAATCTAGTGCTAATACAATATCCTCTCTGAAACACACCTTTTTATTGAATATATCATGTTCCAAGTACTAAGTACAATGCTTATTGTAATGTACTATGGAAACTGACCAAAAATTCTGATATATTGAAAACCTGTGACAAATTCACTAACGGCAACACCTGTTGTTAGAAACCGGTTCGACTGCACTTGGTTTTGGTGAGAGAACGTACGTAAGAAAGTTCAGTGTCTGAACTTTGGAAGGATCCCAAATTAGCCAGTCTGCTCGTATTCAATCTTGACAGCACATTAGTGGTGATGCTCACATATCTGCATATAATTTCACAGTCCCATTTTTGATCTCTATCTAAATGAAGTAATGGTGTAGCTGTCCCATTAAATGCAAGATTGATTGGAAACCATCTTTTTTGTTGCCTAGCCTATTGTGTGTAAGTGTATGTTGATCTTGGTGTATCTTTATAATGCATTTTAATCTTTCTTACAAATATTATTAACTGTTCATTTGCATCATTAAAAGGGCATTTCAAAATTAGGGCACTGGGTTGGAGCACTGTGCTGTCACCTGTTTGACTTGGATGCTTTTTTTTTGCAATTTTTGTCAAGAGTGATAAAACGTTTTGTTCTGGAATTCCTGGTCGATTCACGAACTGCAGCTAGATGGCGAACGTGCAAGTGACCTTTTTCCCAGGCTGGCTCCAATGCTGCAACCATGAGACATGCAGCAGCCTGAATGGGATTTGCAGGTTTTCTTTCCCGGCCTGTGGAGGCACCTGGGCTCCCCTTGAAGTAACCCCATACCAGAAATGCGGTGATTACAAGGTCCGCAGCAAGAGGGAGCAAAACCTTTCTCCCACTGTCTTGACACTACACTTCTATGCTTCCAAGCACTGTGTACCTCTGAATCACTTTTTGCAGGACCTCCAATGCTGATCTAACATGATATTCATACTTTTAAAATCTGATGTACAGGGTGTACTATCATGTAAGGTTTGATGACCTGGGAATGTATCTTCTGCAGTGTTTATCTGGTCCGATTTTAAAAGTCACGAGAGCGGTTTTTATTCTAGTTTTAATTCTACCAATTGGCCGTCAATTAAATAATTAATTACAATCAGTATTAAACTGATCTGCATACAGTTGAAGTTGCTATTGCTTTTAAAGTTATTGGTCCGGATTTTGTGGGGCCTGCATACGTCGCCGTAAGCCCTCAGAATGGCTTGCGCGAAAACCCGGAACTTGCGATCTGTCAAGTTTCTCCTTGGCACATTGTCCACATGCGCCCCAAAAACACTTTTGCTTACGCAGAGTAGGGCTATTTGCCCTGCGATTGCCCACGAAACCCTTACGCCTGGTAAAAGCAAGCATAAAGCCTGCTTTTACCAGCGTAAGGGTTAAAATAAGTGTAAAATTTAATTTTTTTTAGTGATTAAAACATACAAAAACATTTAAAATTAGTTCGTGTAAATTTTGGGCCGGAATAAAATACTTTTATTATTTTTCAAAAATTACATTTTGATTTTAAATGCTTAATCAAAGGGACTTTTAATTCATTTTAAACATGGGAATATTTATTCTTATTAGAATTGTGTTAATTATTTATTTATTTGGGGATTTCTCATAAGCTTATAGGGATTCCGTTTGTAAATGGAATCCCCAGACGCTTATGAGGAATCCCCCTTTCTAATTGGTTGGCCTGGCACACGTGATCCCGGGGACACTTCCGAACCGCCTGCGTCCCTGGGATCCGTGGGCCTTTACGCAGGCCTGAAGCTCCGGAGCCTCCAGGTACTTTCGTATTTTGTTTTCGGGGTCGGAGGCGTGCTCCAGAGGTACACCTCCGACCACAATTTTCAGGCTCTTGATTTGAAATCATCCAAATGTTATTCCCGTAACCATTCTATTACAATAAAAAGTGCAGTGCTAAAGGAGTGAGCAATAGGTGGTGCTGTGGTAAAGCATGAATCCTTTTGATAAACATTTGCACTCATCAGGCCTTGTATACTCTGGAGTGCTAAGTTAGTAGGTTATGAATGCTGGATAATATAGCAGCTTTGTATTTAATGATTATAATGCCAGCCTTGGTAAAAAGGTCTTCATTTCCATTAATTTCTGTTAATATGACAGCATATTGAACCAATTTTGAGAAAGGGAGGAAAGGGACTTGGTTTTGTTAAGGCAAGTGGTTTTGGGCTAAGCTTCCTGCAAATTAAGTGTCTGGTTCAGCCTACTGCTTTCAATAGTAAACCTGACATTACATCATCTCTTAAGTACTGAATCTTGACTTAACCCAATAAATACAGCTGAAAATCCCATTCAGGGTGGGACCTCTTCAGTGGCTGTTGGGTTAATCTCCTTGCAATTACTGATTTTTTAAAAATTTCCATTCCTCTCCACTTACTGCTGACTCTTGTTGAGCTTTGCTTCCACCGGTTCTGGCTTTCCAGGGTTGGGTGGCTCCAGATTAGCTGCCAGGCCAGTCTGACGTGCCAGCCCCCACTGCAGTGAAAGGATCTTTTCCAGGATGCTCACACCCCTCTGTTGATAACATTGTTCACCTGGAGCAGCTGAGGAGGGGGTGACCTAAAGTGATGAGTTTCCAGGTGTTTACAAATTCAACAGTATTTTATATTGGGTAACAATCTTCAGACCGATTTGGAGGAGAGAGGGATACTTTGAACACAAGTGCTCTCCCTGGACTTTCCTACCCCATTGAAGCATTGTACAGGAAACTCTTTTTTATCCGGGACCGGCGTGGTGCCGGTTTATCAAAAAGTCCGGATTACAGAGAGGTATAGTAAAAGGTACGAGAGCCCCGTACACGGCCACAGATCCAGGCGTCCCTGTTACATAGCAACAGGTGCAGGAACCCCAGCCACAGACCAAGCGTCCCTGTTGCATAGCAACAGGTGCAGGAACCCCGGTTACACGGCCACAGATCCAGGAATGGCCACTAATATGAAGTAAAACTTACCTGAACCTATTCCTGAATTTTGCCGGTTAACAGGGATTTCCGGTTATTTAGGTGCCGGTAAATCGAGAGTTTCCTGTAGTTGTATAAAGCAGGGTGCTGAGAAAGCTACAGGCATCCAAGAGGTGGGATATGGGATGAAGCTCATGATTCCCACATGATGACTTAACCTCTCTGTGCCATAGTGGGTAAATGATTGAAAATCAAGGGAGAGTCATCAAAGCCACACTTTCCCCTCAACAATTTGCATTTATACAGCGTCTACAACATAGGAAAATGAACCAAAGTGCCTCACAGAAGTAAATACAACAGGCTGCAGAAGGAACTGGAGACCTGGGAGTAGGTAATTTCCTTATGTCATGAAGAAAGCTAGCAGCATGTAGTGATTATTAGTGCTACATAGCTTAAAATCCTATTAATACTTTAAACCATTAAACAGTATTCTGACCAAACAGTTGAAAACCCCATAAATGTTAAAATGCTAATTTATGACAGATACCTGCATCTGCCACCAATTACAGCATTGTTTTAACTGGCAACTGTGGGCTAAATACTGGTAAATATTCACACCATATTGCTCAGCAGTCTCCTTGGCATCTTGTTGTTGAATTAAATGATATCCTGTGTGGGGGGGGGGGGGGTGGGGTGGAGACGTATATTTATATATTCATCTCATAATGAAGTGTCTTGGAATTACGGCTGTGGATATGTGCAAGTTGCCCACTGTGAGCGCTAATTGGACTTGTGCCCCACTGTCACGGTGCTAACTGGGTTACAGCCATCAACGCCCAAATCAAGGAAACCGTGCACATGTCAGATGAGTTTTTATGTAAAGTTGGGAAATAACCTGATGGGTTAAAACTAAATTGTGTCCTGATGTACTTTTTACGTCCTGATTTAGTCTGTTGTGCAGCTTGCGCAGTCAGAACTTTCAAGAATGACTTGTGTTTTTTTGCCTTCCCTCAACTACACAAAAAGAAAGTGTTTTTAACCATGTCCTTTCACTGACCACAGCCATTTTTCCTTCTTAGGGTGGCATAAGGCGGATCCAGACAACCCCCTGTTTACCCCCAGCGCTCTGTTAAATAAACTGGTGGATGAAGGAAAGCTGGGTAAAAAGACAGGTGAAGGCTTCTACAAGTATTCCTAGAAGGCGAGGAGTCTTGCTGCTGCACTTATCTACACAAAATCGTGCTAGCTGTCAGACTGTTGCCTCGGTTAGAACTTCTGCTCTGGCACTTACTTGATACAGTACACTGTAATATCAGTACAATGTAATATTTTCAAAATATTAATGTGGCTACAAACTGGATAATGCTGACCCAGCCTGGTGCAGTGATTGAGGTGTGTAATCTGTAAAACTTTTTAATTTGTTAAATTAATTGCTTCTGCGCACAGAGGTGCCTTAAACATTATTACACAGACAAATAAACCTTTGTTCTTCCTATTGATGCACTTGAAATGATCTTGGGCTTTGAATTTGTAAGATCTTTTTTCACTTTTCAAAGTGTCAATAAAATGCAACGTGAATTGCATAATTCAGATCCCGTTTATAATTAGTTTGTATTATTTCTATTTACTGTACTTTGTATGTTGCCCAATTCCTGTGCGTCACTTAATTTCTAAGTTAAAGAAAAACTTATGACTGACAACCCGCCCCCCCCCCCCACCCCGGGCTTCATTTCTCCACTGCCAACCATCTCTTTAAACCCCTCTCCCCTGTCCCCTCCACAAGTGCGAGGAGCTCATGCACTTCTTTGTCACTAAGATTGAGACCATCTGTTCTGCTGCCTCTGCTATTTCGTTGCAATTCCTTTGCCTTCCAAGCCGAGCCTCACTCCAGGTTCCCCCAGTCTTGGTCCTGAACCCACATTTCTCACTAGTTTCTCTCCTCCCATCTCCCCTTCTGCCTTCTCTGAGTTCACCTGATCCATGACACCTACCTGCTGTTTCCTTCATCCTATTCTCACTAAACTGCTAACCAACCAAATTCCTTTCCTGCCCCCATGTATACAAATGATTCGCTCTCTGCAGGTCCTGTCTGTGTCCCTTTTCAAAACTACTGTCATCACCTCCTCAAAAAAAAAAAACCTACCCCTCTCCTTGCAAACAACCACCAATCTCCAACCTCCCTTTCCCCTCAAGTCCTTGAATGTGTTATCGCCTCCCAAATCCATGCTCATCTTTCCTGCATCTCCCTGTTCGAATCTCTAAACAAGTTTCCACCTTGCCACAACACCGAAATGGCCCTTACCAAAGTTGCGCATGATGCCCTCTGATTGTGACTGTAGTGCATTATCCCTCTTCATCTTCCTTGGCCTCCCTGCAGCCTTTTACACAGTCAACCAAATAATTCTCCTCAAACGTCTCTGCTCTGTTCAGCTTACTGGAATTGTCCTTGCTTGATTCCGCTTATACTAATCCAATCATAGCCAGAGCATCTCCATCTTCTTCTTGGGCCCACAAAAAATAATCTGGGCCGCTGCCACCATGGAACCCCCGGCCTCCACGATAGCAAGTGCCACATGTGGCTTCCTCCCATCTTCTATAAAGTACTAAAGATGTGCCGTTGCAAGTTTGTTTTTCCCCAGGTTCTTTGCTCTGTGTGTCGGACCAATAAAGTTTCTCTGTAGGATTAGCTTGGATTAGACTGACACTAGAGTATCGAACAGTGTACTAATTGATCTGGGATGCCTGGGGTTATTGGGGGCGATCTTCCTCGTATACTTTAGGTGCTAAAGAGCCTCTGAAGTGGCCAAGGTGGGGTCTTTAGCCCACCTTTAGTGCAAGAAGCCATCTTGGTAAAGGAGTTAAATTAAATATTGGGAAGACCGAAGCCATTGTCTTTGAACTCCACCACAAACTCCGTTCCCTAGCATCTGTCTGAGGCGGAATCAGACTGTTCGCAACCTTGGTGTCATATTTGACCCTGAAATGAGCTTCGGACCACATATCCGCACCATAACTAAGACCGCCTATTTCCACCTCCGTAACATCACCCGTCTCCGTCCTGCCTCAGCTCATCTGCTGCTGAAACCCTCATCCATGCCTTTGTTACCTCTAGTGTTGACTATTCCAATGCACTGCTGACTGGCCTCCCACGTTCTACCCTACGTAAATTTGAGGTCATCCAAAACTCGGCTGCCCGTGTCCTAACTCACACCAAGTCCCGCTCACCCATCACCCTTGTGCTCACTGACCAACATTGGCTCCCGGTTAAGCAATGCCTCGATTTTAAATTCTCATTCTGGTTTTCAAATCCTTCCATGGCCTCGCCCCTCCCTATCTCTGTAATCTCCTCCAGCCCTCACCCCGAGATATCTGCACTCATCTAATTCTGCCCCCTCAAGCATCCCTGATTTTAATTGCTCAACCATTGGTGGCTGTGCTTTCAGCTGCCTAGGCCCTGAGCTCTGGAATACCCTCCCTAAACTTCCCTGCCTCTCTAGCTCTCTTTCCTCCTTTTAAGACGCTGCTTAAAACCTACCTCTTTGACCAAGCTTTTGATCATCTGCCCTAATTTCTCCTTATGTGGCTCGGTGTCAAATTTGTTGTCTTATAATACTCCTGTGAAGCGCCTTGGGACGTTTTACTACGTTAAAGGTGCTATATAAATACAAGTTGTTGTTGTGTTAAAATGCGCGCCAGGAAGGGCCACCACCAGAGGATCGTTAAGGCCCTGATTGCCAATAAATTGCCTGCTCGTGCTCATTAAAGAGGTTGCATGCCATTTTGGTGACAAGTGCTTCAATGAATGACCTCTCCTAACAGCGACCAGCTGAACAGAAGTAAACAAATTGTTGCTGATGATTTCTAGCGCTACTTAAAGCCATGCTCAGCTTTCACTCTTCACTTGTTACTGGAGATAGACTGCTTTAGAAGAGGACTCTTGAGACACGTCGGAAGACTTTCTGGGACACTTTGTCAAGACTTCACCAACACTATCAACATTTTTCCCAGAAATTCTCTGAGGACTTAGTTAGTGCTGTGCTACCCTACCTTATTGGAGACCTTATAGGAGTCACCAGAAGAAAAATCATAGAAATTTACTGCCCAAAAGGAGGCCATTTGGCCCATCGTGTCTGTGCTAGCTGAAAAAGAGCTATCCAGCCTAATCCCACTTTCCAGCTCCTGGTCCAGAGTCTTGTAGGTTATGGCACTTCAAATGCGTATCCCAGTACTTTTTAAATGCGATGAGGGTTTCTACCTTGACCACCCTTTCAGGCAATGAGTAATGGTTTGTTCAGCCTACTCAACCATTGGGTGCACATTTAGTTCCCACAGAGACCATCTCACCCACTCCATCTGCTGCCTGTTAATTAAGGATGCTTCAGTCAAGTCTACCTTCAATGCACTAGATGGTGATCGATTCGTACGTGTGAAAGAGTTGCTCATTAAAGTTTAGCTGGTGGCTTCCTTAGTTTCGGGTATAGAAACTGCAACAGAACCCTTCAGTAGATAAACAAGCAGAAGGACTAAGCAGGAGTTGAAAGGGCGTGCTTGGTCATGGAGATCTTGCTGGGGGTCCTCTTGGTCTGGAGGAGGAAAGGGAGGAGGAGATGAGGGCAGGCAGAGCAGCATCAGCTGCTGCAGGAGAGAGGGACAGGAGGGTAAGGTGGCGTCCTTACCCCCCTGAGGCTATAGGACATCCCTCCTCCACCAGGCCCTCCAGTACTGCGCCAGAGAAGCTGTGCGCCCTCTCCCTCGGTCCCTGAGCCATCCTGAAACATTCCGTTGTGTGTTAGCCAGCGCACTCCACACCTTCAGAGGAATTGGATGTGTGGAGGTTACATATACCACACCACGAAAATTGCTTCTAAACAGCGCTTGAGTGCTAAACCCGCAGGTGTCTGTTTCAGCACCTCCGGCCACATTTAACGTTTAAATTATGGTAATCATCAGTTAGCCCCAAAATTGTGGACTAACACCAGACTTTCAAACAGGCTTGTCTTACTAAAACAGCACCTGCTTAGCGCCTCCTTTCACCAAAATAACCCTCTTTGTATTTTCGTTCCAGGAATCTAAAGTATCAACCGTTCATCACCAGTTAACAAACTTCCAGAAATTATCATACAAGGTGGCCATTTCTAAGATGAGCATACACAAAAGAAAAGGCTGTGCCCTTTATTGTAATATAGTAATGACTAGTCTCTTTTAATTGTTATGTAGAGACCAACTAAAGCAGACAAAGTAACTAACATACTCGGAGGCTAAAGCACAAATTGGAATTATATACTCCAAAATGATTGTTTGCAAGGCGTTTGGCGCATGCGTGCCTTTTTGGTACTGCGCATGCGCGCGTATAATCCGGCCGCGCATGCGCGGTGCGATATATGAGGAGGCCGGAAGTAGAGCCGAACCACATTGCCGAGCCTGAGCCTTCGACAGGGGTTTGAGGCTAACTTTCCAAAATCAATAACCATACTAAAGGCGCCTCCAGGACTTTTACCTAGAATATCGCTGTGATTAACTACACGAACATTTTCGGGGCCTAGGGAGAGAGAGGGGCAAAGAGAGAGAGGGGCAAAGAGAGAGGACCCCCCCCCCCCGACCACCAGAGATCAGCGGGGTACATATCAGGAACACTACAAAGACCACCACCACACCAACCGAGACCAGAGAGGATCAACAATATCAGACCTGCTGTCCCACAGGGGAATAGGACCGCCCCCAGCCAGACAGAGGGAGAGATGCACAGGACGTACGCAATACCTCAGACAAACAATCCATTAAGAGACAATAAGCAGATGTGCAGCAGCATCTACCGCCTTATGGATCAAGGACTAATTAATAGAAAGAACTGTAACCAAATTGTATTAACTTTTATGGACAACTGAGGTGATCTTTTTTTTCCCCACACTTAGACACGACAAACACGTACCACTCTTTAACCTATCATAGTAAAAGATCAAACTTAACATGAAATCCTTATATATTTCGACCTGGAATATCCAAGGTCTACGCTCTTCAGTGCTAGAAGTGAAGAGTAGGACCACAGAGTTCATAGAAGAAACTAAAGATCTAGATATTATCATTTTACAGGAAACTTGGTATAAAGGAAAAGGACACACTGGCTGTCCCCAAGGGTACACTGAGCTAGTGGTCCCCTCCAATAAATTACCAAGTGTAACCCAAGGCAGAGACTCCGGAGGCATACTGATCTGGTTTAAAACAGAACTTAAGAATTACATCAAATTTATAAAAAAGGGCGAAAACCATATGTGGCTCAAACTTGAGAGGGAGATTATCTCAAACACCCAAGATGTTTACATTTGCGCACTTTATATCCCTCCAATCGATTCCCCGTACTTTAAAGAGGACACCTTCTCCAACATGGAGGGGGAAATTATCCAATACCAGGCCCAGGGGAACGTGTTGATCTGTGGGGACCTCAATTCAAGAACGGGCGAAGAACCAGACTTCACCAATAATCAGGGAAACAATTACGTATTCGGGAATAACCACTTTGACATCCCTTCCCTTCCATACAGGCATAACTGCGACAAGCAGTCAAATACCAACGGAAAACAGCTACTACAGCTCTGTCGAAACCTGGGTCTGTACATTGTCAATGGTAGGTTCATAGGAGACCTCCTAGGAAGATCGACCTATTGCTCACCTCTTGGCTGCAGCACAGTAGACTATATGATTACAGACTTAGACCCATCCTCTTTCAGAGCATTCACAGTCAAACCACAAACAACACTGTCAGATCACAGTCAAATTACTATGTTTCTCAAAAAGACAGAAACAAACAACATAGAAACACAACCCAGTAAACTGTACAACACCAAAAAATCGTACAGATGGGCCAAAAATGACACGGAAAAATACCAGAAAACAATTAGCAATGCATCAACTCAAGCTCTCTTAGACACCTTTCTGGATAACATATACACTCACAATAAAGAAGGCGTAAACCGGGCAGTTAGTAAACTAAACAATATTTTTGATAATTTGGCAACAAATGCAAACTTGAAAGCTCGCAAGAACAAACCCAAAACAAAAAACTATGAAAAATGGTTTGACCATGATTGCCATAACATGAGGAAAAAACTTAGAAAAATATCAAACCAAAAACACAGACATCCAGAAAACGAGGAATTATGCCTTACTTATTGTCAGACACTAACACAATACAGAAACACACTCAGAACCAAAAAAGAGCAATTTATTAAGAATACACTCAGCTCCATGGAGGAATCCATTGATTCCAATTGTTTCTGGGACAACTTGAAAACACTACACAAAAAACAACACGACGATTTGTCCATTCAAAATGGGGACACATGGGTAAACCACTTTGAAAAATTATACCAGAAAAACACACTAAGACCAGAGCAACACCAAATACGCAAAAAACTGGAAAAGCTTGAATTGGCCATAAAAGATAACCAAAACCCGCTAGACGCCATAATAACAGAAAAAGAACTTCTTGAAAAACTCAAGGACCTGCGACCAGGAAAAGCTTGCGGGACAGACGGCATACTAAACGAGATGATTAAACACGCAGACGACAAAATGAAACTAGCTATCCTAAAACTCTTCAACTTGGTTCTGAGTGTCGGTTATTTCCCTGACATCTGGAACAAAGGACTCATAACACCCATATACAAAAGTGGGGACAAAATCGACCCAAACAACTATCGAGGCATCTGTGTAAACAGTAACCTGGGGAAGGTATTCTGTAGCATCATAAACAAAAGACTTATAAACTTCCTTGAGGAGCACAATGTCTTGAGTAAAAGCCAAATTGGATTCCTGCCAAACTATAGAGCATCCGATCATATCTTCACCCTACAGACCCTAATTGACAAACACGTTCACCATAACAAAAGCAAAATCTACGCATGCTTTATAGATTTCCAGAAGGCTTTCGACTCCATCTGGCATGACGGTTTATTCCTGAAACTTATCGAAAGCGGGGTAGGAGGGAAAACATATGATGTAATTAAATCAATGTATACAAACAATAAATGTGCAGTTAAAATTGGAGACAAACAAACAAAATACTTCCCACAGGGGCGGGGGGTGACGCAGGGCTCGCCAATCTCACCGACACTCTTTAATATTTACATTAATGGATTGGCAAAACTACTTGAACAATCTACAGCACCCGGCCTCACCCTATATGAATCCAAGGTTAAATTCCTCCTCTATGCAGATGACCTGGTTCTGCTGTCACCAACTAAGGAGGGTCTACAGCAGAACCTGGACCTGCTGGAGTCGTACTGCCAGACTTGGGCCCTGACAATAAATCCCCAAAAAACCAAAGTCCTTGTGTTCCAGCAAAGATCCAAACATCAGGGACCCAAAATAAATTTCACAGTAGGAACAACCAAAATTGAACAAACCACTCACTACACATACTTGGGCTTAAAAATCAGTTCTACGGGAAACTTCAAACTGGCTGTGAATGAACTGAAAGAGAAAGCAAGAAGGGCTTTCTATGCCATCAAAAAATCAATCCAAATAGAAATCCCAATTAGCATTTGGCTCAAAATTTTCAAATCAGTAATTGAACCAATTGCACTCTATGGCAGTGAGGTATGGGGACCGCTAACACAACAAGAATTTGCAAAATGGGACAAACACCCAATTGAGATCCTACATGCAGAATTCTGTAAAAGTATCCTCCGGACTCAAAGGAAAACAGTAAACAATGCATGCAGGGCGGAACTAGGCCAATATCCATTAATAATCACTATCCAAAAAAGAGCCACCAAATTTTGGAATCACCTACAAATGAGCAACCCCCAATGCTATCACTACGACGCCCTGAAATGCCAAGAGCTGACCATAAAGATAAATACCCTCAGTCAACTAGTCCTGGGACTCAGTGAAGTAACTACTAACAATACTAACAATAACCAGTCCCAGGACAGTGACAGGGTAACACAAAGAATTCGACCCAACACAATCGTCGCTAAGCAAAAGGAAAAATATCTGACATATTGGGCAGAAACAACAAAAACCCAAAGCAAACTCAATTGCTACTTGGCCCTAAACAGACAATACAACATAGCTGATTACCTGACCATGGTAAAGGATAACAAACTGAGAAGAACCTTGACAAGGTACAGACTTAGCGAACATAGCCTAGCGATCGAAAAAGGCAGACACAGGCAAACCAGGCTGCCAAGAGAAGACAGGATATGCTCTCACTGCAGTCTGGGAGTAGTTGAGACAGAGATGCACTTCCTCACAGCCTGTGGAAAATATCAGGACATCAGGGAGAATTTCTACCAAAAATTCTCCCAAATATGCCCTGAATTCAGAAACCTGAATGACAACCAAAAACTCCCTTTCCTACTGGGGGAGGAGAGAAGCTGTGTAACACTGGCGGCACACTATGTTACAGCTTGCCATGAACAGAGGGACAACCAGTAAACTAAGACAAGAATATATACAAACAAGGCGAATGTATATTTATAAACTGTATGAATAGAACCGCGTTTATGTGTTCAACCATAAATGTATTTTGATGCTTTGGCAACATAGGATGAACCTTATCATGCCAATAAAGCGATTTGAATTGTGAATTGTGAATTGGGAGAGAGGGGGGCAAAGAGAGAGAGTGGGAGAGAGGGGGGCAAAGAGAGAGAGTGGGAGAGAGAGGGGCAAAGAGAGAAAGTGGGAGAGGGGGGCAAAGAGAGAGAGTGGGAGAGGGGGCAAAGAGAGAGTGGGAGAGGGGGGCAAAAAGAGAGAGTGGGAGAGGGGGGGCAAAGAGAGAGAGTGGGAGGGGGGCAAAGAGAGAGAGTGGGGGGGGCAAAGAGAGAGAGTGGGAGAGGGGGGCAAAGAGAGTGGGAGAGGGGGCAAAGAGAGAGAGTGGGAGAGAGGGGCAAAGAGAGTGGGAGAGGGGGGGCAAAGAGAGAGAATGGGAGAGGGGGGCAAAGAGAGAGAGAGGGAGGGGCAAAGAGAGAGTGGGAGAGGGAGGGGCAAAGAGAGAGAGGGAGAGGCAAAGAGTGGGAGAGGGGGGCAAAGAGAGAGAGTGGGAGAGGGGGGCAAAGACAGAGAGTGGGAGGGGGGCAAAGAGAGAGAGTGGGAGAGGGGGGCAAAGAGAGAGAGAGGGAGGGGCAAAGAGAGAGTGGGAAAGGGAGGGGCAAAGAGAGAGAGGGAGGGGCAAAGAGAGTGGGAGAGGGGGGCAAAGAGAGAGTGGGAGAGGGGGGCAAAGACAGAGAGTGGGAGAGGGAGGGGCAAAGAGAGTGGGAGAGGGAGGGGCAAAGAGAGAGAGTGGGAGAGGGGGGCAAAGAGAGTGGGAGAGGGGGGGCAAAGGGAGAGAGTGGGAGAGAGGGGCAAAGAGAGAGAGTGGGAGAGGGGGGGCAAAGAGAGAGAGTGGGAGAGGGGGGCAAAGAGAGTGGGAGAGGGAGGGGCAAAGACAGAGAGTGGGAGAGGGAGGGGCAAAGAGAGAGAGTGGGAGAGGGAGGGGCAAAGAGAGAGTGGGAGAGGGAGGGGCAAAGGGAGAGAGTGGGAGAGGGAGGGGCAAAGAGAGAGTGGGAGAGGGAGGGGCAAAGAGAGTGGGAGAGGGAGGGGCAAAGAGTGGGGGGGCAAAGAGAGTGGGAGAGGGAGGGGCAAAGAGAGTGGGAGAGGGGGGCAAAGAGAGAGTGGGAGAGGGAGGCAAAGAGAGAGAGGGAGGGGCAAAGAGAGAGTGGGAGAGGGAGGGGCAAAGAGTGGGAGAGGGGGCAAAGAGAGTGGGAGAGGGGCAAAGAGAGAGAGTGGGAGAGAGGGGCAAAGAGAGAGTGGGAGAGAGGGGCAAAGAGAGTGGGAGAGGGGCAAAGAGAGAGAGTGGGAGGGGGCAAAGAGAGTGGGGGGGCAAAGAGAGAGTGGGAGGGGGCAAAGTGAGAGTGGGAGGGGGGCAAAGAGAGAGTGGGAGAGGGGGGCAAAGAGAGAGTGGGAGAGGGGGGTCAAAGAGAGAGAGTGGGAGGGGGGCAAAGAGAGTGGGAGAGGGAGGGGCAAAGAGAGAGTGGGAGAGGGAGGCAAAGAGAGAGAGTGGGAGAGGGAGGGGCAAAGAGAGAGTGGGAGAGGGGCAAAGAGAGAGAGTGGGAGAGGGGGGGCAAAGAGAGAGTGGGAGAGGGGGGCAAAGAGAGAGAGTGGGAGAGAGGGGCAAAGAGAGAGTGGGAGAGGGGGGCAAAGAGAGAGTGGGAGAGGGGGCAAAGAGAGAGTGGGAGAGGGGGCAAAGAGAGAGTGGGAGAGAGGGGCAAAGAGAGTGGGAGAGGGAGGGGCAAAGAGAGAGAGTGGGAGAGGGAGGGGCAAAGACAGAGTGGGAGAGGGGGGCAAAGAGAGAGAGAGAGAGGGGGGCAAAGAGAGAGTGGGAGAGGGGGGCAAAGAGAGAGAGTGGGAGAGGGGGCAAAGAGAGAGTGGGAGAGGGGGGCAAAGAGAGAGTGGGAGAGGGAGGGGCAAAGAGAGAGACTGGGAGAGGGGGGCAAAGAGAGAGTGGGAGAGAGGGGCAAAGAGAGTGGGAGAGAGGGGCAAAGAGAGAGAGTGGGAGAGGGGCAAAGAGAGAGCGTGGGAGAGAGGGGCAAAGAGAGAGAGTGGGAGGGGGCAAAGAGAGAGTGGGAGAGGGGCAAAGAGAGAGAGTGGGGGAGCAAAGAGAGAGAGTGGGAGGGGGCAAAGAGAGAGAGTGGGAGAGGGGTAAAGAGAGAGTGGGAGAGGGGCAAAGAGAGAGTGGGAGGGGGGCAAAGAGAGAGAGTGGGAGAGGGGCAAAGAGAGAGTGGGAGGGGGGCAAAGAGAGAGAGTGGGAGAGGGGCAAAGAGAGAGAGTGGGAGAGGGCAAAGAGTGGGAGAGGGGGCAAAGAGAGAGAGTGGGAGAGGGGGGCAAAGAGAGAGTGGGAGAGGCAAAGAGAGAGAGTGGGAGGGGGCAAAGAGAGAGTGGGAGAGGGGGGCAAAAAGAGAGTGGGAGAGGGGGGCAAAGAGAGTGGGAGAGGGGGGCAAAGAGAGAGAGTGGGAGAGGGGGGCAAAGAGAGAGAGTGGGAGGGGGGCAAAGAGTGGGAGAGGGGGGCAAAGAGAGAGTGGGAGAGGGGGGGGCAAAGAGAGAGAGTGGGAGAGGGGGGCAAAGGGAGATAGTGGGAGAGGGGCAAAGAGAGTGGGAGGGGGGAAAAGAGAGAGAGGGAGAGGGGGGTCAAAGAGAGAGAGTGGGAGGGGCAAAGAGAGAGAGTGGGAGAGAGGGGCAAAGAGAGAGTGGGGGGGCAAAGAGTGGGAGAGGCAAAGAGAGAGAGTGGGAGGGGGGCAAAGAGAGGGAGAGGCAAAGAGAGAGAGTGGGAGAGGGGGGCAAAGAGAGAGAGTGGGGGGGGCAAAGAGAGAGAGTGGGAGGGGGGCAAAGAGAGTGGGAGAGGGGGGCAAAGAGAGTGGGAGAGGGGGGGCAAAGAGAGTGGGAGGGGGGCAAAGGGAGATAGTGGGAGAGGGGCAAAGAGTGGGAGGGGGGCAAAGAGAGAGTGGGAGAGGGGGGGCAAAGAGAGTGGGAGAGGGGGGCAAAGAGAGTGGGAGAGGGGGGCAAAGAGAGAGTGGGAGAGGGAGGGGAAAGAGAGAGTGGGAGAGGGGCAAAGAGAGGGAGAGGGGCAAAGAGAGAGTGGGAGAGGGAGGGGCACAGAGTGGGAGAGGGGCAAAGAGAGAGTGGGAGAGGGGGGCAAAGAGAGAGAGTGGGAGGGGGGCAAAGAGAAAGGGAGAGGGGGGCAAAGAGAGAGGGAGAGAGGGGCAAAGAGAGAGTGGGAGAGGGAGGCAAAGAGTGGGAGAGGGGTGTCAGAGAGTGGGAGAGGGGCAAAGGGGGAGCGGGAGAGGGGGCAAAGAGAGAGTGGGAGGGGGCAAAGAGTGGGAGGGGGCAAAGAGAGAGTGGGAGAGGGGGCAAAGAGAGTGGGAGAGAGGGGGGCAAAAAGAGTGGGAGAGGGGGGCAAAGAGAGAGAGTGGGAGAGGGGGGCAAAGAGAGAGAGTGGGAGGGGGGCAAAGAGTGGGAGAGGGGGGCAAAGAGAGAGTGGGAGAGGGGGGGGCAAAGAGAGAGAGTGGGAGAGGGGGGCAAAGGGAGATAGTGGGAGAGGGGCAAAGAGAGTGGGAGGGGGGAAAAGAGAGAGAGGGAGAGGGGGGTCAAAGAGAGAGAGTGGGAGGGGCAAAGAGAGAGAGTGGGAGAGAGGGGCAAAGAGAGAGTGGGGGGGCAAAGAGTGGGAGAGGGGCAAAGAGAGGCAGAGGCAAAGAGAGAGAGTGGGAGAGGGGGGCAAAGAGAGAGAGTGGGGGGGCAAAGAGAGAGAGTGGGAGGGGGGCAAAGAGAGTGGGAGAGGGGGGCAAAGAGAGTGGGAGAGGGGGGGCAAAGAGAGTGGGAGGGGGGCAAAGGGAGATAGTTGGAGAGGGGCAAAGAGTGGGAGGGGGGGCAAAGAGAGAGTGGGAGAGGGGGGGCAAAGAGAGTGGGAGAGGGGGGCAAAGAGAGTGGGAGAGGGGGCAAAGAGAGAGTGGGAGAGGGAGGGGAAAGAGAGAGTGGGAGAGGGGCAAAGAGAGGGAGAGGGGCAAAGAGAGAGTGGGAGAGGGAGGGGCACAGAGTGGGAGAGGGGCAAAGAGAGAGTGGGAGAGGGGGGCAAAGAGAGAGAGTGGGAGGGGGGCAAAGAGAAAGGGAGAGGGGGGCAAAGAGAGAGGGAGAGAGGGGCAAAGAGAGAGTGGGAGAGGGAGGCAAAGAGTGGGAGAGGGGTGTCAGAGAGTGGGAGAGGGGCAAAGGGGAGCGGGAGAGGGGGGCAAAGAGAGAGTGGGAGGGGGCAAAGAGTGGGAGGGGGCAAAGAGAGAGTGGAGAGGGGGCAAAGAGAGTGGGAGAGAGGGGGGCAAAAAGAGTGGGAGAGGGGGGCAAAGAGAGATTGGGAGAGGGGCAAAGAGAGAGAGTGGGAGAGGGCAAAGAGTGGGAGAGGGGGCAAAGAGAGAGTGGGGCAAAAGAGTGGGAGAGGGGCAAAGAGAGGGAGAGAGGAGCAAAGAGGGAGAGGGGCAAAGAGAGAGTGAGGGGGCAAAGAGAGTGGGAGAGGGGCAGAGAGAGAGGGGCAAAGGGAGAGGGGGCAAAGAGAGTGGGAGACAGGGGGTGCAAAGAGAGTGGGAGAGAGGTGCAAAGAGGGAAAGGGGCAAAGAGAGAGTGGGAGAGAGGGGCAAAGAGAGTGGGAGAGGGGCAAAGAGAGAGTGGGAGAGGGGGAAAAAGAGTGGGAGAGGGGGGCAAAGAGAGTGGGAGAGGGGCAAAGAGAGGGAGAGAGGGGCAAAGAGAGGGCGAGAGGGGCAAAGAGAGAGTGGGAGAGAGGGGCAAAGAGAGTGGGGGAGAGGGGCAAAGAGAGTGGGAGAGGGGCAAAGAGAGAGTGGGAGAGGGGGCAAAGAGAGTGGTAGAGGGGCAAAGAGAGGGAGGGGGCAAAGAGAGGGAGAGAGGGGCAAAGAGAGAGTGGGAGAGAGGGGCAAAGAGAGAGTGGGGAGAGGGGCAAAGAGAGAGGGGCAAAGAGAGTGGCGGAGGGGGCAAAGAGAGGGAGAGAGGGGCAAAGAGAGAGTGGGAGAGAGGGGGTCAGAGAGTGTGGGAGAGGGGCCAAGAGAATGGGAGGGGCAAAGAGAGATTGGGAGAGGGGGGCAAAGAGAGCGCGCGTGGGAGAGGCAAAAAGAGTGGGAGAGAGAGGGGCAAAGAGGGAGTGGGAGAGGGGCAAAGAGAGAGGGGGCAAAGTGAGATTGGGAGAGGGGGGCAAAGAGAGAGTGGAAGAGGGGGTCAGAGATTGGGAGAGAGGGGCAAAGAGTGGGAGAGGGGCAAAGAGCGTGTGGGAGAGGCAAAGAGTGGGAGAGGGGGGCAAAGAGGGAGAGGGGCAAAGAGAGAGGGAAAGAGGGGCAAAGAGAGAGTGGGAGAAGGGCAAAGAGAGTGGGGGGGCAAAGAGTGGGAGAGAGGGGCAAAGAGAGAGTGGGAGAGGGGGGCAAAGAGAGTGGGAGAGGGGCAAAGAGTGGGAGAGGGGCAAAGGGAGAGGGGCAAAGAGAGTGGGAGAGGGGCAAAGAGGGAGAGGGGGCAAAGAGAGTGGGAGAGAGAGAGTGGGGGAGAGGGGCAAAGAGGGAGAGGGCAAAGAGGGGCAAAGATAGAGGGGCAAAGGGAGAGAGGGGGTCAGAGAGATTGGGAGAGGGGCAAAGAGAGTGTGGGAGAGGGGCCAAGAGAATGGGAGGGGCAAAGAGAGATTGGGAGAGGGGGGCAAAGAGAGCACATGGGAGAGGCAAAAAGTGGGAGAGAGAGGGGCAAAGAGAGAGTGGGAGAGGGGGGCAAAAGACAGTGGGAGAGGGGCAAAGAGAGGGAAAGAGGGGCAAAGAGAGAGTGGGAGAGGGGCAAAGAGAGAGGGGGCGAGGGGGGCAAAGAGCGCGTGGGAGAGAGAGGGGCAAAGAGAGGGTCAGAGGCAGAGTATGCTGCAGCTAGACTAGTCGGCATAGCACACAATTGCAGCACTGATTAAATCAATGCATCATAAACAAACTAGTTACCTTCAGACAGCAAACCTGCATCAACTTCTGCCAAATACTTTGGGATAGAAATTAGTCTGTGTCCATTTTCAGGCCGCGACTTGGCACTGTGGAGGCAGCACGTGCCAGAGGCAAGAGGTGCTTGGGCTTCATCTGCATACTGAGAGAGCTAGAGGATAGTTTTGTTCTGGGGTGGGCAGGGAGTAGTGGATTGTAAATAAATAAATCAGACTGTCTTGTCTGAGATTGAGACCTTAGATGATGAGGCCTTGGATGGTGAATATATAGAAGGGGTCTATGAATGTGGCCAAGGGTTTAACGTGCAAGGTAAGGCTGAGTGAGGAAAGGGATCTGGGAGGTTTAGAAATCACTGAAGCTGAGGAATTGTGTGTAAAGACTGAGGAAAGTAGGGAAGAGATTCCAGTAAGATGTTGATAGACTCATCCCAGGATGCGATTGTGGATGGGAAGTGTAAGGGCGGGGCTGGTTCTGGACCCAAGTGCAGACAGACGAGGCGAGAAGCAGGTATGCAGTCTTAAATAAAAGTACTTTACTAGATTCACACAGGTAAACAGTTACAAACATAGGAGCTCAAGACAAGCTACCACTAGGCAAACGGCTTGCCAAGACTGAGCTCAAGACAAGCTACCACAGGCAAACGGCTTGTCAAGATAGGAACTCAAGACAAGCTACCACTAGGCAACCGGCTTGTCAAGACTGAGCTCAAGACAAGCTACCACAGGGCAACTGGCTTGTCAAGACTGAGCACCTTGTCAAGACTGAGCACAGAGGGAAGAAACCACAGAACTTAAATACAAGCAAAAACAGGTGAAACCAATAAACCAGATAAAAGGCAGTTAAGTAATAAACACAGGAGAAACTAGTAACAATTAGCAAAGGGAAACAAACAAGTGAAGGTGCCATCTAGGGGTTACTGAGGGAACTAACCGGCACCCTCACAGGACCCCCTCCCCTAGGAACGGCTCCTGACGTTCCTCCTGGACGATCAGGGTGGTGACGGCGAAAATCCCTGATAAGTTCAGGATCCAAAATGCCCCAGGCCGGAACCCAGGAATGCTCTTCAGGACCATAACCCTCCCAGTCGACCAGGTATAGAATGCTCCTCCTAACCCGGCGACTATCAAGGAGGCGACGGACAGTGTAGGCTTGCTGACCTTCAATCATGCGGGACGGGGGGCAAGGTCTGGAAGCAGGAACCAAAGGACTGATAAGGCAGTACTTGTGGTCCTGGTGTACAAAACTCCGTGCCTGTATGGCCAAAAAAGCATCATTTCGCACAGTCATTGCCTCTACATTTAAACACTCAGCTTCAAACATTAAAAAAACCCACGAGATCAATTACTCAAGACAGAACTACCAAGAGCACATTTAGCAAAACAAAAAACTCAAGCTTGATAAATCCGAAGTCACAGTCACACGTGTACAACAGTAGCCAGCCATGCACCCTCTTGGGCATTTAGAACTAGAAGTCAACGATTAAATAGCAGAGAAATAAATAAAAATGAAAAAGTCTGTATTAGTACACATGGCGATCTTCTTGGATTTTCAAGCAATGATATTTCCCATTCCGACTGATCATGAACTGCAGATGTTCAGAAATCTCAAGACAGAATCATCCTCCTCATCCACTAGCGGCAGGTACATGTCGTGGCGATCATATGATCATACTCTTTGTAAGCGATGGAGCCATCGTTTTCCAGAGTTAGCACGCTCAATGGATTATATTCCGAAGGGACGCAAGAAGGGCGAGGAAAGCCCCTTAACGGACGAGAATAGAACAAAATTCCTCCATCGCTGCTGGGTCCATACTGGCTCAGTCTTGCTGTCAGGGCGGGGCTGGTTCTGGACCCAAGTGCAGACAGACGAGGCGAGAAGTAGGTATGCAGTCTTAAATAAAAGTACTTTACTAGATTCACACAGGTAAACAGTTACAAACATAGGAGCTCAAGACAAGCTACCACTAGGCAAATGGCTTGTCAAGACTGAGCTCAAGACAAGCTACCACAGGCAAACGGCTTGTCAAGATAGGAACTCAAGACAAGCTACCACTAGGCAACTGGCTTGTCAAGACTGAGCTCAAGACAAGCTACCACAGGGCAACCAGCTTGTCAAGACTGAGCACCTTGTCAATGAGCACAGAGGGAAGAAACCACAGAACTTAAATACAAGCAAAAACAGGTGAAACCAATAAACCAGATAAAAGGCAGTTAAGTAATAAACACAGGAGAAACTAATAACAATTAGCAAAGGGAAACAAACAAGTGAAGGTGCCATCTAGGGGTTACTGAGGGAACTAACTGGCACCCTCACAGGAAGAGCCTTAAGCAAACATTTTGAAGGGTGATACAGAATTGACCTAAAGTAGGAGATCTTCTAAGGTGATCAGGCACAGAGGGAGTGGACAAGAGTACGCCTGGTGGAGGTTAAGAGAGTAAAGTGGGTGGGATAAGAACATAAGAAATAGGAGCAGGAATAGGCCCCTTGGCCTCTCGAGCCTGCTCCGCCATTCAATAAGATCATGGCTAATCTTGGACTCAAAACCACTTCCCAGCCCGCTCCCCATAACCCTTCACTCCCTTATCTTGCAAAAATTTGTCGATCTCCACCTTAAATGTATTTAATGACCCAGCCTCCACGGCTCTCTGGGGCCGAGAATTCCACAGATTTACGACCCTCTGAGAGAAGAAATTCCTCCTCATCTCAGTTCTAAAAGGGTGACCCTTTATTCTGAAACTATGCCTCCGAGTTCTAGATTTCCCCACGAGGGGAAACATCCTCTCTGCACCTACCTTATCGAGCCCCCTCAGTATCTTATATGTTGCAATAAGATCACCTCTCATTCTTCTAAATTCCAATGAGTATAGGCCCAACCTGCTCAACCTTTCTTTATAAGTCAACCCCCTCATCTCTAGAATCTAGTGAATCGTCTCTGAACTGCCTCCAATGCAAGTATATCCTTCCTTAAATAAGGAGACCAAAACTGTACGCAGTACTCAAAGTGTGGTCTCACCAATACCCTGTACAGTTGTAGCAGGACTTCCCTGCTTTTATACTCCAACCCCCTTGCAATAAAGGTCAACATTCCATTTGTCTTTTTGATTACTTGCTGTACCTGCATGCTAACTTTTTGTGTTTCATGCACAAGGACCCCCAGGTCCCTCTGAACTGTAGCATTTTGAAATCTCTCTCCATCTAAATAATTGCTTTTGATTATTTTTCCTGCCGAAGTGGATAACCTCGCACTTTCCCACATTATACTCCATCTGCCAAATGTTTGCCCACTCACCTAGCCTGTCTATATCGCTTTGCAGATTCTTTGAGTCCTCTACTCAACTTGCTTTCCCACCCAGCTTTGTATCATCCGCAAACTTGGCTACATTACACTCGGTCCCTTCAAGCACTGGGACAAGTTGGGATTCCTGCTCTGCGTCACTGATAGATGCAGCAAAGGGCAGAGCAAAGAGAGGCTATGGGTTTGTCTAGGAGGGACTCCTAGTACCTGCCTGGGATGGCATCAGGGGGAGTTGTGTTAAATGGAAGAACAACTGAGAGGGTCATGTTGGGAGGGTGACAGAGATCAGAAGAAGAGGCAGTGAATAGTAAATAGAGTAAGCAGAGAAGGGGCCGGGAGATGGCCAAAGGAGAGGTAGAGGAGCTTTCATTAGAAGTGGCAGCCAATGTGCACATGTAAGTGAATGTAGAGGTAGTGGTCTCAATGGCAGCCAGCACAGACAACTGGAGCCATTTATCTTGCTTTATTGGCTCTGCAGTCTCAAACAGTGTTAGGAGGGGAGAGGTACCACATTGAGGTGATCTTCCATGCCACTGAAGGCAGCAGCACTGCCTCCTACAGTGCTGTGGGGTAAATGGGGCGTAAGAGTAAGCCTTTAGGTTGCGTTTTTTTGAATGTGGCCTAAGGTGGAACTTACTACAATTCTTTAGGTGGTAATTCGATATTGTGGCTTTTTGTGTCAATGTGATAGTGGGAATCCAAAGAGAACCTGCTTCCCTCTCCCCCTCAAAAGAGGATACTGACTGGTTATTGGACGACTAACATGAGAACTTGAGCCCTCTTTAGGTGGCAGCAGGTGCTATTTTATTACTGCAGTTCTCCAGTACACAACAAAAAATACATCATTCACAGACTCCTGTCACACAGTTTTTCAAATCACTGGGCATGCAATTTATATTTTTCACTGGCTCATGCTCTTATTTTCTTTTTTTTCACGTACTTTGAGTTTTGCTACACAACAATATCTTAATGTAGGAAATCTCGACCGGGTCCATCCTATCTCCCACGCTTCTGCCCTCATCCTTCCCTTCCGCCACCCCGCCCCCCACACACACAACACTTTCCCCCAACCACAACTGTGACAGGGTTTCATTTGCCCTCACCTCCCACACCATCAGGCTCCAATTTGACAGATCATCATCTGCCACCTCCAATATGATTCTCCCATTAAACACCTCTTCCAAATGGGCAGTTCCCGCCATCACACTCTGGTTCACTCTTCCACCACCCATACCACCTGATCTTCTGGTACCTTCCGGTGCAAGCACAGGAGATGCAACACCTGCCCATTCACTTCCTCCTACTACATTGTCCAGGACGTCCAGCTGAGACAGCAGTTTACATGTATTTTATGCCACCCAGTATACTCACGGTGCAGACTCCGCTACAGTTGGGAGACCAAAGGCAGATTAGGTGAGCCCTTTGCCGAATACATCTGCTCCGTCCGCAAACATGATTCCCAAGCTGCCTGTCGCTCGCCACTACAATTCCCATCCCACTCTCGCTCTGGCCTCTCTGTCTTTGGCCTTCAAGACTATTCCAATGAAGCTCAAAACAAGCTCGAGGGACAACATCATATCTTTCTATCGGGCACTGTTCAGTTCACTGGCCTTAATAACTTCAGGCCTTAACTTTCTCTTCAGCAGGAAGGGCGAGTGCTGTGGAATGGGTGTGCTGGTATTTTCCGAGTGTTGTTGGAGGGAGGGGTTGGTGCTTGGGGGCCCTCCAGTGGTCACCCCGTTCAGACGCGAGTCTCCCGCTGGATGTCAACTTCAGTATTTAGAAATCATCTGTCCCAGAGGGCGGTGGATGCTGAGTCTTTTGAGTATATTCACGGCTGAGATAGATAGATTTTTGAACTCCAGGGGAATCAAGGGATATGGGGATATGGCGGGAAAGTGGAGTTGTGGTCGATGATCAGCCATGATCTTATTGAAAGACGGAGCAGGCTCATGTGGCCTAATCCTGCTCTTATTTCTTATGTTCTTATATTCTGGCCTCCACTCACCGGGACTGACTGGAGCAGGGCTTGAGCCCTTCACCTTCTGACTCGGCGATGGGAATACTTCCACTAAGTTAAAGGCTCACTCTCCTGTGTCTCACGAATGTCTTTAATTTCATTGATGTCTCTCCTATTGTCTCATGCTAATAACACTTCTGTCATGTAACCATCTCCTGTTTTCCACTCAAGCGTTTTACAGGTCAATCTATTTCTTTTCTCGTGTGTGTGTCTTTTCCCCCTTCCCTTTATTCTGTTCATTTATAAACGCTGTTCCTCTGTGATATCCTCCAGTTTCTGACGAAGGGTCAACACCTGAAATGTTGAGCGGCCTGTTCTCTCCACAGATGCTGCCTGACTCGCAGAGCGCTTCCACCATTTTCAGCTTTTCTTGCCTTTTCCATATTTAGTATGAAGCCATCGCCACACTGCACTGCATTATCTCTGCTGTTGCTCTCCGACCACCGGCAGCAAGCTGCTCTATTGTAGTACAACTTCAAAATTTGCAAATGCCGTTTCACACGTTGTAGATAATTGCATCTCAGCCTCCTGCGGAGTGCTGCAGGGAAGAGCAGCACATTTGTGCCGAGGCAGGAAGAGTGCAATTTTCCTTGAAAAATCAAGAGACTGTCTACCTGTGCAACCCAGCAACTACTCCGTGTGAGACAGAGGTCTCAACTACAACTTCGATAGCAAAATACTGCGGATGCTGGAAATCCGAAATAACAACAGAAAACGCTGGAAAAACTCAGCAGGCCAGGGCAGCATCTGTGGAGAGAGAAACGGAGTTAACGTTTCAGGTCGAAGACCCTTCGTCAGAACTGGAAAAAAAGCAGGAAAAGGGATAGATTTTAAAGCAAGTGAGGGCTGGGAAAAGGGAGAGGAGATGAAAGAACAAAAGGGAAGGTCAGAGATAGGATAGAAAGCAGGAGAGATTAAGAGACATTGAGAGACATTAAGAGATATTGAAGGAACCGTTCAGCCCGTAAGGGTGACCCCGAGCTTCCGGTCGCCTGTCATTTTAATTCACCGCTCCATTCCCATTCGGACCTCACCGTCCTTGGCCTCTTGCATTGTTCCACGGAAGCTCAACGTAAACTCGAGGAACAGCACCTCATAAGAACATAAGAAATAGGAGCAGGAGTAGGCCAATCGGCCCCTCGAGCCTGCGCCGCCATTCAATAAGATCATGGCTGATCTGATCCTAACCTCAAATCTTCTATCACTCTCCATCCACCCGAACCCATGTGATCTCCCGGGAGAGGCGAAAAACCAGATAAAAAACCCAATGGCCAATTTGGGAGGAAAAATCTGGGAAATTCCTCTCCGACCCATCTAGGCGATCGAAACTCGTCCAGGAGATCACTCTGTCCCTATATTTCCGATTAGGCACTTTGCAGCCTATCAATATCGAGTTCAACAATTTCAGATCATAACCTCGGCCCCTATTACATTTTTACTTATATTTTTTTCCACCCCTTTGTTTTGGGTCTTCCCTTCCCCCCCCCACTTTCCTTTTTTTTCTCTCTCCCACACGGCAGCTGTCTCCCATCCTGCCAGTACACTTCACACCTAATCTCAGCCGTCTTTTGTCTCCACTGTCCTATTACCATCTCGTCTGGTTTTGAATACCTCTTAATGTCTCTTTTACTTCTTTTACTTCTTTTGTTCTATCGCAGCCCTGCCTTCGATCTATTTTATTCCCTTTCCAGTTTGAAAAAGGGTTCGACCCGAAACATCACTCTAATTTCTCTCCACGGATGTTGCCTGGCCTGCTGAGTTTTTCCAGCATTTTCTGTTGTTATTTTGAAGGAATAAAGGATGGCTCTAGATGGAGTGTGAATGGCCCCGGCAGAACGAAGGACAGCTGCCATGTGGGAGGGAAGAAAAAAGCCCTGACGAAAGTGTGGATTAAAAAAAAAGAGAAAATGTGTATCTATATGTGTGTGTGTATATATATATATATGTGAGGGGCCGAGGTTATGATCTGAGATTGTTGAACTCTATGTTGAGTCCAGAGGGCTGTAGAGTGCCTAATCGAAAGATGAGGTGCTGTTCCTTAAGCTACAAATCCTAATCTACAAATTTTAGGCTCTGCATGTGCAGGGGGTGGGGGGGGATGGGAGGGGGGGCGAAGGGGAGTCTAAGGAAGCTTCTTTCATGGCCCAGGCTACATGAATCAAAAATATCAGGTAATACATCCCTTAGCCCACCTCCCACCAGATAAGATATTGTATTAGCCTCTGCCCTCCACTTCCTGTCTCTTCAGAATCCATCCTTGTTGAATTCTCTATCTTTCCCGCTTCCTCTAGCATGACGGCCTAGTTTCCCAACTCCTGTGGCATACCACAGTGAAGATTTTGTTACCACTGCGGGTCACTTTTTGGAGTGCCATGGAGCAATTTAGGACCCTCTTCCTTTAATAATGGCTAATTCGTTGTTGGCTCATGTGTCAGTCCTGGGGAGAGCAGGACAAGGTTATGTGTAGCTCAGTTCACTAAGCTCTCTCTTCTCTCTTAGGCAGTCCCTCGGAACCGAGGATGACTTGCTTCCACACTAAAAATGAGTTCTCAGGTGACTGATGAGTCCAATGCGGGACCTACAGTCTCTGTCACAGGTGGGGCAGACGGCGGTTGAAGGGGCGGGTGGGTGGGGTGCTTGGGTTGACGTGCGCTCCTTCCGCTGTTTGTGCTTGGCTTCCGCTTGCTCCCAGCGAAGAGACTCAAGGTGTTTGGCGCCTTTCTGGATGTTTCTCCTTCACTTTGTGCGGTCTTGGGCCAGGGATTCCCAGGTGTCGGTGGGGATGTTGCACTTTTTCAAGGAGGCTTTGAGGGTGTCCGTGAAGTGTTTCCTCTGCCCACCTGGGACTCTCTTGCCGCGTCGGAGCTCCGAGTAGAGCGCTTGTTTTAGGAGTCTCGTATCGGGCATGCGGACGATGTGACCCGTCCATCGGAGCTGATCGAGCGTGGTCAAAGCTTCGATGCTGGGGATGTTGGCCTGAGTGAGAACACTAAGCTAATGGCCATACAAGAGACCTTGGCTGATCATTATAAATGAGCACAGCTTTAGCACAAGTACTAACCCAGTTACTTAATGCTCTCACTCTGAGACGGCATCAAGTATTTTAAAGGTGTGGAGATGCCGGAGCTGGACTGGGGTGGACAAATGTAAGAAGTTACACAACACCAGGTTATAGTCCAACAGCTTTATTTGAAATCACAAGCTTTCGGAGTGCTGCTCCTTCTTCAGGTGAAGTGGAGAAATGCATAAAGACACAGCTTATATAGTCAGAGAATCATGTCAGATGTTTACAGGTAACCTTTCCAACTGCCATTTATCACACCTCGGCAAAGAAGTATACCGACAACTGGACAACCAGGAACACTACAGACAGTTACCCACAGATCCGACCAAAGAACACACCCTCCAACTCAACAGACTGATCAAAACCTTCGATCCAGACCTTCAAAGCATCCTACATGCTCTCATCCCACGTACTCCCCGCGTGGGAGACTTCTACTGCCTCCCAAAGATACACAAAGCCAACACACCTGGACGTCCTATCGCATCAGGCAACGGAACCCTGTGTGAGAACCTCTCTGGATATGTCGAGGGCATCCTGAAACCCATCATACAGGGAACCCCCAGCTTCTGTCGCGACACTACAGACTTCTTACAGAAACTCAGCACCCACGGACCAGTTGAACCAGGAACACTCCTCGCCACGATGGACGTCTTGGCACTCTACACCAGTATCCCCCACGATGACGGCATCGCTGCGACAGCCTCAGTACTCAACACCAACAACAGCCAATCTCCAGACGCCATCCAACAACTCATCCGCTTCATCCTTGACCACAATGTCTTCACCTTCGACAACCAGTTCTTTACCCAAACACACGGAACAGCCATGGGGACCAAATTCGCACCCCAATACGCAAACATCTTCATGCACAAGTTCGAGCAAGACTTCTTCGCTGCACAGGATCTCCAACCAACGCTATACACCAGATACATCGACGACATTTTCTTCCTATGGACCCACGGCGAAGAATCACTGAAAAGACTACACGATAACATCAACAAGTTCCATCCCACCATCAAACTCACCATGGACTACTCCTCAGAATCGGTCTCATTCCTGGACACACGAATCTCCATCAAAGACGGACACCTCAGCACTTCACTCTACCGCAAGCCCACGGACAACCTCACGATGCTTCACTTCTCCAGCTTCCACCCTAACCACGTTAAAGAAGCCATCCCCTATGGACAAGCCCTGCGAATACACAGGATCTGCTCAGACGAGGAGGAACGCGATGGACACCTACAGACACTGAAAGACGCCCTTGTAAGAACGGGATATGATGCTCGACTCGTCGATCGACAGTTCCGACGGGCCACAGCGAAAAATCGCATAGACCTCCTCAGAAGACAAACACGGGACACAACCAACAGAGTACCCTTCGTCGTCCAGTACTTCCCCGGAGCGGAGAAACTACGCCATGTTCTTCGCAGCCTTCAACATGTCATCGATGACGACGAACACCTCGCTAAGGCCATCCCCACGCCTCCACTACTCGCTTTCAAACAGCCGCCTAACCTCAAACAGACCATCGTTCGCAGCAAATTACCCAGCTTTCAGGAGAACAGCGACCACGACACCACACAACCCTGCCACAGCAACCTCTGCAAGACATGCCAGATCATCAACACAGATACCATCATCACACGTGAGGACACCACCCACCAGGTACATGGTACATACTCATGTGACTCGGCCAACGTTGTCTACCTCATACGTTGCAGGAAAGGATGCCCCGGAGCATGGTACATCGGCGAGACCATGCAGACACTGCGACAACGGATGAACGGACACCGCGCAACAATCACCAGGCAGGAGTGTTCCCTTCCAGTCGGGGAACACTTCAGCAGTCAAGGACATTCAGCCTCCGATCTTCGGGTAAGCATTCTCCAAGGCGGCCTTCGAGACACACGACAACGCAAAATCATCGAGCAGAAACTGATAGCCAAGTTCCGCACCCATGAGGACGGCCTCAACAGAGATCTTGGGTTCATGTCACGCTACATGTAACCCCACCTGACGCAGGGTCATCCAGACTCGAGTGGACATTGGCTTGTTCTCTCTACACAGATGCGGCCGGACCTGCTGTGATTTCCAGCCAAAAAAAATGTTTTTTGTCTGTTTTTTTGTTTTTCATACAGACCCCAGCATCTGCAATATTTGACCCCTTGTGACCCCACCTCATTGTTCTTTGATGTAATGTTTCCCTGACTGACCTGTTTGGACACCATTCACACCTTTGACTGCTGTGATTATCTCTCTGCCGAAGTGTGATAAATGGCAGCTGGAAAGGTTACCTGTAAACATCTGACATGATTCTCTGACTATATAAGTTGTGTCTTTATGCATTTCTCCACTTCACCTGAAGAAGGAGCAGCGCTCCGAAAGCTTGTGATTTCAAATAAAGCTGTTGGACTATAACCTGGTGTTGTGTAACTTCTTACAAGTATTTTAAAGACCTTGCATCAAGTTATTAATGGAGGAAGACTCAAAGGCTGCAACGTTCAGTTTTAGATACATTCACATCATGGATTCTGGACCTGGGAGTTCAATGATAGCCTGTTTTGCAGATATGATTAGCATTATCTGCCAGATGTAGCAGAGGATGTTGCAGCCAAGCTTCTCGGGCTAGAAATTCATTAAAGCCAAGAAATGGGCAGTGTTTAGACTAAAAATGGTTAAGTAGCGCCAGTTGAAAATCGTCTAGGCAAAATTCGTCCTCCTCATTAAAATGATTGCCATCATGATTCTCATCTAAAAACCCAAGCTCATTGGCATTACACCGAAAAGATGGACCAATATCGGGGCGGTCTAAACACAAGTAATGATTGCCACAGGCTTTTTTCACTGCTTAAAGGGGAGGTTCATTGATGCTGCAGCACCTCATTCACAGCGTTGTGTGTACAGCTGCCTCAACAACCATAAGAAGAGGGAGAAGGAGCACTTATTTACAAATCCTGATGGCAGATTGCCACCTCAGGGAGAGAGCCCAGAGGTTTTCCGATGAAGCTTTGGAGGCATTGGTTTTAGCGGTGGAGAAAAGGCGGGCAGTCCTGTACCAGCTAACTGGCAGGAGGCCCCTACCACAAGTCTACCAGACTATGTGGAGGGAGGTGGCACACCACATCACAGGCAGCACTGTGGTCCCCAGGACCCCCACACAGTGCCAGAAAAAGTCTAACAAGCTCACACGAGTGGTCAGGGTGAGTGAAGGCTTCAACAAATGCTGCATACCACCATCTGTACCACAAGCTTCAAAAACTACTCAATGCACCCCACCCCCAGCACCCACCAACAATTTTTACCCAGCAACACTCACCCCCACATCTCACACCTTGCACACAATGACAGCTATTCAACTATGGCAGGCACAAGAGTGATATGTTTATAGATAAATTGATTAATTGTGTTTGGAATATTTTGTGGTCTCTTTCAGTTCACCTTTGCACCCAGGAGGACGCTGTGATATGGTGAGAGACAGGGATTGTATGATGGGGATGTGCTGAGCTGCAGGAATCTGGGGTTTCACTCATGCAAATCGGAGTCTGATGAGCTGATCATGGACAGCACATCCAGAAGGCCAATTGCCTCACTGCCTCCGCTTCCTCCGCCGTAGGTCCTGGAGGACGCGATCCACTGCCACTACAGCCCCCATGACTTTTAGCAAGTGTTGTAAGTTGGAGCTTTTCAGATTTAATTATGGAGTTTTGTACTTGCCACAACACTCCCTGATACCAAAGAACCTTGAAATGAATAAAGAAAGCTCTTCCGGTAGCAGGAGGTAGCACACAGCCACTCAAACTTCAAAAACCTGTTAGGTCCAAGTGATTGATGATGATCCCTTTAAATAGCGTTGCTGGAGCCGGCTTCCTGCTGCTGCCTGCCACCTCAACCTGTCGTCATTATCTCCAGCCAGTACATTCATTGGCTGCAACGAAGTTGGAAGATTGAGCGTCAAGTGAGCGTTGCACACTCACTGACGTCACTATCTCCGTGATGGTGAGGTCCCTGGCAATCGCGTTCAGCGGCAGCGCTACCGGCAACACCGATATGGTGTGCGGCGCTGGAACCGGCGTTAAAGCTCTCAACCACACCAATTTCTCCCCCTCGATCTCTTATTGGTTGGGGCTCACCTGTGATAACCTGACCCAGAATAAAGACCAACAACAAACCACAAAAATGGCGCCAAGGTTAAATCGCAAGAGCTTGAATACTTTTTATAAACAGTCTAGACTTCAGGGTTCAAATATAATTTTGTATTTATGACTCCTATCTCAGACTAATGTTAGATTGATATCATACAATTTAATTTAATTGTAGAACCATAAAGCCATAGAGATTTGCAGCAGAGAAGGAGTCCACTCAGCCCATTGTGTCTAGGCCGGTCCTTTGCTAAAGTAATCCAGAAATAACCCCACGTCTCCTCATAGCCGTGTATCTTTTTCTGCTTCAACTATTGATCCAATTTTCTCTTAAAGCACTCAATGGTCTCTGCCTCAATCATTCCTTGTGGCAAAGTGTTCCAAACTCCGGCAACCCTCTGAATAAAGAAATTCCTCCTAACCCCTCTCCTCACTCTCTTAGTGATGATGTTAAATTGCAGACCCCCTCACCACCGACTCCCAGACCAGAGGAAAGAAAGTCTTGCATTTATATAGCAGCTTTCGCGACCCCAAGACATCCCAAAACACTTTGCAGCCAATGAAGTACTTTTTGAAGTGTAGTCACTGATGTAATGTAGGATATGTGGCAGCCAATTTGCGCACAGCAATGTCCCACAATCAGCAATGAGAGAATTAGTGATGTTGGTTGAGGGATAAATGTTGGCCAGTGTGGTAAACCACTGTTAACCCTGTACATGTCTGTGTGGTAAACCACTGTTAACTCTGTACAAGTCCGGGCATGTCTCCACCCCTGGCTCCACCCCTAAGCCCGGGTATAAAGGTGACTCACCACCCTTCCCCCAGGAGCTCTTAGGATGGATTCACTAGCAGAGGCATGCTCCAGTTCTTAGTCAATAAAAGCCTACTTCATATAAGTCCATCTCGTAGTCTTTGGTGTTGTTGATAGCGCATCAGCCAGTACACCAGGAGAACTCCCGTGCTCTTCTTCGAAATAGTGCATGGGATCTTTTACATCAACCGGAGAAGACAGACAGGGACTCGGTTTAATGCCCCATCCGAAAGACGACACCTCCAACAATGCAACATTCCCTCAGCACTGCACTGAAGGGTCAACCTGGATCAAGTCTCTGGAGTGGGGCTTGAACTTCCGAGTTGACTCAAAAGGCGCTTACCAACTGAAACAAGGCTGACACCTTGAGGAAAGAGTCTTACGGTGGCGGAGCGGGAGCAGCCCTGAGGAAATTTTCCACCTCTGTCTTTGTAGTTCCACAAACTTTCATCTGGGGTGTTTTACTTGTGGCTATTCATCTTCCCAAAATTAAATAAAAGTATGAATTCCGCAATTGCATTGGAAGAAACTGGCCTGGTGGTTTGTATTGCTGGTCTACATATTTTATGTTCTTATTTCCCCGTCTCCTTTTTTGGGCTAATAGACAGGTACAGCATGACCTTCAAAGCAAACAGACTGATTTTTCCAAGTGGACATGCCCATAAAGTCTCCAAGAGATGGCAACATTATCCATTCCTGGACAACTTCTCTTTAGCACCTGCAATGCATAAGTCTCGGAGATCACCCAAAAAGGACAACACTTCAAAAGCGCTTGCTCAGTTTGCATTCTTGATTCCCATACATTCAGAAGCATTACAAAAGTAGTCCTAAGAACAAAAAAGCAGGTTGAAGCTTTGACGGGATCATTCTCAAACTTCTCTACTAACAAGTATGTCTCTTCAGGCCTGGGGTTTGCGTCTTTAAAAAAAAAAAAATTCTCAGGATGTCAAGGTCACTGGCAAAGCTGCCATTTATTGCCCATCCCTAGTTGCCTTTGAGAAGGTGGTCTTTGGCCTTCTTCTTGAACCACTGCAGTTCTTTGTAATTGGCTTGAGAGGTCACTTATGGGGGCAGTAAGCACCAACCATGTTGGTGTGGGACTGGAATCATATATAGGCCAGACCAGGTAAAGATGGCTGGTTTCCCTCCCTGTAGGCATTAGTGAACCAGTTGTGGATTTTTAAGACAATCCAACAACCTAATGGTCCCTTTTACTGATACCAGTTTGGTATTTCCAGTTATTTTTTTAAACTGAATTCAACAATTTAATTTAAAGTCATATTGCAGGTTAACTTTTTTCTTAACATTTGAGACAAATCACCTATCAGACAGACACCTGTTTTCTAGGATGAAGAGACCAAAGTTTCTTCAGTCTTTTCTCATAACAGAGGCCTCTGACACTAGGGATCAGCTTCATGGCTCTTCTCTGCACTGTCTCCAGTGCTTGAAAGCCTCCCTTGTTTCTGGGCCACCAGAACTGGGCACAGTAGTCAAGGTGTGGACTGTGCATTGTGCAGTTTGATCATGACTTTCTCTGACTTGTATTCTACTGTATTGGCTATTATTCAGCATCCTTCTGGTTTTGTTGATTGCTGCTCTGCATTGATTGAACATGCTCAGCATTGATTTTACTGAGATTCCAAGGTCTCTTTCAACGTCATCCCTGGTGATTTCAACACCATCCATGCAGTACTTGTATGTTACCCATTTTTCCTTTGTACAACAACAACTTGTATTTATATAGCGCCTTTAACATAGTAAAACGTCCCAAGGTGCTGCACAGGAGTATTTTAAGACAACAAGTTTGACACAGATCCACATAAGGAGAAATTAGGGCAGGTGACCAAAAGCTTGGTCAAAGAGGTAGGTTTTAAGGAGCGTCTTAAAGGAGGAAAGAGAGGTAGAGAGGCGGAGAGGTTTAGGCAGGGAATTCCAGAGCTTAGGGCCTAGGCAACAGAAGGCACGGCCGCCAGTGGTTGAGCGATTATAATCAGGGATGCTCAAGAGGGCAGAATTAGAGGAGCGCAGATATCTCGGGGTGGGGGGCTGAAGGAGATTACAGAGATAGGGAGGGGCGAGGCCATGGAGGGATTTGAAAACAAGGATGAGAATTTTGAAATCGAGGCGCTGCTTAACCGGGAGCCAATGTAGGTCAGCGAGCACAGGGGTGATGGGCGAACGGGACTTGATGCGGGTTAGGATGTATGTAAATAAGATTTATTTTTTGCCACCAAGAGCCTACTGTGTGGGATTCTTTCAAATTCTAGAATTTCTAATGGCCCAATAAAGTCAATACGAACAAAAAGTTAGCCAGCAACAGTATGCGCACTAAGGACTATGACTTAAGGCTGTTCATTTTGAAAGCTTTAATTTTATTATATTTATTCAACATTCTAAACTTTGCCCTACATGAAAAAGTTGATCAAAAGCATACCTGGCTGAGAATTTATAAAAGTTGAATTCTTTGTTAGTACAATAGCTTTAACTGATAGTGCACCCACACTTTCCCGCTAAGCTGCGAAAAAGCTTCACTTCAATAGACTGAGTGGGTTGGGAAAACGAGTTAAAACATTCCATCCTGTGTGTGGTTTTGTGTTATCTTTGTGTGGCCCAGACTTGAGCTGACATGCTTGCACTTTCTAAAAAAAAAATTTGGTTGATTAGACCAGAGAATTTGATAAGCTGGTGAAGGGAGCAACACGCACAAAAAATCTTGCAGTGCGAAAGTGTCAAGGGAGGGAAAGTGGTTGAAATCATTCAAAACGTCACCCAGACGGGTTGACAGGAAAAGTACACACAGATGTGTAAATTTCATTGTAAACTGCAATTACTCAAACCTTTTCTTTGAATTTAAGACTACAGTCAAAAATATAAAAGAGCCCTGGTTGATGATCAATCAAAAGGCTTTTTGTCCTCCGTGACATGCTAATTGATTAAAGGGCTGCCGTGAAATGTCTCATTGGGCTAGTTTATTTCTCCCAGAAGCAGACTAAAAGTTATTGGGGTGGCAGTGTGGTTCTGGTACTGGTACTGAACTAGCAATCCAAAGGTCACAAGTTCAAATCCCACCATATATATAAAAAAAAATCTGGTCATTTGTATACTGGCACCAGAAAAATGAATGTGAAAGCTGCCAGATTGTTGTACAAAAACCCAAATTGGGATGCATAATGCCTGTTTTTCAGGCGCTTCACAGCGCCCCCTGACCCAAAATGGCGTCTAAGGTGCGAGCGGACACTTCCATCTTGGCGTAGGAGGGCGCGCCCATGAGAGTATCGCACGCTGGCAAGATACAAAGGAGTGAGAGATAATCGCTTGGATGAGTGGGCAACGCTGCTTGCAGGAGGCACAATTGCCATTTTGGAAGGCCCCAGTGAATCGGAGGCCACGTGCTGACCTCGCCATGGGATTTTTGTACAGCAATCTGGCAGCTTTCACGGTCATTTTTCTGTTGCCAGTCCACAAGTTACCAGGCCTCGCTCAGCACAATGTGACGCTGACCAACGTGAAGGGCACCCCCCCTCGCCAGTGGTATTTAAAAGGATCACACGGAGCTTACAGGCAAGTTGCTGATGCACTACTTCTGGCTACTGCTCGACTTCTGGGCATTTTTTTTGCTGAGTTAAGTGTCAGCCTCTGAGTCAGAAGGTTGTGGGTCCCAGTCCCACTCCAGACACTTGAGCACAAAATTCTAGGCTGACTCTCCAGTGCAGTACTGAGGGAGTGCTGCACTGTTGGAGGTGCCGTCTTTCGAATGAGACGTTAAACTGAGGCCCCGTCTGCCCTCTCAGGTGGACGTAAAACATCCTATGGCACTATTTCGAAGAAGAGCCAATATTTATCCCTCAATCAACATCACTAAAACTGAATATCTGGCCATTAACACATCGCTGCTTGTGGGAGCTTGCTGTGCGCAAAATGGCTGCCGCATTTCCTACATTACAACAGTGACTACACTTCAAAAATACTTCATTGGCTGTAAAATGCTTTGGGACGTCCGGTAGTTGTGAAAGGCGCTGTATAAATGCAAGTCTTTTTTTCTAGCACGGTTCAAAGTTCAGTTTGTCTGCACAGAGAGAGGTCTGGCTGCTCTTGTTCTCCTGTTGTTGTAGTTGTTGTTGTCTCCTTCACAAATTATCTGGCTCCAGATATGGATGAACTGGTAGGGCTGCCTCTGGGAATCAAGCACACTGGGAGCACACAGACACCACAGAGAAGGTCAAGCTGCCAGAAGAGGGAGGAGAAGGAAGACACTGAACAGGAGGCCATATCCACAGAGGGTCTTCAGGGAGCATTTATTCTACAGCTTCACTGAGGAGCAAGGTTTGAGGTGCCTTCACTTCACCAAGGAGGCTGTCACTGCAGCCACAAATGCAGCCTCGCACGGCCTGTGGCTGTCAAGGTTACCGTCGCTCTCAACTTTTATGCCACAGGTCCATCAGGCTGCAACAGGTACTATTAGCAGCATCTCGCAGTTCGCAGTACACCGATGTATCAGGGAGGTTACTGAGGCTCTACACACCATGAGAAACACATCTCCTTCCCCACTGGCCGAGAGAAGCAGGAGAGAGCTTTTTCTCTCACTTGACTGCAAACATAAAAACCAACACCAAATCCCAAACCAAGTTTATCAAATCAATAATCTCACATTTTACACAAAATTTAAGTATGCACCCTTGTGCCTTCCTTTCCTTAGTGTCTGTCTTTTGTGTTCCTTTGCCTATCCTGTTATTTCCACAGTGACTGCAACTTGGGAGGTGGAAGGCTGCTGAGCTTCCGTCGAGGGGACTGCAGGTGTCCTTGGAGGACGACCTCTCTGGCCCTAGAGAGCCTGCCATCTCGGCTTGGGCTGCAGCAGTCTGGGCTGGCTGGCTGATGGACATCTGCAAGGGCACTGGCGTAGTGGCGGGTGTGGGAGCAGGTATGCCGCCATCCTGAGAGAGGACATCAGGTTCCTCTTCCACGGAGCCACTGCCACTCCCCTGGTGTTGTGCCTCAGCACTCCTAGGGCTCTGTTGGAAAATAGAGTGCTGTACTGCTGTGACACCCTGGAAGCCCCTTTCAACATTGGCACTCAGAGTCAAGGTGGCAGCCGCCTGATTCATCATGAGAAGCTCCACCATGGTGGGTTCCACAGCGGTGCTGATGAAGCTGACCACTCGTTGCACATTGGAAAGGATGGGCTCCATGCCTGGCTTTTCACTGCGGTGAGCACTCTCAATCTCGAGTTAACACTTGGATTTAAAAAAAAGGGGCAAATATAAAATTCACAACACACGGCTGTGCCAACACAGAAACAATAATGCAGAGCTAAACATGTGAGAGTGCCACACATTCAGACAGCACAAATGCAGCAGAAAATAGACTGGGAGAGAGATTATGATTGAATCCCTCTCCAATGCTGAGGATTCATGTGGCAGCACTTCCGGTTTCCACCTGCAAGAAATTAAAAGAAAGTCAAATTAAGATCAGCCTCCGGATGTACGATGTTCCTTCCTGCCAACACAGATGGGATTCCGAAGCCCGAGTAGAATGCTGGAGAGGTTACACTGGGAAGGAGGCCACCATTCACATTTTCTGGCCAGGGATCGAGCCTCACTGGCCAAAAAAATACTGGGTGGAATCCAAAAGACCAGCGAACGCACGATCAAGCCAGTCCCAGTTGTGGGCCTCCCCATAGAGATACTTATGGACCATGTACAGCAGGCACCTCAAAGCACTGGAGAGGTACCACCAACGCTGCCTTCGCAAGATCCTGCAAATCCATTGGCAGGATAGGCGCACCAACGTCAGTGTTCTTGCTCAGGCCAACATCCCCAGCATCGAAGCTTTGACCACGCTCAATCAGCTCCGATGGACGGGTCATATTGTCCGCATGCTCCCAAAACAAGCGCTCTACTCGGAGCTCCGGCACGGCAAGAGAGCCCCAGGTGGGCAGAGGAAACGCTTCAAGGACACCCTCAAAGCCTCCTTGAAAAAGTGTAACATCCCCATCGACACCTGGGAATCCCTGGCCCAAGACCGCACAAAGTGGAGGAGAAGCATCCGGGAAGGCGCCGAACACTTCGAGTCTCTTCGCCGGGAGCAAGCGGAAGCCAAGCGCAGGCAACGCAAGGAGCGCACGTCAACCCAAGCACCCCACCCACCCGCCCCTTCAACCACCGTCTGCCCCACCTGTGACCGAGACTGTAGGTCCCGCATTGGACTCATCAGTCATCTGCGAACTCATTTTTAATGTGGAAGCAAGTCATCCTCGGTTCCGAGGGACTGCCTAAGAGAAGAGAGAGACTTATGGACCTAATGTTGAGCTCATCTCGGTCCCAAGGTATTAGCCCACTGCAGTGGCACAGAGAGAAAACCAATGTGGGTTGAGTCTGAAAGAATTAATTTACCCACTGAAGCAAAAGTAGGAGAAATTCTTCAGAATCTGGTCCTTGATTCTTGTCCCCCTGCCAGCTGTTAACCCAGAATAGGTGCCATGTCAGAGATGCCTTGGCCAACACACCTGCCCTTTGGAAGGTGGCAAAACTATGACAGTACGACCTAAAAGATCCGATGGGCATCATCATCGCTTCAACAGGCAACCACAGTTGGTAAAACCAATACCACTTTTGGACATCAAGTAACGGTTTTCCCAGTAGGGCTGAATCTTTGGACATGACCCAGTGAAAACCCGCAGCACTCACCAGAGCCAACCCCAGGGTAGTCCTTCTGTCACTATGCAAGGCGCACTTCCTATCACCCTGTATCTCTGTTTTATGTACACTGAACCCACTCAACAACACTCAAGAAGCTCAACACCATCCAGGACAAAGCAACCCGTTTGATTGGCACCCCATCCACCACCTTAAACATTCACTCCCTCCACCACCGGTGTACCGTGGCTGCAGTGTGTACCATCTACAAGATGCACTGCAGCAACTCGCCAAGGCTTCTTTGGCAGCACCTCCCAAACCCACGACCTCTACACCTAGAAGGACAAGGGCAGCAGGTGCATGGGAACACCACCACCTGCAAGTTCCCCTCCAAGTCACACTTGACTTAGAAATATATCGCCGATCCTTCATCGTTGCTGGGTCAAAATCCTGGAACTCCCTCCCTAACAGCACTGTGGGAGTACCTTCACCACACGGACTGCAGCAGTTCAAGAAGACAGCTCACCACCACCTTCTCAAGGGCAACTAGGGATGGGCAATAAATGATGGCCTGTCCAGGAACGCCCAGATCCCATAAGTGAATAAAAAAAACACACTTTTAATGTATACTCTACCAGCACGTAACCGATAATTGCAGTAAAGAAATAGTACTTAAGAATGAGAATATTTAAAAAATACATTAAAGTACTGCAGATATACAATCAAGATGCAAAGCAAATCATAGTGCATGGCGCTGCACAGAATTTTCTTTGTGAGTTTTGTACTTGTCAAAGAAGAATGCTAGTTTGGAGAATGCAGCACTTTCCATTTCAGTGTCAGCACCCAGTCCAACAAGTCTGTTAGCATCTGTGGAGACAAAAGACAGGTTAACATTTCATACGTGGTCCCTTCATCAGAACTGGAGAATATTACAGATTTAAAAAGGAACGGAGCAAAGGGAAAGGAGATGGAAAGCACTTACCCATACACCCCCACCCCCACACCCACAATTTCTTTTCACAATTCAAATCGCTTTATTGGCATGATAAGTTACATCTTATGTTGCCAAAGCATCAAAATACATTTATGGTTTAGCACATAAACGCAGTTCTATTCATACAGTGTATAAACAGATATATCCCTGAGTGTATAAATATACATTCGCATTGTTTATATATATTCTTTTCTTAGTTTACTGGTTGTCCCTCTGTTCATGGCAAGCTGTAACATAGTGTGCCGCCAGTGTTATACAGCTTCTCTCCTCTCCCAGTAGGAATGGGAGTTTTTGGCTGTCATTCAGATTTCTGAAATCAGGGCATATTTGTGAGAATTTTTGGTAGAAATTCTCCCTGATGCCCTGATATTTTCCACAAGCTGTGAGGAAGTGCATCTCTGTCTCCACCACTCCCTGACTGCAGTGAGAGCATATCCTGTCCTCTCTTGGCAGCCTGGTCTGCCTGTGTCTGCCTTTTTCGATCGCTAGGCTATGTTCGCTAAGTCTGTACCTTGTCAAGGTTCTTCTCAGTTTGTTATCCTTTACCATGGTCAGGTAATCAGCTATGTTGTATTGTCTGTTTAGGGCCAAGTAGCAATTGAGTTTGCTTTGGGTTTTTGTTGTTTCTGCCCACCCCCACACCCACCCCCACACCCACACCCACCCCCACCCCCACCCCCACCCCCACACCCACCCCTACCCCCACCCCCACACCCACCCCCACCCCCACCCCCACCCCCACCCACCCCCACCCCCACCCCCACCCCCACCCCCACCCCCACACCCACCCCCACACCCACCCCTACCCCCACCCCCACCCCCACCCACCCCCACCCCCACACCCACCCCCACCCCCACACCCACCCCCACACCCACACCCACCCCCACCCCCACCCCCACCCCCACACCCACCCCTACCCCCACCCCCACACCCACCCCCACCCCCACCCCCACCCCCACCCACACCCACCCCCACCCCCACACCCACCCCCACACCCACCCCTACCCCCACCCCCACACCCACCCCCACCCCCACCCCCACCCCCACCCAGCCCCACCCCCACACCCACCCCCACCCCCACACCCACCCCCACACCCACCCCTACCCCCACACCCACACCCACCCCCACCCCCACCCCCACCCCCACCCCCACACCCACCCCCACCCCCACCCCCACCCACCCCCACCCCCACCCCCACCCCCACCCCCACACCCACCCCCACCCCCACACCCACCCCCACACCCACCCCCACCCCCACCCCCACCCCCACCCCCACACCCACCCCCACACCCACCCCCACCCCCACACCCACCCCCACACCCACCCCCACCCCCACCCCCACACCCACACCCACCCCCACCCCCACCCCCACCCCCACCCCCACCCCCACACCCACCCCCACACCCACCCCCACACCCACACCCACCCCCACCCCCACCCCCACCCCCACACCCACCCTTCCCCCACACCCACCCCCACCCCCACACCCACCCCCACACCCACCCCCACACCCACCCCCACACCCACACCCACCCCCACCCCCACCCCCACCCCCACACCCACCCTTCCCCCACACCCACCCCCACCCACCCCCACCCCCACACCCACCCCCACCCCCACCCCCACCCCCACACCCACCCCCAGCCCTACCCCCACCCCCACCCCCACACCCACCCCCACCCCCACCCCCACCCCCACCCCTACACCCACCCCACACCCACCCCCACACCCACCCCTACACCCACCCCCACACCCACCCCCACCCCCACCCCCACCCCCACCCCCACCCCCACCCCCACTCCCACCCCCACCCCCACCCCCACCCCCACACCCACCCCCACACCCACCCCCACCCCCACCCCCACACCCACCCCCACACCCACCCCCACCCCCACCCCCACACTCACCCCCACACCCGCCCCCACCCCACCCCCACACTCACCCCCACACCCACCCCCACCCCACCCCCACACTCACCCCCACACCCACACCCACCCCCACACACGAGCATGCGCACATGCACACCCACCCCCACCCCCACACACGAGCACATGCACACCCATCCCCACACCCACACACGAGCACGCGCACATGCACACCCATCCCCACACCCACACCCGAGCACGCGCACATGCACACCCACACCCACACCCGCACACGAGCACGCGCACATGCACACCCACCCCCACCCCCACACACGAGCACGCGCACACCCACCCCCACCCCCACACACGAGCACGCGCACATGCACACCCACCCCCACCCCCACACACGAGCACGCGCACACCCACCCCCACCCCCACACACGAGCACGCGCACATGCACACAAACACACACAAGAAATAGAATGACCTGTAAAGCGCTTAAATTGAAAGCAGGAGATGGTAGCAATACAGAGGTGGTATTAACATGACAGTCAGAGGCATAGCGAGGGAAATCAAAGGAATTAAAAGATATTCCTGAGACACTGAGAATATGTGAAAAGCGGAGGAGGTGAGGGATGAGGCAGGCGGAAATGGAAGTAGGAAAATCTGGCAAAGCGGAGCAGGCTCCAATGGCGCAGGAGCCTGGGAGAATAGAAAAGCAGGTTGGCATTAGGTTACAGACCACCGCAGTGTTCCAATGGAGTTTCCAACTTCACGCACCAACCCATCCTACATCGCCAGCACATTCTGCCATACAGAAAGTGGGTGCTATAGTTTAAGGTCAGGAATAGATGCGGAGTAAAGCTCTCTCTAGTCTGTTCCAACAATGTACCTTAGCCCCAACCTCAAAGAACATTCACTACAGCACCAGTGAGTAGCTAAGTCATCCAGAGTAGGAAGATCCCAGGTTCATCGCCTTGTGTGCTGCTGAATTAGCAAATCCATCCAGAGTGGGAGTGTGGGCATTACAAGTGACATTAGTGCATTTCAGTTAAGCAACGGAAAATTAGGCAGGGTCCCTGCTTCTGGTTGCTGTCTAATTGGCAGTTAATGATCATATTAGGATCAGGTATGGTGCTCCTGTAGTTGAATAGCCTCTTTTGGCACACATGAAAGAGGTCTGCTTTGCCTGTTCAATCATACTGAGGGCAAGGAGTTAAGGGGACGGGAGAAGAAAGAATGGAACCTGATAAACAGCCCTCACCTTGTGTATTTTTCAGATTGTTTCTTGTGTGTGTATCAGACTGATCTGCAGCTCAGTGTGTGGGCTGCATTGTATGATAACCTACTTTCCTTGTGTTTCAATTATCTCCCCATCATCTCTAAATGAACTGACACCCTGCTGAGATACAGTTGCACAGACACCATCCAGTACCTCATCCAGGTGACCATTCTTCATGTGTGAGGTCAGACAATGAGTTCTAGCAAGCAGTTCGTCACTGCCAAGTTCTCATCCAATGACTTCACACTTTTCTCTTTATTTGTCCTCAGAATGTAAGCGGCTCAGGCAAGGCTGGGTTTATTGCCCATTCCTAGTTGCCCTGAGAAGGTGGTGGTGGGCCTTCTCCTTAAACCAAGCCTACTCCCACAATGGCGTTAAGTAGGCAACTCTAGGATTTTGACCCAGTGATGATGAAGGAGCAACGGTACGCCATGGGATGTTTTTCTACGTTAAAGGCGCTATATAAATGCAAGTTGTTGTTATTGTATATCTCCAAGTCAGGATAGTGTGTAACTTGGAAGGGAACTTGAAAGAAAGACTTGCATTTATATAGCACCTTTCATGACCTCAGGACTGGACGACCTGCTGCAGCCTGTAGATAGCACATAGTAAAGGAGAGATGGAGATTAGTCAAATTTGCTGATGATTCCAAATCAGAAAGGGCAGTGAAATCGAAGGAGGCAGCTCAGAAATTACAAAATGAGTTGGGCAAAATATTTAAGTGGGCAAAAAAAATGGGAGATCAGTGAAGAGAAACGATTAACCTTCCTTCTCCCAGCTCTGGATTGTTGTCATTCAAAGCTCCATCAAGTCTTCCGAAGGCCATTTTCTAGCAAAAGTAGCCCAACTTTCTGGTGGACTATGCAACAATATTGAAAAACTCTAATTTTGTTTGATAATGAATAATAATACATTAGCTCCCTTGAATTCTTATTCCACATAGACATTTCAGTTAGGCATAACAAATCAATACCTAGTATATTTATCTTATGTCTGTTGGCAGTGATAAAACCTGGTCTATGTTTGACTCATCAGATTGACGTCATACAAGATCAGAATGCGGAATCCTATTGAACAAACAGTACGGTCCCTAAACTTTCCTTTCCCTTAAAGGGAAAGAACAGTCTAGAAGGAATACTATTTGCTGAAAGAAGTCTCACATTTTATAGAAGTAATAATAGGTTTGGGAGAATTTTTATTGATATTTCTTTAAAAGTAGGGTTTATCTTTCTGCAAGCTTGCTGCGATGATGTAATTGATGGGAAGGGTCTTGAAGGAGCTCATTAGGAAACAGTGGGGCCCAAGTCTTCAGAATGGTCTGACAGCCACACTATCTCCAGGAAACCACGCCACTGGCTGGCTGGGGACACAGAGCACAAGAATAATTCACCAACCCTGCAGTCCCAGTATGGACTTCAGGTCAGAGATTGGCCTGTAGCACTGATTCTCCAACCCAGGCTCCTATAATTATTATATTCTTTGTATATGTAGTAAGCTTTTGCATTCAGCTTTTCTTTTGTGCACTTAAAACAAAGGAAAAAATGCATTTATATAGCACCTAAAACATCCTATGGTGCTTCATAGAGCTTGTGGGTGTGGGGGAAAGGAGTTGCTAGACATAAAAAGACCAAGGTCTATCTCATTCATCCTGGTAGTCGGAAGATGCAACAATAATGGAGTTGTTGACTAATCATGGCAATCAATCTCTATCGATTAGCCTACAACAGACCCAGACATGACATGAGGAAAACCCACAGTGGTGGAGAGCTTTGGAAACCATAGGTCCAAAGTCACCTATTCCTCCCAAGCATTCTACACGTACCACATGTCATGTCTCAAATTATTCATGTACTGTATCCCAAAATGTTATCTATCTAATTTGCATCTGAAAGAATCAACAGTAACTGCTTCCACCATCTCCCTAGGGAGCCTGTTCCATAGATTGACCACTCGCTCACCTACTATAATTGCAACACAAGATAGTTACTGAGGTGGCTGTGGTGTGCCTCAGTGCTGGTTGTGATCCTAATACAGAGTAATCAGTGGTGCAGGGAGTTATTTATTGATGGACTTCTATCTGTCAGCAGTGTTCCTCATTTCATGTAACATGAGTTGAGTGTCACCAGTGAGGAATTACCTACTAGTGTCAATAGCTCTGGAAATACCTGCAGCTGAGACCTAGCGTGCAGCAGTCTGAAAAATTCTTCCTGTTATATTTCAGTACCTGCCCTACGTTACTGTAGTTATGGAATAGCCACATGATGGCAGTATGAGATAAACATCTCCATCCATCTCTTAAAGCAGTGATCGGCTCTCTCATCAGCTGCTGATATTTTATCTCCTACTTTTATGAAGGTCCTGAGCCCTCGTTGGTGTTCTGTGCCAAGGGTGGCAGTGGCTTCCCACTACAGTGCCCAAGTTGTCATTCTTTATGTGTGAGTCTGAACTCTGAGGGTTTAGCAAGGTGTTTGATCAAGGTTGGGCATCACACCCCAGCCTCAATATACCCTCGTCTAAGCTTGATGTCCACCAGTGCACCTTCCAATTGGGGTTACTGGATAGTACTTTGAAAATGGATCCCTGGCCATTGTGAATTCGGGTCTGTAGTGGATGTCTTCTTGGGTTCAGTGACATCAGTCACTTCCATAAGAGGCCCGAGCATCTTACATTTATGGGAGTTAACTAACCGTGCGCTTTATATACTTTGATGATAGCCGGACCCGGGGTGTAACAATGAGAGCCCCTTGTTATCAGGACTGGATCTCCATGGCTATTCCACAGGTATTTTCTTCAATCTTTCCAAAGATAGACTGAGTCAACAGTGGATGAGGTGAGACTTGGTTGAAAACATTGAGCTACTTTCTTCTTCAGTAAGGTGAATGCACAGAGCAACAGTTATGATCAGATTTACCGATTGATGCCAAATTGATGCCAAAATTATCTTCATGTGATCACATGAAAATAATGAAGACGCGATGCTACCCCGTGTTCGTGGGTCATCCTACTTCATTTAAACGGAATAACCCTCAACATATTGGCCCTGAAATTAGATCGGGGGCTTGCCCGCGCGTGCAAGCCCCCGATCTGCACTCACCCGGCGCGCTGACATCTGAAGCCCGGGCCTGCTTGCATTTCCTGTCACAGGCCCGGTTCAGATGTCGGCGCGCTGTGCTAACCTGATCCAGCGGCGTAGTTAGTGCGATGTGCCGGCTGGGATCAGGTGAGCACTGTGCAGCCAATCAGGGGAGGGGAAACTCATTCATGAGTTTGACAGTAAGAGCTGTCAAACTCATGAAAAGTATGGGCTGCCAAAACACTACTTTAACTTTAAATAAAATTTTAAAAAACATCCCACTGATTATAATAACTATAAATAAGTTTTAAAAAATGTTTTAAACAATTAATCAATTTTTTGAAAAAAATAAATTTTTTAAAAATAGGGTCTAAAACTAAACTTACCATCCTGTAAATTCTTTAAAAATAACAAACCTGTGGAAAAAAAATTTCTACATTGTACTAAAAGCCCACTTACCTGAAAAACTAAATACTTACGTCTTGTTTTTCCACGCGTAAAGACCGGAGGCCTTTACACACGCGCAACTTTGAAAAAAAAAGGAATTTTACTGCGCACGTGCTGCCTGTGCAGTTGCGCGTGTTCTGCCTCTGAACCCCTTCATTCAGAGGGCAGGAAATGCCGGTTTTCCCCGCATGCGCTGTGCATGCTGAAAACCGGCATTTCCTCCGACCAGACGCGTGAGTACCCCGACTGTACTCACGCGTTGGGACAGGAATTACTGGCCCTTTATCTTACAGTCCAAGACAGAAGCTCCTCTCCCTGCAGTCTCCTGTCTTTTGTAGCCTACTGCTGGACGGGTCACATTGTCCGCATGCCCGATACGAGACTCCCAAAACAAGCGCTCTACTCGGAGCTCCGGCACGGCAAGAGAGCCCCAGGTGGGCAGAGGAAATGCTTCAAGGACACCCTCAAAGCCTCCTTGAAAAAGTGTAACATCCCCACTGACACCTGGGAATCCCTGGCCCAAGACCGCACAAAGTGGAGGAGAAGCATCCGGGAAGGCGCCGAACACCTCGAGTCTCTTCGCCGGGAGCAAGCGGAAGCCAAGCGCAAACAGCGGAAGGAGCACACGTCAACCCAAGCACCCCACCCACCCGCCCCTTCAACCACCGTCTGCCCCACCTGTGACCGAGACTATAGGTCCCACATTGGACTCATCAGTCACCTGTGAACTCATTTTTAATGTGGAAGCAAGTCATCCTCGATTCCGAGGGACTGCCTAAGAAGACTGCTGGCTGATTGCCTGTGCTGCAGCCTGTTTCCCAAAAGCCAGACTGCCTTCTGGTCATGATGCCGCTCTTCTTAACCCGTGCTTCACAGACAAACAAAAGATCAAAGATTTTCCAACACAATGGGTAAGAGGTGTTTTCCAGTTACCCAGATAAACTAACGAATCGTGTGTTGCTTAGTCCCTATGGAGAACAACTTCCTATTGGCATAGTAACCACCTTTCACCTGACTTCTGATCTGCATCCCAGGGGCTGTCCTGAGAAATTAATCCCTTTGAAGCTTTAACTTAAAAGCACATTTTAAAATTTGAAATAACTGATACCTAGCTCCTATCTATAGAATAATGGTTTCAAAAATCCAGAAACGTAATACAGGCTGATCATTTTCCGTCCAGCCAAGCTAGTTGTGCGTGCTAGTTAATGACTCCAGTTCCGGTTCCGAGGGACTGCCTAAGAGAGAGAAGAGCACGCACAACTATATATATTAATGACTTGGAATAACAACAGAAAATGCTGGAAAAACTCAGCAGGCCAGGCAACATCCGTGGAGAGAAATTAGAGTTGACGTTTCGGGTCAAAACCCTTTTTCAAAACTGGAAAGGAAATGAAATAGATCGAAGGCAGGGCTGCGAAAGAACAAAAGAAGTAAAGAGACATTAAGAGGTATTCAAAACCAGACGAGATGGTAATAGGACAGTGGAGACAAAAGACGGCTCGGATTAGGTGTGAAGTGTACTGGCAGGATGAGAGACAGCTGCCATGTGGGAGAGAGAAAGAAAAGGAAAGTGGAGGGGGGAAGGGAAGACCCAAAACAAAGGGGTGGAAAAAAATATAAGTAAAAATGTAATAGGGGCCGAGGTTATGATCTGAAATTGTTGAACTCGATATCGAGTCCGGAAGGCTGCAAAGTGCCTAATCGGAAGATGAGGTGCTGTTCCTCGAGTTTACGTTGAGCTTCCGTGGAACAATGCAAGAGGCCAAGGACGGTGAGGTCCGAGTGGGAATGGAGCGGTGAATTAAAATGACAGGCGACTGGAAGCTCGGGGCCACCCTTACGGACTGAACGGAGGTGTTCCGCAAAGCGGTCACCCAATCTGCGTTTGGTGGACTTGGGTGTACAGGGCACAATTTCAAAATTTTCAGATGACACAAAACTTGGAAGTGTAGTGAACAGTGAGGAGGATAGTGATAGACTTCAGGAGGACACAGGCAGGCTGGTGGAATGAGCGGACACGTGGCAGATGAAATTTAAAGCAGAAAAGTGCGAAGTGATACATTTTGGTAGGAACAACGAGGAGAGGCAATATAAACTAAAGGGTAGAATTCTAAAGGGGGTGCATGAACAGAGAGACCTGGGGGTATATGTGCACAAATCGTTGAAGGTGGCAGGGCAGGTTAAGAAAGTGGTTAAAAAAGCATACGGGATACTGGGCTTCATAAATAAAAGCATAGAATATAAAAAGGCAAGGAAGTTATGATGAACCTTTATAAAACACTGGTTCGGCCTCAACTGGAGTATTGTGTCCAATTCTGGGCACCGCACTTTAGGAAGGATGTGAAGGCCTTAGAGAGGGTGCAGAAAAGATTTACAAGAATGGTTCCAGGGATGAGGGACTTCAGTTACTGGAGAAGCTGGGGTTGTTCTCCTTAGAGCAGAGAAGGTTGAGAGGAGATTTGATCGAGGTGTTCAAGATCATGAGGGGTCTGGACAGAGTAGAGAGAAACTGTTTCCATTGGCGGAAGGGTCGAGAACCAGAGGACACAGATTTAAGGTGATTGGCAGAAGAACAAATGGCGACATGAGGAAAAACTTATTTTATCAGCACAGACTCAATCGTGGCTTTCAAAAGGGAATTGGATAAGTACCTGAAGGAAAAAAATTTGCAGGGCTGTGGGGAAAGGGCGGGGGAGTGGGACTAACTGAAGTGCTCTTGCAGAGAGCCGGCATGGGCTCGACAGGCCGAATGGCCTCCTTCTGTGCTGTAACCACTCTATGATTCTACGATAGTTGGTAATGGAAGATTCAGGGTTCTAGTGCTGCAAAATGCACAACAACTAATCAAACAGTAATTGTGCTGACTTGCTGTCATCCAACTAAACGCAGCTAACTCAGCACAGACCACAGATTGAACTTCAGCTCTGTGTGACTCGATACTGTCACACATACTCGGTACTCGGGCAAATTAACAACTGGTTCAATTTTGCACCTCAAATGTAAAATGACGTCTATTTAGAAATACAGTAACATTTGCATTCCTTTTTGTTATGTTAAAGTCCCCATTTTAACACCCCAGGCCTGATGAGTACTGTTTTGGTCTCCTTATTTAAGGAAGGATGTTGTGTATGTACCTTTAAGGGAATAACTGGTCTCAGACTGCAGTACCGGCAGTGACCACCCCTGTATAAAAGGCCCTAGCAGGCTTCTGTAGTTTCAGTTTCCAGGTTGTCTCCATTCAGTAAAGACTTGTTATAATCAACTCCTGCAGCCCGTGTCTCAATTATACACGGACATAATACTGGCGCCGAGTAAGAAACGAACTTACCTGCAACTCGGCAGCACCTCAGACGACGTTATTGAAGGTCGAAGCCAGAAGAAAGAAAAAAAAAATAATCCAAAGAAACTCGAGGAACGGGCGTCGACCGTGGGCAACTGCCCTCCAAATCATCGAATTGAAAAGTGCAGGAGAGACTGTCGAGAGCCAGGCTTGGTTCTCCAGTCTGTGGTTTCCCAGCTAATTGGGCTGGTGGCAGGTAGTGCACTGATCCTTCCTGGGCTGTGGCGGGCTAGAGCTCGATCGGGTGGCTCTGCAACGGGGCCGGGCAGCGAGTTGGGAAGCAAAGAGAGAGAGAGAGGGTGGAGCACACAGGGCGCGGTCGGTGCTTCGAATCCGGGCAGCGTTCGGACCTAAGAAGAGGGAGGGAAGTGTCCCAGAGGGTCCGCTCCACGACGGGAACGGTTCTTCAATTAACGGAGCAAATATTGAAGCACGATAGAAAAATAAAAATACCGCGGAGAGCGGCGTTGGCAGCAGCGATCGGGGAGGCGCGAAGACCATAGGGCGTCGCCATTACAGGATAGTAAAATAAATATAATCGCCAGCAACAGCGTTGGCAGCAGCGGCAGCGGCGGGAAAGTGCGGGAGGCGCCATCTTAACTCGGCGGGGAAGAAGGAAAAGCGCGGGAGGCGCCATCTTAGATTTTCAAGATGCCAAAGACTGGCGATATCACTGCCTTCGATAATGCAATAGAAGACTGGACCACGTATGTGGAAAGAGTCGAGGTATATTGCGAGGCAAACGAAATAGCCGATGAGAAAAAGGCATCGGTATTGCTAAATTTAATGGGCGCAAGAACGTACGGCCTATTGCGGGACCTGATTACTCCAGCCAAACCGAAGGCGAAGAGTTTTAACGAAATTGTTGCTATCCTACAGGAACACCTAAATCCTACACCGCTGCTGATAGCAGAAAGATTTAAATTCCACAGGAGAAATCAGCATAAAAATGAGAGCAATGCTGATTACCTTACAGAACTACGCAAGCTATCAAAGCACTGCCAGTTCGGAGCAGGACTGGCAGATACCTTACGGGACAAATTTGTCTGTGGACTCCTGAGTGAAGGAACCCAGAAGAGGTTACTCTCAGAGAAAGAGCTGACGCTAGATAAGGCTTTCAGCGTGGCAGTATCGTACGAAGCAGCAGCAAGGGGAGCTGCAGAAATACAACAAAAGCCACAGGAATACGGCACCCACGAAATGACACGGGGATTTGCAAAATGTTATCGCTGCGGCAGAATAAACCATGACCAGAAGGACTGCTGGTCCAAGGACAAAATATGCAGGCAATGCGGAAAGATGGGACACATTGCACAAGTTTGCAGGTCTGGGAAGAAGACCAATGACAACAAAAAGGCTACTAAGGAACCGTACAGGAAAGTACAAAAGATGACGGACAGTAGTTCCAAAGACCAGATGAGCGATAGTGAATCTGGGAACAAGAGACTAAGCTGTCTCAAACTTCACAACGTAATCGCAAAAGAGGATCACCGAGCCATTTGGGTCACCCTCACGATAGCAGGGTCCCAAGTCAAAATGGAATTGGATACAGGATCAGCTCTAACCATCATGAATTGACGAGACTACGAGCGGCTATTCTCACACATACCCTTGAGAGAGACATCCATTGTCTTGGGGACATATACGGGGCAAAAAGTATACCCCAGAGGAAAAATAAGGGTGCCTGTCGAATACAACGGCAAGAAAATACGGAAATTGTATCTCTACATTCTGCAAGATGGTGGACCACCGTTATTGGGACGCGAATGGATCAGAAAGATAAGTTTAGACTGGCACTCCATTCAGGCACTGACGATGGCTGGTAAAAAGGATGACGACGTCACTCCTGGACGATTGTCAACAATCTTAGCTGACGCCAAAGAGGTATTTCAACAAGAACTGGGCACTCTTAAAGGCGTAACCGCCTCAATAAAAATAGAGGAGAATGCAATTCCCAAGTTTTTCAAAGCAAGACCGGTACCATATGCAATTCGCCCAGCCGTCGAGGCAGAGCTGGAGAATCTGGAGAATGCAGGCATGTTATCTAAGGTAGACTGGAGTGAGTGGGCGACACCCATCGTTCCTGTCATGAAGAAAACGTTAAACAATAAGTCTGAGGAGCCAAGGAAGGTTCGCATCTGTGGGGACTTCAAGGTGACGGTGAACCCAGTCCTTCACACAGTACAATATCCTCTTCCAAAGATAGAAGATATCTTCGCCTCACTATCTGGAGGGAAGCTTTTTACAAAAATTGACCTAGCACAAGCATATTTGCAGATGGAGGTTGAAGAATCCTCTAGGAAGTATCTCACGATAAACACTCACAAAGGTCTTTACCAGTATAATCGACTGGTATTCGGAGTAGCATCAGCTCCGGCGATATGGCAAAGAGCGATGGAACAAGTCCTGCAAGGGATTCCGGGGACTCAGTGTTACTTGGACGACATCCTAGTGACAGGTGAAGATGACAGTGAACACCTTGCCAACCTAGAGCAGGTGCTCACTAGACTACGTGAACATGGGCTACGAGCCAATCGCCCCAAGTGCGAGTTTTTTAAGAAACAGATATCATATTGTGGCCACGTGATTGATGAAGAGGGGTTGCATAAGTCCCCTGACAAAATTGAAGCGGTAGTTAAGGCTCCAGCGCCTGAAAATGTGTCGCAACTGAGGTCATTCCTCGGTTTGGTGAATTACTACCATAAGTTTTTGCCGAATTTGTCCACAATTCTGCATCCACTGAACGCCCTACTACGAACGGGAGTAGCATGGAAATGGAGCGATGAATGTAAGCGGGCCTTTCAGAAGAGTAAGGACTTAATCACTTCAAGAGAAGTATTGGCTCACTACAACCCATCACTACCGATAAGACTGGCGTGTGATGCGTCTCCCTACGGCATTGGGGCGGTACTGTCACATAAATTCCTTGATGGTTTAGAGAGGCCGATAGCTTTTGCGTCACGCTCGTTAACTTCAGCCGAGCGTAACTACGCCCAGATTGACAGAAAGGCCCTCAGCCTGGTGTGGGGGGTGAAGAAGTTCAATCACTACCTGCACGGTCAGAAATTTACTCTACTAACTGATCATCAACCTCTCGTCTCCATTTTCAACCTTCAGAAGGGCGTACCGATAATGACGGCACAACTGCTACAGAGGTGGTCCCTTTTCCTAGGGGCACACCAATATGACATCGAGTACAAAGGAACTAAACAGCATGGGAATGCTGATGGATTGTCGCGCCTACCGTTGCCGACGGTGGAAGAAGAACTGGCAGTGGATCCAGTGGAGTTATTCCACTCGACTATAGTCAAATGTCTCCCTGTGACGAATGCAAACATAGAAAAGGAAACACGAAATGACCCAACACTCTCCTGGGTCTATGATTTAACGGTGAAGGGATGGCCAGCACATGGCAAACCACTGCTGCCAGCATTCTCGCCAAGAAGAGAACAGCTGTCAGTGTGCAGAGGAACCTTGATGTGTGGATCCAGAGTAGTAATTCCACCCAAATTGAAGGGTAGAGTGCTCAATGAGCTTCATGAGGGTCATCTGGGAGGGGTAAAAATAAAGAACTTAGCCAGAGCGTTTGTGTGGTGGCCAGGAATCGATAGAGAAATCAAAGAGATGACCAAGAGCTGTACAGGATGCCAGAAGGTCCAAAACACCCCGCCACAAGCCCCTCTATATCCATGGGAGTGGCCCTCATCTCCATGGCAAAGGGTGCACATTGATTTTGCTGGTCCCTTTATGGACTCGATGTTTTTAATTGCGGTGGATGCACATTCAAAGTGGCCAGAGGTAATAAAAATGTCCTCAACCACCACAGAAAAAACTATCACAGTCTTATGAACCATATTCGCCAGGAATGGGCTGCCTGAGCAGATTTGCTCTGACAATGGACCACAGTTTGTGTCTGAAGAGTTCCGGAGGTTCTTAAAGAACAATGGTGTTAAGCATTACACATCCGCCCCATATCATCCAGCCACTAATGGATTGGCCGAGAGGTTTGTTCAAACATTCAAGAAGGCTATCAAGGCAATGTGTAATGAAGATATACCCCTACAACACAAGGTGGATAACTTCTTGTTTGCCTACCGGAATGCGACACATGCAGTTACCAACCAAACTCCAGCCATGATGTTCTTCAATCGAAGACTACGATGCCGCTTGGATTTGGTTAAGCCAAACGTCAGAAGAGATGTGGAGAACAGACAGTTTCAGAATATGAATGAAAGGCCGACCAGGAGTTTTAAGATAGGTCAACCAGTTTTGGCCCGGGACTACCGCACAGAGAAATGGCAGCCAGGAACGATCTGTACACGGCAAGGACCTCTAATGTATACCGTGGACGTTGGAGAGAGCATTGTAAGACGCCATGCTGACCAGATTCTAGAGTCACTGGAAAACGTCAACTCCACACCACGATCTGATACACCTGGTGATGAAACTGAAGTACCAATTGCATCTACCGCAGAACCGGTGATATTGGAAGCAGACGAACCAAACAACGACATTGATCCCGACTCAACCTTGCCAGAAGAACCTGATATCCCAAAGAGGCGTTATCCAGACAGAATCAGGAAGCCTCCTCAAAGACTGAACTTATAATTGCTTAACTTCAACCAATGTATCTAGTAACCATAATTGTAATTGTAATTAGTTATTATTTAGTTGTTAAATGAATGTTATGTACTGTTTATCTAAAAGGGGAGGAATTGTTTTGTATGTACCTTTAAGGGAATAACTGGTCTCAGACTGCAGTACCGGCAGTGACCACCCCTGTATAAAAGGCCCTAGCAGGCTTCTGTAGTTTCAGTTTCCAGGTTGTCTCCATTCAGTAAAGACTTGTTATAATCAACTCCTGCAGTCCGTGTCTCATACACGGACATAATAAAGAATATACTTGCATTGGAGGCAGTTCAGAGAGGGTTCACGAGGTTGATTCCTGGGATGGAAGGGTTGTCTTATGAGGAAAGGTTGAGCAGGTTGGGCCTATACTCATTGGAGTTTAGAAGAATGAGAGGTGATCTTATTGAAACGTATAAGATTCCGAGGGGGCTTGACAGGGTAGATGCAGGGAGGATGTTTCCCCTCGTGGGAGAATCTGGAACTAGGGGGCATAGTTTCAGGATAAGGGGGCACCCATTTAAAATGGAAATGAGGTGGAATCTCTTCTCTCTGAGGGTTGTGAATCTTTGGAATTCTCTACCCCAGAAAGCTGTGGAGGCAGAGTCACTGAATATATTCAAGATGGAGGTAGACAGATTTTTGAAAAACAGGGGAATCAAGGGTTATGGGGAGGAGGCAGGGAAGTGGAGTTGAGGCCAAGATCAGATCAGCCATGATCTTATTGAATGACGGAGCAGGCTCGAGGGGCCGAATGGCCTATTCCTGCTCCTATTTCTTATGGTCTTTTAGGTGTGCTGGGGGTTGAAATATAGGCAGTGTGAAACTTCTTTACCCAGAGAGTGGTTAGAATGTGGAACTCGCTACCACATGGAGTGCTTGAGATGAAAAGCATAGATGCATTTAAGGGGAAGCTAGATAAAGACATGAGGGAGAAAGGAATAGAAGGCTATTTTGATGGTGTTAGATGAAGTAGGGTGGGAGGAGGCTCGTGTGGCACATAAACACCAGCACAGACCAGTTGGGCCGAATGGCCTGTTTCTGTGCTATAAATACTGTGTACTACTATAACTCACCATGTCAGCACCGACTTTATGCCACATGCCATTTTAGCAGCCAATTTTGGATAACCAGTGAGGCTGTCATCCCAGGCAGCCGAGGGTGTCATTGCAATTCAAAATCCGTAGACTGACGACCCCATTTTAACTTAGTGTCGCGAGGTTGATGTCCGGTACCGGCCTCACCAGGAAAACCCCGGCGCCAAGGAGCAGCTGGCCCAGAAGAGGGCCAAAAGGGTAAAGAGCAGGACTGATCCTCCAGGTCTCACAAGCAAGACTAAAGCCCAGAGCTTCCCTCCCCTGACTGCGATCAACCAACCACTCCCCCCCCCAACCCCACCCCACCCCACCTTTGATCAATCCAGTCGGAAGCCGTCCGTCCTCGCTGGTCTTTGGCCGCGGCCTCTGGCTGCACTCGCCCGATCGACGGCCAGAGATCCATGACACTAGGGGCTGGATTTTGTCAATGGGGAGCTTTTGGAGGCGGGACTCCCACTTGTTGGGATTTAGTCCCGCCTCCATCGACTTGTGACCAACCCACGCTATTTTCCCTTGATTGACCTTGTTAAGCCCGCCCAGCGGGCTTAGCAGGCCAATTAAGGGAAAGCCAGTTACAGGTGATGTCAGTAAGTGCCGTTTCATCTGTCAAGAGCTATTGACAGATGAAATGTCATCATTTGACAGCTCTGTGAAGCTGTCAAACACTGACAATCTGTCTTCTAAGTTGTGTCTTCACTCAAGACTCAATTAGAAAGCCTTCCTGACCAGAAAGCAGAAGGCTGCAGCTTTTGACAGTTCAGCAGCCATTCTGCTTTCTGTGCCGGTGAGCTGAGGGACTCCCAAGACCTGAAGGGAGGAAGCCTGCAGGAAGAAGTAAAGGTAAGTAAAACTTATTAAAACACTTTACACACACCTCACACACTTACCTCTGCACACATGCACCCATTACTCGCCTGCACACCGGACATCTCGGACCCTCTGACCCCCGCAGACCGACGGCCCGCCTCGCTGACCCTGGCGAGGTTCGGAGCCGTCGGGAAGCCCACACTTCAGGGCTCAAAATAGGGATTAGCCAAAATTCCCTTTCTGCCTCGAGGAGGTGGGACCTGGCGTGGGTCAGCTACCCGCCTCCTGGCAAGATGGCATGGAGGCGGGTTGGGGGTGGGTCGGGCACCCGCCCCCAAATTCTGCCACTTTCCCGGCAGTCCCACCTCCGAACCCTCCTCCCCAGGGCTGGCAAAATCCAGCCCTAGGTCTCTGCCCCTTTTTTTCTGAGCTTTGCATCCTGGGTAAAAAATGTCCCCCTGATGCAAAACACATGAAAATTGGGCCCATAATTATCCTGTCCTTAGAAAACTTAGTGAGCAGTGCCACAGGCGACCAGCTAGTTATATAATATGAACAGCAGGGGTCCAAAGATCAACCCTTTCTATGTAACCTCCTTCCAGCCTGAAAGGATCCCGCTTGTGGTCACCCTTCCCCGTTTCCTCCTTTTTGGGCACCATTTACAACTTTGATTGCTGTGATTATCTCTCTGCCGAGGTGTGATAAATGGCAGTTAGAAAGATAACCTGTAAACATCTGACATTATTCTCTGACTATATAAGCTGTGTTTTTATGCATCTCTCCACTTCACTTGACAAAGGAGCAGCGCTCCGAAAGCTTGTGATTTCAAATAAAGCTGTTGGACTATAACCTGGTGTTGTGTGATTTCTTACATTTGTCCTCCTTTTAAGTCCGTTTTCTATCCAGTGCTATACCGTACTGCCTGTTCCATGTCTCCTTACCTTAGACATCAGTTACCAATGCGAAATCTTGTAGAAAGCTTTCTGGAAATCGAAGTACAACACATCAACTGCGTTTCCTGTGCCGTGACTTTGAAAAACTCTGGTGGATGGATAACTATGACCTCCCCTTTCCTGAATCCATGTATTCTACCTTAAAGGAACTGCTTTAAGTTACCCTCCAACTTCAGAGATTTGGATCAGTAGCTTCTCCCAGTCAGTCAGCCAGTGTAACTGTAGCTAGGGAGAGCTCTACTTCCTGCTCTACCCTGTGCGCATTCCACGCACTTCTCGTATAAGTTAAACGCGTCACCAGCCATTCCTGTTGCCTAGTCACACTGGTCATCTTTCCTTGGTCAAAGGGCAGTCGATAACCTTCAGCCGAACCTGTAAATAATCGCTTGCAATGGTAGTAAATTCCTACCAAAACCAAATGATTATTCGTGGCTGTTACTGGTGGAATTTTGGCAGGGATATGTGAGGTGAAAGATAAGATCATGGGGGGAATTTTCCGGGGGGGGGGGTCAGCGGGCACCTTCGGTGGCGGGTTGGGCGTGAAAAATTTTTTTTGACAGCGGGTCGGGACCCCGCTGTCAACTCGCTGCCACGTGACTTTCCCAAATGTCAGGTCTGTCAGGGCTGAACAGACCCGACATGCAGCGGCGGGGGAGGCAATTCAGGTCATTATGGCCTTGTTAACAGCCCACTTAAAAGTGTTTTGAGCTCACCTCACGATTTTACAACGTCGCCCACAGGGTCCAAACTGCTTGGGGATCACGTCAGGTAAGCAGGTTGGGAGTTGTGTCACCATAATATCATTTCTTTACTTGACAGCTGCAAATATAGAAACATAGAAACATAGAAGATAGGAGCAGGAGTAGGCCATTCGGCCCCTCGAGCCTGCTTCGCCATTCAATGCGATCATGGCTGATCATTCAAGTTCAGTACCCGGTCCCTGCTTCTCCCCATACCCCTTGATTCCTTCAGCCTTAAGAAATATATCCAACTCCTTCTTGAATATATTTAATGTATTGGCCTCTACTGCCTTCTGTGGTAGAGAATTCCACAGGTTCACCACTCTCTGGGTGAAGAAATTCCTCCTCATTTCTGTCCTAAATGGCCTACCGCTTATCCTTAGACTGTGATCCCTGGTTCTGGACTCCCCGACCATCGGGAACATCCTCCCTGCATCTAGTCTGTCCAGTCCTGCCAGAATTTTATAAGTTTCAATGAGATCCCCTCTCATTCTTCTAAACTCTAGCGAGTACAAGCCCAATCGTCCCAATCTCTCCTCATACGTCATTCCTGCCATCCCAGGTATCAGCCTAGTGAATCTTCGCTGAACTCCTTCCATGGCAAGAATATCCTTTCTCAGATAAGGCGACCAAAACTGCACACAATACTCAAGATGTGGTCTCACCAAGGCCCTGTACAACTGCAGCAAGATATCCTTGTTCCTGTACTCAAACCCTCTCGCTATGAAGGCCAACATACCATTTGCCTTCTAAACCGCCTGCTGCACCTGCATGCTTACCTTCAGCGACTGGTGCACAAGGACACTCAGGTCTCGTTGCACTTCCCCTTCTCCCAATCTATTGCCATTCAGATAATAATCTGCCTTCCTGTTTTTGCCACCAAAGTGGATAACCTCACATTTATCCACATTATATTGCATCTGCCATGCTTCTGCCCAATCACCCAACCTGTCCAAATCATCCTGTAGTTTCTCGGCATCCTCATCACAGCACACCCGACCACCCAGCTTTGTGTCGTCTGCAAATTTGGAGATATTACATCTAGTTCCCTTGTCTCGATCATTAATATATATTGTGAATAGCTGGGGTCCAAGGACCGATCCCTACGATACCCCACTAGTCACTGCCTGCCATTCGGAAAAAGACCCATTTATTCCAACTCTTTGCTTTCTGTCCGCCAACTAGTTCTCTATCCAAGTCAATACCTTGCCCCCAATCCCATGTGCCTTAACTTTACACGCTAATCTCTTATGCGGGACCTTATCGAAAGCCTTCTGAAAGTCCAAATACACCACATCCACTGGTTCTCCCTTATCTATTTTACTAGTTATATCCTCAAAAAATTCCAGTAGATTAGTCAAGCACGATTTACCTTTTGTAAATCCATGTTGACTTTGTCCGATCCTGTCACGGTTTTCCAAGTGCTCTGCTATTACATCTTTTATAATGGACTCTAGCATTTTCCCCACTACCGATGTCAGGCTTACCGGTCTGTAATTCCCCGTTGCTATAAAAGCTTCCATCTTACAGCTGCTCACTTTCCAAGCTCAGAAGTTGTTGCTTACTGCATTTGGAAAACAGATTGAGCTTTATGCAAGTTGCAAGTGTTTGAAGCAAACTATCCAGTGTCACCTCATTGGAACAACCTCTCCCACCATTGACAGATCGCTTCTTTCATCTCAACTTCACCTGCCATCTACTACATTAGCATCGGTGCCCTTGAAACTATCTCACTTTGGTCCTCAGAATCCCACCTCGAACAGCCCCAACACCAGCAGCACCAGGTGTTATGTTCATTAATAACTAGTCATTTTCATTATGAACAGCTAGCTTCTAGCTAGTCACTTTATTCATGCCATGTGGACTCTTATACAGCATCCATCTTGACTACTGCCTTGTGGGTAGCCTACTCTTATATACATACAGCTCTACAGCTCCATCTAGTGTACCATTCTAGGATGGCATGTTACTGATCATTACATCCCCCTTTCTTTGAGGTTAAACAAAATCAGTATCAATCAATCATAACGACATAAACATCTTCACAACAGTCAATTCATTTTCAATATAATTTTCTTTGTATTCAAAGATTAAGTCTATCAGGCTTTTTTACTTTACGTGTGTATCTTCTCAGCACGGGTAAGTCTGATGTGTTTTCATGAGAGCCTGTATGTGTGTTTGTGTTAGATTGTTCTGGTGGTGATTGACAAGATTCAGTTTCGGCATTGTCATCGATTTGCTCTTGGATAGTTTCTTGTGTTTTTAGGAGGGAACGGTGGTTCCTCCTGAGAATCTGTCCTTCCTCAGTTCTAACAGTGTATGGCCTTGGTCCTACTTCCTCAAGAACTGTAGCTTTCCTGTTCCATGCATCTGGATCCTCAATCCTGACAACATCATCCCTTGTCAATGGTTTCAGAGTTTTGGATGACTTGTCATAGTGTGATTTCTGTTTCAGCTTTAACAGTTGAAGTCTCTGTCTTAGTTCCTTACTCTGCTTTTCTTTTGCACAGCAGGGTAGTGTGGTACGCAACTTGTGACCCATCAGGAGTTCAGCAGGTGAAGAACCACAGTCTAAAGGTGAGGCTCGGTAGCTCAGCAGAGCGAGATAAGGATCAGACTTGCTTTCTGTCGCTTTCTTCAGTAGCTGTTTGAGAACTTGAACGCCTTTTTCTGCCTTACCATTCGACTGAGCATACAGAAGACTGGATGTGATGTGTTGAAAGTCATACTGTGCTACAAACTGTTGCCACTCCTTACAGTTGAAGCACGGACCATTGTCGCTAACGGCAATCCTGGGAATTCCATGTCTGGCGAAGATGGATTTCACATGCATTATGACACTGCTTGCTGTGGTGCTTGAGAGCAGCGCCATCTCAGGATAGTTAGAATAGTAGTCAATCACTATTAGATAGTCTTTACCATTCAAATGAAAAAGGTCCTTTTGCCATGGTGCTGTTGGTAAGTCAGCTACTATCATTGGTTCCTTTGTTTGTTTGTTTTGGTGTTTCTGACATGTCTCGCATTTGCCTATCATGTTCTCAATGCCCTTATTTATGCCAGGCCAATAAACAGTGTCTCTTGCTCTCCTTTTGCATTTTTCAATTCCGAGGTGTCCCTCATGAATCCTTTTGAGCATGTCTTGACGTAGAGCCTGTGGAATGACTATTCTGTTCTGTTTTAGTAATAGTCCACTTGCGACACTCAATTCTGACCTTATGTGATAGTACTTTGGACAGGAACCTTTTGGCCAACCATTGTGAATGTTCTCTATTACTGTTTGTAACACTGTATCTTTTACTGTTTCTTCTGCTATTTGCTTTGATTTTGTGTCTGACACGGGCAGCGCAGCAGTGACCATACTCACATGAACATCCACGTCTTCCTCAGTAGAGCTCACATGACTCATTGTGGGTGCTTGGGATAGTGCATCTGTTAACACTATGTGTTTGCCTGGTGTGTAGATCTGTTCAAAGTCATATCTTTGCAGCTTCATCATGAGTCGTTGTATCCTTGGAGACATCTCATTCAGATTTTTTTTAATGATGGCAACCAGTGGGCAGTGGTCTGTCTCAACTGTGAAGGTGGGAAGTCCATATATGTAGCCATGGAACTTTTCTAGTCCAACTACCAAGCCTAGACATTCCTTTTCAATCTGGGCGTATCGACACTCAGAATCAGTCATAGACCTGGAGGCATAGGCAACAGGCTTCCAATCTTCACCCTCTGCTTGTAGCAAGACCGTGCCTAGGCCATCTTTTGATGCATCCGTTGACACTTTGATTCTCTTTGTTGGGTCAAAGAAGGTGAGTACAGGTGTGGTTGTCAGCACTGTTTTGAGGTTGATCCACTCTTGTTCATGTCTTTCTGTCCATGCGAACTCATTTGTTTTATGTAGCAGGTCTCGCAGACAGGCTGTCTTGGCTGACAAGTTAGGAATGAACTTTCCAATGAAGTTTATCATCCCCATGATGCGTAGCACTCCTTTTTTGTCAGTGGGTTGGGGCATGTTGAGTATGGCGTTTACTTTTTCCATATCTGGCTCTATTCCTTTACCAGATAGATTATCTCCTAGGAAAGTGACTTCCTGGACGCCAAACTGACACTTGGCTTTGTTGAGCTTCAGTCCATTCCGGCGTATGCTCTGTAGCACTTTAGTCAGTCTCTCATTGTGTTCTTTCAGTGTGGAGCCCCAGATGATGATGTCATCAACATAGACCCGAACTCCTTCCAGACCTTCAATTATGTGTTCCATCGCTCTATGAAAGATTTCAGATGCAGATATTATCCCGAAAGGCATTCTGAGGAAACAATACCTGCCAAATGGTGTGTTGAAGGTACAGTATTTGGTGCTCTCTTCATCCAGTTTTAGTTGCCAAAATCCTTGTGAGGCATCGAGCTTTATGAAGTATCTGGCACCTGACATTTCACTGGTGATTTCTTCTCGCTTGGGAATCTGGTAGTGTTCACGTTTTATGTTTGCATTTAAGTCCTTTGGATCCATGCATATTCTTAGATCATTGTTCTTTTTCTTTACACATACCATGGAGTTAACCCAGTCTGTTGGCTCTTCGACTTTCCTGATGACTCCTAGTGTGGTCATTCTGTCCAGTTCTTACTTGAGCCTATCATGCAGGGGTGCTGGAACTCTCCGTGGAGCATGTACCACTGGCTGAGCATCCTCCTTTAGCTGGATCTTGTAAGTGAATGGTAGAACTCCAAATCCTTTGAACACATCCTGGAAATTACTCACTACAGAATCCACTGATTCATCTGGTCTGCTTATGGCACAGTTTATATGGTAGACTCTCTTGACCAGTTCTAAGTCCTCACAAGCTTTGTCACCTAGTATTGAATCAAGTCCTTCAGCCACAACAGAAAACATGAGATGATGCACTTTGTCTTTGACTGTCACTTTAAGTCTGCATACACCTAAGCTATCTATTTTCTGTCCATTATAGTTCTTCAGTAGTACTGACTTTTTCTGTATTTTGGGCTTTTCTTTCATATATTTAATGTCACTCATACTGATTAAGTTTGCTTTTGCCCCGGTGTCTAGTTTCAATGTAACTAATGCTCCATTTACCTGCAGTGACATCATCCATTTATCTTCTTTTACTGCATTAACTTTATGTTCAGCATTGTCCATTCCTGAGGGCTGCACATTTTCTGTATCCTTTTTGATATTGTCACATGACACCATTCCTACAGAAAATGTCTCACTTAAATCAGTGTCCTCAATCACATTGACTTGGACTTGTTGCCCTTTCTTTGTTTTTACTATTGAAAAGCATTGTTTGGCAACATGATTCTTTCCATGACATTTTGTACACATTTTTCCAAATGCTGGGCATTGTTTTAACTGGTATTTGTAACCACAGCATTTACAATTAAAAATTCCATCCTACGATTGCTTTGCATTTCTGTTCTGCCCACATTTCTTTCCTTTGTAGGACACAGCACTGACAGCAGCACTATCAGTTACTACAATCGCATTATTATTATTTTCACTGAAAGTTTTCGCGTGCTTTTGAGCTAGCTCACTGGCTTGGCATATTTTCACAGCATTTTCCAGTGTTAGTTCGGTTTCTCTCAACAAACGTTCCCTGATCTTTTTATCATGAATACCAAACACAACCTGGGCACGAATCATGGATGATTTCAGTTCAGAGAAATTACATGTCTGTGCTTTCAGTTTCAGATCGGTCACAAAGCTATCAAAAGTCTCATTTTGCTGCTGTGTCCGTGAACAGAACACGTACCTCTCATAGGTTTCGTTCTTTTTGGGAGAACAATGTGTATCAAATTTCTTTAGCACATCTTCCAATTTTTTTCTGTTCTCCTCTTGATCAAATACAAATGTATTAAATACCTCTATCACCTGTGGGCCTGCAACTGTGAGCAGCAACGCTATTTTCCTTGCATCTGGCTTCGTACCGAATCCGATGGCAGCAATGTAGAGTTCAAATCGTTGTTTGAAAGTCCTCCAATTGCAGTCGACATTCCCCGTGAGTTTCAAACCCACCGGTGGCTTCAAAGTCTCCATGTTGCGTTTCACAATATTCAGCAGATTTTACCAATCCTGGTACCATGTTATGTTCATTAATAACTAGTCATTTTCATTATGAACAGCTAGCTTCTAGCTAGTCACTTTATTCATGCCATGTGGACTCTTATACAGCATCCATCTTGACTACTGCCTTGTGGGTAGCCTACTCTTATAGACATACAGCTCTACAGCTCCACCTAGTGTACCATTCTAGGATGACATGTTACTGATCATTACACCAGGCACACCAGCACCACCAACAACAACACCAACCTTCTCTGCAATCAACTGATGCTGCACAGGACACAGGGCATCAGCACCTGACCACATTGCTGCCTGGGAGGCCAGAGATGGCCTCACCATGGCCAGATTTACTTCACTTGATGTTGTACACTCTGGCTGCCACATGATGCGCCAGGTTGGCACCACCCCAACACCATAAAGCATCCCTACAATGCCCAAGCCATTCCTTTCACACTCATCACCATTGCGGGGGGTACCGTTATGCCTCACCATTCACTGCAACTCACTAAGTCACTTCCAAAGGTGCACACGGATCTGTCCAAGAACACAAAGTGTTGAAAATAAAGGTTTCAATGTTTGACACCACATTATCAGAAACTTTACATGAACATTGCATAAAACACCCAAGTGCCTACCCTTGTGTGTTGTTAGTTGGTATGCTTGCACTAGGATGAGGGTGAGTGTGAGGGGTGGCTAGTGAGATGGGGAAGTGATGATGTAGATAGAGAGGGATGGGTGGAGGTGCAAGGTAAGTTGATGTGAGTAAGGATGTGCAGGAGTAGAGTAGGGAAGGCAGAGTGATGGGGATGTGATGAGTGGCACAGCAGGATGAGGTTGAGTGTGGCTTTGCAGTAACGTTTCATGATCTACTGAGATCATTGAAAGGTTTGTGCCACTGCAACCTGATCCTCCTGATGACATAATTGCTTGTGTCCTCCTGTGCAATGTGCAACCAGGCTGCGTTGGTCTCCTGGGGAGGTCTCTTCCGCTCATGGGAAGGGAAGAGGACCTCCCTGCGTGCTGTGGAAGGAGTCATGGGAGAGCCTGGGTGCAGCCGTGTACCTCTGTGCAGTGATTGTCAGCGTTTGCAGCACCTCAATGCTGTAGAACACTGACAGCACAACTGTCAAATTCAATTTGCGCACGGTCCCTTTAAGGAAATCAGCTGATGCCGCGTCATCAAATGACGTCATCAGACCTGCTTCCTTCAATTGGCCGGCAAACGCGCTGGGCGGGCTTAACAAGCCCAATCAATATAAAATCATTCTACACAGCGGGCTGGAGATGGCAGTGGGGTTGGGACCCGCCACCGAAATCGCCCCCCAGGGACCCACCGAGGTAGGGGAAATCGCGGGCTATGAGGCTTTTTTCCAAAGGTCAACTTTATTTTTGCCAGGTTGTCTCCTTTATGAAGAGGAGAAAGGAGCATTTAATGTAACGGTGGTTTAACAGTGATGTGAGTCTTCGTCGTGAATACAAGTCCTCTATTCAAGACAGGGGAACGACAATGAAAATCTGTTACTGCCTTTTTAAAAGTGAAGCAAGGGTAAAAGTTTAATTCTGCATTTCCATCGACGGAATACAAACTGCATTGGCAAACAACCAACAATTTAAATAAATGTATATTGATCTTCACTTCCTCTGTGCCCCCCTGCCTTCTGATCCACTGCGGCTCGGTTGGAGGCAGCTTAGAAATGTGAAGTCCTTCTGCTCCCTGCTCTCAATTTATAACTGTGCACTTTATCCGTTAATGTGCTGCTCCAGTGAATGGAGCTTTCTGGGCTAACAACTCTTGCAGGGCTATTTCAGAGCAGGAGTCTGGTCAACAGAAAACGCTGGAAAAACTCAGCAGGCCAGGCAACATCCGTGGAGAGGGAAACAGAGTCAACTTTTCAGGTTGAAGACGCTTCGTCCTGACAAAGGGTCATCGACCTGAAACGTTGACTCTGTTTTCCTCTCCACGGATGTTGCCTGGCCTGCTGAGTTTTTCCAGCGTTTTCTGTTGTTATTTCGGATTTCCAGCATCCGCAGTATTTTGCTATCGCAGGACTCTGGTCAGTTGGGTCGAATTCTGATCATCTGCCTGTTACGGGAGCAGACGTGTTTTACTTTCAACTCAGTCAATGAATAAGAGAAGGACAGCGGAGTATGGAAATCTATAATGGATATTCAGGTACCCGTAGTGATTTTGGGGTCAGCTGATGCACATGTGGTGCAGCAGCGAGCGTCTGAATCCAACAAGGGACGAAATACCCCCTTAATGATCTACTCTGGACCATCTGGTATTGCATTCTTTTCTTGCATGTTATGAATTTTGTGATGATTATGAGGAGACAAGTCCGCAATGGGAAGTTAAAGCTGTTTTTGCACCCAATGACAATATCAAACACTCCTACGGCAGGGTATATGAAAGACTGGAGGTCGTATGGAGCTCCCCATGCGATGCCTCAGGAGGTTGCCTGAAGACTAATTGTACTTGTGCAACGTTTTCATTTCCCATACCATCTGTCCTTGTGCTGCAGGAGGACTGGGATTGTCAATTTATAGCCCTATTCTGTGCCACAGAGCTCAACTATGAAAACTAGATTAAGATTAGTCAAAACTCAATTCAATTATGCATTGGGACAGCAGCCCCCTCGAGCCTGCTCCACAATTCAATTAGATCACGGCTGACCTGTACCTCGACTCCATTTACCCGCTGTTGCTCCATTGCCCTCGATACCCTTACCCAACAAACATCTATCAATCTCAGTCTCAAAAAGTTAGGGGAGAGGGTTTTAGATTTTCACCACCCTTTGTGTGAAAATATGCTTCCTGATTTCACTCCTAACTGGCCGAGCTCTAATTTTAAGATTATGCCCCCTTAAATTAGATTAAGGTTAGTCAAGACTCATTTCAACTATTGCCATGGTTGTATCAAGATTTGGATGCTTTAATGCAAGTCAAGAACAGGCAAACCGAGTGGAGTTGCCTTAGTTGGATATTGTGTTTCAAATTGTTAAAGAAAAAAAATGTTATGGATTCAGACAAGTTATGTATGATTCTATGGACAAAAAATAATGACATAACATTTTCAAAATTATCTGTCGACAACGAGTCACCAATCCCAGCTGTGCCATCATGAGAGGCCGATGTTCCCACACACGAAGGGAAAGGAAACCGAATGGATTGCGCCATCTTGGGGAGTCCAGAACAAGGGGATATAACCTTAAAATTAGAGCTGGGCCAATCAGGGGTGATGTCAGGAAGCACTTCTTCACACAAAAGCTCGTGGAAATCTGGATCTCCTCCAAAAAGCTGTTGAGGCTGGGGGGTCAATTGAAAATTTCAAAGCTGAGATTGATAGATTTGTGTTAGGCAATGGTATTAGGGGTTACGGAACCAAGGCGGGTAGATGGAAGTAAGATACAGATCAGCCATGATCTAATTGAATGGCAGCATGGGTTCGAGGAGCTGAATGGCCTGCTCCTGTTCCTACGTTCCACCTAGCAGTCACAGAGTACTGGGGCAGAAATAAGCCGGACAGCAGGACACCTGCCTGACCCTCTCGATCAAAGATGGGGGGGTGTGATGTGGGGATAGAGTGAACTGGAAAGGGAAGTAAGCGTAGAATGAAATACATGAAAAAATGGAAATTGAACGTTTATTTTTCATTTTTGGGATGTAGGCTTTGTTGGCGAGGCCAGCGTTTATTGCCCATTCCTAGTTACCCTATGTCCTAGACTCAGAATCCAGAGAACGTGAGTCCAACCCCCACCATGGCTGTTTGAGAATTTGAATGAAGTTTTATAAACCTGGAATTAAAAAGCTGATTATCAGCCAAAGTAACCATGAAACTGTCTAATTATGATAAAAACCCAAATGGTTCGCTACTGTTCTTTAGGGAAGGAAACCTGCCATCCTTACCAATGTTCCCTGTAATTTATTTTGGCCCTGCGCGGCCCCTTTAAGATACAGATCAGCCATGATCTAATTGAATGGCGGGACAGGTTCGAGGAGCGCAAGTGCTGGCAAGCTGGCTGCGCAGGTTCCCTGGAGCGTCGCGCGGCCGCACAGCTTACAGGGAACATTGATCCTTACTCGATCTGGCCTACATGTGACTCCAGCTCTACACCAATGTGGTTGACTCTTAACTGCCCTATGAAGTGGCCAAGCAAGCCACTCAGTTGTATAAAACCACTACTCAGCGGTTCAAGACCCACCACCACCTTTTCAGGCCAACAAGAGCAATACCTACTGGCCTTGTCAGCAATGACCACATCCTGAGAATTTTCTTTTTTTTAATGCATCAATTAACTGTTTTTTTAAAAACAAATCACCACCAATTCTCTCCTGCCACCACCCCCACACCGCCCCGCACCCCCTCCCCCCCCCCACCCACCCCCACCCAATTCCCTGAAGGCACTAGTCACTCTCCAGCATCTCACACAGGTGTCAGTTCGACCCATGTGAGTCAAGACAGTGGGTGCCTGCATACTATTCACCATGGAGGTCATCAGAGCCAAGCCCAATCTTGTCCTCAAATGTCCATACACACGCATAGACACACACACACACACATACGAACACACACATACACACAACTACACACAGACATACACACACACATGTACAGAGAAACACTCACGCACAGAGACTCTCACATACACACACACACACACACATTCACACACATGCACATACACACACACAAACATACACGTGCACACATACACATTCAAACACACACAGACATGTACATACACACACACAGACATGTACATACATACACAGACATGTACATACATACACAGACATGTACATACACACACAGACATGTACATACACACATGCAAACACACAGGCATATACATACACAAATACACATACATACAGACACACGCACATATACATACAAACACACACACACACACATACATAAACACACACACACACACACACACAAAGTTCCAGACAAGGCTAGTAGGTAACAATCTGGAGCATCAATCAAGGTTGATTTCCCCCCCACTAGCCCAGAATCACTGCAGCCAATTACAGTATCCTCACTGTCCAGTCTTAGATCAGCTAACGCTGTAGACTGGGAATCACATCACGGGCCTTTTTGATCTATGTGTCTCAGTTAGCATTTAGCCACCAGGGAGCCTTTTAATTAACTTTTTAAAAATCCTTAGTGTAGCAGTCAGTCGAATTGGAAGGCTCCAAGGATGTGTTGTTGCCCTTGGCTAGAAGACTGAAGTGTTTCATCAAGGATCTTTTTGTCTGTGAAGAATTTTGTTATTAATATGTTCTGTTTTCAATTTCAACATGCTTTTTAATAGAAACTAGTTGATCTCTCATGGCATTGCACATGGGGAGTCAAGACCAAGTGTGTTTTTCCAGGTGTAGTGGGGTTAGAGGGCGGGGGTTAGTTGGCCCAGGGCATGCAGATGTAATTCACTCCTCATTTTAAAGTCATACATTCTGTCCTTATTTTAATATAATACTTTGATTTTATATTATTATTTAGAGTTAAATAGAAAAACTTATGGCAATTTGGGAAGCAGATAACTAGAGTTGGTTGAACCATAGGAGTTTCTCTGCAGTACAGGCTGAGCAACTGGGAGATTTAACATGGAGGCGCAGCAGCACCACCAATGGTGGGAGGGTGTAATTGCAGTGTGACAAGTTTACATAGACAGTTTCCATTATAAAGGTGGACTTTGAAATTTATAATGGAAAAAGTTGACTGGAAGTTCATGCAGAGGTATGGTTTCTAATATATTAATGACAGATATGTGTATATATCAAATTAGGCTCACAGCTCACAGTAAGCCATGATGCAAATGTTTGGCATGTTGAGTTTTTACAGTTGAACAACAAATGTATGTGATTACCATCCAGAAAACTGTCTGATGTTTATGGTAAATGTTCTGAATAAAGGGTAATCTAAAATGTTATCACCAAATGTCTCATTTCTGCTCATTATTAGATTTACTGACATAGTTTGACAAAGCTGTAAGAGGCCTGTGTGCTGAAATTAGCATGGGACACTGGCTCAGAAGGAACATATAGAGAATATAGAACAAGCTTAGCATCCCATAATAGTCAATCTGATGAAGGGTCAGTACCAGCTGTGTTAACTCTTCTGTTCTCTCCACAGATGCTGGCTGACCTGCTGTGTTTCCAGCATGTTCTGTTTTCGGCCCAGTCTTTCAGGCCTCTTAACACCGGGAGGTTGTGTCCCCAATGGATTTACAAGGGAACTGTAGGCTGGAACGGACACTAAATAGAGCTCAGAGTAAATGATCTCGTCAAAACAAGTGTTGCAAGGAAGGTAAGACGATCAGAATATTTCAATTTATGGCTGTAAAGTGCTTCACAAGCAGATCTTAAGCTGGGCAGAGGGCTGTCGTCATTGGTAACCGATGAATTAACAGCTGTCAGAAGTGTGGATATAACAGCGGGAGAACTGCAGCAGCGATTATAGCAGAAATTAGTAATGATAAGAGCAAGAAGGAAATGAAAGGTAACTGCTATCCATCACCTGCTCCAGGTGACCAGCTAGATAATGCAGTAACCAAGGCTGCCTGGAATCGGAGGAACATACGAAAATGACGGGCAAGAAAAGGCTAACCTGATCCATCAGGCCTGCTCCATATAGTCGTGACTAGGGTGGAAAATGGGCGGTGGCTGATTGGCTATTAGACAACCCACCCGATTGCCCATTCCAATGACTTCAATGGAAATGAAAATTGAGCGAGGGTGTACAACAGGCTCCGATCCGCTACCCCCTCATTATCCGACCCCACCCTAAATTAAAATCTACCCTATTGTTGCAGCTCATCCAGACCGTTCAACGTGCACCTCATTTTCAACACGTGACTTATATAAAATCAGTGCAGGCTTGTACATCAAAATGTGCTCACCTTATTCGAAACAAAGGCCGCAATTTTGCCTTCACTCAGCAGACAGGATGGGTGGCGGGTCAGCTGTTAAATTTAAAACGATTGACAGTGGGTCGGGAACCTGCTATCAAAACGTGCACACCTGCATGTCTCGATGCCGGGTCCACCAGCGCTGAGCAGATCCGACAGGCAGCAGCAGGGGACCCAATTCATATCATTAGTGGCTTGTTTACAGCCACTTAACAATGCTTTTTCCCCAGCTTTTTAACTTTCACAGGTCTCCCACAGGTTTCTTACTGTGCCTAGACCTCATCAGTGACACTGAGACGGGAGTTCACTTGCCATTGAATCAACTGATGATTTGACAGCTTCAAATGTCAAGTCAAGCTCCCAGTTGATTCAGATATCTTCCCTTAAACACCAGCATTTCCACAACAGATTCACCATGCTGCAAGTCTTTACACAAGTCTCCATGACCTCATTAACTCTCCCACCATTGACAGATCGCTTCTGTCATCTTTACTTCACCTGCCATCTATTTCATCAGCATGGGTGCACTTTATACTCTCTCGCCTTGGTCCTCAGAATCTGACCACAATCAGCCCCAACACCAGCATCACCAGGCACACCAGCAGCACCAACAACCACACTAACCTTCTCCGCAATCAGCAGATGCTGCACAGGACAGAGGGCATCAGGGCCCGACCGCATTGCTGCCCGGGAGGCCAGGGATGGCCTCATCGTGGCCAGATTTACTTCACTTGACACTGTGCACCCTAGCTGTCACATGATGCACCAAGTTGGCACCACCCCACACCAGCACCATAAAGCATCTCTACAATGCCCATGCCATTCCTTTCATACTCATCACCATTGCGGGGGGTACCATTATGTCTCACCATTCACTGCAACTCACTAAGCCACTTCCAAAGGTGCACACAAATCTGTCCAAGAACGCAGTGTTGAAAATAAGGATTTCAATGTTTGACAGCACATTAACAGAAACTTCACATGAACATTGGCTAAAACACCCAAGTGCCTACCCTTGTGTGTTGTTATTTGATATGATTGGACTAGGATGAGGGTGAGTTTGAGGGCTGGCTAGTGAGATGGGGAAGTGATAATGTAGATAGAGAGAGATGGGTGGAGGTGCAAGGTAAGTTGGTATGAGTAAGGATGTGCAGGCATAGGGTAGGGAAGGCAGAGTGATGGGGATGTGATGAGTGGCACAGCAGGATGAGGTTAAGTTTAGCCTTGCAGTAACGTTTCGTGATCTACTGAGATCATTAAAAGGTTTGTGCCACTGCAGCCTGGTCCTCCTGATGACATCCCTGCTTGTGCCCTCCTGTGCAATGTGCAACCAGGCTGTGTTGCTCTCCTGGGGAGGTCTCTTCCGCCCATGGGAAGGGAAGAGGACCTCCCTGCGAGCTGTGACTCCCTCCATAAGCATATGGAGGGAGTCATGGGAGAGCCTGGGTGCAAACGTGTACCTTTGTGCAGTGCTTGTCAGTGTTTGCAGCACCTCAATACTGTAGAACACTGACCACACAAATGTCAAAGTAAATATGCGAACGGTCCCTTTAAGGAAACCGGCTGATGACGTGTCATCAAATGACATCATCAGGCCCGCTTCCTTCAATTGGCCGGGAAACTTGCTGGGCGGGCTTAACAAGCCCAATCATCGGAAAGTCATTTCGGAGGCGGGGATGGATCCAGCAGCGGGGCCGAGACCCGCCACCAACGTTGCCCACCCGCCGAGGTAGGGAAAATTGCGGCCAAGGTGTGGGGTTAGTCTAACTTTGGGCGATAGTTTAAAACGGCCGACATCAACACAGCTGCCCTTCAATGGGAAATGAAAATGGGGAGAGACGTATAACAGGCGGCTGATTCGATATCGCCCGTTTTTATACTGTCGTCCAAAGTCAAAGTTAGCCCCACCTGTGAGTCTCGTATTTTCAATAGAAATACAAGTAATTTTTATGCATTAATAGCTGAATGTTGCAGTATTCTGGTGAGTTAACTGTAAACACCAATGAGTGTTAAGGAACTCACCCCTCCCCCAAGCTTCCCTCCCCTCCCTGCTATTGGTGTTAAAAGCATTGGGGTCTTGATTGTAGCAAAGCAAACTATGAGTGAGCGGAGGATGCAATCAATTGGTTGAGTCACACGTGGTATTCAAATGATATTTAGTTTGTTCCACAAGTTTGAGGTTACAGACAATGGCAAATTTACTGCACAGTATTTTTCCACAAAAAAAAACACACAAACTTGTGACATATTTGAATTTGGCAAAATTCTGTACATAAAAGATTTGAGCCACTATGACATTTTTTTTTTTTTTAATGTTAATGGCTTGAACCCGTTATACCATAATGAATTACATGGCACCAGATAAACTCTATTGACAAAAAAAAGGCAACACTAAGATCTAACTAGGAGATAATTACAACATAAAGAGACAAGTACATAACATAAACAGGATTTAAAAAAATAGCAACACTACAAGTGCTGAGTTTTCTGAAACACCAGTGTGTGATGGCAGAGCTTACACAAGGTCTGCGGTTTTGTATTTGAGAATAAATGTAGCAACGATTGCGACCCCCACATGATGATTTGTCATTATGGGGGGAGGGGGGAATTTCTATGGGGATTCTCCCGCTCGTCTGCTGTAGCTTCGGCGAAAGAGCGGCCAAAACCTGGAGAAACAGCATTCTTTTTAATGCCACTTTCCTGGGGTTTCCACGACTTTTCCACCAAAGTTACTGCGGACAAGCGGGAGAATCTCCCCTCCCCTCCTGTGACCGAGCGCTATAGTACACCGTACAGAAGCTCAGAGCTCAGTATTTGGTACAAATAACACAATGAGGACCACATGTCTTCCTGTAAGCTCTTTTCTGGCAGAAACAGAGGGATTTCTTAGATGCTTTCCTGATCTCTAGGTTTAATTAAAATAAAATAGCTATCACTAAAATATACACTAAGGACTAAAAAAGGCAAAGTAATAAATGGGGCGGGGGGGAAAAGGTTTTCAGTTAAGGAAAAATGAAATAAAATTAAATCTATTTACATTTTCTTGTTGAACAAATAAGGCCCAAGAGGCCATTTTCTGCATCTCATGCCTACAGTATTTTCCCTGTGATGTTTGCGGCTTATACTGGCCGTGTGTAATCTTGATGTGGGTCAAAGTGTGCCTGCCATGTAGTAGTTGAATTGTTCAGGACAGACCATAATCCAAACTGCAAGAGTAAATACAAATGGCGTATTGGTTGGCAAAATTTAGTGGGGTTTGGCAAAATTGAATGGGGTTCGACAAAAGTGGATGGGGTTTGGCAAAATTGAATGAGGTTTAGCAAAATTGAATGGAGTTTGGCAAAATTGAATGGGGTTCAGCAAAAGTGGATGGGGTTTGGCAAAATTGAATGGGGTTTGGCAAAATTGAATGGGGTTTGGCAAAAGTGGATGGGGTTTGGCAAAATTGAATGGGTATGGCAAAATTGAATGGAGTTTGGCAAAATTGAATGGGGTTTGGCAAAATTGAATGGGGTTTGGCAAAAGTGGATGGAGTTTGGCAAAATTGAATGGGGATTGGCAAAATTGAATGGGGTTTGGCAAAATTGAATGGGGTTCGGCAAAAGTGGATGGGGTTCGGCAAAATTGAATGGGGTTTGGCAAAATTGAATGGGGTTCGGCAAAAGTGGATGGGGTTCGGCAAAATTGAATGGGGTTTGGCAAAATTGAATGGAGTTTGGCAAAATTGAATGGGGTTTGGCAAAATTGAATGGGGTTTGGCAAAAGTGGATGGAGTTTGGCAAAATTGAATGGGGATTGGCAAAAGTGGATGGGGTTTGGCAAAATTGAATGGGGTTTGGCAAAATTGAATGGGGTTTGGCAAAAGTGGATGGAGTTTGGCCAAAGTGAATGGGGTTTGGCAAAATTGAATGGGGTTTGGCAAAAGTGGATGGAGTTTGGCAAAAGTGGATGCGGTTTGGCAAAATTGAATGGGGTTTGGCAAAATTGAATGGGGTTTGGCAAAAGTGGATGGAGTTTGGCAAAAGTGGATGGGGTTTGGCAAAATTGAATGGGGTTTGGCAAAATTGAATGGGGTTTGGCAAAAGTGGATGGGGTTTGGCAAAAGTGGATGGGGTTTGGCAAAATTGAATGGGGTTTGGCAAAAGTGGATGGGGTTTGGCAAAAGTGGATGGGGTTTGGCAAAATTGAATGGGGTTTGGCAAAATTGAATGGGGTTTGGCAAAAGTGGATGGGGTTTGGCAAAAGTGGATGGGGTTTGGCAAGTGGATGGGGTTTGGCAAGTGAATGGGGTGTAGTGCCTTGGTATGGATTTTTGGAGGAGGGAGGTTGTGCTGCACAACAGCTCTATACAACTCTGCGACAGAGCGAGTGCAAAAGAAATCACCGTATTAGCGCAATCTGGAGTGGAAATGACGTCAACTATGGATTCTGCTGAAGGTGAGAGGACAGCAGACAGTTCAGGTCAGGTCAGGTCGTCAGCAAGCCTCCATCTCCAGAAGCGGGCCTGGTGTCGCTGCTTTTGCTTTGCACGTCGAGAATGTATTTTGCTTTCCTTAAAAAAAAAGAAAAGGTTATTATAAGTCTGATCAGATACTGATATAAAACCCTAAACACTGTGGGGGCATTGTCACACTCCTGGATAGGAGGCGAATCCCTTCTCTAACCCAGCAAATTGTTCATTAGATCATGTGCCAGCCTTGGCTCAGTTGGTAGGTCTCTCGCCTCCGAGTCAGAAGGTCGTGGGTTGAAACTGCACTCCATAAAGTTGAGCACATAATTAGTCCGATAGCTCAGTGCAGTACTGAAGGGGTGACATCTTTCAGGAAGCTGTTAAGCCCGAGGCCCCGTCTGCCTTCTCAGGTAGATGTAAAAAAAAACATGGCACTATTCATAGAGCTGGGGAGTTCTCCCGGTGTCCCAGCAAAACATTTATCCTTCAACCAACAGTTAAAACAGATGATCCAGCCATTTATTTCATTGCTGTTTGTGGAACCTTGCTGTGCACTTTACAGCCTTCTGGACTCAACATAGAGTTCAACAATTTCAGACCATAACCTCTGCCCCCATGTTTTTTTCTTTCCATTTATTTTATTTTATTTTATTTTTTCTCTCTCCCACATGGCAGCTGTCTTTCATTCTGCCAGTGCCATTTACACTTCATCTACAACCATCTTTTGTTTCTTAATTTGTCCCATTAGATCTCCTTCTGCCTTGAACCATCTCTTAATGTCTCTTAATCGCTCCTGCCTTCCATCCGATCGCAGACCTTCCCTTTTGTTCTTTCCTCCCCTCCCCCCTTTCCCTGCACCTACACTTAGAAAACATAGAAGATAGGAGCAGGAGTAGGCCATTCGGCCCCTCGAGCCTGCTCCGCCATTCAATGCGATCATGGCTGATCATCCAAATTCAGTACCCGGTCCCTGCTTTCTCCCCATACCCCTTGATCCCTTTAGCCTTAAGAAATATATCCAACTCCTTCTTGAATATATTTAATGAATTGGCCTCTACTGCCTTCTGTGGTAGAGAGTTCCACAGGTTCACCACTCTCTGGGTGAAGAAATTCCTCCTCATTTCTGTCCTAAATGGCTTACCCCTTATCCTTAGACTGTGACCCCTGGTTCTGGACTCCCTGACCACCGGGAACATCCTTCCTGCATCTAGTCTGTCCAGTCCTGTCAGAATTTTATAAGTTTCAATGAGATCCCCTCTCATTCTTCTAAACTCCAGCGAGTACAAGCCCAATCGACCCAATCTCTCTTCATACATCATTCCTGCCATCCCACGTATCAGCCTGGTGAATCTTCGCTGAACTCCTTCCATGGCAAGAACATCCTTCCTCAGATAAGGCGACCAAAACTGCACACAATACTCAAGATGTGGGCTCACCAAGGCCCTGTACAACTGCAGCAAGACATCCTTGTTCCTGTACTCAAACCCTCTCACTACGAAGGCCAACATACCATTTGCCGTCTTAACCGCCTGCTGCACCTGCATGCTTACCTTCAGTGACTGGTGCACAAGGACACCCAGGTCTCGTTGCACTTCCCTTTCTCCCAATCTATTGCCATTCAGATAATAATCTGCCTTCCTGTTTTTGCCACCAAAGTGGATAACCTCACATTTATCCACGTTATATTGCATCTGCCATGCTTCTGCCCAGTCACCCAACTTGTCCAAATCATCCTGGAGTTTCTCGGCATCCTCCTCACAGCACACACGCCACCCAGCTTTGTGTCGTGCACACACGCCCACCCAGCTTTGCTTAAAAACCTGTTCCACCTCCAGCTTTTTCCAGTTCTGACAAAGGGTCATCAACCTGAAACGTTAACTCAGTTTCTCTCTCCACAGATGCTGCCTGACCTGCTGAGTATTTCCAGCATTTTCTGTTTTTATTACTTGCGGTGCACAAATTAGCTGCCGTGTTTCCGACATTACAACAGTGACTGAACTTCAAGATTATTGCATTGGCTGTAAAGCACTTTGGGGACGCCCTGGGGTTGTGGAAGTTGCTATATAAATGCAAGTTCTTTCTTTCTGTATAATATTTGTCCAAATAATGGCCAGGCTCATGACTGGACTTGGCTGTATAATCCAAAGATGACAAATTAACAGCCAAAGCGGAGCAGGAAATTGCACAGCTACACAAATAAGTGAGGTCGGGCAGAAATGGCAATGCGCACTTGCACCAAACGGCTAAGGCTGAATTTCGTAGCTTTTCAGGAGACTGACACAGAACCTAATTTCCTGAATATCAGGAAGAACCACCGGCCCAGGGTTTCCTCTCCTGCGCTAGTCAGCCCATGATTCTCACACGTTCACTTTAAATAATGGAAAACCGGGGCCTCGGGAAGGCGGTAATGGGAATCCCGCCCCCCCCCCGCCACATTGTCTACTCATTAAATTAAACGGGATTGGTTGCCCCATTTCTGTGGAGTGATATATAATCAGAGATAGAATCTTACAGCACAGAATTGGGCCATTGCGCCTGTGAAAATTAAATTTTTGTTTAAAATGTTTAATTTATTGTAATTTCAACACGCTGTCCAATTTAGTCCCACACCCCAACTTTCTCCCCGTAGCCCTTCTCTTCAAATGCATGTCCAATTGTCTTTTGAAAGTTCTTATTGAATCTGATTCCACCACTCTTTCAGGAAGTGGGGTCCAGATCTTAACAACCCTCTGTTCTTTTGCCAATTATTTCAAATCTATGACCTCTGGTTACCGACCCAGTTGCCAGTGGAAACAGTTTCTCCCTACTTGCTCTATCAAAACCCCTCATAATTTTGAATACCACTGCACCTATGCTGAGTATGTCTTCCCCCAAAAGCAGACTAAAGCTCCCTCTACTCTGCATCAACAATGGCCCAGATATTCCGATCCCTATGGGTGGGTACAAGCTGTGTACCCACCCGTAGGGACATCGGAAATGCCGGTTTCAGGCATGCACAGCGCACGTGCTGAAAACCGGCATTTCCGATCTGTCAAGAATGCTCTTGACAGATCCTCCGGCTGCCCGGGAGAAGGGCCTCTGCGGGGGGAGAGTTCCGCTTTTTGGAGACCCTCCGCCCGCAGAAAACCCTTACAATTCTTACGCCTGGTAAAAACAGGCGTAAGGTCTGCTTTTACCAGGATAAGAGTTGAAAAAAGTTTTTAAAAAATTTTGTTCTTTAAAAAAGTTACGTTTATTTTTAGCCCCATAAAAAACTTTAATTTTTTTTTTCAAAAAACTAAATTTTTGTTTAAAATGTTTAATTTATTGTAATTTCAAGTCATTTTAAAAATGTGATTTTTAAAAAATTTATTTAAAGTTTTACTATGTTTTTGGGGTGATCTCCATTCATATATTTGACAGGTCTTCCTGTCAAGTATATGAAGGAAGATTCCCTTCTGTGATTGGCTCCCCATGGCCCCAGGTGATCCCAGGGACTCTGCGAATTACATGCGCCTCTGGGATACGAGAGGCCCAGGAGCGGAAGTGTGTGCGTCCCTGGGAGCCCTCAGTTAAGGGCGCAGATTTTTCCATGATTGCAGGCCTCCGCCCGCGGGATTCCTGCGGGCCAGTGTGACTCAACGCCAAACCAAAATGTTTTCTTCTATTGTTCTAGTATCATTGTTACTGATTTCCGAGTAAGAATGCTAATTTTATACCAATTTGTACCCGATCATATGCAGTTCTGTGCTGTGGACTTGCACCTTCTAAGGGAACTGGGCTGACACTGTTCCAGATTCACTTTACTAAGATTCAACACTTTCATTCCATCGGATAAGCCTCTATTAGAACCCAGGTGCCAAAGATACTTAGTTATGGCACTCTGCGAATTCAAACTAGAGGCAACCTTACTCTGCCTTTGGATGTGGTAACTCCCAGCACCAGCTGGTGCCCCAGATACACAACTTAAAATGCTGCCGACACTCAGCAGATCAGGCAGCGTCTGTAGAGAGAACAGAGGAGATGATGTTTCAGATGTGGACCCTCTGTCAAAACATCCCTGTGACATCTCCCTCTCCGACCCGAATTGTCGACCCGTCTGACCTCCACAGGTGCGGCCTGCCCCCCTGAGCATTTCCAGCAGTTTCAGAATTGCAATAACACCTGCAGGGTTTCGTATTTTCCTCGCAGATCTCAACTTGTTTCTGGTTTGTTTTCGGATAAATCAAGCACCCACAACTTGTACCTTTACCTTTTTTCACTTATAGGTCCCCTATACTGGAGTTCAGTGCTATGTAACAGACTGTTGTTACAGTATTATGAAGCAACCATAATTAAACAGCAGGACATGACACGTTATACGCACAGTTGATATTAACTTCCGACAGGTTCCCTGCTTTATTGCAATTCCCGTGTCCCCTGTGGGTGTCTTGCCTGGGCTAGTTTCACAATGGGATTCTTCAATGAATCAATATTGGGTGCCCAGAAACTCCTAATCACCCTCAAAGCCTCCTTGAAAAAGTGTAACATCCCCACCGACACCTGGGAATCCCTGGCCCAAGACCGCATAAAGTGGAGGAGAAGCATCCGGGAAGGTGCCGGCCACCTCGAGTCTCTTCGACGGGAGCAAGCAGAAGCCAAGCGCAGGCAGCGCAAGGAGCGCACGTCAACCCAAGCACCCCACCCACCTGCCCCTTCAACCACCGTCTGCCCCACCTGTGACAGAGACTGTAGGTCCCGCATTGGACTCATCAGTCACCTGCAAACTCATTTTTAATGTGGAAGCAAGTCATCCTCCGTTCCGAGGGACTGCCTAAGAAGAAGAAGAATCTGGGAGTCTGAACACACGCTATTTTATTTAAGTATATACGTGTGTCAAATCTGTTTATCTATCCATTCATTCACACTTCTTTTTTAACATTAAATATTATCACACTATAAAGTTAAATACTTCTGGCAGCCACTCCCGATTATATTGTACAGTTGTTATTGACAGTGTGGGCTATGTGCACAGGAACGGGAGTCGGACGTTTAGCCCCTCGAGCCTGTTACGCCGTTCAGCCAATGGCGAGGTCCCGCGCAGGCCGCTCACCAGCTGCAGCCGCTGGAAGAGAGACCGCGTTCGGGCGGCCGCTGCAAATTTAAAGGACCCGTGCAGAAAAAAAAATTAAAGGGAACACTGAATACAACACTAGTGATGTAATAAGACTCACTACGCACTTGGTTTGAGTATAAAGCAAGGCTTTAATCAACTTGTTTCAAAACATGGAGGTCTAGTTATCTTTCACTAGTTCCTGTTTACAAAATGTCCTGGGCAAGCTGGGCCCACACCCGAGTATTTATACTCCTTGGACGGCGCCACCAGCTGGCCGTCCAGTGTTATTTCATGAGTCTTTCTTCATGGATCATAAGATTCATAACTAGTTTGTGTAATCTCTCCTCGTAATTTAGCTCTTGGGAGTCCAGGTGTCATCCTATTAAATCTATGCTGGGAGGAAGGAATGTTGGCTAGGCCAGCAGGGGAAGTCCCTGCTCTTTGAATAGTGCCACGGGATCTTTTACATCCACCTGACCCGCTCAAACACCTGGGCCTCAGTTTAACACCTCCTCCAGAGCACTGATCTAACATAAAACACTTAAGGGGTTGAATTTCCACAGGGGCCTCCCCGATCTCCTGCCGCCTCTGCCAATCTACTTACTGCCAAAGTTACACTGGGAGAATCGCCACACAAATACCAGGAATAAATCTCAATATCGAATGGAATTGAAACGCAAACACTTAGAAAGGACCAGAGGTATTCTGTAGGGGATTCCGTCGTTATCATCTGGGTGAGGGGGTGAGTCAGCAGCATGTTTGGAAACACTATTTTGGGCGGGGGCGGGTCAGTCACCATGTCCTCCTTACCTCCCACCCCCTCACTATTTGCATCCACGGTGAAATCTACCTCAACTTTGCCCAAAAATATTTTTATTGGACGTGAAACCCTGAGCACCTGCACGGACCCCCCATTAAAAGCTGAGGACCCCCCATGCAGCCACCGGATTTGCTGGTGCCTTAAGCAAGCTCTGAAGGAGGAGAATCTTTGTCAAAACATGTTCGCAAAACCTAGCCCCTTTAAAGTCTCCATTTCCTGTTTCTGAAAACTCAATCGCTGTTAAAACAGAAAGTCACATCAACGCAGAAAGACATCCGGTGCATCGATGCTTCTCCGTGCTTCATTTCCCAGTATTTCAAGGTCAGATCGTTTAATTTTCAGCCACGATTCTTCCACGATCTCTTAATCTTATCTTTTCTTGTTGTTGCACTAACAGATTAACCATGGCCGCACCATGGTTTCTCGCTGCAAGTCTCCCGCTCATCCCCCAGTCTTGCACACGTCCCAGTTACTTGTTAAAAGTCTTCTTGCTGATTGTTCTATTCTCACCACTGGTTGCTCTCGATTTCTCACTACTGGCAATTCACTGATTTATTCTCGATTTCTTTGCCTCAGAGTTCTTTTCCTTGTAGTTCCATTCTAATCGCGCTCATCCACAGTTTCTTATAAAGGTGATTTGCTAATTGGTCTTTTTTTTTTTAATTATTTAATTTCGGGATGTGGCCATCACTGGCAAGGCCGGCATTTATTGCCTGTCCCTAGTTGGTGGTGGGCCTTCTTTCTGAACCGCTGTGACAGGTTGATACAACTGAACGGCCTGCTAGGCCACGTTGGTGTGAGACTGGAGTTACCTATAGGCCAGACCGGGTAACATTTCATTCCCTCAAGGATGTGAGTGAACCATTTGGGTTTTTACAACAATCAGACAGCTTCAATTACTTTCACTGATACCAGCTTTTCCTTTCTGGAATTAAAAAAAAACAAATTCAAATTCTCAAACTGCCATGGTGTGATTTGATCTCATATTCACTGGATTATTAGTCCAGGTCTTTGACCGGTGACACAAGAATTAAATTAAATTAAATGAGTTTGGATGGTCGCAGTCCAGTTTCTAGCGGGAATGGGCCCTCGGCCCTTAACTCGGCCGGTCAGAGAGGCCGCAGGGTAACAGGTGAAGGAAAGTGGAAAATGTCACACTGGTGCAGTAGGGTGGACTCCTCTGAGGCTGCGGCACGTTGGAGGAAGAATTGCTCAGGGGGCTCATTGCAGCTCTGTTAAACCAACATCGCCAGTGATTTCCGCTGGGAGTTCTCCTGTATCCTCAGTGGGTGACTGCCGCAAACGGTGGACAGCAGCAACAATTTGCATTTATATAGCGCCTTTACTGTAGTAAAACGTCCCACGGTGCTTCACAGGAGCGTTATCGAACAAGAAAGGGGCATAAACAGCCGCCCCCTCAGAGGTTCCCACTTAAGTTATAGCGGGAGATCAGGAAACTCCTGTGATATGTTAACCCCACATAGCAACCAGAGCAAATTAGGAACTGCACCATTCCCCACCCCGCCTCCTCCAACCCCAATTATTTGAGCAGAGTATGGAGAGTTTTACTCTGCATCTAACCGCACAGGACTACCATGGGAATGTTTGATGCTGACATTGTGTGTGCAAAAAAAAAGGATCGTGTTCCATTCCTCAGGATAAGAGCCAGAAGCTACTGGACCAGTAAGAGGCCAGCAGTGGGTAAGGTGGGGCGAGAAACCTGAGGGAAACAAAACTCACACAAATCACACACCAAATGGAATCAAAGCTTCTGAACTTCATCTACAATGTTGGCAATGTCATTTCCTGTTGTCGTAGCAACCGAGTGCTTCAGAGACAGGAAGTGACTATTCGTATATTATTTAACTCCACTCCTCATTTGGAATATTGCATTCAGTTTTGGGTGTCCCAGTTTAGGATGAATATATTGGCATGGTGAGCAGGGCGATACCTGGGATAAAGGGACTGAGTAATAGAAACATAGAAGATAGGAGCAGGAGTAGGCCATTCGGCCCTTCGAGCCTGCTCCGCCATTCAACGAGATCATGGCTGATCATCCAAACCCTAGCACCCGGTCCCTACACCGACAGCCGTCCCACCCAAGCCCTATCCCCGTAACCAATCCCCCCTAACACTAAGGGTCAATTTTTTTTATTTTTTTTTTTTTATCATGGCCAATCAACCTAACCCACACATCTTTGGACTGTGGGAGGAAACCGGAGCACCCGGAGGAAACCCACGCAAACACGAGGAGAATGTGCAAACTCCACACAGTCACCCGAGGCTGGATTTGAACCCGGGTCCCTGGCGCTGTGAGGCAACAGTGCTAACCACTATGCCACCGTAATGAGGAGAGACCTTGGGTTAAATTCCCTGGAGGTGAGGAGGTTAAGGAGTGTCCTGATTAAAATAACAAAGGGAGCTGATAGGGTAGACCGGGAATGACTCTTCTTGCAGGGGAATCCAGAACAAGTGGACAGAGTCTTAGCTAAACCAGTTCAAAGTGAGTACAGAAAAAGCTACTTCACACAAATAGTTGTGTGCATGTGGAGCTCACGGCCTCAGAAGGCCATAGATGCAAAGTCAAGCCTTGGCTCAGTGGGGAACGCTCTTGCTGCTGAGTCAGAAGGTCGTGGGCTCAAGTCCTACTCCAGGGTCTTGACCACATAATCTAGGCTGACACTTCAGGAGTTCCAGTTTTTGGAGGTGCCTTCTTTCAGATAAGATGATAAACCGAAGCCCTGTCTGCTTTCTCAGGTGGATGTAAAGGATCCCATGGGACTATTTGAAGGAAGAGCAGGGGAGCTCTCCCAGTGTATTGGTCAACATTCATCCCTCAACCAACACTGGTCATTTACCTCATTGTCGTTTGTGGGAGCTTGCTATGCACAAATTGGCTGCTGTGTTTTATACTTCAAAACGACTTAATTAGCTGTGAAGGGCTCTGGGCGTCCTGAGGATGTGAAAAGCGCTATCTGAATGCAAGTTCTTTCAATGTTTAAAAGGGACTTAGATGGTGTCATAGGAACAGGATTAGACCTTCAGCCCCTCAAGCTTTTCATTTTGCTTTTCATTCAGATCACGGCTGATCTGTACCTCAACTCTATTTACCCGCCTTCGCTCCATATCCCTTGATACTCTTACCTAACAAAAATCTAGCGATCTCAAGTCTTGAAAATGTCAATTGACCCCCCCTTTTGGGGGAGAGAGTTCCAGATTTCTACCACCCAAAGTGCTTCCTGATTTCACTCCTGAATGACCTGGCTCTAATTTTAAGATTGTGCCCCCTTGTTCTGGATTCCCCCCCACCAGAGGAAATAGTTTCTCTGTATCTACCCTATCGAATCCCTTTATCATTTTAAACACCTCGATTAGATCACTCTTCAACCTTCTAAACTCGAAGGAATACAAGCCAAGTTTATGCATCCTGTAATCATAATTTAAACCTTTAAGGCCCTGCATCATTCTGGTGAATCTGCACTGTACCCCTTCCAAGGCCAAGATATCTTTCCTGAGGTGCGGTGCCCAAAACTGAATGCAGTGCTCCAGGTGGGGCCTGACCAAGGCTCCATACAACTGAAGCATCAGTTCCTCATTGTGAAAGTCCGAACTCCTTGATATAAAGGCCAACATTTCATTAGCCTTTCTGATTACATTTTGTACCCGTGCACTAGCTTTTCCCGTGCACTAGCTTTTAGTGATCTGTGTATGTGGAACCCAAATCATTTTGCTCCTTCACAACTCCTAGTCTCTCACCATTAAGATTCCGATTTGTCTTTCTCAGGTCCAAAGTGGACGACCTCACACATTCCCCACAGTGTCATGTGACCAGTCGAGCCTGGCCAAGTGCCCAAACTACGATAAATGTTGTTTGCCAATTGTGGCACTTGGGCTGACGGTCACCCTTTTCACTGGACTATCGGTGACACGGTCACACCACCGAATGCAGCAGATGTCTTGAGAAACCCCCTGGTCCGCTGCCTTTTGTTTTTCAACCCGGCCTGCTCGCGAGGTAGTCCAAGTCTCCGACGCATGCCGGTGAAAGGTTGCCGACGATCAACTGGAGGACAAGCCAAGGTTGAACGAAGCTGAAAAGGACAGGGTTTGTCAACAGAACTGACTCTATATTCTTGTAATGCGCATTCGATGGGCCAACCGGTCACGTGCGGTCTGACTGTACAATCATGAAAAATAACTGGCATGTTTAAAGAAGAACTTTAAAAAAAGGAGAGACATAGCAAGATACCCAGGTATGTCATGAATTAAAAAAAAACACTACACTGACACACCGAGCTGTACATAGAAGCAGGCCGAGGACTCTGGTAACGTAATCAGTCAGTACAGTTATTTATTTGTTTGGTAAAATGCACTTTATTCCTTTTTTTCTTTTATAAAGGGCGAAATACGATAGTGATCTGCAATGAAATAGTACATTCAGCCTAAAAGCTTCCCCTGTCACTGTGCTAAACTATCCACCTACAGCCTTTCCGCACGGTCTCCTCACAAGAGACCACCTCAACGCGGGCCGATTGCTTACGCAGGAAGAGTTCCTAGACTGAAGCGGAATTTCAAGTGCACATTAACTGCAAGACACGAAGATGGAACCAAAAAAAAAATACCTACAAGGATGTTTCAACAAATTATTTATTTCTTATTTACACACTTTTATTAAATCTTTGGTTAAAAAGAGTATTTATTAATGGAATTTTCGAATTATCTTCAAGCAACAGGAAACCTACGTCACAAAAAAAGAAGCATCATCACCAATGACTCCAATATAAATAAAAAGACATCTTCACCAGTCCCCCTTGGACCGCGAGCGCGCTCTTGAAGTGCAGCCCGGTGTGATACAGCACCATTGTCAATGCACAGCTCACAAACGCATTGGGCGCGTAATAGCTACTAACAGCAGGCGGCTGGTGATGGGACGATTACGCGCACTTCCTCCACTTGGCGTCCTCTTGAAATGGAGTTCCAATTGGAAAAGAAACACGGAGAAACCCTTTCTACCCCCCTCCCCGACACACAGTAACAGTGTAAGCTGCCATAGGTCGGCGAAAGCAGTGAGCTGTCGGTAGCAATGTGCCGGTGGCAATGTAGGCGAAGGTCTGCCTTGTGAATTCCAAACCGACTAAGACATCGGAGAAGCGCCGGTGGGAACGGGGTTTAATTTTTAATCCGCCTCAACTTTTTCTCTTTTTTTTGTTGCATCCCCTCACAATTCCGAAGACGTGCCACGGGTTACTCTTCCCAGGGAAGGCTTTCCTGTCAGCTTCACATGAAAACACTTGGCTTCCTGCAGAGGGGAAAAGGCCTTTGGGCTCCCAGCCAGCAAGTTCACACAGCAGCAGCAAGGCACCACACCACACGGTAATTCAAAGCTGCTCCCCATGAGCAGCGAGGAATGCATTTCCTTACTCAGAGGAAATGAGATGCGTTTCTGTTGGGATTCTCGCATCTTCTTGCACCAAACAGCAACTGTCCTTTGATGTCAGCAGGTTAAGACAGTTCATCCGGGTCCTCAACTCGAGTCTGTGGCTTCTTAAGCAGAACCCTAATTTTTTGGGCAGGATCAAAGTGCAGTTGTGTTCATTCCGGTTGCTCCTTGCCATTTAGGTTTCACATGAAAGGGATTTTTTTTTCCTCTCTCATTCATTCTCGTGATGTGGGAAGGCCAGCATTTATTGCCCATCCCTATTTGCTGAGGGGCTTTTAATAAGGCCACTTCAGAGGGCAGTTAAGAGTCAACCCCATCGGCCCGGGACTGGAGTCACATATAGGCCAGACAGGGTAGGGACGGCAGATTTCCTTCCCTCAAGGACATTAGTGAACCAGTTGGGGTTTTTACGATGACCACTTTTACTGATACCAGCTTTTTATTTTCCAGATTTTTTTTAACAAACTGAATTCAAAATTCTCCAGGTGCCATGGTGAGACTTGAGCTCATATCCTCTAAGGAGTAGTAGTACCAGGCCTACTGGATTCACGAGGCCAGTAACATAACCACTACACTACCGAATGCCAGTCGAAAAAAAAAGGATTTATAGTGCCTCCATGTGAACAAAGGATAAACCACACTAAAAACTAAAAAAAAAACAGCTTTTGATTTTATTTTTTAAATTCCATTATTCTTAACAAACCTGCTTCAAAAGAAATAAGTATAGTGATACAGCTCACAAGAAAGCTTACTCAAGAATCCCTGCTGTGCCTGCAATGTGAAAGGTACTCTTTGTCACAAATCTGTCCCATTAGTTCAATCAAAACACGCAATAATAAAAAAGTTTAATATTTTGTTCCAGTTTTTTTTTCCATTTTTAAATAAAACAGTCCCCCCTCCCCCCCCGCCGGAGGCTCTCAGGAACGAGCCTCGGTGTCCCCAGAGTGGCGGAGCTGGAACCGCCAGCTCCCGCTCACTGCGTGAGTTCAGTGGGGCCACGGCCTGGAGCAGCCCGTCTCCTGGGAGCAAAGGGGGGAGGGGGAAACACAGACGGCCAAATCAACCCCCTTGAAGCACATGTCCCATTCGCCAATAACAAAGTGCCACTGATGGTATCACAGTGCTTCTGGAGGTGAAGAATGAAGTGCAATAGTGGCCAGAAGTGGTAAGAACCAAACGCTAGGGGGGGGGGTGGGGATAGCGGTCAAGGTGGGGACTGTACAAATTTCCTTTCTGCTGAACAAAGTCATTGGAACCTATACAATATATTTTTGTCTTAATATCCTCCAATCCCATTTCAGATATTATTTCTTCCAAGTACTTAAAGCAATGACTGTGCGTGTGTACCAGTTGCAGGGAACTGAGAACGTGCTTGGAGGATGAGCTTGCAGATAAAAAGTCTTCCAAAATAAAAATGACCCGACTGTCCACAATTCCTCACTACAACACAGGTGCAAAAAAAAATATGGACTCCTCGGATGAAGAAAGGGGCCCCGCTCTCTCTCTCTCTGCATGTTAATATAAAGGGCGCTGGCTTCACTCCAGGCTGGGAACAATGTGCGGTGCGAAGCGCGGCCTATATGGCGAGAGGCTCCTCGGTAAGAGTTTTGTAAATGGGGGGGAAAAGAAAGGTGGGGGGGGTGGGGAGGAAGGATGGTCAGTTTGCCAATCGGGGGTTGTCCAGCGGTACGATCAAATTATAGACGACGGTCTTGACAGCAGCCCACAGTTGCTCAAGTTGTTGAGTGCTAAAGTCCCAACCACAAGGTCCCAAGTTCCGAGTCCCAGTGCTGGCCGCCACTCAGAACTGTCTGCCTCGGTCGGGTGAGTGTTTTTTTTTTAATTTTTGAGTGTGTGTGTGTCAGTTTTCCAGGTGGGCTGCTAGATGGAGCACCACTTAGAAGTGAGACGTTCCATCTCCGGAGGAGGGAAGAAACTGACATCGTCTGGCTCAGCCCACTTGACCTGCGCTTTCTGCTGGCTGATGATGGAACAGCGCTGCTGACAGTCCCGGAGAAGTCTATGGCCCAATCCATCCTGCTCTCCTGGCTGGAGGAGGAGGAGTTTTGGTGAGTGGCCTGCGAGAAGGAAATAAACAAATGAATAAACGGGGAGCAACGAGTAATCCAAGAAAGAAAATTTACAAACTTTTAAGCACTTTTTTTTTAACACCGTCGAGGGAAAAAAAACCCGCAAAATCCTCGCAATTATTTTCAAATCCGCCTCGCTGCCTCTCCACGGTTTCATCCCCTAGTCTTAAGGCTAAAGGGATCAAGGGATATGGGGAGAAAGCAGGGACAGGGTACTGAGTTTGGATGATCAGCCATGATCTCATTGAATGGCAGAGCAGGCTCAAGGGGCCGAATGGCCTACTCCTGCTCCTATCTTCTATGTTTCTATGTTTCTTCTTCTGATTTTCCACTTGCTCCTGCTCCGTAGACACTGACGCGCGCCAAGATAAGGCTCCTCAGGCACCAACCTCCCATCTGGCAACTTACCCAAGTCGTTATGCTTCTCTGTGCGTGCTCAGACGGCGAGTGGGAGCAAGCCATTGCACCCTGGTCTGACCCTGGTCCTCGCTTTAACATCCGCCCGTGCACTTCCCAGCCGGAGTCACTGAGGAACGATGAGGAGCAGGAACCCCGGCTTATTTCACCCCCCTCTCTAGAACAAATACGGAGGTCAATTGCAGCATTCCCCCCCACCACCCCCTACTAACTGTAGGCCGAATAACTCAGCCCAGGCCAGGGACCGAACATGGGATAGTCCTGGTCTGCATGGCTCTGTACCACACTGGGCAGCATGACCACAATTATTTTTACTGATTAGGAGATAAACAGACGGTACAGAGTTATGCAGTAAGTTATACTTTATTCACTTCATGGTCCCTGCCATGATAATTTCACAGTAGTAAAAGTAAAATTACACACGTCGGAGAAAATCACTTGAGGCCAGTACCACGCACTGCATTCTCCAAATCATTTGCTGAGCTGTGCTCTCCTGATCGCCTGTTGCATAAGAGCCTGGGAAGGTTCAGATTCTGGGTGGCACTGAGTTAGCTGATCTCGGGGATTGTTGTAAGGGTGTTGCAGTTTGCCTTCACATCCCTGGGCTAGGAAATCAGCCAGGGTTCCTGCTGCTGATTGCTGCTCCACTGCAGTACCGAGAGGAGTGCTGCACTGCCAGAGGTGCCGTCTTTTGGATGAGATGCTAAACTGAGGCCCCGTCTGCTCTCTCAGCTGGACGTAAACGATCCCATGGCCCTATATCCAGTGCAGTATTGAGGAAGGTGCCGTCTTTGAGACGTCAAACCGAGGCCCCGTCTGCCCACTCGGGTGGATGTAAAAAAAATCCCATGGTATTATTTGAAGAAGAGCAGGAGAATTCTCCCGGTGTTCTGGCCAACATTTACCACTCAACCAACACCTAAAACAAATGATCTGGTCATTTATCGCGTTGCTGCTTGTGGGAGCTTACTGTGCACAAATTGACTGTTGCAGTTCCTACATTACAACAGTGACTACACTTCAAAATGTACTTGATTGGCTGTAAAGTGCTTTGCGACATCCTGAGGTGGCGAAAGGCGCTATAGACTCCGACTCCTGTTGGACAATGCTGCGTGTGAGCTTGTAAGTGGATGTCAGGTAAGGACGGGTTTACGTTTGGCTGTGGATGCCTTTTGTAGACAAATAGCACAAATCACTAAAAGCAGCAATCACATAAATCACAGAAACCCCACAGTGCAGATAGAGGCCATTTCGGCCCATCGAGCCTGCACCGACACATATCCCACCCGATCCCCGTAACCCCACGTATTTAATCCCCCTAACACTAAGGGTCAAGTTTTTTTTTATCGTAGCCAATCAACCTAACCCGCACACCTTTGGACTGTGGGAGGAAACCGGAGCACCCGGAGGAAACCCACGCAAACACGGGGAGAATGTGCAAACTCCACACAGACAGTCACCCGAGGCCGGATTCGAACCCGGGTCCCTGGTGCTGTGAGGCAACAGTGCTAACCACTATGCCACCGTGCTGCCCACCGGTTAATAAGCTCATAAAACAGCAAACCAAGCACAGGGATTCATTCCTAAAGCAATTGAACTGAAAAGCAGAGAAGTTATGTTAAAACTTGTATCGAACCTTGGTTAGACCACACTTGGAGCACTGTGAACAGTTCTGGTCTGCGTATTATAAAAAGGATATAGAGGCACCGGACAAGGTGCAAAAAAGATTTACAAGGATGATACCAGAACTGAGAGGGCATAACTATCAGGAAAGACTGAACAGGCTGAGGCGCTTTTCTCTTGAAAAGAGAAGGTTGAGAAGTGTCCTGATAGAGGTCTTTAAAATGGTGAAGGGGTTCGATAGGGTAGACATAGAGATGTTTCCACTTGTAGGGGATTCAAAAACTAGAGGCCATCAATGTTAGATAGTCACTAATAAATTTAATAGGGAATTCAGGAGAAACTTCTTTACCCAGAGAGTGGTGAGAATGGGGAACTCGCTACCACAGGGAGTGGTTGAGGCCAATAGCACAGATGCATTGAAGGGGAAGCTAGATAAGCACATGAGGGAGAAAGGAATAGAGGGTTATCCTGATAAGGTTCGATGAAGAGGGGTGGGAGGAGGCTGGTGTGGAGCATAAACGCTGGCACAGACCTGCTGGGCCGAGTGGCCTGTTTCTGTGCCGTAGACTCGATGTAACTTGGTGTAACATATCAAGAATGGCGCTTGGGTAAGACATCGGAGGACATTTGGTGACCATGAACTCGTATCCCAGCAAAGAGTCGGTGCCTTCAGGAAAGGAGGTGGAGAGCAAAATAAAACACAGCAGCTAATGGCTGCCAATAAATGCATAATGTGAGTTTGCTCGGCAGTCCCGCTGGTCTCGCAAGTCTCTTCAGTTGTCCCACAAATTTCTCGGGCTCTGCGTAAGCTGCGAGTAGCAACAATTTTGGGATGTTTAAAAGTAACACTCTTCAAAGGTGACTTCACTCATCCAGCCCGGGATCACAAAGTCTTCCAGTCAGACAAGGTTTCCAACTCAATACTTCCCCGCCAACTAAAGACAAGAAACTTCCCATCTCAGAAATCGAAGTTTCCAACGTTGCAAGAACAAATACAAGGCAGAATCTAACCATCTGCTCATGGTGGAAAACCCCAATCTTTGCACAACTGATTCAACAGAGGAACCTGTCAATCCCCTGCTGGAAGTGATATATTACTCTCTAACCTGACTGCCGGGGACTATATTTGCGATCATACTTTATTCTTTCACAACTTCACGCCACTGGCTGGTCTTCCCTGGGCCCCGATATTTATCAGGTTTTCCTCCTGAGCCCGATTTAATCCCTGTGTAGAATTTTATTTGACTTGGAACTCAATCACAGCCATGATCGAAGGTTCAGTTTTATTACTGCATTGTTACTGTGCCCTACAGGACGTTATTCTGTACATACCGTGTAAATAATCCAGGCTGACACTCCGATGCAGTGCTGAGGGAGTGCTGCACTGTCGGAGGTGCCGTCTTTCAGATGAGACTTTAAACTGAGGCCCCGTCTGCTCTCTCAGGTGGATGTAAAAGATCCCATGGTACTATTCGAAGAAGAGTAGGGGAGTTATCCCTGGTGTCCTGGCCAATATTTATCCCTCAACCAGCATCACTAAAAACAAATTATCTGGTCATTATCTCATTTGCTGTTTGTGGGACCTTGCTGTGCGCAAATTGATTGCTGCATTTGCCTGCATTACAACATTACTGCATGTGTAATTCATTGGCAGTAAAGTGCTTTGGGATGTCCTGAGGATGTGAAAGTTGCAATATAAATGCAAGGTCTTTCTTTCTGCTTAGAGTATCCGTGATGATGACCACGGAGATCTCCATTACCCAACCCAACCCAACCCACCAAGAACTGAAAGGAACTGTGACGATGAGAAAAGGTGGGCAAAAGGAGATGGAGAATTAGGAGGCAAAATTCGGTTACTTTGCGCCTCCCGTTACCGCCCTATGGGGGTGCTAACGGGGCGCAAAGCAACGAGTGCCCAGGCGCGGCGCCGCTAACACCTCCCACAAAATTCAGCGGGAGGTTAGCGGCGGTGGTAGCCGGTAGCACCCCACGGAGCTGCGCCTCCACCGGTGATGTCTTGCCATGCGCAGCGCCCGGCCGCAAACTTCGGTCGCGCCCCCGACGTACCGCCGGACACGATGTCCGACAGGGTTAGAGGGGCGTACGTGCGGCCGGGGCGGCGATATTTAAAGGGGAGGTGCCGGGCTGCCATTTTTTTTTTGCTGGCCGCCTGCTGGCACCTGCCCCCTTTGCCGTCCCCCCGTGGGGCGCCGGCCGAGACCGGGCTCTTTTGCCGGCAGCCCTATCCCTGGTGGCCCAGCTGGGCCCTGAGTTGCGCTGCGCAAGGCCCCTCCCCTTTAATAAGGGAAGGAAGGCCTGCAGTACCAGCGCCACGATATTGGGCTGGAGCGCCCCAAGAGGGAGGGGGAACGCTTCCAGTAGCGCCCCGCCTCCTGCTTGGGGTGCTACCATCGAATTTCGGGGCGCTAACTTTTTCGGGGCTCTAAAAGTAGCCTGCCTGATATTCTGTTGATTTTAGGCCTCTAATCAAACCAGGAATCAGTCACGGAGACGCCAGGAAGCGGCAGCAGCAGGAATCCCATGGATTGTCATTTGGGTCTTGATCAGGAGGATCTCCAGCTAGAAAAAGTCACTTGTCAACTGAGCAGACAGCATCTTCCAATCGGTACTGACTTCTCCCAGTTTAGCCTGGCCCCAGACGCTGAGCCCTGAGCTTCCCCGTGAAGTTGCTGCCCAAGGCGCCCATACTGGTGACCAGTGAAAGAAGCCCAAAGTACCGAGCCTTCATTTCAAGGGCTGAAAATGAACACTCAGATAGGTACTTTTTTTAGACATTGGACGTGGGGAGTAAGAACGAGCTTGCACTGATATCGCACCTGATTAGATCCTCAGGATGGCCCAGAGAGCTTCGCAGCACATAACCTCCTTGTGAAGTAGTCATTGTTATACACACAGCAGGATCCGACAAACAGCAACTGACAATTGAAATAAATGACCTATTTTTGGCTAAGGGAGGAATATTGAGCAGGACACCAGGAGCGTTCCTCAATCTTCTGTGAAGGTCATTTACAATCCAGTCGAACCATCAGACTGTTTTAACACCTTATCCGAAAGCGACAGCACCTGCAACCATGCAGCACTGCCTCAGCAAGGCACTGGATTGTCAACCTAGATTACCTGCCCACATCCTGCAGTCGGGCTGGAACTCACAGCCTTCTGGCTCAAAGACAAGAGCACTGGGCTCCATCTAGTAAATCACCCTGCCACGCACACACACACACACAGTACGCTGCCCTGTGTATTTATCAGAAAACACTCCAAATGTGGTTACAATGTCAATTCGATTACATTTACAGCATTTCAATTGGCAGCATTTCTGCTTCAGGTAATGATTTGACTCCACACACTTTCGTCTGGGCTTTTTTCTTCCCTCCCACAGGGCAGCTGTCCTTCATTCTGCCAGGGCCATTCACACTTCGACCAATATTCACTACAAGCCCACTGACTCCCACAGCTACCTGGACTACACTTCCTCCCACCCCGCTTTCTGTAAGGACTCTATTCCATTCTCCCAGTTTCTCCGTCTCCGCCGTATCTGCTCCGACGATGCCACCTTCCACACCAGTGCTTCAGACATGTCTTCCTTTTTCCGCAACCGAGGATTCCCCTCTACCGTGGTTGACACTGCCCTCGACCGTGTCAGTTCTATCTCCCGCACTTCTGCCCTCACCCCTGCCCCTCCCTCCCGGAACCACGATAGGGTTCTCCTTGTCCTCACCTTTCACCCCACCAGCCTCCACATTCAATGGATCATCCTCCGGCATTTCCGCTACCTCCAAAGTGATCCCACCACCAAACGTATCTTCCCCTCCCCATCCCTTTCAGCATTCCGTAGGGACTGCTCCCTCCGAGACACCCTAGTCCACTCCTCTATCACCCCAAACAGCCCTTCCCCTTTGCCTGGCACCTTCCCGTGCAAGCGGAGGAGATGTAACACCTGCCCCTATACCTCCCCCCTTCCCACTGTCCAGGGTCCCAAACACCCCTTCCAGGTGAAACAGCGATTTACTTGTACTTCTCGCAATCTAGTATACTGTATTCGCTGCTCACGATGCGGTCTCCTCTACATTGGGGAGACCAAACGCAGATTGGGTGACCGCTTTGCGGAACACCTCCGTTCAGTCCGTAAGGGGGACCCCGAGCTTCCGGTCGCCTGTCATTTTAATTCACCGCTCCATTCCCACTCGGACCTCACCGTCCTTGGCCTCTTGTATTGTTCCACGGAAGCTCAACGTAAACTCGAGGAACAGCACCTCATCTTCCGATTAGGCACTCTGCAGCCTTCCGGATTCAATATCGAGTTCAACAATTTCAGATCATAACCTCGGCCCCTATTACATTTTTTCTTGTAATTTTTCCACTCCTTTCCCCCCCCCCCCCCCTTTCCTTTTGTTTCTCTCTCACACCTGGCAGCTATCTCTTGCCCTGCCAGTACACTTTACACCTAATCTCAGCCTATTAAATCTCGGCCTATTACCATCTCGTCTAGCTTCTAATACCTTTTATTGTCTCTTTTACTTCTTTTGTTTCTTTCACTTCTTTTGTCCGATCGCAGCCCTGCCTTCGATCTATTTTCTTTTCTTTCCAGTTTTGAAGAAGGGTTCGACCCGAAACGTCAACTCAAATTTCTCTCCACGGATGTTGCCTGACCTGCTGAGTTTTTCCAGCATTTTCTGTTGTTATTAATGATTTGACTCTGTCTCCTATCAATCATGGTGCTTATATATAAATATATATAACATTTATAATTTATTTTAATATATATATTATATACAGATAAATTGATTTCATTTAAATAATGTCATTCAATAATACTTACCAAACACTAGTCGGCCTAAAGCATTTTGAAATTCATGATTTAGTTATTTATAATGCAAATTACACTTTCTGCAGATTATAAATAAGCATTAAAATAGATTATATATTTTTTAAATATATTCTTTTTTTTGAAACAAGATAGTTTGAACAGGACAAGTGGATATGAATGGATTATTTATTTTAATTAAGGATTTCCCAGTGACAACAAATGTGTGGCAAAGCTGCTTTTCAAATGTAGGCTCACTATATCACAAATATCCAGCCTGGAGAAATCTTCAGTTACAGGCAACTTCTGTTGCTGGCAACCCAGTGTTTGTTTATTGTGACACTAGATGTGTTATAAATGATCCATATTGTACATACTACAGGGGGGGGTAAAAAAATCACACGCAAGCCAATACATTTTAATGTGGTTCAGTACTTGTACTTTATCATCACATTTTTCCCACGGATACCACCATCAGTGATAGGCCTGTAACCAGCAACACCTCACCCGAATGCCATTCTGTTCAAGGATCTCACCCTAGTGGTGGCAGCTGTGGCTCAGTTGGAGCCCTCTCGCCTCAGGTGTCATGAAGGTCAACGGGTTCATAGTCCCACTCCAGAGACCTCAGCACATAATCTAGGCTGGCACTCCGGTGGGAGTGCTGCGCTGTCGGAGGTGCCGTCTTTCGGATGAGACGTTAAACTGAGGCTCTGCCCTCTCAGATGGGCGTAAAAGATCCCACGGCACTATTCAAAGAAGAACAGATGCGTTCTCCCGGTGTTCTGGCCAACATTTATCCCTCAACCAACATCACTAAAACCTCATTTCTATTTGTGGGATCCTGCTGTGCACAAATTGCCTGCCAACCTTCCATACAATGATTACACTTCAAAAGTACTTAATTGTCTGAAAAGCACTTGGGGACGACCTAAGGTTGTGAAAGACTGTATAAGAAAGTTCCTTTCTTCTTTCTAGACACAATGCATGTTTGGAAGGGCAGATTCTATAATCATATCTGCCAACCATCGGTGTTTCCCACCGCACGTCCGCATGTCAAAATTTGCTGAAGAAAATCAGCGTTGTATTTAAACTGCCTAGGCCCTAAACTCTGGAATTCCCTCCCTAAATCTCTCCTCCTCGCTTCTTCACTCTCCTCCTTTAGTCGCTCCTTGAAGCCTACCTCCTTGACCAAGCTTTTGGCCACCTGTCCTAATACCTGTTTCTGTGGCTCGGTGTCAAATTGTGTTTGATAATCGCTCCTGTGCAGCACCCTGGGACGTTTTACTGCGTTAAAGGCGCTATAGGAATGCAAGTTGTTGTTGTTGTTGTCCGTACTGTCCCCAGGTCGCCCCCACAACGCCGCTGCTGCTGCACGAAGCTCTCCCGCGCACGTGCAGCCATGAGACCAGACCGCTCCGGTACAAACGTCAGTCTGGCAATGTGGCACTGCCCACTGGAGTGTCACGTGTTGTCCACCCGTTTGTTAACTCATTTGGAGGACGGGCTCCAGATTCTAAGGAGTTGAGGATTTTGGTTTATTAAAAATTATAAATTGGTTTTTTTTTCGCGTTTCTTTCTTAACATTTTGGAACCTCTGAAACGATGGATTATTGAGCCTCCACAGGAATTCCACCCCCTTTATTGCTGTGTTTCAATATGTTGCTTTAAATGGTAACGAGTCAAGATAAATCCACCAGTGTCAGAGGATGATCTGAAACCACCCTGATGAATTACTGCCCTGCCCTCACAAAAGCTTCGGTGGGCACAGCCAGGCCTCCGCCCAATAAACAACGACCAACTCTTAGGCGCAAATAACAATCTGTCACAACAGCACTGAGCGGAAACCAAGCCAGAAAAGGGGGGTGGGCTGGACCTGCGAAGACCAATTCAAGGCGTGGAGCATAATTCAGTGGAAGCTTGGTGGCGGACAGAAGTTCCTGTAGCTGCTGCTCTTCTGTCTCCCTCCCGGTTATCTTAGTAAATTGTTTTGAATTTACTGCACGTATTTTCTATGCGTTAATTACTTTTAGGATATCACACACTGGGGACAAAGTGCTCTCTGAGTAGAAGGTGGTGAGGACATGTGGGCCGGCAGGGGGAAGATTGTGTGTGGGACATGGCGTGGGATCGGAGGCCAATGGAGTACTGAATGAAAGAAAATGCCAGAAACACTCAGCAGTCCAAGCAGCATCCGTGGAGAGAGAAACAGAGTCAACGGGGTCGATTTTCCTGAAGCTGTCGGGAAGGAGGCTGGACTGCAACTTTCGGGTTTTAGACCCGCCTACTTCGACATCCGGCCAATCCGCGCGATCTTCACTTGATTGACCCAGCGGGCTCAGCAGGCCAATTAAGGGCCACCCGGCAACAGGTGACGTCACAGACTGCAATTTCATCTGTCAAGAGTTCTTGACAGATGAAATATCAGTGTTTCACAGCTGTTTGAAGCTGTGAAACACTGACAGTCTGAGTTCTAACATGAGTCCTTCTGCACAGACTCAGTTAGAACTCTCAGCAGCACTCAAAGCTGAAGGCTGTCACTTTTCACAGATCGCAGCCGTTCAGCTTTAAGTGCCGGCTGAGTGATGGGCTCCCGACGCCTACAGGAAGAAAGGCTGTAAAGGTAAGTAAATGTTCTTTACACACTTTAGACACACCAAACACACTTACCTTTGCACTCATGCACCCATTACTCACCTGAGCACTGACATCGCGACCCCTCCAACTCCTTCAACCCGGCGGCCCGCCTGCTCTAACGTGGCGTGGTTTGGAGCCGTCGGGAATCCCACACGAAACCACTCAAAATAGGGATTAGGCTAAAAACTGCCTGTTAACTACCTGTTAACAGGCAGTTAATTGGCACTAATGCCTTCCCGCCTGGTTTCGGCGGGTCCCAGTGCGGGGCGGGTTCCCGCCGCCCCTGAAACTTGCGTGGGGCGGGATGGTGTCGGGACCCCCAAATTCGGGATTTCCCCCCCCACACGCCTGAAACCCCGCCTGACAGCTCCAGGAAAATCGACCCCAACGTTTCAGGTCTGTGACCCTTCGTCAGAACTGGAAAAAGTTAGAGATGCAACAATTCAACATTGAGTTCAACAATTTCAGACTATAACCCCTGCCCCTGTTTTTTCCACATGGCAGCTGTTGATTATTCTGCCATCCCCATTTGCAACATTTAATCTCTCCTGCCTTCCACCCGATCACAGACCGTCCCTTTTGTTCTTTCCTCTACCCCCCCCCCCCCCGCGTTCCCTGCCTCTGCACCTGCTTAAAACCTGTTACATCTCTAACTTTTTCCAGTTCTGACGAAGGGTCACAGACCTGAAACGTTAACTCTGTTTCTCTCTCCACGGATGCTGCCTGGCCTGCTGAGTGTTTCCAGCATTTTCTGTTGTTATTTCAGATTTCCAGCATCCGCAGTATTTTGCTTGAGTACTGTGTGCAGTTTTGGTCGCCTTATCTGAGGAAGGATGTTCCTGCCATGGAAGGAGTTCAGCGAAGATTCACCAGGCTGATCTCTGGGATGGCAGGAATGACGTATGAGGAGAGATTGGGTCAATTGGGATTATACTCACTGGAGTTTAGAAGAATGAGAGGGGATCTCATTGAAACTTATAAAATTCTGACAGGTCGGGACAAACTAGATGCAGGTAGAATGTTCCCGATGGTCGGAGAGTCCAGAACCAGGGGTCACAGTCTAAGGATAAGGGGTAAGCCATTTAGGACAGAGATGAGGAAGAATTTCTTCACCCAGAGAGTGGTGAACCTGTGGAATTCTCTACCACAGAAGGCGGTTGAGGCCAAGTCTTTAAATATATTCAAGAAGGAGTTAGATATATTTCTTAGAGCTAAAGGTATCAAGGGATATGGGGAGAAGGCAGGTACGGGGTACTGAGTTTGGATGATCAGCCATGATCTCATCGAATGGCGGAGCAGGCTCGAGGGGCCGAATGGCCTACTCCTGCTCCTATCTTCTATGTTTCTATGTTTACTGAACGAGTTGGAGTGTGTGTGGAGGGAGCTCAGAGTGGGGGAAGGAGGGAGGGGGGGCACAGTGATGAGATTGTGAGAGAAGTCAAGTCCGGAGGTGAGGATGGCAAGGATAAGAGTTTCAGCAATGGTGGGGCTGGGTAGAACTTTTTAGGCTTCTTTTACTTCAGGATTCACTAGCTGTATGAAATTCTTATTATCACCACTTTCAACATCTTCAATAGCTTAAAAGGAAATGTCATGCTCCCGATGCAGAGCATACCTGATTCGTGGCGTTGCCCATATTCCAGTTATTTTTGTTGACAATGTTAATTATCACTAATAATGAGTTCTTCGGAATAACACACCTACCCGGGAGGATTTGGAGAGGATTGAAAAGAGGTGAAGGAAGCAGTGGACCAGCTGATCCACTGCAGGATATAAAATGGTGGCAAATGCACCAAATAAAGGGCCGAGAAGAAGAATATTCTGCAGGACCCCGGCCGAGAATCCCCCCCATCCCAAAATAAATCTTGTGCCTTCAACACTTGTATCCTCCTTCTCATGACATTTTCCCCCTTCCAATACAAGTGAAGAAATGTTTCCTATTCAGCTCAATTTACAAGAAGCCCCATTGCACTTTCAGTTTAATTACCTGTTTTCACATGTCATAGGCTTATATTCGCTCAGGTTGTTCTTTTGAACAGGCAGGATTTGGGGGGAGGGCTGTGCCGGCTTCTTTCAAGCTGTTGGTCAGCTTTTGCTCATATTCTGGAAGGACGCGACCGCTGCCAACGACATAACGCAGTCGCGTACGCGCAGTTCCGGTGGGTTTTTTTGTTTGTTCTCGCCGGACTTCCCACAGGATTAGTGAGCGAGAAAGGTGAGGGGTGGGAATTTCAGGTATTGTGAGGTCTGTGATGTGACTTGAAGGGGACAGTAGGATGTTGTCGGCGTTTTATTGCACTCTCGCGGAGTGCATTTATCGCCATCAGCTCCTCGGCCTGCCGTGGTTTGAACGCGCGGCTGGTGAACAGAATATGCAGGCGCCGGATGTTAGGATTTAATCGGCTGGGAAAAGGATCATTGAGAAAGAAAGGGTAGAGAGACGGCGCGGAGAGATAGAGAGAGGAGCGCTAGACAAAGAGCCTGGGGAGGGAAACGAGAGGGAGGGCGGAGATAGAACGTGAGGAGAAAGAGTGGCAGCGGTGTGATTATTTCATCAGAATGAATGGCTAAAACCTCCTGTACAATTTAATGAAGAAATGTGACTGGAAGGTGATATTAGGATGTTGTCAGGTTGTGAGAGTTTTACTGTACTCTCGCCGGGTGTGTTTATCATGATCAGCTCCTCCGTCTGTTGTGGGGAACGTTACTTTTTCATATTTGGAACTTAACATTTATGCTCAGAATGCTTCTGTGCAGCTTCCAGTTCGTTGGCAGCAGTCACTCCGATTCTGGATTGGTACTTGTATATAATTTTGCTGGTGCTTTGCACAATTGAACTGGACACAGTAGAGCTGATTTTCCTGCCTAAGTTACAAATCTCCGCTGCCTGTATCCTATCCTGTACCAAGTCCCACTCGCCCATCACCCCTGTCCTTGCTGACCTACATTGGCTCCCAGTGGGCCCAACACCTCCAATTTAAAATTCCCATCCTTGTGTTTACAATCCTGTCGTGCCCTCATCACTCCCAATCTATGTAACATCCTCCTGCCCTAAATCACCCTTGAACTCTCCGATCCTCCAACTCCGGCCTCTTGTGCATTTCTCACCCTCCCTCTGCTCCACCATTGGCAGCCGTGCCTTCAACTGCCTGGACGCCATGTTCTGGAATCCCCTGCCCCCGTCCCCCACCCCAAACCACTCCACCTCCCCCTCTTCTGGCAAGACCCTTAAAACCCACCTCTTTGACCAAGCTTTTGGTCACGCCTCCTATTATCTCCATCTTTGGCTTGTCATCCATTTTATTCTGATTACACCTTTGTGAAGCACTGTGGGATGTTTTTCAATGTTAAAGGTGCTATGTAAATGCAAGTTATCATTGTTGTTGTTGTTGGTAATGGCCTTTATTTATGTGTAAACCTGGTCACTGTTGGCAAGCCATCCGCCACAGGATTTCTTGGATAGGGATTGGGTACAGGAACAGGAATCCTACAAGAACATCAACTTGCATTTATATAGCTCCTTTAACATAGGGAAACATCCCAACATGCTTCACAGAAGTGCAATCAGGCAAATTAATTGACACTGAGTCAAAAAAAGAGATATTAGGAAAGATGACAAAAAACTTGGTCAAATAGGTAGGTTTTAAGAAGGGTCTTAAAGGCAGAGAGATATAGGGAGGGAATTCCAGAGCTTAGGGCCTAGATGGCTGAAGGCATGGCCACCAATGATGGGGCAAAGGGAGCAGGGGAATGCATAAAAGGCCAGAGTTAGAGCAACGCAGAGTTCTTGGAGAGTTGTAGAGGTCAAAGAGATAGGGAGAGGCAAGGCCATGAAAAGTTTTAAATATAAGGATGAGAATTTTAGATTTGAGGCAGTTGGTAGACCGGGAACCAAAGTTGGTCAGTTGATTTTCCCTTCCTAACCCAGGGACACGGAAGTCAACTGGAGTGCCCTACCAGCCCAGCTGAGATCAAGGCCCCGATTTTCTCCCAGCCGTCGGGTGGGTTTTCAGGCGGGCGGGGGCTGAAAATCGCAGAAATAGGGGGTCGTGACCCTCCCCCCCTGCCTGAATCCCAGCCCCGTCCGACTTTCGGACCGTCATTTCTCTCCGACCCGAATCAGTCCCGCCCGGACTGGCCGTCAGGACCCTAATCAGCAATTATTGGCATGTTTAATGCCATTTTAAGGGGCCCTTGCTATTTTCAAGGGGTTCCCACACTAAACACGCCTGCGGGGAACCCCGCTGATGAAACCTGGCGTGAAGCATCCCGGCTTGCTTGCTCTCAGCTGCAGGTCATTCGGGAAAGCTGAGATTTAATCGGAGAGCATTTGTATGTTGAAGGACCTTGTTGTTGCAGGCTTGGGGCTACTTGTTCAAGGCTTAGGCACAGCTGTGGAAGGTTGGAGCCTCACACACTTCTCCAATGTGAGCTCCTGGGAAGCCCCTCTCGCCACCCTCACTCAGCGCTTCCTCAGCGGAGGCATCTACCAGAAGCATGGGACGCCTTTTTTTCCTTCCCTTCTTGCCATTAGAGGATCTCCAGCAGCAGAGGCGGCAGCAGCAGAACCAGGAACAGCAGGATCAGCAACAGGAGCACCAGGCTGCTGCTCACTCACCTGAAGCTGCACAGGCCAGAAGGGGCCAGCGCTCGGAAGTGGCTTGAGGGCACCTTGCTGCGCATTAGGGGGCCATGGGGACCCGTATCTGCACTGGCAGTCCTACTCAGAAGGACTTCCATGAAGGTCTGGTTTCTCTGTTCAATAGATGGCCATCGCTCCTCAAGAGATGTCATTCTCTTATGAGCACTCACCATGTTTTCCATACCCTGGCGACTTATCTCCTCCATGGAGGTTGCCAACCTTTCCATGGTGATGCGTTCATGCGCCAATGACTCCACAAAGGCTCTGCTCATGGTCGCTATGAACTCCTCCATTCGCTCCACACTCGCAGCGACCCTGGAGACAAAACCTGCCAGAGACTCCTGCATCTGTGCATGGAGATCCATCACCTCTTCTCTTGCGGATGGACCCAGAGGCAGAGGGTCGACATGCAGCGCAGCTGAGCTGAGCTGGCAGAATCCTGTGCCCTCCGACGAGGACTCTCCACTGCTGTCCCTGTCTCCAGAATCTGCTGAGGCTCACTTGTGAGCTGTGAAACACCAGGTGACAACACTACTCTATGTCCCGAAGGTCCCCCCGAGGTGTGAGTGTCTGCGCTGGTGCTGGGTGCGCTTACTTCTGCTGACGCTGCGCCCTCAGAGGTTGGAGCTTCCTCTGAGGAGTCTGGCTGCACAGCCTCTTCCTCCTCCACAGTGGGGACAGGGGCTCTGGATGGTCCTGTGGGGGAGTAGAGGGAGGAGTTAGAGATGTGATGCCAAGGTTACATGCACATTGGAGTTGGCAGATGTTCATAAGTCCAAATGATGTAGCTTCAGAATCATAACAGCGACTCATGCTATGTCAATGAGAGAGATGGCAAACTATTCTGTCACCAGCTTGCGGGACTGCCCCTGTCTCTCCTTCCCCAACTTCCGCAGCCACATCAGCCCCAACAATTTCCAGCACTCCTTCCTCCCAGGGGGTCAGGTGGGCTACTGAGGGTGGGCCTCCTCCAGTCCTGGCTCGCTCCCTGTTGTTGTGAGTTCTCTTTTCCTGCAATGAGGAAGACAAGTGGAGTTTGAGTGAGAAGGAAGGAGTGAGTGTAGAGATTGCATAGCATAGATACTTAGAGGGAGACAAAGATGGTGTGAGGCTGCAAGACCAAGGGCCCTCCCTGTGTGTTGTCAGCTGTGTTCAAAGCATCAGAGTTAGAGGGAGTGTGAGGGCTGCATGGTGGAATAGTTATGTGAATGTGAGCATAGAGAGAGATGAAATGGGTAAGGGTGCATGGTTGTGACTGTGAAGTGGGATGTGGAGGAAGAGAGTGCTAAAGCTGAGTGCCGGTGGGGAAAGGCAATGGGGATCAGGCTGTGATATACCTTAAATAACTACAGAGACTGGTAGTTATAACTCAAACAGTTGGCTTTTATTAGCTTAGAACTGGACAGAACAGAACACACATGTTAGCCTACTGACCAGCTTCTCAGAACTACTAGGAGGCGGAGCCAGGGGCGAAGTAACAGTATCAGGACAATCAATGGCACAGCAGAGTGGTATACAGTACATCAGCATTCCTGGCCAACCAAGAAAACAGCAGGGTTACAATAGATTACAATAGGAAACTATACACAGGTAGAATAAGGTATATACTTATAAGACTTATTTCACCACATTCACCCCTCCTATAAGTTAAGTCTGACCGGGGGTTTTACAGTTTGTAGTGAGCGACGTAGCGTCGGCCGAGGAACCTCCTGGGGAACTTGCTCAGGTTCCTCCGCTGTCCTGGCGTCTGCTGGGTTTTCCAAAACGACGTTTTGTACGTCTTGTACCTCCGGGCATCCCACCCCCACAGGCGGCGCATCACGGTGCTCCACACCCGCATCTTCGCTAGCAGCATCGCTCTCTCTCTCTTCTCCTGCCGGAGCCAGGTCCTTTATTGAAACAGTATCCTCACGTCCATCAGGGTATTGGATATATGCGTACTGAGGATTGGCGTGGAGGAGCTGTACTTCCTCCACTAGGGGATCGGTCTTATGACCTCTTCACATGTTTTCGTAACAGTACCGTGCCCGGGGACATCAACCACCCGGGTAGTGAAATACCTGAGGAAGATTTCCTGGGGAAACCGAACATCCTCTCATGAGGAGTAGCGTTTGTTGCGGTGCACAGCAGAGACCTTATGGAATGCAGTACATCGGGGAGAACTTCCTGCCAGCGAGAGGTCGGTAGGCCTTTCGATTTTAAAGACAGGATGACTGCCTTCCACACTGTCGCATTCTCCCTCTCAACCTGCCCATTGCCCCGGGGGTCGTAGCTAGTGGTTCTACTAGTAGCAATCCCTTTTGATAGTAAGAACCGGCGTAACTCATCACTCATAAACGACGTTCCTCTGTCGCTATGGATATAGTTGGGCATACCGAACAGACAGAATAAGTTGCAGAGGCTTTTGATTACCGTAGCACTGGTCATGTCCGGGCAGGGAATGGCAAAGGGGAAACGAGAGTATTCGTCTATAACGTTGAGGAAATAGACATTACAATCAACCGATGGGAGAGGACCTTTGAAATCAAGGCTTAGGCGCTCGAATGGCCGAGTTGCCTTGATGAGGTGAGCTTGTTCGGGCCTGTAGAAGCGGGGTTTGCATTCCGCACAAACGCGGCAGGCTCTGGTCATCGTTCGGACCTCCTCGATGGAGTAGGGTAAGTTGCGAGACTTGATGAAGTGATTTAATCGGGTGATTCCTGGGTGGCAGAGTGCGTCGTGGAGACTTTGGAGCTTGCCAGTACTAAGGCTGGCACATACCCCTCGAGATAGGGCATCGGGTGGCTCGTTGAGTGCTCCTGGCCTATACATAATATCGTAGTCGTAAGTGGACAGTTCTATTCGCCATCTTAGGATCTTGTCATTTTTTATCTTGCCTCTCTGCTTCGTGTTAAACATGAAGGCCACAGACCGCTGGTCAGTGAGGAGTGTGAAACGTTTGCCGGCGAGATAATGTCTCCAATGTCTGACCGCCTCGATAATTGCTTGTGCTTCCTTCTCAACGGAAGAATGCCTGACTTCAGGACCCTGTAGTGTACGGGAAAAGAAGGCTACCGGTCTCCCGGCCTGGTTGAGGGTTGCAGCCAACGCGAAATCAGAAGCATCGCTCTCTACCTGGAAGGGTATCCTCTCATCTACAGCACATACCACGGCCTTTTCAATGTCCCGTTTGATGTTGGTGAATGCCTCCTGCGCTTCTACTGATAGAGGGAAAGACGTCGACTTGATAAGGGCTCGGGCTTTGTCCGAGTAGTTGGCCACCCACTGAGCATAATAAGAGAAGAATCCCAGACACCTTCTTAAGGCCTTAGGGTTATGTGGCAGTGGTAGTTCTTTAAGCGGGCGTAATCGTTCAGGGTCTGGCTCGATTACCCCATTCTCTACCACACAGCCGAGAATACACAGACGAGTAGTGTTGAAAGTACATTTGTGCTCGTTATAGGTCAGGTTTAGCTTTTGGGCAGTCTCTAGAAATTTAGCGAGATTCCGGTCATGCTCCTGTTGGTCGCGTCCACAGATAGTAACATTGTCCAGGTACGGAAATGTTGCCTCCAACGCATTCTCATCTACCATACGGTCCATTTCCCGTTGGAAAACGGAAACTCCATTCGTGACCTCGAAGGGTACCCTAAGGAATTGGTACAGGCGCCCATTTGCTTCAAAAGCCGTATAAGGACGGTCATCTACTTTTATGGGGAGCTGGTGATAGGCAGACTTTAAGTCAATAGTGGAAAACACACGATACTGGGCAATCTGGTTCACCATCTCGGAGATGCGAGGCAAGGGATAAGCGTCTAGTTGCGTATATATGTTGATGGTCTGGCTGTAGTCGACCACGAGCCGTTTCTTTTCGTTAGTTTTAACCACCACTACCTGAGCACGCCACGGGCTATTACTATTTTCGATGATACCCTCCCGCTGTAGCCTTCCTACTTCTTCTTTTATAAATTTTTTATCTTCCGAATTGTACCGTCGACTTTTGGTCGCGATAGGTTTGGGGCGAGGTTCGCAAACAGAGATGGCGGGCTTATCTTTAAAGTGGAGAGGCCGCAAACTGTGAGCGGGGGCTGGGATCCGCCATATGCAAGTGTGACGCTCTCGTGGTGGCACTGGAAATCTAGGCCTAGAATTAGTTTCACGCAGAGCTGTGGCAACACAAGGAGTTTAAAATCTTTATACTCTGTGCCCTTAACAGTCAGTGTTACTTTACAGAAACCGCTTACCTCCGAAGTGAGGGACTTAGATGCCATCGCGACTTTGCTCCGGGTAGGGTACACCTTTAGTGAGTACGGTTTGATGAGGCTAGGGTGAATAAAACTCTCAGTACTCCCGCAATCGATTAAACACTTCGTCGGTGTCCGTTTACCTTAACGTCCATCATAGACTTTGATAGTGGATGCGGTCTGGACTGGTCAACCGTGACTGAGGCTATCGTAGATCCGTAGGCGGACGCTGAGACGGTATCAGATTCTGGGACCACGTGTAGGGCCGCGGAGACTGTATCAGGTACGGGATTCCCCTTACATACCTTGCTGAAATGTCCCCGTTTCTTGCACTTGAAACATGTGGCGTCTTTCGCAGGACATCGGTGTCTGGGGTGCTTGAGCTGGCCGCAGAAGTAGCATCTTGGTCCGCGGGACATCGCTGCAGTGGTGGGGCTGGGTGGAGACTCCCGTGGTGTAGGGCTGGTCCGAGGCCCAGGCGGAGAGGATGGCGCCTCCTCGCTCGGCGCGCACGAGGCTGAGAGGGCCGCATGGCCTGACGCATAGGTCTCGGAGTTCTTCTGCGCCACATCCAGCGATCGAGCTGTAGCCACGGCCGTCTTTAGATCCAGAGTGTCCCTTTCAAGCAACCTCTGCCTAATGTAATTCGATCGAAGGCCCGATATAAACGAATCGCGAACCGCTTCTTCCTGGTACAAAATGGCCGTCACGGCCTTGTAGTTGCAGTCCTTCGCCAGGGCCTTTAGATTCTGTAGAAAATCATCCAGCGATTCCTCCGGTAGTTGCCTGCGGGTAGCCAAGAGATGCCTGGCATACACCTCGTTAACAGGCTTCAGGTATTGGGCCTTGAGAGTCGCGAGTGCATCCTCGTAGGTAGGAGCGTCCTCGATTAGTGAGTAGGTCCGATGACTTACTAGGTTAGTCAGTAGGCCCAGTTTGTTGGCCTCATCATCGAGCGATGCAATGAAATGTTCGAAACACCGGAGCCAATGTGCGAATTTCTTCGATGCGTCCGCCGAATGTGGATCACTGTCTAGACGCTCCGGCTTCAGGAGTCTGTCCATCCCTGGAAGTAGTAAGCTAATACAATTGATATACCTTAAATAACTACAGAGACTGGTAGTTATAACTCAAACAGTTGGCTTTTATTAGCTTAGAACTGGACAGAACAGAACACACGTTAGCCTACTGACCAGCTTCTCAGAACTACTAGGAGGCGGAGCCAGGGGTGAAGTAACAGTATCAGGACAATCAATGGCACAGCAGAGTGGTATACAGTACATCAGCATTCCTGGCCAACCAAGAAAACAGCAGGGTTACAATAGATTACAATAGGAAACTATACACGGGTAGAATAAGGTATATACTTATAAGACTTATTTCACCACAAGGAAGACAAGTGGAGTTTGAGTGAGAAGGAAGGAGTGAGTGTAGAGATTGCATAGCATAGATACTTAGAGGGAGACAAAGATGGTGTGAGGCTGCAAGACCAAGGGCCCTCCCTGTGTGTTGTCAGCTGTGTTCAAAGTATCAGAGTGAGAGGGAGTGTGAGAGCTGCATGGTGGAATAGTTATGTGAATGTGAGCATAGAGAGAGATGAAATGGGTAAGGGTGCATGGTTGTGACTGTGAAGTGGGATGTGGAGGAAGAGAGTGCTAAAGCTGAGTGCTGGTGGGGAAAGGCAATGGGGATCAGGCTGAGGGCGTTGGAAACTTCATTCTTACTTTTCCTGTACGGTGAAGGTCATGGAATCGTTTCCGACACTGTATCCAGGTTCTTCTGGTGACTCCCAGCGAGTTGACATCTGCTGACACCTGCATCCATGCAGCCTTGGTCTCAGTGGGAGGCCTCTTCCTGCCTGACCTAGGGAAGAGGACCTCCCTGTGGGCCCTAACCCCATCCAATAATGCCTGCAGTGAAGCTTCGTCGAATTTGGAGGCAGCTCGGGGTCTGGCACTGGCCACAGCTGCTGCAGGCTCCTCTGCCATCCTGTATGGTTCGTTTGGAAGCCAACAGAGGAAGCAATGCTTGCTGTGGACCTTGAAAGCACCATGAATGATGACATCATACTGTGGGGCTTTCTGACTGGAAATGGACAATTAGCAAGGTTGCCCACACGCTGGAACTTAATTGGCCACTTGAGGGGAAATTGCGTGCAGCTGGCTGACCCATTTTTTTTCGGGGGGGAACCTGAAAATTTCCCGCATGATCCAGAAAATCGGGCCCCAACTATCTAAGCACTGACTGGGTAAATTGAACCTGAGACTTTCTGGCTCACTTACTCGCTGAATAAATTCACTAAGTCATTAGAGGAGTCCTGTATTTTTACTTTTAGCTTTAAATAAATGCCCTTGATTCATGTCAGATTGAAAACAGTTGAGTTACAACTAATTCAGTGATGTTAAGCAATCAATGCTTTATTGGCAAATGCAAGTTGTCTACAGCCGGTGGCATCTTTAAACTGTGTTGCAATATCCTCAATTTAGCTTGAAAGGAGTCAATCGAAACGTGGCATTGTCCGTGGGGTATGACAGATTGGGATGGTGTCGTGGTGCCTTGATCTTAACTATTCAGCCATGCTCATGGAGCAAGTGTGCAATTAACTGTTGTTTGCCCTGAAGAGCCTGAAACTGTGGATAAGCGAAGAGATCACTTACCATCACAGTGAGTTTTTGTGTGTGTCCAACTGAACAAAGTTGCTGGTGTCAGAAATTGCATGTAGCTCACTCAGGTAAAAGGGCATCACCCTATTGTCCAAAAACCATTCCTCTTCAGAGTTGTGCACAGGAAATTCCTTTGAATCACTTCCTGTGGTAGACAGAAAGTTCTTTTGCAACTATTTCTTCCATTTTCTATCAAGTAATTCATAAATCTGTGTGTAATCATACGTATATACCAGTGATATTTTAAAAATAAATAAAATCCCAACCACTTTTGTGTGATTTTTCCAAAATAGGAATGTTTCCTGAGGAACAGACCCGAGAGGCACACCATGACAATGTCCTGCTGTGCACTATTTCCTGACAGTTTCAACAAAAGCTCCTTTTTGGTTGTACACTGAAACAAAATTGCTACAATTGCAAGTGACCAATCAGCTTATCCACATTAATAGTGTAGAGCGGCCATATTTACATAGGATTACATCGGATATACAGCACAGAAACAGGCCATTCGGCCCAACCAGTCCATGCCGGCGTTTATGCTCCATTCGAGCCTCTTCCTGTCTTTCCTCATCTAACTCTATCAGCATAACCCTCTATTCCCTTCTCCCTCATATGCTTGTCCAGCCTCCCCTTAAATGCATCTATAATATTCGCTTCATCTACTCCCTGTGGTAGCGAGTTCCACATTCTCACCACTCTGGGTAAAGAAGTTTCTTCTGAATTCCCTATTGGATTTCTTGGTGACTATCTTATATTGATGGCCTCTAGTTTTGCTCTTCCCCACAAGTGAAAACACTCTCTCTGTATCCACGCTATCAAAACCTTTCATAATTTTAAAGACCTCTATTAGGTCACCCCTCAGCCTTCTTTTTTCAAGAGAAATGAGACCCAGCTTGTTCATCCTTTCCTGATAGGTATACCCTCGCGTTTCATTGTAGCAGCCATGGTTCAATGGAGTGACCTTGTTTCATTGGAACGGCCATGTTTCATTGTAGTGACCACGTCCTACAGATTTTGGATCCACCCATTAACCAGCACCATTCACGATACTTGCGGTTTATTTAAGTTTTTTTTTAATGAATTGCGCGTTTGAACTTTTCTCTGAATGTTTGAATGTTTTTATATTCTCGCCATTCTTGTCCACACACACACCTGCTCTCAAGTTATGTTTTAAGCATTCACACTCCCGTTAATGGACAGAAAAATCCTGTGGGATCTGCTGACCAAAATTCCCAATGTGCAATCCTGGCAGGAGAGGTTTTGTACCAGGTGCGCAAATTGGCAAAAATTTACTCGGCTGTGAATTCTCAGCCTGAAGACTTATCAACGCGTCCAGTCAACATGGCAAAGCAAAGAAAAGGAATGTTCTACGTAAATATATGTCAATAAAATATATGTATGTAAATTTTAAAATACATATGAATATGTAAATATGTAAATAAGTGTAAATATATAAAAAATATAGATTTGTAAATATTATAGGTATGTGTGAATATACGTATATATCTAAATATATATTTCAATTGTAAATATATCTATATTTACCTACTGAAGTGTTTTATCTGATTGAATTCTTTATAGAAACTGTGTGAGTCATTTTCACCTTGTGCGATAATGTGAATGTGTGATAGCGGATCTCGGTAGCCCATTTGACATCTCTCCACCCGCTTTTATTTCCGTTGCCTTTATTAAGTTAAAGACGTTAGCAGCTCTCAAAATCTGTATCCACTGCTTAGTATGTTACCCGCTGATTTTCTGCCTCTTTTCTAACTCAGCTTTCACTGTGCCATACGTCTCCTTTGATTAAGAGGGCAGCACGCCCACCCACGCCAATGGCTGTAGTCAACGTAATACAGGGAGGGCATGGGGGGGGGGGGGGGGATTTGCCATCTTGCTTCTGAAGTTTGCTCCTTGCCTGGTTGTAGCTCGCCATCTCGTAGTGACTCAATGCAGATCAATAATTCTATAGAATAAGGGAGGAGCAAAACTGCACTGAATTATCTTGTGGGACATGACCATGCATAGAAACAGAAGATAGGAGCAGGAGTAGGCCATTCAGCCTCTCGAGCCTGCTCCGCCATTCAATGAGATCATGGCTGATCATCCGAATTCAGTGCCCTGTCCCTGCTTTCTCCCCATATCCCTTTAGCCTTAAGAAATATATCTAACTCCTTCTTGAATATATTTAATGAATTGGCCTCAACTGCCTTCTGTGGTGGAGAATTCCACAGGTTCACCACTCTCTGGGTGAAGAAATTCCTCCTCATCTCAGTCCTAAATGGCTTACCCCTTATCCTTAGACTATGACCCCTGGTTCTGGACTCCCCCGCCATCAGGAACATCCTTCCTGCATCTAGTCTGTCTACTCCTGTTAGAATTTTATAAGTTTCAATGAGATCCCCTCTCATTCTTCTAAACTCCAGCGAATATAAGCCCAATCGACCCAATCTCTCCTCATACGTCATTCCTGCCATCCCAGGTATCAGTCTGGTAAATCTTCACTGCACTCCCTCCATGCGGCCCCATTAAGTTCAGTGTCTCTAGGCATTCTGATGCTTGTGGGGTTTTTTTCCCCTTAATTCAGATTCAAAACATTACGATACTAAGCTGAGAAAGAAGGCAACCTATTGTCACAAGAAAACTTTGGCCTAGAAATTGGTTATGGCTCACCGCAACCGAGAGGCTGTACTAAAGTCCATGTGAAATGCAGAGGAGCACAAACCATCGACTAATAGAAGCAAATGAACTAATAGATTAACCACATTTTTAAAATTCTAAATGATCTACTTGAGGGTATCGACAGTAAAGCACTGAGGGGCAGGATTGCAGGCCATCAGCACCTGATCCAATACAGTACTAGGCTGTTCATCTCATCGCCTTTCACAGCAAGTAGGCCGAGTCTGTCCCTGTTTCACATGTTTCATGCCCAGCATATCACACGGGCCCCACAACAGCAAAAAAAAACACGTATTGTATCATGGAGCACAAATGAGATCTTGTTCACTTCAAACCAGTTTCCGACAGTGAGGGGAAAGAAAACAAGGTTGCACTGTCTGGCGACCTCTGAAAGGGTTGCTACAAATAGCTGCTCTCATCCATTGTCTTGTGATCTGTTTGCAAGCTTCGGGCTAGTATCACAAACCCAGAATGAACTGGCCAGTGAGCTCAGTGTCTGAGCTGCTTTCCGAGAAGACCGCAACAAAGCGGCTGATCCAATCTTAAAACAAAAAATTATAATTACAGCAACAATTGGAGTCATTCACCCAGGAAACAATGACCCTTTGATTTTAGTCGATGTGCTGTCGAGGCTACTGAGCGACAATTACACACATACAGACTTCAACAGAGGACTGCACAGAAGGACCAGGGAAAGAGCGCTCCAATATACGCATCCTACAATGTCTAGACCTCGTGGCTGTCCAAAGAATTCCCATCCCCCACTCCCCAAAAAAGACAATTATACTCTTAATCACCCGGCAAAATGAGCCATTTCAAACCTGCATTTACCCTAAAATTACCGTAACCCAAAGGCGGCTCATCAGGTGAAAGAAAGCACGAACTTGCATTTATATAATGGGGGAGAAATTCGGTGGAGCCGCAAACGGGGCGCCAAGCTCGCCTGGGCGCCGGAATTAGCGCAGCGGTCGGAGCAGTTGCGACCGCCGGAAATTCAGCTTGAACGCCCCAAGAGGGACACGGGGCGAGGCGCGAGGCACTCCGCGTCCCTCTTAGGGCGCTGAAACTGAATATCGCAGCGCAACGTGCCGCAGCGCCACATGCTGTGGCACGGCGCGCTGCGGTACTGCAGGCCTTCCTCCCATTCTTAAGGGGGAGGGGCCTGCACCAGTGCGATGAGCGATCGCGAGTGCCGGCAAAAGAGCCCGGCACCGAGGAGAAGTGCCGGGCTTTCGGAAAACAGCCGGCACTGCCGCGGGGGGAGATCAGGAGGCCGGGGCGGAGGTGCTGGCAGGCGGCCACTGAAAAAAACGGCTGCCCCGTACCTCCACCTTAATTTGCACCACTGCTGCCACAGGTAGGCCTCGTGAACCGGGCGCAATTTGCGAACGGCGCTACAGAGGCGGGCGCTACCGAATATCGAGATCGGGGCGGTAGCGGGGCGCTGCGCACACCGATGACATCATCGGTGGCGGCGCAACGCAACAGGCTAACGCCGCCATTAGCGCCCCAGCTAAATATCGCGGGAGGCGTGGCCAGTGGCGCTAAAGCCATTGAGTGCCCTCTCTGGGTGCTAACTGGTGGCGCAGCCCACCGAATTTCTGGGCCAATGTCTTTAAAGACCTCAGGCTGTCCCAAAGCGCTTTACAGCCAATAAAGTACCTTTGGAGTGCAGTCACTGTTGTAATGTAGGAAACACGGCAGCCAATCTACGCACAGCAAGCTCCCACAAACAAATGTGATAATGACCAGATAATCTGTTTTTTCGTGATGTTGATTGAGGGATAAACATTGGCCGCAATACAGGGAAGAACTCCCCTGCTCTACTTTGAAATAGTGTCATGGGACTTTTTTACGTCCGCCTGAGAGAGCAGACAGGAGCTTGGTTTAACATCTCGTCTGAAAGACGGCACCTCTGACAGTGCAGCACTCCTGGAGTACAGCCTATATTTTGTACTCAAGCCTCTGAAGTGGGACTTGAACTCCATGACCTTCTGACTCTGAGGTGAGAGTGCTACCAACTGAGCCATGGCTGACACCAGGTGCAGTACGTGAGGCCCTGCCAAATCTAGCCTTGTCAGGCTTCACAATGACTGCAGACTGGCACACACGTGAAAAAAAAAGAATCTGTTTCAGAATATTCCACGTGTACAACTGCAACGTGCATCCGAAAGACCATTTGCACAAAAAAAGCAGCATTTTTTTCAGATTTTAGAAGCTTCTCCTCGGGGTGACTGGGGCCTCTGTTCCCGCTTTGCACTGCGCACGTTTGAAAACAATGAGCTCGCGCAAAGGGCCCGTTGCTTCAGCGACAAGCTGGCTTGGTTAGGCGTGTATAGCATGTGCCTCACCTGCCAAAAAGATCACCAGCCGTCCCTGCCATAACCTGACCATCCAAAGACATCCATGATTCGAGATGTGTATCTAATAACAGTGAACCAGTAAGATGAGAGCCTGGGCACTTTGTTGGTCTTAAAGGAGGACAGCTTATGGATAAGTATTTTCAGTATAAAATACTCTCCTCCACTTATACAGCACAAATCAAGCATACAATCGTCTACACTGTAATTTTCAGATTATCTGTTTGCCCCTTTCCACACTATTTTGGGTCTTCCCTTGTACCAGGCTAATAACTCAGGGGGAAACGGCTCCTGATCTCAAGTAGATCAGCAACTCAGGCTGGTGTGAAGGGTCATTTTCGGCATTTCACTGTGAAGATGTCCCTGACACACCTGTATCATCAGAGCAAGGGACACCCATGGCAAGTCTTAAACATGGGGATTTCTTTCATAATGGGTAAGACAAAGGAATACAGAAGAATATCAGGAAAGACTGAACAGGCTGGGGCTCTTTTCTCTAGAAAAGTAATGGCTGAAGGGGGGACCTGATAGAGATCTTTAAAATTATGATGGGGTTTGATAGGGTAGACGTAGAGAGAATGTTTCCACTTGTGGATGGAGTCCAAAACTAGGAGCCATAAAAACAAAATAGTCACTAATAAATCCAATAAGGAACTTCTTTACTCAGAGAGTGGTGAGAATGTGGAACTCACTACCGCATAGAGGGATTGAGGCAAATCGCACAAGATGCTTTTACGATGGCCCAGAAATTCGGGTCTCCACGGGTGAGTACGCACGGGGTACTCACCCGCAAGCCCAATGGAAGTGCTGGTTTCCTGCATGCACTGCGCATGCGCGGGAAACCGGCACTTCCGATCCCCTGAATGAAGGGGTTCAGAGTTCGAACACGTGCGCGGGAGAGGCTGCGCGTGCGCATTGAACTTAGGTTTTTTTGCAGGTTTTCCCGGGAGGGTAAGTCTGCAGAATTTACACATATAAAAAGCAGGCGTAAGGCCTGCATTTTACAAGGTAAGTGGTGAATTAATTCAAATTAAAACATTTTTTCCACAGGTTTATTATTTTTAAATACTTTAAAGCAAGGTAAGTTTATTTTTAGCCCCGTTAGAAAATAAAATTATTTTTTTCAAAAATTTAAATTATTGTTTAAAATAGTTATTTCATGTAATTTATAGTTTATTTAAAAAATGTGATTTAAAAAAAAATGTATTTGAAGATTTAGTGATGTTTTGGGGCCCGTAGTATTTCTAAGTTTTGACAGCTCTTCCTGTCAAACTTATGAATGGAGCATTCCCTGCTCCGATTGGCTCCCCATGGCCCACGTGATCCCAGGGGACGCATCGAACTAACTGCGCCCCTGGGATACGCAAGCACTGTGCGCCGGCAGCTGGAGGAGGCCCAGGATCGGAATCCCACGCGGGCCCACAGCTCAACGGCCAACGCGCTAGGTAAGTGCAGGTCGGGGGCTTGCACCCGTGGGAAGCCTCCGACCTGAATTTCTGGGCTATTGCCTTTCACAACCTCAGGATGTCCCAAAGTGCTTTACAGCCAATGAAGTACTTTTGAAATGTAGTCAACACGACAGCCAACTCCAGCAATGAGATAAATGACCAAATAATCTGTTTCAGTAATGTTGTTTGACAGATAAATATTGGCAAAGACAACTCGCCTATCAAATAATGCCACGGGTGGGTCTTTTATATCCACTTGAGAGGGGAGACAGGGCCTCAACTTAACACCTCATCCAAAAGACTGTACCTCTGACAGTGCAGCACTCCCTTGGGACTGCACTGAAATAGCAACCTTGATTATGTGCTCAAGTCTCTGGAGTGGGACGTGAACCCACAACCTCCATGACTCAGAGGCGAGAGTGCTAACACTGAGCCAAGGACTGACAACAGCTCAGCCACTGACTAGTGCAACCGAGGGATCCACAGTGCACCCCTAACAGGTAGAGTTCATTTTACCGTACTGATCAGGGCTATGGATTTAAAATGAGTACAGGTAGTGCACGCTGCAGCATAAACGTGAATTTATTCAGCAATCTAATGCTGCTCTTGGACAATATAACACCACGTGGTACTGGATACAGGATCCATGGCGCACACAAATCAAGGTACAAACAGCGAGGTAACCTGGAAGACTCAGGAGCAGTGCTTGCACTGAACTTTTTACCTGAAGGTGGGCTTCAGGTTGCGCAACAGTCACCTTCCCACCCCCGGCCCCTCCCCGCCACCCACCCCCACCCCCACAGCAGTGACGGGTGGATCCGGTCGTGTGAGAGACCACCATAACTAACTGAGGTACACAATAGCCTGGTGATCTAATCAGCTTCATCTTCATCAATGAGCTGTCACCAGCACCACTGCTAGCGAGAGAGCCTGCATTTATGCTGGATGAGCACTAATGGAAAACAATGGTCTAAGTTAGGATTTGGGGAAAGAATTTCTTTCTCTCTGGTTCTGACTCACTTTTAAACTTACCCTTCCTCCCGCACCTCATGTTACGGCTGATAAATATTTCAATGCCAGGTGTTCTCAGGAGCATTGTCAGGTATTGGGGGTGGGGGGGGGAGGAGTAAAAATATTCACTCAGTGGCAGAATGAGGATTCAGACTTATGAGGTCTTAGATAATATTCATATTGAATAGGATCGAGGTAGTGCAGTTGTGGGGGATGGGGAGTGGGGGGGGATATCTGAGGAAGGTCTACAAACACTGGTACCAAACCCAAAAGGGATCAAAAAGACAGGAAAAGGAAAGGAGAGGACTTGCATTTACGTAGTGGCTTTCATGCCCTCCGCACTTCCCCCAAAGCACTTTACACCAGGGAGAACTCCCCTGCTCTTCTTCGAGCCATGGGCCATGGGCTCTGTTACGTCCACCTGAGAGAGCAGACAGGGCCTCAGTTGAACGTTTCATCCGACAGTGCAGCACTGTAGTACGGCGCTGTAGTGTCAGCCTAGATTTTTGTGCTCAAGTCTCTGGAGTGGGGCTCGAACCCACGACCTTCTGACTCAGAGGTGAGAATTCTTAAACAGAGCCTCAGGCGCTCCAAAGAGGCTGCTTAAACACAAAAGGGATGTTAAATGAACTCTGAATAATAAACAACTATTTATGAACGCTGGCCAATGTTTATTTACAACTTGTAGCAGAAGTCATAGCGGAATTCCAATGTGTCCCACCCTATTTTAGGTTGCGCTCCATTCTGACAGGAAAGGAAAGGTATACAGCAACATGTTAGTGTACAGACGACATTTTGTTAAAAGGCTGGTAACATTCCGGGAGCCTTGCAATTTTGTAATTGGAAAAGGCCAGAATACAAAGACAGAAGCCGAGAGAGAGAGCAAGAGAGAGAGCGAGCGAGATTTAAGCAGGGTACACAGGGAATAGGCTAGCGTTGGACACCTCTCACTGGCAGACTGCGACAGCTGTGGATAGAGGTCAGGATCGGGAACTCTGCCAGGAACCACAGGCATGTGTGAAAAAAAAACGAAACCCCACTGATGAGTGCCCACATCTGAGGCTCCTCTGGAGGGGCCCCGCAGCTGAAGTCTGGCCAACCGAAGGCAAGCCCGAGCAAGGTGTAATCCAACAGCGAAGCCAGCAGAATCAAAAGCACAATTACAGCTCTTCCAGCTGTGGTCAGGCTTCAAACGGAATGGCGACGAGAAAAGATTCCAGCAGACGGGGAGAGACTAGTCCTAATCCACAATTGCCACAGCTGTCTCTTTACATACACGGTTGGGGGGGAATAATTGTTTCATCCCAAAAAGAGTGGACGTACTCTCTTTCCAGCAAGTGTTTTCTCAATGAGCGCAAAAGAGCATCCTTTCAATTGGTTTAAGTTCATTTTATGTGTGTGTGTGTGGGGGGGGGGGGGGGTGAATAAGGAGGCTAATAAATTATCAAATGCTCATGACTCGAGATGCCTTTGGTTCGTCCACTTTGACTTTAAAAATACGCTTCCCTCCCACAGGTGATGGCTTATCTCCGGGGTCCAGTTCCACTTCAGCCAAGCAGCTGTTTGACATGTGTGAGCCCAGACAGTGTCAGCAGGCAATTCCACCATGGTGGGTGCAGGGTCACCAAGCCTGACCCTGTCCTCGCTGGAGTTCTGCGAATGCGCCACTTTTCAACAGACTAGACAGCGATCAGAAGGGCGGGGGAGGAGGGGAAGCAGGGCTGGCAGCTGCTCATTTCCCTTCCAGCCCTTGGACCGAGCTAACGAGTACGAAGCAGAGGTGAGCAGACCAATGCCTGCCAGCAAAACAAACAAAATTTAACTCCAGAGCCTCAGCATTTAAGTTACCCATGCCCCCCCCAGGAAAGGGGAGAACACGTTAGTTAAGACGTGTGCAACTGGCACAGAAGAGTTCAACCAGAGGCTGCATCAGGTCATGCTCGCTCTCACTCTGCAGATCAGTGGGTGTGTAAACACCAAGCTTCCTGTTAGTTTGAAACAATCTACCTGACACGTTGTTAACCACTCGCCTGTTTGTTTACATGTGCAGGCGCTCGGAGATAGCAGCGCTGGTGGAGGCAGGCGAGATGCAGGTCTGCTTATAAGAAGCCTCGCCTGCTGGGAGCTGAGCGCGTCGACTGAGCAAATCTGGCAACAATCTGAACATCATTCTGGTTTCACCACAAGCGTTTTAGAAAAGATAAACAAGGGAGGGCCAGGGCTCAAATGATCTGAGGAGACACAATCAAGGTCAAAATGTCGTTGCTCGTGAAAAGCATCCCCGTGCACTTATCGAAATAAAGACAATCGCTTGTAGTTTTGTACACAGAGATAAAGCCCAAGTCCAGTTGAATTGGGGTTAGAGGCAATGCTCCCTGTAATTTCCTTTGGGCCGCCCGGCACACGCTCGGATTCACTATTGGACAGGCGGCAAACCGGCTGCACGGGAGCCTTGGAGCGCTTCACAGGGAGCATTGGGTAGAGGGTGGGGAGTAATTGGAACAGAGTGCGCAGACATAAAGAGGGTGACATTCAAATTCAGCGGGAGCGCAAACTGGGCAGTAGCAAATCGGCCCACCGTTATACACCCTGCCTGATTTTCCTTCCCATTGACTTCAATGGGCGGGTTCTACCATTGCTATATATGTGTGATATAGTCGGGGATTCAAGAATAATCAGCTGGAATGCTCATGGCAAATACGTTTCCCGTCTGATTATTTAATTCCTTTCTAAATTACTTTAATCTGATCTGTAACAAGAGTGCTGGCTGAGTAAAATCACTGTTCCATCTTTCGGATGTAAAGTTAAACTGAGGCCCCGTCTTCTCTCTCTCAGGTGGACATAACTGATCCCACAACACAATTCGAAGAGGAGCAAGGGAGTTCTCCATGGTGTCCGGGCCAATGTTTATCCCTCAACCAATATCACTAAAACAGATTATCTGGTCATTATCACACTGCTGTTTGTGGGAGCTTGCTGTGCGCAATTTGGCTGCCGCGTTTCCTACATCACAACAGTAACTACACTCCAAAAAGTACGTAATTGTTTGGGATGTCCTGAAGTCATGAAAGGCGCTATATAAATGCAAGACTTTTTTTTTTAAACTACTGCACCAGCGCCCGGACATATTTCACCCCCAAATTGTTCACATTTCGATTATAATTTCTTACGTCCGCATTTATAATGGAAACAGCCTAACATAGCAATCTGGAGTGATTATACTTCCAACACCACTGAAGATAGGGAAACTTGCAAAATCATGAAGATTGCTCAACGTACATGGACTGTAACTTACACTATCAATCGATAGCGGAATCCTGGTTTGTTTTACTTGTGGCAATTGTGGAATAACTTGAATTTAAATGGTCTTTTCACTCAGAGGGGTAAAAGCCAGGGAGTCTACTGCCAACTTGACCATTCTCAGCTCATCTGAAAGCTGGTGAATAGTGCGCAATGCTTCACAGCGGTAGGAGACAGGTCTGAGATTCCCAAACATGTCTCTGTGATCTTAGGCGGGCGACTTACTCACAGAAAGGAAGAAAAAAATATATAAAATCAGGAGACTGAATCAATTTGGAGGTACTCTTAACTGAGCAGACGGTTATGGAGCAGTACTGGGAAAGGCTTGAGGGAGAATGACTTGGAATAAGACATGGGGCAAAATTGACGCGTGGAAAAAAAATGTCCAAAAAAATGACGCATGACAAGGGGTATGTGGACAACAAATAGAGGAGGAACAATTCAAATACAAAGTAAATGATAGAGGGGAGGAAAGATGAGAGAACGCACAATAAACACGGTAAACACCTATCTTCCAAACAGTTATAAACGTGGTGATGGGATACATGAAAAATAATCCTAAAAGTGTAACCCCTGTGCTGACCCAGTGACCCCCACACTACAGTGCTCCGCCAGTCCGGCAATGAGCAGCCTGGACATCAGTCGACAGTAACAAGCGTCACCCACATCGGCTGTTTTCCACAGATGTGCAGCTACAAAAGCGTGATCGTTTCGCTGTGCACTTTGATTCCTGATGTTAATGGGGCAACAACTTCAATAGATAGCACAATGTGCATTTGTTCAGACATTCTCAAAGAAGAACACTGAGGCTTTGAAGGGTGAAGCATTCAGTGGGGAAAAGGGACTGGATTCTTTCTCTGCTTTTAATACAAAAAATTCTTTAGTTCTGAAAACAAATTTAGCAAAGGAATTGGTACATTTAATTGTTCTTCAGCTGAATTGTGACTGTCACAAACTAATGATTATCCTATCTTAAGCAATGCTCCTTCCTCCAACAAGACCAGTTTTCAAAATGTTCTGCCACTCAAAATCGCTAACTACCTCCACCCACCCCAGCCAGTTTCCCTGCACCATTCCCTGCCCTGGACAAGGATCCAGCTTCAGCGGTGATGCCCTCCTTGGTCAAATAGCCCATCTGCACTCAACGCCTGCACTCACAGTTGGAGGGCCGCTTGAGCGAGATGGGTCAAAGTCCATCTTGATCCAGCTGCTAGAATACCCCAAGAGAAAGGGCAGGGTTGAGCTTCGAAACATTAACTGATCTGTGGTTTTACGCACTTCTTTCTGTACACGAATCAACATTGGAGATTTAAATAAAGCTCGCTTTTTTATGATAGTGAAATCGCATGCAACAGAACGAAAAAAGGCCACGATTCACAAATGAAAACCTTTTTTTAATTAAGTTATTTTGCTTTCTTTCTCTCCTCGTCTGCTAATCATTTCCTAAACCCCAACAAATTGACCTTCTCATGCATGCTTTAAAAAGTACGGATGGTCTGGTACAGTGCAATACAGTAATTCTTGCATATGGCAAGTTCTTGATCTCACCTTGTGGCGGGAATGGAGTGGGGAGGGAAGGGGGGGTGAAGGTTGGAGATGATCGTGTGGGTGAGGCACCTTGAGATGTTTTTGTTTTAGGTGCTATATAAATGCAAGTTGTCACTGGTGATTTGCTCTGACTAACCTCCTACTTCGCATGGGTAGGTGCTTGCAAACCGATCGTGGCTAGGAAACTGCACTTGCTGCAGGGAAAATTTGAGGTCAAAAGGGCAAGGTGAAAATAAGGTAGAAGAGCTCTTTTGATGGCGTGTTGAGTTAAGCCACCACCCACTGTAGCACTGGGAGTTTCTCGGCTTAGTCCCTGCTTTATGTCAAGTTAGCTTCAGTGGCCTTGGGAGAGGGAGGGCAAGAATCGGTGGGACTCACACTCCCGGTCACTATCCTGGACTGGAAAATGTGCCTGAATGGAGGTGAACTGGTTGTGATGCCTTCTGTAGTCACAGAGCCCATTTACACTCAACGTCAAAATAAGGGCCATTTTATGTCTTGGCATTAAATTTTAGAACATGGTTGGGTGTCATTTTCCATGAGAAGGTGCCATCCTGTATTGTCTGCCAGGGATGAGTAAGAAGGGAAATTATTGGTAATTTCCCCTTGACCAGGGATCACTGATCTGTTGAAATTTTTTGCGGTAAAAGCTCTTTGACTGCATACTAGTGACATGAAATCAAAATAAACTCCCTTTCATGTCAACATGTTTCCCCAGTGCCTGGGTTTAGACTTGATCCAAGAACTGTTAACATCCATTGTAAAAGTAGGAAGTTACATGAGGGACTTGTACCCCTAGGATAGTATGGTGATAATTTTGTACTATGTCTGACGTAATAAAGACTCACTACGTACTTGGTTGTACATAAAGCAAGGCTTTAATCGACTTGTAACATAACATGGAGGTCTAGTTAGTAGTCACTAGCTTCCTGTTTCCAGACTGTCTCTGGCCAAGGTGGGCCCACGCCCGAGTATTTATACTCCTCGGGCGGCGCCCTCAGCTGGCTGTTCAGTAGTACTTCTTGTAGAAGTTGCGATTTATGACATTGTCTATTGCAAATACAGGTCCCGGGAAACAGGTGTGGGGCCCAGTGTAACATTGGGCTCATGTTTGTTGTCACTTGATTGAATTTCTTGTTACCAATCCCAAATGGTCCTCTTTTTGGTGCTGTAAATGGTGTCATACCAGCATCCGTGTTTTATGTCTATCGCCTTGGCCCTCCCTATCGCTGTATCCTCCTCCAGCCCTACAACCCTCCGAGATCTCTGCGTTCCCTCAACTCTGGCCTCTTGAAATGCCATAACCTACAAGGCTATGGACTGAGTGCTGGAAAGTGGGATTAGGGTGGATAGCTCTTTGTCGGCCGGCGTGGACAAGATGGGCCGAATGTGCTGTAAATTTCTATGATTCTTCCGCATCTCCCATTTCCTTCGCCCCACTGTTGGTGGCCGTGCCTTCGGCTCTCTTGGTCCTAAGCTCTGGAATTCCCTCCATAAAACCCTCTACTTCTCCACCTCCTTTAAGGCTCTCCTTAAAACCCACCTCTTTGACTTAGCTTTTAGTGCCCTCTCCTACTATCTCCTTCTTTGGCACAGTGTCAGTTTTTGACTGCGTATGCTTCTGAGAAGCGCCATGGGACTTTGTTGTTGTTGTGACCTCTGAATGTTAGGGAGCAACTAGCAGGGTCCTCACAAGAGCAGCAGTCACAAAAATAGAGGAGTGATTTGTAATCTGGATTTTACGGCATTTCAAAAATTAAAATGTTAATTATTTCATCTAAATGTTAATTTCAAGGGAAAAAAAATCAAACTTTTTTTTAATGTAAATCATGCAAGCAGATCAAATCAAACTACCACTCTTAACGGAAACACACAGGGTCTGGCTTTTTAAACACAAGAATTTCTACAGCTGCTGAATTTAATAGTTTCACTTTTAATAGTGTCAGCTGTGGCTCAGCCTCTGAGTCAGAAGGTTGTGGGTTCAAGTCCCACCCCAGAGACTTGAAAACAAAAAGCTAAGCTGATGCTCCAGTGCAGGGCTGAGGGAGTGCTGCACCGTCGGAGGTGCTGTCTTTCGGATGAGGCGTTAAACCGAGGCCCCGTCTGCTCTCTCGGGTGGACGTAAAAGATCCCGTGGCACTATTTCGAAGAAGAGCAGGGGAGTTAGCCCCGGTGCCCTGGCCAATATTTATCCCTCAGTCAACATCACTGAAACAGATTGGGGGAAAAATTCAGTTGGTTAGCGCCTCCGGGGGGCGCTAACGGGGAGTTAGGAACTTAGCGCCTGAGCGCGGCATTAGCGCCGCTCGCAAAATTGACCATTCGTTTTGCGGCGACGCTAAACACTCCCGCCACGATCTCCTGTGCCCGCAGATCGTGACGTCAGTCGAGCGTGCAACGCCCCGGTAGCGCCTCGGACCGGATATTGAGTCGCGCCCCCTGCCATAGCGCCTGCCGCTAGGAAGGACAGGTGGAGGGGAACGTTTTGAAATCGGGAAGTGCCTGGGGGAGTGCTATTTAAAGGCGGGCGCTTCCTGCCTTTTCTTGATGGCAAAATTTTTGGTACACGCAGGTTGAGAAGGAGAGAGATGTCTGGAGAGATTTAACGCTGTCCTAAGGCGTTTTGGCCCTCAGCACCACTTTTGAGGTTCCTAAGCGCTGAGCTCTTTCCCTGGGCCTATCCATTAGTGCTTCCAACACAATTGCTTTTGAGGTCTCTCCAGGCCGAGATTCAAGGCTGCAATGAGCAGGGAGTGGCTGGCCAGCAAGATGGCCCCTCCCCTTTAAGAACTGGACGGCGCCAGTCTGTCTGGCTTCCATGGTAACTGGCATCGCCTGAGCTTCGGTAGCGTTCTGAGGTAGCGCCTCGCTCCCTGACGTTCGCGCTTTAAGAGAGGTGTGTTGCGCTTGATTTAGCGCTCAAATCACCTCCAGGGGCGATAGAGGCGAATTTTGCAGTCGGAGGCGATAATTAGCACCGGGCGCAAAACTTTGCACCCGGCCGCTATTAGCGCCCCAAAATGGGTGACACCCAATTTTCCCCCCCAATTATCGGGTCATTATCACATTGCTGTTTGTGGGAGCTTGCTGTGCGCAAATTGGCTGCTGTGTTTCCTACACTACACCAGTGAATACACTTCGAAAAGTACTTCACTGGCTGTAAAGCGCATTGGGACGTCCAGTGGTCGTGAAAGGCGCTAAATAAACGCAAGTCTTTCTTCCTGTGCAAGCGCAGGAGATGCAACACCTGCCCTTATACCTCCCCCCTTCCCGCTGTCCAGGGCCCCAAACACCCCTTCCAGGTGAAACAGCGATTTACTTGTACTTGTTGCAATTTAGTATACTGTGTTCACTGCTCACGATGTGGTCTCCTCTACATTGGGGAGACCAAACGCAGATTGGGTGACCGCTTTGCGGAACACCTCCGTTCAGTCCGTAAGGGGAATCCCGAGCTCCCGGTGGCCTGTCACTTTAATTCACCGCTCCACTCCCACTCAGATCTCACCGTCCTCGGCCTCTTGCATTGTTCCATGGAAGCCCAGCGTAAGCTCGAGGAACAGCACCTCCATCTTTCGATTAGGCAGTCTACTGCCCTCTGGACTCAACATAGAGTTCAACAATTTCAGATCATAACCTCGGCCCTTATATATATATTTTTTATCCACACTTTTTGTTTGGCCTTTTTTCTTCTTCTTCCCTCCCACATGGCAGCTGTCCTTCATTCTGCCAGCGCAATTCACACTTCATCTAGAGCCATCCTTTGTTCCTTAACCTGTCCCATTACCACCTCCTCTCGCCTTGAATATCTCTCAATGTCTCTTAATCTTTCCTGCTTTCTATCCTATCACCGACCTTCCCTTTTGTTCTTTCATCCCCTCCCCCTTTTCCCAGCCCCTAAACCTACTTTCCATTTCCTGCTTTTTTCCAGTTCTGACGAATGGCCCAGAAATTCAGCTCTCCACGGGTGAGTACGCACTGGGTACTCACCCGTAAGCCCAACGAGAGTGCTGGTTTCGTGCATGCACTGCGCATGCGCGGGAAACCGGAACTTCCGTTCCCTTAAAGGAAAGGGTTCAGAGGTCGAACGCGTACGCCTGAAACTTCCGTTTTTTTCCAGGTTTCTCCGGGAGGGTAAGTCTCCAGGAGTTACACTTTTTAAAAGCAGGCGCAAGGCCTGCTTTTAACAAGGTAAGTGGTGAATTAATTAAAATTAAAACATTTTTTCCACAGGTTTATTATTTTTAAATACTTTAAAGAAAGATAAATTTATTTTTAGCCCCATTAGAAAATGAAATTAATTTTTTCAAAAATTTTAATTATTGTTTAAGATAGTTATTGTATGTAATTAATAGTTATTTTAAAAAGTTGGTTTAAAAAAAAATTATTTTAAGTTTTAGTGATGTTTTGGGGCTTATAGTATTTATAGGTTTGATAGCTCTTTCTGTCAAATTTACGAATGAAGCATTCCCTGCTACCATTGGCTCTCCATGGCCCACGTGATCCCAGGGGACGCTGCGAACTAACCGCGCCCCTGGGATACGCAAGCACTGTGCGCCGGCAGTTGGAGCAGGCCCCGGATCGGAATCCCACGCGGGCCCACAGCTCAACGGCCGGCGCGCTAGGTAAGTGCAGGTCGGGGGCTTGCACCCGCGGGAAGCCCCCGACCCAAATTTCTGGGCCATTATAACTGTTTCTCTCTCCACGGATGCTGCCCTGGCCTGCTGAGTTTTTCCAGCGTTTTCTGTTGTTATTTTGCAAGTCTTTCTTTCTGGCTTGAAAATTCGAAGGAGCTAGCTCCAGCACGCACACCAGCCAGTGCATGTTTGCAACAAGTTAGAAAAAAAAACATGCGTCTTTAAAACTTCTCATAACACTGTGGCAGAAATTGCTTTATGTACAAAACACTTGAAAGCGTTCAGTTGTCAGGTTAAAAAAAACCCATAGTAATGACAACAAACCCCCTTTAGGGCCTCAAAACATCTGTTATGTATCCGACGCTGCTGCAGCTAACCATTGCGGACACAGTGACATTCTGAAAAAAGCGGCTTTGAAACATGTGCTCGCAGCTTCCTGGCGCACCGGAGAAAATAAACAGAAAGGCCGTCAGCCGTGCTATCCGTGTTGAAAAAGCCGCCTGCGTTCTGCGAATGCGGAGGTTCGGCGCCTGTTAAGATCAGTTGCGCACCTTCCTAGAAGTGCGTCTCAGCAGCACGGCTACCACAGCGGGGTGGGGGGTAGTGTTTCTGCTGCCCCTGTCGCGACGGAGGCTGTGGTCTTTGGGCTGCGAGTTCAAGACGACTTTTATCAGCTGCCGAATCTAACTGTAAACACCCAAATGCGGCACAGGCCCATCCTTAACATGCTCGCCGACACATCAGCAGCTTTCTCGTGCTCATCCTACCTGCACACGAGACTAATACAGTTGCAATACCAAATAAAAAAATAATAAATTTTCCCTGCTCCAACCGCCTCCCCCCCCACCCCTGGTCTCTCATTGCCACGTTACAAACAGCAAGGGGCGCAGCACTTAAAGATGTCATGCTAGCTCGCTGCTCGTATATGTTGAACTGTCTTAAATAAGAACAGAAAATGCTGGAAATACTCAGCCGGTCAGGCAGCATCTGTGGAGAGAGAGAGAAACATATATAGAAGATAGGAGCAGGAGGAGGCCATTCGGCCCCTCGAGCCTGCTCCGCCATTCAATGAGATCATGGCTGATCATCCAAACTCAGTACCCTGTCCCTGCCTTCTCCCCATATCCCTTGATCCCTTTAGCCTTAAGAAATATATCTAACTCCTTCTTGAATATATTTAATGAATTGGCCTCCACTGCCTTCTGTGGCAGAGAATGCCACAGGTTCACCACTCTCTGGGTGAAGAAATTCCTCCTCATCTCAGTCCTAAATGGCTTACCCCTTATCTTTAGACTGTGACCCCTGGTTCTGGACTCCCCCGCCATTGGGAACATCCTTCCTGCATCTAAAGATCCTGGTCATCGACCTGAAACGTTAACTCTGTCTCTCTCTTTCTCTCTCTCGCCACAGATGCTGCCTGACCTGCTGAGTATTTCCAGCATTTTCTGTTTTTATTTCCAATTTCCAGCGTCCGCTGTATTTTGCTTTTGTATTGAACTGTCTTGCAAGATGTAATGTGAAATTTACGCCTGGCAGTAAAACAGGTGGATATTCTGGCATTTTACACACTTTTCAGATGTGTGTCAAAATAAAAACCGAGCGCTGTTAACACCCATTTACTGGTGGGGCGGGCGGGGTTTACACTTCGTGTGAGGGGAGAGGGTGAAGGGCATACAAGAGGCACGCACTTCAAAGTCATCGAACTGCACGGACTCCGAAAATGGGAGGAGAAAAAAAGGGGGAATCCAGAGAAGGTGCCAAGTGGGAGGAGATATCTGCATTACTAAACTCCATGTTACAGTCTGCATGGGGCATGAATAAAGAAACAAAGATATTTTATCTGTGCCCGTGCTAATACAGGGAGGCGAGTTGCTTACTGCTACAGGGAACTAATTCCGCTAATCCTAAATCCACCGCAGCTATTGGGATCTGCATATATTTGCCACAGTAGGAGGATAGCAGTGTGCCAACTCTTAGACATATCAGAAGAGCAGTAACGTTTTGAGAAAATAGCATTTAACTGACACCTACACACTCAGTTTAAATTATTAACAAAACAAAACAAAAACACCACAATGGTTCAGATTCGATTCTGTTGCTGCTCCAAATCCTCTCGCCAATCCCTGCCCTGGTCTGGGCAGAAGAAAAAGCCCGGGACATTCTTAAAAGGCACATCACAGAGGCACAAAAACAAATAAAATAAAATGGGCGCCGAGCCACAGGAGGAGATATTCGGAGGCGGTGACCAAAAGCTTGGTCATAAAGGTGGGTTTTAAGCAGGGAGGGAGTTGGAGAGGCGGAGGTCTTTAGGGAGGGATTTCCAAGTGGCTGATGGCACGGCCACCAATGGTGGGACGAAGGCGGAGGGAGAAGCACAACCGGGACCATGTGGATCGTCCACGATGATCTCCTGCCCGATGCAAAAGGCAGTGAATAACCACGCTGCCGGTTAGAGACACGTTACAGTCAGGATAAAGCCAATGCATGCATTAGAACGCCTTTTCCGATGAGGCATTAAACCGAGGCCCTGTCTGCCCTCTCAGGTGGGCATAAAAGAACCCATGACACTATTCAAAGAAGAGCAGGGGGAGTTCTCCTGGTGTCCTGCCCAATATTTATCCCTCAAACAACATAAAAAACATGCAGGTTCTCTCATTGCCGTTTGTGGGGGCTTGCTGTGCGCAAATTGGTGGCCACGTTTCCTATAACATTGGATACACTTTAAAAGTACTCTCTAATTGGCCGTCGAGCGCCTTGGGATATCCGGAGGTCATGAAAGGCACTATAAAAATAGAAACATAGAAGATAGGAGCAGGAGTAGGCCATTTGGCCCCTCGAGCCTGCTCCGCCATTCAATGAGATCATGGCTGATCATCCAAATTCAGTACCCCATTCCTGCCTTCTCCCCATATCCCTTGATCCCTTTAGCCTTAAGAAATATATCCAACTCCTTCTTGAATATATTTAATGAATTGGCCTCCACTGCCTTCTGTGGTAGAGAATTCCACAGGTTCACCACTCTCTGGGTGAAGAAATTCCTCCTCATCTCAGTCCTAAATGGCTTACCCCTTATCCTTAGACTATGACCCCTAGTTCTGGACTCCCCGGCCATCGGGAACATCCTTCCTGCATCTAGTCTGTCCAGGCCTGACAGAATTTTATAGGTTTCGATGAGATCCCCTCTCAATCTTCTAAACTCCAGTGAGTACAAGCCCAATCGACCCAATCTCTCCTCGTACGTCATTCCTGCCATCCCAGGTATTAGCCTGGTGAATCTTCGCTGCACTCCTTCCATGGCAAGAACGTCCTTCCTCAGATAAGGCGACCAAAACTGCACACAATACTCAAGGTGCGGTCTCACCAAGGCCCTGTACAACTGCAGCAAGACATCCTTGTTCCTGTACTCGAACCCTCTTGCTACGAAGGCCAACATACCATTTGCCTTCTTAACCGCCTGCTGCACCTGCATGCTTACCTTCAGCGACTGGTGCACAAGAACACCCAGGTCTCTTTGCACTTCCCCTTCTCCCAATCTATTGCCATTCAAATAATAATCTGCCTTCCTGTTTTTGCCACCAAAGTGGATAACCTCACATTTATCCACATTATAGTGCATTTGCCATGTTTCTGCCCAATCACCCAACCTGTCCAAATTGTACTGGAGTTTCACAACATCCTCCTCACAGCATACCCTCCCACCCAGCTTTGTGTCGTCTGCAAATTTGGAGATATTACATCCAATTCTCTCATCCAGATCATTAATATATATTGTGAACAGCTGGGGTCCTAGCACCGATCCTTGCGGTACCCCACTAGTCACTGCCTGCCACTCGGAAAACGACCCGTTTATTCCAACTCTTTGCAAGTCTTTTATTTATAAATATGATGATACTTAGGACAATAAAGCAGAAAACACCAATAGAATCTCGCAGTACAGGTCCAACAGCTTGCATTTATATAGCGCGTTTAACATAGCAAAAGGTCCCAAGGTGCTCCCCAGTTGGGCGTCAGACCCGAGCAGAAGTAGAAGTGCAACCAAACACAGTCATAGAGGTAGGTTTCAAGGAAGCTTTTGAAGGTGGGGAAAACGTGGCAAGGCAGAGGAGTTTAGGGTAAGAGTTATAGGGGGAGAAATTGGGTGGAACCGCAAACGGGGCACCAAGCTCGCCTGGGCGCCGGATTTAGCGCAGCGTTTGGAGCAGTAGCGACCGCCAGAAATTCAGCTTGAGCGCCCCAAGAGGGACACGGGGCGAGGCTCGAGGCGCTCCGCGTCCCTCTTAGGGCGCTGAAACAGAATATTGCAGCGCAATGTGCCGCAGCGCCACACGCTGCGGCACAGCGCACTGCGGTACTGCAGGCCTTCCTCCCAGTCTTAAGGGGGAGGGGCCTGCACCAGCGCGATCGGAGATCGCGAGTGCCGGCAAAAGAGCCCGGCACCGAGGAGAAGTGCCGGGCTCTCGGAAAACAGCCGGCAATGCCGCAGGGGGCGATCAGGAGGCCTGGGACGGAGGTGCTGGCAAGCGGCCGCCGGAAAAAACGGCCGCCCCGCACCTCCACCTTAATTTGCGCCACTGCCACCACAGGAAGGCCCCGTGAACCGGGCGCCATTTGCGAACGGCGCTACAAAGGCGGTCACTGCCAAATATCGAGATCGGGGCGGTAGCGGGGCGCTGCGCACACCGATGACGTCATCGGAGGCGGCGCAGCGTAACAGGTTAACGCCGCCATTAGCGCCCCAGCTAAATATCGCGGGAGGCGCAGCCAGTGGCGCTAAAACCACTGAGTGCCCTCTTTAGGCGCTAACTGGTGGCGCAGCCCACCGAATTTCTAGGCCCTAGAGTGGAGGGGGCAAGATGGCTGAAGGGTTTGCTAGCCGTGGCTCAGTGGGTAGCACACCCGCCTCGATGAGTCAGAAGATTGTGGGTTCACAGTCCCGCTCCAAAGCGGGCGGTATCGGTGGGCCGCCCGTTATACGCAGCGTCTGATATTCACTTACATTGACTGCAGTGGGACTGAATATCAGGGGCTGCGTATAATGGGCAGCCGACCCGATGCCACCCGCGATGAATTTCTACCCCGATGTCTCCACTTGTGGGAAAGTCCAACTCTAGGGGCCATAAATATAAGAGAGTCACTAATAAATCCAATTGGGGATTCAGGAGAAACTTCTTTACCCAGAGAGTGGTGAGAATGTGGAATTCGCTACCACAGGGAGTGGTTGAGGCAAATAGCGTAGATGCATTTAAGGGGAAACTTGATAAGCACGTGAGGGAGAAAGGAATAGGAGGATATGTTGATGGGGTGAGATGAAGTAGAGTGTGAGGAGGCTCGTGTGGAGCATAAAGACCGGCACAGACCTGTTGGCCTGTTTCTGTGCTGTTAATTCTATGTAATTCTATGTAAAGCCCCTGGTCTGGATGGATTGTATCCATGCATAGGTAAATGATAGCAGAGACACTATTACATATATACATAAAAAGCTAGGCTGACACTCCCCAGTGCAGTGCTGAGGGAGTGCTGCACTGTCAGAAGTGCCGTCTTTCAGATGAGACATTAAACCAAGGCCCCGTCTGCTCTCTCAGGCGGACATAAAAGATCCCATGGCACTATTTCGAAGAAGAGCAGGGGAGTTATCCCTGGTGCCCTGGCCAATATTTATCCCTCAACCAACATAACAAAAACAGATTATCTGATTATTATCACATTGCTGTTTGTGGGAGCTTGCTGTGCGCAAATTGGCTGCCGCGTTTCCCACATTACAACAGTGACTACACTCCAAAAAGTAGTTCATTGGCTGTAAAGCGCTTTGAGACGTCCGGTGGTCGTGAAAGGCGCTATATAAATGCAAGTCTGTCTTTCTTTTTTAATGGTAGAGCTGGGGAGGCTTGAGGGGAACCCACAGTAGACCAGGCTTCAAAGGTCAGAGAATACGGTAGAGATGTAGGGCTGGGAGTGGCAAGGCCGTGGAGGGCTTTGAAAACAAGGGCAAGGATTTCACAATCGACGCATTGAGCCAGTGGAGGTGGGCAAGGATTGGGAGGGATTTGGTGGGTGGGACTTTGCACAAGATGGTGCTCCAGATGTGATGGGTGTGAAACCCATGAGGCCAGTGTGAAGCGTATTGAAAGAAATTAAATATTTGAGTAACAAACATCAACAACTTATATTTATATAGCACCTTTAACATAATTAAATGTCCCAAGGTGCTTCACAGGTGTGTTATCAAAAAAATCCCTAAATTTGACACCGAGCCATATAAGGAGATGCTAGGGCAGATGACCAAAAGCTTGGTTGAAGAGGTAGGTTTTCAGGAGTATCTTAAAGGAGGAAAGAGAGGTAGAGAGGCAGAGAGGTTTAGGCAGTGAATTCCAGAGCTTAGGGCCTAGGCAACAGAAGGCACGGCTGCCAATGGTGGAGCATTTAAAATCGGGGATGTTCAAAAGGCCAGAATAGACGGAGATGAGTGTCTCAGTGGTAGTTGGCCAGAGGTAGGGGCAACAATGTTTAGGAAATCTTGGTAATGGGCTGGATGCGGGTTGAAGCTCAGCTCAGGGTTCAGCAGAACACCAAGGTTGGATTGAGTTTGAGTGTGTATCGGGGATAGGATCTGGAGCAAGGAGGTGGAGTTTCTGGGAGGGGCTGAACAGGATAGTCTTGCTCTTATGTCAAGCAGGCAGTCCGACAACACAGTGACAGTCGGAGAATCGAGGGTGGTAGTGGAGAGGTAAAGCTGACCATCACTGGCCTACCTACGAACACTTCACAACACACAAAACCGTTTTAAAAGAAGAAGTGTTGGTTGCCCTCCTCATCGAGTCTCTGACCAAATGCTATGTGAACATTAACTCCACAGAGCCCCTCATAGCTGCATCACATGGAACAGGCAATGTCGAGCAGAGACCAGGGTATGTCAGAATTACATAGAATTTACAGCACAGACACAGGCCATACGGCCCAATCGATCTATGCCGGTGTTTATGCTCCACACGAGCCTCCTCCCACTCCTCTTCATCTCACCCTATCTGCATATCCTTCTATTCCTTTCTCCCTCATGTGCTTATCTAGCTTCCCCTTAAATGCCTCAATGCTATTCGCCTCAACCACTTATGTGGTAACAAGTTCCACATTCTAACCAGTCTCTGAGTTTCTCCTGAATCTCTTACTGGATTTATTAATAGTGGCTATCTTATATTTACGGCCCCTAGTTTTGGACTGCCCCCACAAGTGGAAACATCTTCTCTACGTCAAAGCTACCAACTGCCCTGTCGCAAAACAGTCTTTATTTTGGCCTCGAGGTATTATTTGAACTTTAAAAAGATTCTTCTCCATTGCCGGGCAATTAAGTTATTAACACTTAGGTCAAGAGAGGAGAGCAGTAGTCTCCTTGCTTTTTGTCATCTGACAGCACAAGAAACTATTCATAGAGGTAGAAATTGGTATGTGTTGTGCCCGTTTTCCGGGCATATCTTCTTCTTCTTCTTAGGCAGTCCCTCGGAACCGAGGATGACTTGCTTCCACATTAAAAATGAGTTCACAGGTGACTGATGAGTCCAGTGCGGGACCTACAGTCTCTGTCACAGGTGGGGCAGATGGTGGTTGAAGGGGTGGGTGGGCGGGTGGGGTGCTTGGGTTGACGTGCGCCCCTTGCGCTGCCTGTGCTTGGCTTCCGCTTGCTCCCGGCGAAGAGACTCGAGGTGTTCGGCGCCTTCCCAGATGCTTCTCCTCCACTTTGTGCGGTCTTGGGCCAGGGATTCCCATATAATGGGTGAAAATCATACGATTTTGGCAGTGGGACTGTCTGCGTCCCAACTGCGCAAGCGTTGGTCCCACTGCTAAATTTGTGGGGCTTATTTTTTTTTAGGTGTCCTGTGTGAACGTAACGGGTAATAGACCCCTTGAATACGCTAATGAAGGGTCTAACACCTGTTTAAGGACCCCTTGGGAGAAATTCGTCAGTGCTCAGGTTTTTAGGAGCTTGCTGCGGCTGCCAACAAACACGCAAGTATTTTTTTTTAAAGTTTTTTTTGTGGAGCCAGGAGGAGCAGGAAGACTGCTGCCGGGCACAATTGGCCCATCTCCCGTTGTCCTCTCCCTCAGCCCTCAGGACGTACCTCAGGACTGCTGCCAGCGAGGCAGGTGGCCCAAAATTCAATCTGGGGCGAAGAGCCTGTGGAAGCACGACAGGTGGAATATTTAGATGAGGCCCGAGGCCCAACTTTCAGGCTGGCCTCAGGTCTCCCTGTTCAGGCGTGTGCTGCTCGCACAGTGCCAAGTCTCGGCCCAGAAACAGGCCCAGACTAACTTCCAGCCCATAACGTCTGCGTCAAGTCTAAAAATAAATTACCCACTTGCCTTCAAAGGACCATTATATTTATCTAAGGAGCCAAGCTTCTGACTCTCGGTGATCTGCACATCAAAGAAACTGCCTGCGTCTCGTTGGCAGCGGGGCTGGCTGATAAAAGCAGCACGACGTCAGCACGATGGGCTTTCTCTCTGTGCACCTTAGTTACTACTGTCCCCCGGTGATTTATCCAGGGTCAGCCTAATTTGAATAATTTCTGGCGGTGGGGTGTGGGGGGGGGGGGGGGAGTCCGCCTTGGGTGTGGGGGGGGGGGGGGCGGTGGGAAATGGACGGGGCCAGAGGGAGGAAAATGGCTGTTTTTGCCCTAGACACCATCCACAGAGACGTGCCCTTGACACCGGCTATCAAGAGAGCGCTGGACGCTTGGGCCTGATGGCCTTCTGTTACTGCCCGTCACTCAAAAGATGCAAATCAACAACAACAATTTGTATTTATATAGCGCCTTAATTGACCCAAGGCGCTACACAGGAGTATTTTAAGACAAAAAAATTTGACACCGAGCCACATAAGGATAAATTAGGGCAGGTGACCAAAAGCTTGGTTTTAAGGAGCGTCTTAAAGGTGGAAAGAGAGGTAGAGAGGCGGAGAGCTTTAGGCAGGGAATTCCAGAGCATAGGACCCAGGCAACAGAAGGCACGGCCACCAAAGGTTGAGCGATTATAACCAGGGATGCTCAAGAGGGCAGAATTAGAGAAGTGCAGATATCTCGGGGTGGGGGCTGGAGGAGATTACAGAGATAGGGAGGGGGCGAGGCCATGGAGGAATTTGAAAACAAGGATGAGAATTTTGAAATCGAGGCGCTGCTTAACCGGGAGCCAATGTAGGTCAGTGAGCACAGGGGTGATGGGCGAACGGGACTTGGTGCGAGTTAGGACACGGGCAGCCGAGTTTTGGATGACCCCAAGTTTACGTAGGGTGGAATGTGGGAGGCCAGCCAGGGGTGCATTGGAATAGTCAAGGCTAGAGGTAACAAAGGCATGAAATCGCATGAAATAAGGTGGAGGTACATAGTTTCCTGATTTGGATCTAGTTACAATACACTTCACCTCTGGGACTAAGCACCAGGAAATGGGGGCGGGAGGATGGGATACAGCGGCGCTCATCCCCGAGCAATATTCCAGCCCTGCCCACCCTGTAAAAATCAAGTGGGGGCAGGGAGCAAACCTAGGCTGCTGGATATTGGCTGCTCCCTCAGCCCAAAGACAAAAAGGGGCCTAAAGTCCCTTAGCGCCGCAAACTGGGATCAATTCTGACAACATAGAGCAAGGCCCAAGAATTCGCCCTTGGGCTTCATCTGAATAATTGAGGCGAGCCGTGGGTGCCAATCAGGCACCCTGATGCAGCTTGCCCCCCACGTCAAGGTGCGCAGGTAACAACAACTACTTGCATTTATACAGAGCCTTTGTTGTAGTAAACACATTCCAAGGAACTTCACTGGAGTGCAGACAAAAATTGACACCGAGCCAAAGAAAGACGTTAGCTTTAGCGCCTCATCTGAAAGACGGCACCTCCGACAATGCACCGCTCCCTCAGTGCGGCACTGGGAGTGTCAGCCTAGATTAAGTGTTCAAGTCCCTGGAGTGGGGCTTGAACCCACAACCTTCTGACTCACCGGCAAGAGTGCTACCCACTGAGCCACAGCTGACAAGAGAGGACAAGGGCTGCGGCTGAACGAACAACCAGTGACAATAGCAAAATACTGCGGATGTTGGAAATCCGAAATAACAACAGAAAATGCTGGAAAAACTCAGCAGGTCAGGCAACATCCATGGACAGAAATTTGAGTTGACGTTTCGGGTCGACCCCTTCTTCAAAACTGGAAAGAAAAGATAGATCGGAGGCAGGGCTGCGATCGGACAAAAGAATAAAAGAAACAAAAGCAGTAAAAAAGAGACAATAAAAGGTGTTAGAAGCTAGACGAGATGGTAATAGGCTTTTGTCCGATCACAGCCCTGCCTCCGATCTATCTTTTCTTTCCAGTTTTGAAGAAGGGGTCGACCCGAAACGTCAACTCAAATTTCTGTCCATGGATGTTGCCTGACCTGCTGAGTTTTTCCAGCATTTTCTGTTGTTATTTCGAACAACCAGTGACAATGGGGCGAGGGGTGAGAAGACTTTTTAAAAAATTCATTTATGGGATGTGGGCGTCGCTGGCAAGGCCAGCATTTATTGCCCATCCCTAGTTGCCCTTGAGAAGGTGGTGGTGAGCCGCCTTCTTGAACCGCTGCAGTCCGTGTGGTGAAGGTACTCCCACAGTGCTGTTAGGGAGGGAGTTCCAGGATTTTGACCCAGCGACGATGAAGGAACGGCGATATACTTCCATGTCAGGATGGTGTGTGACTTGGAGGGGAACTTGGAGGTGGTGGTGTTCCCATGCGCCTGCTGCCCTTGTCCTTCTAGGTGGAAGAGGTTGCGGGTTTGGGAGGTGCTGCCGAAGAAGCCTTGGCGAGATGCTGCAGTGCATCTTGTAGATGGTACACACTGCAGCCACGGTACGCCGGTGGTGGAGGGAGTGAATGTTTAAGGTGGTGGATGGGGTGCCAATCAAGCGGGCTGCTTTGTCCTGGATGGTGTCGAGCTTCTTGAGTGTTGTTGGAGCTGCACTCATCCAGGCAAGTGGAGAGTATTCCATCACACTCCTTACTTGTGCTTTGTAGATGGTAGAAAGGCTTTGGGGAGTCAGGAGGTGAGACACTCGCTGCAGAATACCTAGCCTCTGACCTGCTCTTGTTGCCACAGTATTTATGTGGCTGTTCCAGTTAAGTTTCTGGTCAATGGTGACCCCCAGGATATTGATAGTGGGGGACTCGGCGATGGTAATGCCATTGAATGTCAAGGGTGGGGGTGGTTAGACTCTCGCTTGTTGGAGATAGTCATTGCCTGGCACTTCTGTGGCGCGAATGTTACCTGCCACTTATCAGCCCAAGCCTAAACGTCGTCCAGGTCTTGTTGCATGCGGGCATGGACTGCTTCATTATCTGAAGAGTTGTGAATGGCGCTGAACACTCTGCAGTCATCAGCGAACATCCCCATTTCTGACCTTATGTTGGAGGGAAGGTCATTGATGAAGCAGCTGAAGATGGTTGGGCCTAGGGCACTGCGCTGAGGAACTCCTGCAGTGATGTTCTGGGGCTGTGATGATTGACCTCCAACCACCACAACCATCTTCCTTTGTGCTAGGTATGACTCCAGCCAGTGGAGAGTTTTCCCCCTGATTCCCATTGACTTCAGTTTTACTAGGGCTCCTTGATGCCAGAATCAGTCAAATGCTGCCTTGATGTCAAGGGCAGTCACTCTCACCTCACCTCTGGAATTCAGCTCCTTTGTCCATGTTTGGACCAAGCCTGTAATGAGGTCAGGAGCCGAGTGGTCTTGGCGGAACCCAAACTGGGCATCAGTGAGCAGGTTATTGGAAGTGCCACTTGATAGCACTGTCGATGACACCTTCCATCACTGACATAGAGGAAGCTGTGCAGAACCAAAACAGAAGCATACACACGACAACAGAATCTTTACAGAGCCAGAACGTGAGGTAGAATTTCCCTGGTGCCTCTCTCATTTCTCCGTGGATTCTCCGTCAAAGTTATGGCATACAATCAGGAGAATCCCCACCGCAAAAATTGATGGCGTGTGTCACTGAAACATGTTTTAGCTAACTTTTATATTATCTGTTAGTCTTAGAACAGAGAGACCTGGGGGTATATGTGCACAAATTGTTGAAGGTGGCAGGGCAGGTTGAGAAAGTGGTTAAAAAAAAATATGGGATCTTGGGCTTCATAAATAGAGGCATAGAGTACAAAAGCAAGGAAGTTATGATGAACCTTTATCAAACACTGGTTCGGCCTCAACTGGAGTATTGTGTCCAATTCTGGGCACTGCACTTTAGGAAGGATGTGAAGGCCTTCGAGAGGGTGCAGAAAAGATTTACAAGAATGATTCCAGGGATGAGGGACTTCAGTTAGGTGGATAGACTGGAGAAGCTGGGGTTGTTCTGCTTAGAGCAGAGAAGATTGAGAGGAGATTTGATAGAGGTGTTCAAAATCATGAGGGGTTTGGACAGAGTAGAGAGAGAGAAACTGTTCCCATTGGTGGAAGGGCCGAGAACCAGAGGACGCAGATTTAAGGTGATTGGCAAAAGAACCAAAGGCGGCATGAGGAAAAAAAAATTTACGCAGTGAATGGTTAGGATCTGGAATGCACTGCCTGAAAGGGTGGTGGAGGCAGATTCAATCATGGCTTTCAAAAGGGAGTTGGAGAAGTACCTGAAGGAAAAAAATTTGCAGGGCTACGGGGAAAGGGCGGGGGAGTGGGACTAGCTGAAGTGCTCTTGCAGAGAGCCAGCACGGGCTCGACGGGCCGAATGGCCTCCCTCTGTGCTGTAACCGTTCTATGATTCTAATGTAAGAGTGAGGTATGTTCTGGTGACACTGGGCGCAGTGGTGGAGCTGAGGGCAGGCAGAGCACTTTCTGAGCAAAGTATGCTCACTTAGCTTTGCCCGATTATCACTGGCCCTTTGCAGGAGCTGGAACTTCATCGCAAGCCCATCGATCGCTGCCCCCAGTGGGTACCTGGAAAATTTTGGCAGCTGCCCAGGCCTTAACACAAAGGATGAGATACTGCGGGGGGGTGGCCATATATTTTGAAAATGATTAGAATTAGAAAATATGACCTTGTGTTGGAAGCAGAGCTTTGTCAAGCTTCAAAAAAAGGTAATTTTCTTTATTTGATTTTTTTAACCAAATAAGGTGAATACGTTTCAACAGTTGGTGTTGGGCAGCTGTGTCTTCAGAAGTTCTTGGGGGGTCTAAATTTTACATCATTGAGCCTGTTTTATGTGTGTAAAACGGGTGTACCGATATCCAGTGCGGCAGGACAGAGGGCCACGCCTGATCTGCATGGGTGTTCCGGCCACTGCTAAATTGGCTGCCTTTTTTTTAGGCAGCCCCCAGAGCAGGCTTCACTTCAATATTGAAATAAGGCTCCTGAGCCTGTTTCAGACCCGGACTCCTACATTTGCTTGGCCTAGCTGGAGTTTCCGATGCGCTTGCTCCGACTGGTATTTCTGGGTCTTGAGCAGCCTACCCTAAGTGGAAACATTTCACAGTGTCGCTTTTTCGCTGAGTCGGAGGGAGCAGTTGTGCTCCTCCCAGATCCACAAAAAAGCAATGGCCGGCCCACCATTGCCCCCAACTAATCTCCTGCCCCCCACCATAGACCTCGGCTTCCTGCTTGACTGAGCCGAGATTCTGACTCCATATCCTCTTCATCACAAAGACTGCCTACTTCTACCTCCGTAATATCGCCCATCTCCGCCACTGCCTCAGCCCGGCTGCTTCTGAAACCCTCTGACGCAAGAAAACTACTAGGCACTTGGTCTAAGCGTTAAACAAAGCTTTAATCAATTGTTTTACAACATGGAGGTCTAGTTGTGTCCTTCACTAGTTCCTGTTAAGAATGTCCTGCGCAAGCTGGGCCCGTGCCCGAGTATTTATACTCACCCTGGACAGCGCCACCCGTAGGCCGCTCAGTGTTATTTCATAAGTCTTTCTTTCGTGAATGACTGATTCATGTCACCCTCATTCATGCTTATGTTACTTCCAGACTCAACTATTCCAATGCGCTCCTGTCCGGACTACTACCTTCCATCCTCTATAAATTTAAGGTCATCTAAAACTCTTCTGCCCGTATCCTAAATCATACCAAGTCCTATTCACCCATCATCCCATGTGCTTGCTGACCTACGTTGGCTCCCGGTCCACCAACGCCTCGATTTTAAAATTCTCATCCACGTGTTTAAATCCCTCCATGGCCTCACCCATCCCTATCTCTGTAACCTCCTCCTAACCCTACAACTCTCCAGGATCTCTGCATTCCTCCAACTCTGGCCTTTTATGCATCCCCCATTTCCTTCACCCCAGCATCGTCGGCCATGCCTTCATTACCTCTCTAAACTTCTCTGTCTCCTCTCCTTTTAAAACATTCCTTAAAATCTACCTTTATTGACCAGCAGAAGTGCTGCGAGAAGGATGGGGCATGATAAAGTCCTCCCCTTCCTCTTGTGGATAATGTGATGATTCTATTAATATCTGTTGGCTTGGCTCAGTTGTAGCCCTCTTTGCCTGTGAGTCAGGAGGTTGTGAGTTCAAGTCCTTCTCCAAGACTTGAACACATAATCTAGCTAGATACTTCAGTGCAGTACTGAACTGTTGGAAGTGCCAACTTTTGGATGAGACCTCAAACCAAGGCCCTATCTGTTTGGCTAGCTGGGCGCAAAAGATCCAACACTATTTCAAGATGACAAGAGGGTTGTCCTAGCCAGCATTCCTTCCTTCAATCAAAACTGCCAAAAAACAATTATCTGGTCATTTTCTTGTGAGATCTTGATCTGCTCAAATTGGCGGCTGTGTAAGAATGACTGCCCTTCAAAAACAATTCAGTAGCTGTGAAGTGCTTTGAGATAGTCTGTCCTAAAGATGTGATATGTTGCAATTTCTTTTTTTTCTCTATCACCCAGCAACAACAGCAAGAACTTGCATTTATATAGCACCTTTAATGTAGTAAAATGACCCAAGGCGCTTCACAGGAGCGATTATCAAACAAGGTTTGGCACTGAGACACATAAGGACAGATGACCAAAATCTTGCTCAAAGAGTTAGGTTTCGAGGAGCACCTTAAAAGAGGGCAGAGAGGTAGAGAGGTGGAGAGGTTTAGGCAAGGAATTCCAGAGCTTAGGGCCTCAGTAGCTGAAGGCACAGCTGCCAACTGTGCAGCGATGGAAATCAGGGATGCGGAAGGGGCCAGAATTGGAGGAGCGCAGAGATCTCCGAAGGTTGTTGGGTTAGAGGAGGTCACAGAGATAGCATAGGGTTGTCAACGGATATTTATTCAAACTTAGTGGAATAAACATAGAAACATAGAAGATAGGAGCAGGAGTGGGCCATTCAGCCCTTCGAGCCTGCTCCACCATTCAATGTGATCATGGCTGATCATCCAAATTCAGTACCCTGTCCCTGCCTTTTCCCCATATCCCTTGATCCCTTTAGCCTCAAGAAATATATCCAACTCTTTCTTGAATATATTTAATGAACTGGCCTCCACCGCCCTCTGTGGCAGAGAATTCCACAGGTTCACCACTCTCTGGGTGAAGAAATTCCTCATTTCAGTCCTAAATGGCTTACCCCTTATCCTTAGATTATGACCCCTCGTTCTGGACTCCCTGGCCATCAGAAACATCCTTCCTGCATCTAGTCTGTCCAGACCTGACAGAATTTTATAGGTTTCGATGAGATCCCCTCGCAATCTTCTAAACTCCAGTGAGTATAAGCCCAATCGACACAAGCTCTCCGCATACGTCATTCCTGCCATCCCAGGTACCAGCCTGGTGAATCTTCGCTGCACTCCCTCCATGGCAAGAACGTCCTTCCTCAGGTAAGGTGACCAAAACTGCACACAATACTCAAGGTGTGGTCTCACCAAGGCCCTGTACAACTGTAGCAAGACATCCTTGTTCCTGTACTCGAACCCTCTTGCTACGAAGGCCAACATACCATTTGCCTTCTTAACCGCCTGCTGCACCTGCATGCTTACCTTCAGCGACTGGTGCACAAGGACACCCAGGTCTCTTTGCACTTCCCCTTCTCCCAATCTATTGCCATTCAAATAATAATCTGCCTTCCTGTTTTTGCCACCAAAGTGGATAACCTCACATTTATCCACATTATAGTGCATTTGCCATGTTTCTGCCCAATCACCCAACCTGTCCAAATCATACTGGAGTTTCCCGACATCCTCCTCGCAGCTTACCCTCCCACCCAGCTTTGTGTCGTCTGCAAATTTGGAGATATTACATCCAATTCCCTCGTCCAGATCATTAATATATATTGTGAACAGCTGGGGTCCTAGGACCGATCCTTGCGGTACCCCACTAGTCACTGCCTGCCACTCGGAAAACGACCCATTTATTCCAACTCTTTGCTTTCTGTCCGCCAACCAGTTCTCTATCCAAGTCAATACCTTGCCCCCCAATCCCATGTGCCTTAATTTTGCACGCTAATCTCTTATGTGGGACCTTATCGAAAGCCTTCTGAAAGTCCAAATACACCACATCCACTGGTTCTCCCTTATCTATTTTACCAGTTACATCCTCAAAAAATTCCAGTAGATTAGTCAAGCATGATTTACCTTTTGTAAATCCATGTTGACTTTGTCCGATCCTGTCACTGCTTTCCAAGTGCTCTGCTATTTCATCTTTTATAATAGACTCTAGCATTTTCCCCACTACCGATGTCAGGCTTACCGGTCTATAATTCCCCGCTTTTTCTCTACCACCTTTTTTGAATAGTGGGGTAACATTAGCTACCCTCCAATCCATGGGTACCGTTCCAGAGTCTATCGAGTTCTGGAAGATGACCAGTAATGCATCTACTATCTCTAGGGCCACTTCCTTAAGTACCCTGGGATGTAGACCATCAGGCCCTGGGGATTTATCGGCCTTCAGTCCCATCAATTTTCCTAACACCATTTCCCTACAAATACTGATTTCTTTCAGTTCCTCTCTTTCATCAGACCCTATGTTCCCCGGCATCTCTGGGAGGTTATTTGTGTCCTCCTTTGTGAAGACAGAACCAAAGTATGTATTTAGTTGGTCTGCCATTTCCTTGTTTCCCCATTATAAATTCCCCTGATTCTGACTGTAAGGGACCTACGCTTGACTTCACTGTTTGCTTACGAGGTGTCTGCCTGAAGGGGCGAGAGTGGTTGTGCCTTTGAGCCAACATTTCTGTCACTACCATGGAATACTGGAAGTGCTAATGTCTGGATGACCAAAGGGGAATTGGCTGAAAATAAATGTTACTGGCGGGGCCTTGGCTGTTTCCTTAATCTGCGACATGACATTCACCTTCTTGGTAATTTCCTCCCAGGCATTTTTCTTCACAGCAAGGATTTGGGCAATCATTCTAGCCCTTAAGGCTTTTGCTTCTAACCCTCAGGACCTCCTCAACAAGGAAGTTAGCTCCTGCGTCCTTAAAGAGATCCCAAGCTCCTCCTAATCCTGTTGGTCTTTCAGGTTGGGTTTTTGTAGCGTGATCACTTGCACTATCACAGGGTTGTGTCTACACTGTGATGACTATCACCAGTGTCCAGGGGCAGCAATGATCATGCCATTGCTAGTGAAAATTAAGCCCAATATCTATTATTGCGTGTTCTTTTTTAAAATTGTCTTACAATCACCTTTCTTGTACTGTTGCCAAAAGAGTCTTATGTTCAAAATTGCCTAACTAAATGGGATTATCCTGCATAAATATATTACTAAATAAAATACCATAAAGTAATATTATTTTGGTTATAAACAGACACACAGAAATTAGAGAGATTTTCAGGCATTAACTTGACCTTGAGGCTGAGATAACAGCTATGAACTACTCATGCCTCACTTGTACAATAGATTGCATTGTCTAAATCCCTAAATGGGGTTACTCACTGGTTGAATAGGTGGCTAGGGATACAGCGATGTTTGGGAGGCAGCATAACTGGCCCTAGTGCTATACACAAATGGCCCGAGATTCCAGTCCGGGCTAAGGGCAGGGGGAATCCACCAGGATGCAACTGACTCTCGAATGTTGGCAGTCTATTCAACCATGAGAGGCATCACATCCTGTCTTCAGCCAATGTCCACACACCATAGTTTTCAACTGTGGTCACTGGATAGGTCAGAAGCGGGAGGGAATCCCGGCTAATTTCCCGACACCCACCGCCCGCCCTTTCCTTCACCCAGGCGCACTGAAGCTGACAACTGCAGTCCCATTGCTGCCACAGCTTAGATGAAATAACTCAACGCAGACCTTGGATTCAACCTGCGACCTTCCTGGTCTGTATGACACACTGGCCTGGATATTAACAGGAGCGGGTTACGCAGGCCGGGGGGGGTGGGGTGGGGGTGGAGTTTCGGGAGGGAAACCCGGAAGTCCGATTCCCGACCGCGGGGCCTTTGTATGGGGGTGGTGGGGGGAATCTGATGGGGTGGAGGGAGCTTGGCGGCCGGGGGTCGGGGGGAGAAGCACTCCTGCTCCTCCTGACCCACAAGCAGCTGCTGGAAAGTCAGCTTCTCCCCAAAGCTGTCCTCGCCTCGCTTCAGCTGCCGGGTTTCCCGAAACTGGCCGCCCACTGTTGAAACTGCAAAGCAGGTTAAATCAGAGGCTGCTTAAATTGCCATCCCGCCTCCTGGAAGCGGGTTGGCTGCCTGCCCCTTGTCCCGCCTCCGGAAAACCTGGAAGTCGGCGGGCTGGGCTCAGGGTTCAGAGTTTTAAACGTTTTATGATCTGACTCGAACCCAACCTGACGTAAGAAAACTACTAGGCACTTGGTCTGAGTATTAAACAAGGCTTTAATCAACTGTTTTTCAACATGGAGATCTAGTTGTGTCCTTCACTAGTTCCTGTTAAAGAATGTCCTGAGCAAGCTGGGCTCAGGCCTGAGTATTTATACTCTCCCTGGGCAGCGCCACCAGCAGGCCGCCCAGTATTATTTCATAAGTCATTTCCACATGAATGACAAGATTCGTGTCACAACCTACCCGTTTTTGTGCTAAATTCCCCCCCACTGTAAGCGCTGAGACCAAGGTCTGTCACAAATTAAAGACAACACACAGCTCAAGGAAGGAGTTTCTCTGGTGAATTATCTTCAGTTTCACTTGTTACGTAGAGAACAAACGATAAACAGCCTGCCTGCCCCCCCTCCTGCCCAAATCCACACACGGGTAATTAATGCACAGCCTCCAAAGTCATCTCCACAGCCACCATCAATGAAGGCACATTGATGGTTATCTAGTCAGAGGTACAACTGGCTTCTTCCCCATCCCTCCCACCTCCCAGAACAGCAATGCAGTGACCGCACTCCACCCGGGAACCAAAATTCACTCAGCCCAGGGAAATGGATTGCAGTGAAAGGCTCATTCGCCTTGGTTGAGTGAGTTCTGCTGGCTCCCAATTAGCCACGATCGCTCAGGTAGTATCCTATCCAATCACTGACTACCAAACCCAACGCTCACAATTGGTTTGCAAGCTATTTTCAGTGCAACGGTTTACTGTTTTTTTTCCCCCAAGAAGCAAAATACAATTTAAAAGCAGTTTGCCGAGAGGTCTTAAGTCAATACTGAACAGTCACATTGAATCCAGAAGCCGTAACAAAAGTTCCGTTGCAAAACTTAAGAATGTGCAAAATCAAAAGAATAAATGTTACCTGAATGCAATAACTAAAAGGACAATTCAACATGTTCTTCCATTTAAATCAGTCCAAAAGTTCAGGGAGTCACTGCAGAGGTTTCAAGCTAACACACCACCAGATACCATCAACACAAGACAGCAGCGTTTAGTTACAATTTGGAGCATATCAATTCGGAACGCTTCAGCCATGAATTACTGAGGTCACAATGCCCCACATTTTAAAAGTTGGCCTTTTATCCCACCATATTATGTGTGGGAAGTGGAGGGGAGAGGGGGCGAAGGAGAGGAGGGTCTAACGGTCACTTCAGAAAACCCTTTCCCAACGTGATTGGACCAAGTTTGCCTTGTAACTGGATGTGGTGAAAAACAATTAAATCCAGCAGATCGCAGTGCTGTGTAAAAGACAACCTTCGCGCTGGATCCACACTCAGGTGCAAGGCTTCCTTTACACGAGTTGCAATTTCTGGCAATAATTTTCTTTGATTTCTTACCTGAGGTGGTTTCCTGCATCTTTTCACGTTTCCTCTTCTTCTTCTTTCCCTTCAACATTTGAAACAAATTCAAGATATTTTATAGATCAGTTATTTACATAAAGCTGAACAATATTGCAAAACGAACCCCACAGGAAATGGCGGGGGTGAGACTGGTCCTTGGCAGCAGCGCGCAGCGGGGCAATAGTGAGTTGGCGGCCCGCCTGATACCCCGCTTGATTATCTTCTCCGTTCTCGAGTCACTATCGCGCATTTTTGCGCTACTGGCAAAGACCAATTTCACCCATAATGTCACCGTTGTTTCTGAATCATGTGGACACACAAAATATTAACCTCAAAGACACCATGACAGGAATTTTAACTCCCTTTGTCTGGCAGAAACTGGGACAGCGAAAATGAAGCAGGCGAATTACCGGCTCCGTTTTTAACATGCCTTAATTTTTCAGGCCTATGAGTCAGGCAGAAGCCTCATACATTTATACAAATTGGAGTCCTATTCCGTCAACAGGACCCCGCTGCCATCTTAACCAGGAGGTCAGCAGGATGCCCACAGCGGTTGCCCCGAACCCAGTCTGAAGACCAAAGAGGACCTGTACGGTAAGTTTAAAGACTTTGGGGGGAAAATTCAGTATCGCCCCGTTTAGGGCGCCATTAGCGGCCGTGCGCAAAATTTAACGCCTGGCACTAATTATCGTCTCCGATGGCAAACTTGGCTTTTATCGCCCCGGAGGTGATTGGAGCGCTAAATCAGGCGCTTCACACCTGTCTTAAGGCGCAAAGGCCGAGGAGCGAGGCGCTACCTTACAGCGCTGGCGAAGCTCATGTGATGTCAGTCAGCAATGGAACACAGACACACTGGCGCCGTCCAATTCTTAAAGGGGACTTCTGACGAAAGGTCATCGACCTGAAACGTTAACCCGGTTTCTCTCTTCACAGATGCTACTTGACCTGCTGAGTTTCTCCAGCACTTTTCTGTTTTTATCTTAAAGGGGAGGGTCGATCTTGCACTCCATCCACATCCTGCTCATTGCAGCCTTGAATCTCGGCCTGGAGAGACCTGTACATCAAATCTGCTGGAAAGAACAATGGAGAGACCCAGGGAAAGAGCTCAGAGTGCAGCCCCCACAGTCTCTTCTAAATAGCTACAAGGGCAAATCAAAATGAACCTGCAAAGTGCTGCTCAGTATGCAAAACTCCTTCACACAGCATTGAATCTCTCCAGAAGCCTCTCTCTCTCTCTCGCAGAATGCGTGGTGCAAAAATGTCACCAACCAAAAAAGGCAGGAAGCGGTCGCCTTTAAATAGCGCTCCCCCAGTCCCTTCCTGACTGCAAAACACTCCCCTCAACCTGTCGTTGCTAGCGGCAGGCGGTAAGGCGGGGGCGGCACTCAATATCTGGTCCGGGGCGCTACAGGGGCGTTGCGCACTCGACTGACGTCACGATCTGCCGGCGCAGGAGATAGTGGCGGTAGTGTTTAGCGCCGCTGCAAAATGTCTAGTTAATTTCGTGAGCGGCGCAAACATCGCCGCGCCCGGGCGCTAGTTGCTTTGCGCCCCATTAGCGCCCTCTTAAGGCGCTAACGGAAGGCGCAAACAACTGAATTTTTCCCCCTTTCCTTTGTGGGGCCAGGAGGAACAGGAGTAACCACGAGAGGAGCATAGGACTCTCTTGCCCCAGAGTAACCCCACCCCCACCCCCACCTCCCACCACCTCAACTTGAACCGCTGACCTCCCCGGCCACCCTCCACCCCCACACCCACTTTACGCAACTTTCCCGAAGACCTCCTTCCTGTTGTGAGAGAGAAGTCGGCCAGCGGCATGTTTAAAGAGGCTCGGCCGTGAAAACGTTCGGACCTCCCACTGCTGCTCCTGGATGGGCCAGTTGCTCGCTTGGCTGCGTTTCCGCCTGGGAGTTAATATTCCCGCCAATGTGTCTGCCCTGGGTGACTCACATCAACAGAAAACAAGGCAAAAAAAAACCAACGCATGAGGAAACTGGATAAAGGCAAGTGAAAGTTTAACTATTGTGAGTTCACCTACACCCGTAGAACTTGCGCAACATAAATTAAGTCTTAAGGCAGGCAGAGAATCACTGGAGTTTGGAGCTCCAGTCACTGAGAAAAAAAAACCAGAAGCAAGCAAAGCTACTCTCAATATAACACTGGCTCTCAGCGCCTAGTGTGTTTTGTAACAAGACTCATATTACAGTGAAGGTACTGTAACAAATGACATGAAGACATTCAGAGCCAAGGTCCAATAGCTTTGTAACAGAGAGTCTATTCACAACCTCACAATGAGGTAGGGGGTGCGTGACTCAATCTGGGCAAAGGATAAAGAAGTGTCCTTGCAATCCTACCTGTCTAAAACACTAACCTCCCCTTTTGTATGCTTTTGCCTGAAATTTAATACAAGAATGCATTTTTATGAGGCTCTGGCAGACACTGCAAGGACATAGTTAAATAGCTTGACTTGATTTGATTTCAACCGCTCCTTTATGTACTGGGTTCAATTCTGCACAATGTAATTTTGTAGCATCTATCTGCGTAATACTTAAGTCAAAATTCATCTTTTGGAAAACTGGAAAGAAGTGGAGCAACTTAACTTGGATAGAAATGAACAGGGGTTTCAGATTCCATTGTAAAGATTTGCTGTGCTCCCCAATAGCTCAGCTGGTTGGAGCAATGAGCAACTGAATCATGCACACCAGCAAGCAAACCAAGTTCAATCCCCAGATGGTCCCAGTTGAGGTGCGATTAGGGGGGCACCACAACTGGCCTCATAGTCCATGGCTTACCGAGGGGAAAAATCGACCAAGGATCTTGCTCTCGATCGCTGTACGCCTTAATATGATCGCTGCACGCCTTAATATGAATTATGGTGTGGAGATGCCGGAGTTGGACTGGGGTGGACAAATGTAAGAAGTCACACAACACCAGGAGCGCTCCGAAAGCTTGTGATTTCAAATAAAGCTGTTGGACTATAACCTGGTGTTGTGTGACTTCTTACATTAATATGAATTAGGAACAGGAGTTGGCCCCTCGAGCCTGCTCCGCCATTCAATAAGATCATGGCTGATCTGATTACTCCACATTCCCGCCTACCCCCGATAACCTTTCACCCCCTTGCTTACCAAGAATCTATCTACCTTTGCCTTAAAAATATTCAAAGGCTCTGCTTCTACCGCCCTCTGAGGAAGGGAGCTCCAAAGACTCACGACCCTCTGTGAGAAAACATTTCTCCTCATCTCTGTCTTAAATGGGCGACCCCCTTATTTTTAAACAGTGACCCCTAGTTCTAGATTCTCCCACAAGAGGAAACATCCTCTCCACATCCACCCTGTCCAGACCCCTCAGGATCTTATATGTTTCAATCAAGTCACCTCTTATTCTTCTAAACTCCAGCGGATACAAGCCTAGCCTGTCCAACCTTTCCTCATAAGACAACCCGCCTATTCCAGGTATTAGTCTAGTAAACCTTCTCTGAACTGCTTCCAACGCATTTACATCCTTCCTTAAATAAGGAGACCAATACTGTACACAGTACTCCAGATGTGGTCTCACCAATGCCCTGTATAACTGAAGCATAACCTCCCTACTTTTGTATTCAATTCAATGTCGGGTGGGGCTCTGATCTCTTCCCTGTGATTGAACAACCTGCCAATATTTGGCTGCCAAAGCCCCCACATGAATAATTGGCCACTTGGACATGGTAAGTGAGGATGCCTGTCGGATGGAACCACAGCTTAGTAAGGAGTCAATGCCTTCAGGAGAGAAGGACTGGAGAAAACTGGTGGAGAAAGAGGAAAGATTTGCTCTATGTCCATTAACTTAAATGACCACCACCTTCATGAAAGAGCAGGGGTAATTTTTTTTGTCTTCAATGCCTGAAACTCGCAGGGCGGATATTCCGCCTGTTATAGAAACCACCTGATTTTCTCCCCCGTTGATCTGTAATGGGCCAGCTTACTGCCTGAGCGTTGAAGAGGACAGTTACCCCTCGTATTAAGCGAAGCTTTATCTGTTCGTAAGCAAGCTCACACCAATCCCATTGAAACACCTCATCCTGCTCGCAACGTGACAGTGGTGAAAATGGCCTGTGTCTCTCCTCCCTCCCCAAGGAAAGGTTTGCCGGAGACATTTTTGCGAACACCCTACCCTTTAAACAAGGCTCACTCTTTACCAGTTACATACATGCCAATTAGAACAACTTTTTTTTGAAGCAGTTACTTGGAGACCACTTGCGCATGCTGCAGATACTCACAGCTGGTACGTCACATGACATCAACAATGACCAACGACTTAAATAAGCAGTAAAAAGATCAAACAATCCCAGACCACCAACCCTTGTGAAAACAAGCGACACAGCAGCCTATGAGTCGCGTGAACCCCACATTTAGAGTCTGGTTATGTCACCCATTGGTTTGAGCCTATCGTGTGTGAAGAGGAGAGTGTCCCTTATTGAAGAGGCGAGGTGGCGATAATGGGGGTAATACTTTAATTTCCCCCCCCACCCGGGGAGGCGGAAGTTATTTCAAGCTGGAAAACATCTGCAAGTTCTTTTACGTAACGAGCTGTCAGCTCCCCTCTCTTCAAAAAAAAATAAAGGCAGTGAAAGAAACGCGAAAGGCCTTTTCAGGAACCCAGATAGAAAGAGAAGAAACTCACATAGTTATCCCGCGCTGACCAGCCTGGGTAAAGCTGCATGTGAAGTTGCCGTTCCTTGCGGGCCAGCTCGTAGTACTTTGCTTGCTCTTCGCGAGACAAAGCGTGCCACTGTAACAAGAGATGGGTGGAAATTACTCAACAACAACTTGGATTTATGTAGCACCTTTAACCTAGTAAAACGTCCCAAGGCGCTGCACAGGAGTATTTTAAGACAAAAAAATTTGACACCGAGCCACATAAGGAGAATTCAGGGCGGGTGACCGAAAACTCGGTCAAAGAGGTAGGTTTTAAGGAGCCGTCTTCAAGGAGGAAAGAGAGGTAGCGAGGTTTAGGCAGGGAATTCCAGAGCTTGGGGCCCAGGCAACAGAAGGCACGGCCACCAACGGTTGAGCGATTATAATCAGGGATGCTCAAGAGGGCAGAATTAGAGGAGCACAGATATCTCGGGGGGGTTGTGGGGCTGCAGGAGATTACAGAGATAGGGAGGGGCGAGGCCATGGAGGGATTTGAACACAAGGATGAGAATTTTGAAATCAAAGCGCTGCTTAACCGGCAGCCCATTTAGGTCAGCGAGCACAGGGGTGATGGGTTAACGGGACTTGGTGCGAGTTACGGCACAGGCAGCCGAGTTTTGGATGACCTCAAGTTTACGTAGGGTGGAATGTGGGAGGCCAGCCAGGAGTGCGTTGGAATAGTCAAGTCTATAGGTAACAAAGGCATGGATGAGCTGAGGCAGGGGCAGAGACCATCAAACATCCAGTTGGGGGAAATGACCACAAAGCAACCGGTTAGAAATGGATGACTACAGTTCATTTTATTATTGAAAGTAATAATTTTATTGGCGAAAGTAAATCCTTACAATTGCAGATATACAGACTGACATTCAATCACGATACACCCTGTTCACACATAAGCGGTCTTACTTTGACCTTGGACGATAGTGTGAAATGGGCAATTTTGGATCGCGCCCCGTTAAACACCTCTCCTGATTTTTGTTTCTACTGAAATCAGCGGGAGTGGGGGTGTTGCAGGAGATGAAAGAGCCGCCAATTCTACCCATCTCTGACCGAGCTGTCTGGCCTCAGATACATTCACCAGCATTCATTCTGACTTGCCAAGGAAAGGAATCGCCAAGCTAGAGGAGGTAGGATCACCCACACCGAGCACACTTTCTAATAAGCGTCTCTAATTCCTGGTCCTTCCTACTGACAGGCAAGAAGTCATTCACACACACCCACACACACTGAACTTTCACAGTGGTCGTGGTGTCACAATAGGGTTGCCAACTCTCCCTGATTGACCTGGAGTCTTCGGGAATTGAAGATTAATCTCCCGGAAACTGCGGTGAGCAAACCGGGGGGGGGAAAAAAATCATGGGGCAATAAAAAATGTTTTATTTCCCATAATCTTTGAACACTTTTCTTTATTAATTATAAAAATATTAGAAATGGGGGAAAAAAGACTGAGTGCCAGTCAAGAATCGTTCAGTCGGGTAATCCAAGGGGGTGCGCTCCAAAGATGTTGGGTGGCCAATGGCGGGAGCGTGGGGTGGTTGGACGTCATGTGGCGAAAGCTGCTGAGATGTCGTCCAACCTGCATTGCCAACTCTCAGTCACATGGAGTCACCAGGGCTGGCGCAGGTAGCTTAAATACCCAGGAGAGTTCCCCACACAACAATTCCTTTGATCCATTCTCAATTCTCTCTGCCTCCCCTCCTCCACATTCGTCCTTCTGCAATAAAGAAGATTGTCGCTCATGTACACTTCAGATTCACCCTGCAGTACAAACTTGTCAAAAATCTAAAAAGGGGGTCATCAATGGCACTTTTTTTTCCCCCCTGTTATGTATCAAGTGACAGAACAAAGGAGTATAGCCAGAGGCAATGGTAACTGTAGGGGCAGATATCTCTTAAAACTGACACTCGTGGCTTTCGCAAGGAATGAAAGGCTGGGATTATTAGTGCAGGAATGCCGGCGGGCTAGCCCAGGACCTTTCTGTGACCTAACGTCGATTCCATGTGCTTTACCCTTACATCACCAGTGTTGAGCCTCTTTCCTCTAACAGTGTTGTAACCACAATCATCACTCACTGGAATATCTCCAGCACTGACATGGTTTGACTGAGAGAGAGGGGGGGGAACGAGCGGAGGTCACCAACCTTCCCGGGTTGTCCCGGCGTCTCCAGGAACAGAAGATTAATCTCTCGGACACTGCTGCGAGCAGCACCCAGGAGAAAAATCACAGGATCATTAAAAAAAAGACTGGGTGCTTTGTTTTCATTTTCTTTGAACACTTTCGTTTGTCAATTATAAAAACTATTGGAGATGGGACCAAAGGCTGTTTGACTGGGTGAGGCGGCTGGAGGCCATTTGGTGAAAGCTCCAGGAATATGGCCAACCCGAGATGGCAACCCCTGGGATGAGTGCTCATTTAGGATTGGAGTTGACCGGTTGCAAGGGGCAGTGGCAGGCAGAGTGAAATGTAGCCGAGTTACTCAAAAGAAGACGCCAAAGTGAAGTGCACCAGGACGTGGAGCGACTGCAGGAGAGCTGTGAACGCCTGATTTGCCTACTTCTGTACCGTGACCGGGCCTCTAGGTGGTCTTGCCCTCACAGTGCTGCAAGTAGGCCGATCCCGCAGTGAATGGCTGCAGGTCCCAGGAGGAGACTGGAATGGGCACAGCTACGGAACGCAAACTCGATCCAGCTCACTCAACACACTACACCCTGCCGTTAGAAAACTACTAGGCACTTGGTCTAAGCGTTAAACAAAGCTTTAATCAACTGTTTCACAACATGGAGGTCTAGTTGTGTCCTTCACTAGTTCCTGTTAAAGAATGTCCTGAGCAAGCTGGGCCCATGCCCGAGTATTTATACTCTCCCTGGACAGCGCCACCAGCAGGCCGCCCAGTATTATTTCGTAAGTCATTTCCACATGAATGGCTGATTCATGTCACACCCAGTCAGTGCTGGGTGGGCAATAGCTAATAAAACTTCCAACTCCAGGTGACAAAAGACAGAGATGCCGCGCTGGATTATTTTTTTTAGGCTGCGGAACATCTACTCACCCTTCTGCCGAGGATCTGATTGATGGCTGCGCTCTCTTTCAATGTGCACTCTGCCACCACGTTCGCTCTCATCTCCTTCATGTATAACATAAACGCATTGAGAGGCTTCTTGATGTGAGGTTTTTTGGCCTCTTGTTCCTTCCTCGTTTCATGGTGAGGTTTTCTGTAAGCAAAAAAAAACCCAAATATAATGTTCACCAATTTAAATCATTCTCACGGTTGGAACAATTACTAAAACGCAAAATCATTCTGCCTTTCCTCCACCCCCCTAAAAATGAAAATGTAAAATTGCACAGCTTCCTAACATAGGAAGGAACAGGAGGCGGACATTCAGCCCCTTGAGCCTGTTCCGCCATTCAATTAGATCATGGCTGATCTTTACCTTAACTCCATCTACCCTCCTTGATTACATTGAACAAAAATCTATCAATCTCAGTGTTGACATTTTAAATAACAGTGCCCTTCCCTCCTCCCAAACAAAAGAAATCATCAGCAAATCTCCAAATTGTCAACCTACATGTTCATGAGTTCAATCTCATTGTGCATGGGTTCTTGCTTGATTTGGTGGTTCACAATGGCTGGGTGAGGAATTCCAGTTGTATGAGGACTTAGGTGACCAGGAACCATGGGATGTGAAAACCTGAATTGGGGTAGATAAAAAGAGATTGAATTGGACACAGCACTGAACCCCCCCAGAACTGTACTGCTGGTCTTTTGAGGTTGAACGTACACGAGACGAGAGAAAACAGCATTAGCAAAGGCTGGATGAAACAAGTCTGCAAACGATCACATAGTGGGTGACATAAGAAAACTACTAGGCACTTGGTCTAAATGTTAAACAAAGCTTTAATCAACTGTTTTACAACATGGAGGTCTAGTTGTGTCCTTCACTAGTTCCTGTTACGAATGTCCTGCGCAAGCTGGGCCCGTGCCCGAGTATTTATACTCTCCCTGGACAGCGCCACCCGTAGGCCGCTCAGTATTATTTCACAAGTCTTTCTTTCATGAATGACTGATTCATGTCAGTGGGTGTATAAATGCAGGCGTATGCAGCAAACCTGTGTACAAGCAACAGCACCCAGTGCTACGCAGAGTATTTCATCCAGACAATGAACTATTAATGCTTTTTTTTAACCAATAGCTACCTTCAATTGGGCAGTACTCGAATACAAAAAGGATGGCAGTCTTCAAAATGATCCAATCTTTATCTAGTTAAACCTGGGGGAGGTGGCGCGTGTCGAAACCAGGCTGCAATGTGCGCCTCTGGCCAAAAAGTACATGGCAATAATCTGAGTTGTTGGCGACATGGTCGTTGGGAGAGTGGCACTTGCGCAGACAGCTGCAACTTGAATGCTGCTCATTATCTGCACAGCAGTGCTCTGGTTCCAATTGGACCAACGCAGGTGTTGTGTTTTGGGCTGCCTCATGCGGCCGCTATTGGGACCCAGGAAGAGCTGGCAGATCACTGGAAGCGTGGAGTTTGCCTTCTTTATGTCGATGATTTGCACCTGTCGCCAAAGATCCATTATTAATGTGGAAGGTGACATGAATCAGTCATTCATGAAAGAAAGACTTATGAAATAATACTGAGCGGCCTACGGGTGGCGCTGTCCAGGGAGAGTATAAATACTTGGGCACGGGCCCAGCATGCGCAGGACATTCTTAACAGGAACTAGTGAAGGACACAACTAGACCTCCATGTTGTAAAACAGTTGATTAAAGCTTTGTTTAACGCTTAGACCAAGTGCCTAGTAGTTTTCTTACGTCAGAAGGTATCATCAAAAGAAGAATCACTGCAGTGCGGAACACTGCAAACAAACCCCGCAGAGGCCACGTACTCCGCAGCTTTTTGGGGGTGGGAGGGTGGATAATGTTAAAGGAATGGGTGGAGCTCAGGTTTTATTTGGTACCACAGCTGTACACAGATATCGAAAGCAGCCGTGTTTTATTGAAACGTCCAGCTGGATCAGTTTTCCAGAGAATAGCCCCATGGGAACATACATAAAAGGGAAACGATTATCATTGAGCGTCATCCAGTATTAAAATATAGTTAACGTGCATCGCAACCTGACGATCGTAAATAAGGAGCAACTCAGCAAAGCCGCAACAGACCCCTATTTAACACTTTGCTGTGCAACAGGGTAATGCTGCCAGCTCACTTAGAGACTGCCTGATTGCAAGGCACCTGCATCTCTGTTGTAAAGCACCCAAAAAACCTGCGTCTCCAACCGGGCTCAGTGTCACCTAGAGGAAAGAAAACTGTATCCTTCAGTTAAAATAGATGGAACGCCAATCTCTATCCATCACTCTTTGCAACATAAGGGAAACGAAGACAGTAAGTTTACTGAAAATACAGCTCATTCAAGGCGAAACAGTAGTAACAATCCACATATGCAGAGGCCCAAGCAGTGTCTGGTCAGAAACTTTAAGCATTACTGGCGAGAGCTTTCCTTTCTGTATTTATTCATTCTTAAAACAGCAGGATGCCCAATTTAAAAATCAAATTCTATTTCTCCAAAAGTAACCTTAGCTTTGAGGGGTGGGATGAGGAATGCAGGGGAGGAGTGAGGGGAGGAAAGTGGCGATTCCTGTCCCCTTTATTTACTGAAATCTAACAATTTAAGGTGCATTATATTCATTTTCTTTCAGAACTGTCAACTGAGCACAAAGGTGTTATTACCGCAGGCTAGAAACGGCGATCAGAGTCACAGTTACAAGGACTGAGTGTCAACTGTGGAAGTAAACAAACATCAAACATCGTGCCTCTTGCACTGAAACGCGGAAATCACTTCACACATTTGAAGCCCAGTAACTGTTGGATGGGCAAATGCAGCAGCCATTCTGTACTCGCAGCCGCCCACAGCCCAGCAATGAATGCCCAGTCTGTTCTGTATTGGTGGAGCTCATTGATGATGAGAATAACAAGAGATTGCCCAGTTCTTCTTCGAATGGTGCATGAGGTCTTCAACCAGCTCCTCTTCAAATGGTGCACAAGGTCTTCAACCAGCTCCTCTTCAAATGGTGCACAAGGTCTTCAACCAGCTCCACTTCGAATGGTGCATGAGGTCTTCAACCAGCTCCTCTTCAAATGGTGCACAAGGTCTTCAACCAGCTCCTCTTCGAATGGTGCATGAGGTCTTCAACCAGCTCCTCTTCGAATAGTGCATGAGGTCTTCAACCAGCTCCTCTTCGAATGGTGCACAAGGTCTTCAACCAGCTCCTCTTTGAATGATGCACAAGGTCTTCAACCAGCTCCTCTTCGAATGGTGCACAAGGTTTTCAACCAGCTCCTCTTCGAATGGTGCATGAGGTCTTCAACCAGCTCCTCTTCGAATAGTGCATGAGGTCTTCAACCAGCTCCTCTTCAAACAGTGCACAAGGTCTTCAACCAGCTCCTCTTCGAATAGTGCATGAGGTCTTCAACCAGCTCCTCCTCGAATGGTGCACAAGGTCTTCAACCAGCTCCTCTTCAAACAGTGCACAAGGTCTTCAACCAGCTCCTCTTTGAATGATGCACAAGGTCTTCAACCAGCTCCTCTTCGAATGGTGCACAAGGTCTTCAACCAGCTCCTCTTCAAACAGTGCACAAGGTCTTCAACCAGCTCCTCTTCAAACAGTGCACAAGGTCTTCAAACAGCTCTTCATCCAGCTCTTCTTCATGAGGTCTTCAAAATCCACATGAACTCACGCAACAGGCAGGCGGGACCTTGGTTTTTAACGTCCACTTTGTAATCTTAGTGCGGCAGTAGAACTTTTTAGAAGTTCAGATTATTTTAGGTAAAATACATTTTTCCCTTTAATTACTCCACATCCAGTCACAGGCACAGCGAGTTCCCAACCTCAGCTAGGGGGAGGCGCTGAATGGAAGGGGAGGAGTTTGCTGATGGGAGGGGAGGTGATTGCCGGGGAGGGGGGAGATGCTGAATGGGAGGGGAGGCGGTTACCCGCAGGGTTGGAGGAATTAGCGGCGGCTCAAATCATTCTTACACATCTCCTGGTGGCCTGTTACACAGCAGCATTGGTGGGGGGTGGGGTGAGGGGTGGCTACGGGAAGAGGTCACACCCTCTCATTTAAGGTAGGAGGGCAAGTGTGCGGAGAGGCGAGTGGACCAGAACGTGAAGAAAACAAATTTAACAAACGGGGAAACTTTGACAGGCAATTGAACAGCAGTGGGTGCATGAAGAGAGAGACCTGGGGGTATATGTGCACAAATCGTTGAAGGTGGCAGGGCAGGTTGAGAAAGCAGTTAAAAAAGTATACGGGATACTGGGCTTCATAAATAAAGGCATAGAGTACAAAAGCAAGGAAATTATAAAACACTGGTTCGGCCTCAACTGGAGTATTGTGTCCAATTCTGGGTGCCGCACTTTAGGAAGGATGTGAATGCCTTAGAGAGGGTGGAGAAAAGATTTATGAGAATGATTCCAGGGATGAGGGACTTCAGTTTTGTGGATAGACTAGAGAAGCTGGGGTTGTTCTCCTTGGAGCAGAGAAGATTGAGAGGAGAAATAACAACAGAAGATGCTGGAAAAACTCAGCAGGCCAGGCAACATCCGTGGAGAGAAATTAGAGTCGACGTTTCGGGTCTAACCCTTTTTCAAAACTGGAAAGGAAATGAAATAGATTGAGAGGAGATTTGATAGAGGTGTTCAAAATCATGAGGGGGTCTGGACAGAGTAGATAGAGAGAAACTGTTCCCATTGGCGGAAGGGTCGAGAACCAGAGGACACAGATTTAAGGTGAATGGCAAAAGAACCAAAGGCGACATGAGGAAAACATTTTTACGCAGCGAGTGGTTAGGATCTGGAACGCACTGCCTGAAAGGGTGGTGGAGGCAGACTCAATCGTGAAAAGGGAATTGGATCAGTACCTGAGGGAAAAAAATTTGCAGGGCTACAGGGAAAGGGCGGGGGAGTGGGACTAGCTGAAGTGTTCTTGCAGAGAGCTGGCACGGGCTCGACAGACCGAATGGCCTCCTTCTGTGCTGTAACCATTCCATGATTCTACACGTAGGCATAACACATTAACTGTGCGTGACATGGCAGCTGACACGTTGCAGAGCAGGCTGGCGATGCACCGAGTCTATCGTCTGGTTCACACAGGGCTCGTACACTTTTCTGTTCACTGGCCTCTCTTTCCTCAGTCTGCCCAGGAAATTATCATTTTAATTCAAATAACTTTGAACGGTTCAGTTTGACCGACTTTGAAAGCGGACAGGATAGTTTAAAAGAAAATATGTCAAATGAATGTGTTGCTGCCTGCTACTTTCTATCTGTGAAAATTCACAGTTAAGTCCCAGATGTTTATATAAGACTGTGCTATTTTTTTTTATTAAACTTCAAAGTATAATTAAGGGATAGCGCTTAATTATTGAGTAAAATTAAGCTATCCTGCCTGTGCAATTTAGTGCAACAGAAAAACATGAAAGATCAGCAGTGGGAAAAGTTGTTTTGAGCAATTAAAAGCTAAACTACACGTTGGTCTTTTGTTGTTGTTGTTCTGTGGTTAAAATGGATTATACTGTAATAATTGTGCTTTCAATCAGATAAAAATTCTAATTAATTTTAAGTTTGATGCTCACGGCCATTTAAATATCTGAACAGTTGAATGAGTGGCTATTATATGTTTCCTATCCATTTTTTTGAAGTTTAGCACAATGTTATCTCAATTAACTTGAATTATCCTTCCAATTAAATGGCCAATTACAACAGGACAAACTCAAAATGGTCACCACGCCACGCCACACCGTGTCTGCCAACACGCTTGCCCCTCAGCCTCTATCGATGCTACTCAAGCTAGTAGCTTTGGAAGGGTTGGGACCTCGTCGTGTGGGTGGGGAGTCTGCAGACCAGAGCCTGCTTGCTGTTGTAAGGCATGTTGAAGCAGCAACACGCTGCGCCGCCCTGTTAAAACTCTCGCGGGCGGGCAAACTATTAGGGATGTAATTTTATCGTGGGGGAAACCATGGATTAGTAATGATTAAAATGTCAAATGCCATTCAAATCATAGTAAAGATCACGAACAGCAGTGGATTGGTTTTGTGGAAGGCTAGCTACATTTATTTTACTAAATTCTTTTCTCCATCCCTTCTTTCACCTCACTTCTGTTCCTATACCTGCTTCTTCACTTCTATCTCTCTCTCTCTCCCCCATTTTAGACTCTTTGTTTACTTTGTTTGATTTTTTTAATCTCACTTCCTTCTGTTTCTCTCACTTCCCTCCTCATCTCTCTTCCCTCGAACTTTCTCTCTCTTAGTTCCTTTCCTCACTTCCCTCCATATTTCTCACTTTCCTTTGCTCACTTCCCTCCATGTTTTTCTCTCTTATTTCCCTGTCTCCTCTCTCCCCTTCATCTCTCTCGCATTCCTCCATCTCACTCTCTCTCATTCCCTGTCTCCTTCTCTCTCCCCTTCATCTCTCTCGCATTCCTCCATCTCACTCTCTCTCATTCCCTCTGTCTCTCTCTCTCCCCCCTTCATCTCTCTCACATTCCTCCATCTCACTCTCTCTCATTCCCTCTGTCTCTCTCTCTCCCCTTCATCTCTCTCGCATTCCTCCATCTCACTCTCTCTCATTCCCTGTCTCCTTCTCTCTCCCCTTCATCTCTCTCACATTCCTCCATCTCACTCTCTCTCATTCCCTGTCTCCTTCTCTCTCCTTCATCTCTCTCGCATTCCTCCATCTCACTCTCTCTCATTCCCTCTGTCTCTCTCTCTCCTTCATCTCTCTCGCATTCCTCCATCTCACTCTCTCTCATTCCCTCTGTCTCTTTCTCTCTCCCCTTCATCTCTCTCGCATTCCTCCATCTCACTCTCTCTCATTCCCTGTCTCCTTCTCTCTCCCCTTCATCTCTCTCGCATTCCTCCATCTCACTCTCTCTCATTCCCTCTGTCTCTCTCTCTCCCCTTCATCTCTCTCGCATTCCTCCATCTCACTCTCTCTCATTCCCTCTGTCTCTCTCTCTCCCCTTCATCTCTCTCGCATTCCTCCATCTCACTCTCTCTCATTCCCTCTGTCTCTTTCTCTCTTCCCCTCATCTCTCTCACACTCTTATCTGTCTCACTTCCCTCCATTATTCTCTCTCTCACATTCTCCCCTCCATCTCTCACTCCGTGCCGCCTCCGTCTCTCTCTCACTTTGGTTTGTCGAGGGGAGGAGTTTAATATGATTGGCACTGATTCCAATCAATTGAGAAGAATCATTGAACAGTTTTTTTTTAAATAAGAAGCATTAAAGTTAGTGTCCATAGCAAAATTACTGGTTAATACTACTGGAACGAGAGAAAGGCTTGTAAATAATAATTTATAATAATTACTTTATACTGAAAACACTTGGGCTGCTGTAAGTTACTAAATATTTTTCTTCTGTATTTTTTTCTATATGTTATGTACGTGTAATTTATTGTGCTGAGGAGACTGGAATTATTGACATCAATGTCGATGAAGCCTTAGCTCACTGCCATCGAGATATTTCTGTGCTGCCGCAACACTGGTCAGGTGATGAGGAAGAAGAGTACTCGCGCTGTGTGACACAGGCGTCAACTGGACCCAGTTAGCAGATAAGCAAAGGCAAGTTCAGTCGCAAGCAAAGCAGCAGCTTGCCCTTTCATGTCAGGAGCCTCTCAGCAGTCTTTCACCCGCTGCACCTACCTAGATATGAAAGTGTTGACGGGAAGTGCTGCTGGGTAGGATTGCCTGCATCCGCTTGTGGCTGGAGAGACAAGCTGACCTTGCCTAGGGTCAGAAAGAAAGGGCCCAAATCAGCCGGCTGGCTTTTGTTTCTGCAATACTCAGTTCTCTTCGTAACTTAAGAGCATGTCCTTATAGCTACATTGTACATAACCACACCACGCCACCCCCCCCCCCACCTCAAGTTAGCGCCCTTTGTCCAAATGAATCATATGAAAGTTCCTGAGTTCTAACAATGGGCCCACCACTCGAATGACAGCTCCACAGATGCTGCCTGATCTGCTGGTGTTTCCAGCATTCCGGTTTTGTTTCCGGTTTTGTCTGTCTGTGTGTGTGTGTGAGATTTGGATGAGGGGACCAAATGTAATATAGCCAAGTATGCTGATGATACAAAGCTGGGTGGGAATGTAAGTTGTGAGGAGGATGCAGGGAGGCTTCAAGGGGATATAGACAAGCAAAGTGAGTGGGCAAGAACATGGCAAATGGAATATAATGTGAGGAAAAGTGAAGTTATCCACTTTGGTAGGAAAAATAGAAAAGCAGAGTATTTTTTAAATGGTGAGAGATTGGGAAATGTTGGTGTTCAGAGGGACCTGGGTGTCCTTGTACACGAATCACTGAAAGTTAACATGCAGGTGCAGCAAGCAATCAGGAATGCAAATGGTATGTTGGCCTTTATTACAAGAGGATTTGAGTTTAAGAGTAAAGACGTCTTACTGCAATTATATAGGGCCCTGGTGAGACCACTCCTGGGGTATTGTGTACGGTTTTGGTCTCCTTACCTAAGGAAGGATATACTTGCCATAGAGGGAGTGCAACAAAGGTTCACCAGACTGGTTCCTGGGATGGGGGGATTGTCCTATGAGGACAGATTGAGTAGGCTAGGTCTATATTCTCTGGAGTTTAGAAGAATGAGAGGTGATCTCATTGAAACATACAAAATTCTTACAGGGCTTGACAGGGTAGATGCAGGGAGGATGTTTCCCCTGGCTGGGGAGTCTAGAACCAGGGGTCACAGTCTCAGAATAAGGGGTCGGCCATTTAGGACTGAGATGAGGAGAAATTTCTTCACTCAGAGGATGGTGAATCTTTGGAATTCTCTACCCCAGAGGGCTGTGGAGACTCAGTCGTTGAGTATATTCAAGACAGAGATCAATAGATTTTTGGATATTAAGGGAATCAAGGGATATGGGGATAGTGCAGGAAAGTGGAGTTGAGGTAGAAGATCAGCCATGATTTTATTGAATAGCGGAGCAGGCTCAAAGAGCCGGTTGGAAAAGAGTTTGACTTGCAATAAAGGTAAAGGTGTCATAAAAAAAACTCACGATTTTTTGATATACACATTTTAATGAAGGCCCCTTCCTAGAGAAGGCTATTGATGGGATGGTATAAATGGGTTCAGAAGACCACTCGATGCATTTCTGAAGAGATTGAGATATATGATGAGACGGTGGGTTGAGTGTCGAGTTTGAGGTCTATTAAAAAGGGACAGACTAGTTGAATTTAGTGGCCTTTTCCTAGTCTTTAAACTCTGTGGGGGTGAAATTGGTCTTCGGCAGCAGCAGGAAACGGGCTCGTTGCGAATCGGCAGCCCGTTTTACACCGTGCCCAATGGGAACGAAAATCTGGTGCGGTGCGAAATGGGCTTGCCAATTCGCTAGGAGCGAGTTTCGTGCTACTGCCCAAGACTAATTTCACTCCCCGTGGCTGTGCCAGTGCACTGTCCCACTCCAGAGACTTGAGCACAAACATCTAGGCTGAGGGAGTGCTGCACTGTCGGAGGTGCCATCTTTCGGGTGAGATGCTAAACCGAGGCCCCGTCTGCTCTCTCAGGTGGACGTAAAAGATCCCATGGCACTATTTCGAAGAAGAGCAGGGGGGTTATCCCTGGTGTCCTGGCCAATATTTATCCCTCAATCAACATCACTAAAACAGATTATCTGGTCATTATCACATTGCTGTTTGTGGGAGCTTGCTGTGCACAAATTGGCTACATTACAATAGTGACTACACTTCAAAAAGTACTTCATTGGTTGTAAAACACTTTGGGACGTTCTGAGGTTGTAAAAAGTGCTACTGAAGTGCAAGTCTTTCTATCGCAACACCACCTGGGGTGCGTTTTGACACTACCTGGGATGTCTTGAAAATTTACTTTGCGCTAATGTGAAACTACAGAGTTGATAACCTGCTACAATTTTTTTCCCTCTAAATTTAGCAATTAAAGTCTTACAATGGTTGCAACGCAGTGTCAATTTCAAAGTCTTGAAACAGCTTAAAAAAGACGGAGAGGGACTTGCAGCCGACTTGCTTTAAGTTCAAAGGAAACCAAGGGCTTACCAGCTGAGAGGAGGCGTGATCTGTCCAACAGCACCTGGAGACAGGGGATAGAAGCTGGGGATGTCAGGACCTGGGGGGTCTCTGTGCATGCCTGCAGGAGGGAGGAGGGGTTCAGGTAAGAACAATACACAAGCATATTAGATTTCCACAAGTCATTTCAATACAATTAAGCACGAATGAATAGGATGTGCATCAGACAAGAAATAATCAGAAAATTACCTTTTCAACTCTTCTTTTAAAAGCACAACCTCAATGGCACTGAATATAACCATTATTTACTTAAGACGAACGACATTACTTGTGTTTCAACTTAATTAGGATAGATTAGGTCATCATCTGTCTCAGAAAATAAATTTGGTAAACATTTTTCTTAATTGCCTTATTTGGGAAATGGATGCTATGAAAATATGTTTAGGATATTAGTAATGAAGCAGTTCCTTTGACGTTTCATCTTTAACTGCATTGAACTCATTTACTACTCCCCAGTTGACAATAACCTCGGCATACACCTGAATGAGAGAACTAGAATCAACATCGCTTAAGTTTTTAAGATAATTATTCGTCCCTCATGAGAAGTCCTGAATGTGCTTTCATGTCTTTTGGGCTCTGCTGTCGCATCATCAATTTTGGGGATTTCGGTTCAAAGAACCCCCTAACACAGCACAAAAGTGAAATGTCTTTGACTATTATGGAATACCCCATGAAAAGTAGCTCAGGATGTGTTTATCTATCAAATCAAATCTCCTCTGGACTATTCAAAATTGGTCTCATTTAGTGTCAGCTTGTTTGGATGTCTGTTTTGCACTTTCCTGGCTCACTCAAATTATTAAAAATAAGGATCTACAAAGTTATTTAAATACATAAGAAGAGCATATGAAATAAGAGCAGGCTGCTCCTTCGAGCCTGCTCCACCATTCAATAAGATCATGGCTGATCTTCTACCTCATCTCCACCTTCCCGCACTATCCCCATATCCCTTGATTCCCTTAATATTCAAAAATCTATCGATCTCTGTCTTGAATATACTCAACGACTGAGTCTCCACAGCCCTCCGGGGTAGAGAATTCCAAAGATTCACTACTCTCTGAGTGAAGAAATTTCTCCTCATCGCAGTCCTGAATGGCCGACCCCTTATTCTGAGTCTGAGACTCCCCAGCCAGGGGAAACATCCTCCCTCCATCTACCCTGTCAAGCCCTGTAAGAATTTTGTATGTTTCAATGAGATCACCTCTCATTCTTCTAAACTCTATTGAATATATGCCTAGTCTACTCAATCTCTCCTCATAGGACAATCCCCTCATCCCAGGAATCAGTCCAGTGAACCTTCAAATACAAAGAGTAACATTAAAAGAGAATTGTCAGCAACTTGCATTTATATACCGCCTTTAATGAAGTAAAACATCTCAAAGCGCTTCACAGGAGCATAATCAGACAAAAATTGACACTGAGCCAAAGAGGGGGATATTGGGACAGGTGACCAAACACTTCTTCTCGTGTTAAAGTGGTTGGTAAACCTCATGTACTTCTGTAAGTTTCTTTGAAAGGCACTGTTGAGCCACTTATGACTGATTCCATAACTAATCAAAATCTTCTCCCTCACCAACACCCAGCCCAAAAAAATCGCCAACAATGTTTTCTAAAAACGACTCAAAGCCCAACCTTCATTAAGCAGCAGCCTTGTAGCTACTCTCGATCATTAGGGTGGATCAGCACAGTACGGAATGTTCCCCTCAGACAGTCAGCACCAAGTTTTAGGGCTCTTCTGAATATCATCAGAAGAACATAAGAAATAGGAGCAGGAGTAGGCCATGCGGCCCTTCGAGCCTGCTCTGCCATTCAATGAGATCATGGCTGATCATCGACCTCAACTCCACTTTCCCGCCTGACACCCATATCCCTTGATTCTCCGAGAGTCCAAAAATCTATCAATCTCAGCCTTGAATATACTCAACGATTCAGCATCCACAGCCCTCTGGGGTAGAGAATTCCAAAGATTCACAACCCACTGAGTGAAGAAATACCTCCTCACCTCAATTTTAAATGGCCGACCCCTTATCCTGAGACTATGCCCACTAGTTCTAGACTCTCCAGCCAGGGGAAACAACCTCTCAGTATCTACCCTGTCAAGCCCCCTCAGAATCTTATATGTATCAATGAGATCACCTCTCATTCTTCTAAACTCCAGAGAGTATAGGCCCAAACTACTCAATCCTCTCATCCCGGGAATCAATCCAGTGAACCTTCGCTGCACCCCCTCTAAGGCAAGTATGTCCTTCCTCAGATAAAGAGACCAAAACTGTGCACAGTACTCCAGGTGTGGTCTCACCAAGGCCCTGTACAATTGTAGCAAGACTTCCTTATTCTTGTACTCCAACCCCCTTGCAATTAAGACCTACATGCCATTTGCCTTCCTAATTGCTTGCTGTACCTGCATGCTAACTCTCTGTGTTTCCTGTACGAGGACACCCAAGTCTCTCTGAACAACCTTTACTTTAAAAGACAAGTAACGTCTAAACTGTTTCTTCACTTGGAGCTAGGGATCCTACACAGGTGTGTTTCCTGGTGGAGATGCTCATTTCAGAGAAAAAAAATCAATTATGGGGAACAGCAGCTTTAAACATATTTCGAGGAAACGATAAAAACTGGAATATAATCCTTTTAGCTTTGCTGACAAGACATCTTTAAAATAGTTGATACAATGGGGTATGCTCATCAGCGAAATAATAGCAGCAGAGAAATTGCAGGGGTCAAGGAGGAAGCCGAAACAGATCTCCTCTGGCGTAAAACAATCCTAACTGGATTTTCATAGGCTGTAGCTTGCTTCAATTACTTTTAGCTCTCTTCTTGCTAGATGTGATTTCTTAATCTTCACTAATGATTATGCCAGCTAGTTTAAAAAAAAGTGCATCATTCTGGGTTTAAAGTTTTGGCACAGTGAAGTGTGCGTAATGGAAGAAAAAAGAAATTCCAATTCTCTTTTCCTGGCATTTGCGTCAGCTCCCATACTTACTATTCCCTAAAGGAACTGGAATTAAAATGTTACACAGTTTCTTTCCCTGGTTTAAAAACACACACGCACACACACACAGGAGGCCAATGAAAACAACGATTGTGGCATTTTGCATGTTCAATTGAATCTGTTGTTGGCTATTAATGTGCCGCCCCCCCCCACAGGTCCTGAACCAAAGTGGACAATTTCAACTTCCCAGGTTCCCAGGACAAGTAGTTTTTCAGCTCTCTGTTTGTGCCCAGGATTCTCAGATGTATAGAAAGGAGTACACTGTGGCTACAAAAACATTACAAGGCCAGTTGTCAGCTATCTCTCTCAAGACACAGGTTTTTTTTCCAGCATCTGCAACTTTACAGGATCAGCAGTTAATTAAGAATCATTTTCAGCCCCTTAATGCTCACACTTGATATGATTCATTTGCCTCACGATTGTCACTCCAGCTCATACTAAGCTCTTCATCAAACTGATTCCTTAGGGCTTCAAGGTCAAATAGTTTTGCATGTGTAGTATTTAACATCCAAAGCTGTGCCTGGAGAACTCTCTCAACTGACAACCCACAAACATGAAGCCCTACAGCTTTCAGAAATGCCTGGCAGGATTAAAACAGGGTCTTAATCCCAAATAGACCTTTGCATTTTGTGGTATACCTGAAAACATCCCCTCAGGACGTCTCTGCTAACTCTGTAAAATGCAGTGTTTTTTCACATTAAATTCCCCCTCCCTGTAACACAGACACACACTTCCTGTCAGGCAATTGCTGACACTGCATCATCTCAGAGCTATAACCAAATCAACCTCCCGATAAATGGGAAGTTACACTGCACAAATACAGATCGACTTGCGCGCTGCTCACTGCGCACTGAATCAAGTGACCTGGCCAGGTTTTTGACCTTGATATAAAGTAACCCAATGTAGGACAACCTGCAGATACCAGGAACTAATGTTTAGTCTGGAAGGGGCAGGGTTGCTAATCTGGCCGATGGCCAGAGAAAGCAAACACTGTGACTAATTGAGATTAAGGGAGATGGGGCTGATGTCACCCAATGTAATCACCCGCCGTTAGCCCTTATGCAACTCAAAGGCAGTTTTTGTTGGCATACTGTCACTGTTGAGCAAGGAAACGATACCTTCATTTTACTGGCGTAGCTCCACATTAATTAATATCCACGAGGCTTCCCCATGATTCATTGGGCAAATGCGAAAGTTGGTGTGGGGGGGAGCGGGGCGGGGGGGGGGGGGGGCGGTGGCCTTCCAACTTAATCAGTGTCAGCTGTGGCTCAGTTGGTAGCGCTCTTGCCTCTAAGTCAGAAGGTTCGTGGCGTTCAAGTCCCACACCAGAGATTTGAAACCATAATCTAGGCTGACACTCCAGTGCGGTATTGATGGAGTGCTGCACTGTCAGAGGTGCCGTCTTTCAGATGAGATGCTAAACTGAGTCTGTCCTCTCAGATGGACGTAAAAGATCTCACAGCCACTATTTCGAAGAAGAGCAGGGGAGACATCCCCGGTGTCCCTGACCAATATTTATCCCTCAATCAACATCACTAAAACAGATTGTCTGGTAATTATTACACATTCAACGAGTAGTCCAGGGGTGGCGATTTCCCACATTGGTCACAAGCTATTTTTGCTGTATTTTAGTTGCCCCAGCTGTAAGCGTGGGGAGGGCAATGCATGAGGTTGCATCATCCAAGATGTAGCCTATGGGATAAGTGCAGTCCGTAAGCTCCTTCGAAACACCCTAGTGAGCCCCTGCTGGTTCATTCCTTGTCCTCGGGCACTTGTACACTTAATAACTTCTGATCACTGGAAAAGGCTCCTCCCTGATTGGTGGATTTTGACCAAACAGGAAGCAGGCCTTTTTTGCATCAACCAGGAATCAGCCTGACGTAGGAAAACTACTAGGCACTTGGTCTAAGCGTTAAACAAAGCTTTAATCAACTGTTTTACAACATGGAGGTCTAGTTGTGTCCTTCACTAGTTCCTGTTAAGAATGTCCTGCGCAAGCTGGGCCCGTGCCCGAGTATTTATACTCTCCCTGGACAGCGCCACCCGCAGGCCGCTCAGTATTATTTCATTAGTCTTTCTTTCATGAATGACTGATTCATGTCACAGCCTTTACCAGTGCTCCAGGTTTCGAGATTGAAGAAGGGGAATGATGGGTGTAAGGGAGGAGGGATGTGGAAACCTGTGTAGAGCAGGGCAGGGGTAGCAGAGGTGACAAGCATGGCTCCCTCCTGCCACCCCATGTCTTCCAATTTCCTTAGGAACAGAGGACTATACAGGATCTCCATCCATCGGGCCAGTCCCAAAGGTCACTGACTTCTTACCCATCAACAGCCCTATCTGCCAAAAATTTAGCTGTCACCCTCCTTAATATTTATACCATTCTCCACTTCTACTGCCTCCTCGGGCAGCCTATTCTGCAAGCTTTGCATCATTTCTTCTCCCCCGATCACTTTCCTGCTTAAGGCACTGACTCATACGATTCCACAGATGCCAGCAGTCCTCCAACACCTCACCCAAACGGCCAACCTCCTTGTGTGTGCCCAGGTAATTCAAAAAGCTGTTCGACCATGGGAAGCAGCACCTGTACTTTGGTAGGAAAAACAGAAAAGCAGAGTATTTTTTAAATGGTGAGAAATTGGGAATGTTGGTGTTCAGAGGGACCTAGGTGTCCTTATACACAAATCACTGAAAGTTAACATGCAGGTACAGCAAGCAGTTAGGAAAGCAAATGGTATGTTGGCCTTTATTACAAGAGGATTTAAGTATAAGAGCAAAGACGTCTTACTGCAATTATATAGGGCCCTGGTGAGACTACACCTGGAGTATTATGTATAGTTTTGGTCTCCTTACCAAGGGAAGGATATACTTGCCATGGAGGGAGTGCAACGAAGGTTCACCAGACTGGTTCCTGGGATGAGGGGATTGTCCTATGAGCAGAGATTGAGTAAACTAGGCCTATATTCAATAGAGTTTAGAAGAACGAGAGGTGATCTCATTGAAACATACAAAATTCTTACAGGGCTTGACAGGGTAGATGCAGGGAGGATGTTTCCCCTGGCTGGGGAGTCTAGAACCAGGGGTCACAGTCTCAGAATAAGGGGTCAGCCATTTAGGACTGAGATGAGGAGAAATTTCTTCACTCAGAGGATGGTGAATCTTTGCAATTCTCTACCCCAGAGGGCTGTGGAGACTCAGTCATTGAGTATATTCAAGACAGAGATCGCTAGATTTTTGAATATTAAGGGAATCAAGGGATATGGGGATAGTGCAGGAAAGTGGAGATGAGGTAGAAAAGCAGCCATGATCTTACTGAATGGCGGAGCAGGCTCGAAGGGCCGAATGGCCTACTCCTGCTCCTGTTTCTTATGCAAGCCCGATTAGAAAGGTCCATCCTTATACACATGGCATTCCACGGCCGGTCACTAGACAACGATCAAGGCCGAGAACCAAGGCTGAATTCCTTCCTACCTTCCTCTGGCCAATTATAGCATCAAATCACCTGGGACTACCATGGCCTACCTGAGTCAGTACCACATCAGGTGGTGCAGTAGCCCACTGAGCCATCAGGGATTAGACACAGTACCTGCATCATCAGTATAATTATGCCTCTCTATTTCTCCACACACACACACGCACGCACAAACTCTCAAAATAAACAAAAAGGCAATCCTGCCCATTATTTAGTTTCTGCGTGCAATGTGTAAACACGCCTTCCTTTCTCCCTTCTTTCTGTGATGGTAGCACTGGCTCCGTGTTTGTTCAGCTGCCTAACACACAATAGGCAAGAACGCTGGACTGTTCAGCTTGTATCACTGCAGTGTAAACAAAGTATTGCCACTGAGGATATAATTGTTTTAAGATACACTGGATTCAGCCAATGTGTTTCGAGGGCTACAGCTATGTCTTACAATGGATTGTGAGGACTCTTTTTGCTACCGTCTCTCAGCTGATGTCCAGAACGAATCCCAGCATTACTTTGTGCGATAGTGTGTGCGATAGCGAGTCGGCAGCCCATTTTACATCGCTCCCCATTTTTATGGCCGTTGACTTTAACAGCCAGCTCGCTTCCACCCGTTGTACACTATTGCACCAAGTCAAGATCTACCCCACTTTTTAAAAAGAGAACAGGAGGGCCTAGAAATTGGGTTTTGGCTTAGCCAGGGCTTTAGCGCCGGAAGTTAGTGCCGGCGCTAAGTCCCCCTGCGCGCGCCAAAAATTCAGTAGCGCCGCGCCCAAACGGCTGCCGGCGCTACTGAAGGGTCTTAGCGCCTGGAAAAGGGCGTTAACTGCCGCTTAGCGCCGCAATTCCGGCGCTGCGGCACCCGATGCGGTGCGGCAGGCTGGGGAAGTGCAGGCCTCCTCCTTCCGTTAAGGAGGAGCTGCCTGCACCCGGCCGCGGCCCGCGCAAATCTGTTTAAAAATGAGCCCGGCACCTCGGACAAGTGCCGGGCTTGCATCTGTTCCGGGGGGGGGGGGGTTGGGGAGAAGTCCGGGGAGGGAGCTGCGGGCAGGCGGCCGGCGGGAAAGCGGCCGGCCGCCGCGGGGCCTTTAATGCGCCGGCGCAAACACATGTTGGACTCTGTTGCCAGAGTCTTAGTTGCGGCTGCCACGGGCGAGGCGGCCGCAACTGAATTTCGGCGCTGGGGCCCGTCGGCATGGCAACCGGGACGCTGCGCACACCGATGACGTCATCGGTGCCGGCGCAGCGCTACCGGTGCAACGCCGCTTTAGGGCCCCAGGGAATTTTTCAACTGGCCATAACTCTGGCGCTAGTCCCTCTAGCGCCTCAAATGCGGCGCTAAGGCTAGTGAATTTCTAGGCCGAGATGTGCACAGCTAAGAGGATTCTCATCAAATTGTTAAAATAATCCGACACAGGCACGGTGGGCTGAATGGTCTCCTTCTGTGCTGTATCATTCTTGAAGCGAGAGCAAATCTCAAATACTGCTGCGTTTCCTTCATTTTCTGAAACTGTCCTCCAGAGAAATGCCACCGTGGCTTCTTAAGCAAGGTCAACCAGTTTATTACGACGCTCGACCAACTGTGTTACTCTCTCAAATTCACCCGCAATAAACTGAGGCTTGAATACTGGGTGTGCCGTGAGTTAATGCAATGCACAGACAAATCTCCCACGTCATTTTAAACTTTATTGATCACGCAAGTTGGGAAATGACCTAGGACAGCACATGACTTGTGACATGAATCAGTCATTCATGAAAGAAAGACTTATGAAATAATACTGAGCGGCCTGCGGGCGGCGCTGTCCAGGGAGAGTATAAATACTCGGGTACGGGCCCAGCTTGCGCAGGACATTCTTAACAGGAACTAGTGAAGGACACAACTAGACCTCCATGTTGTAAAACAGTTGATTAAAGCTTTGTTTAACGCTTAGACCAAGTGCCTAGTAGTTTTCTTACGTCAACTTGCGTATCAGTTCCCCTGTAGTCAGGTTCAGTAACACTCACGTATAAGAGGGTTGCTCACCTCGCTTGGAGTTGATGTCTGTGGGGATTTGCGTTGGGTGAGATCCTGGCGCGAAGTGCTCATCGCTGTAGGTGATGAGAGGTGTGAGGGGGTGAACGGCATGGCACGGCTGCACCACAGGCACCTTGTTTGACTGGAAGAGAAAACAAAACAAAAAGAGGTATTTTTTTTTTCCCGTCGGAGCCTTCAGTGTCGATTGACTGAGAACGATACAGGTTAACGTGTACATGCAGTACATTGCGAGGCCTCACGAAGAATTGGGAGCAAAACAAAACAGAAGACGGCGTGTCTTCCTCAGGGGGAGGGATGTCACCATTTCCCAAAATGAAAAGCAATTAAAAAAATATATACGTTAGCAAAATATATACGATAGTTCGAGGAACAGCACCTCATCTTCCGGTTAGGCACTTTACAGCCTTCCGGACTCTATCGAGTTCAACAATTTCAGATCATAACCTCGGCCCCCATCATATTTTTATATATTTTTTATCCACACTTTTGGTTTGTGCCTTTTCCATTTTTTCTCTCTCCCACATGGCAGCTGTCTCTCACTCTGCCAGCGCATTTCACACTTCATCTAGAGCCATCCTTTGTCTCTTTACCTGTCCTATTACCATCTCGTCTCACCTTGAATATCTCTTAATGTCTCTTCACCTCCCAGACCTTCCCTTTTTGTTCTTTCATCCCCTCCCCCATTTCCCAGCCCCCAAACTTGCTTTTTAATCTGTTTCATTTCCTGCTTTTTTCTCAATTTTGACGAAGGGTCTTTGACCTGAAACGTTAACTCTGTTTCTCTCTCCGCAGATGTTGCCTGGCCTGCTGAGTTTATCCAGCGTTTTCTGTTGTTATTAAAAAAAATATATATATATATATATATATGCTAGGAGCCCGTTTTATATCCCATGATGATGGTCAATCACAGAGAAAATCGGCCAACTCTCGCTCGCCGGTTTTGGGCTTCCGCCCACAACCAATTGCACCCCCTTGGCATTCCAGCTGAAGATACCTCCAGCACCAACCTCGAGGGCCGCAGGTCAGACACCCTGTTTCAGGAGGCACACGAGAGTAGCCTGGGTGATTGCCCCCCCCCTTTCAATGTTCCCTATCTGACGGTTGGGAAGCTTCCAACCTCTGCTCCCTGCAACGACACAGCTCTGAGATCAGCAAGCTCAGGATGCGGGGCCCACCGGGACCGCAAACCCAACTCTCGCCATGTCACGGCAGCCTCCTCATTAATGGGTTTTATGTTTTCTTTACAACCTGACTTAATTCTGGGGGGGGGGGGGCGCGGGGGGGGAGGGTGTGCATAGCAGTAAGCAAAGTGTTCTTTCATTCGAAGGCTGGGGGGTAAGAATGAGCATTCTAGTGGTAGAGAGCTTGGGGGTCACTTTGACTTTAAGCAAGAGTGTAAAACGGGCGATAGCGACTGAGCCATCCGTTATGCATCCCTCCGGATGTTCACTTATCGGAAGAGATGTGTAACAGGCAGCTCAATCGATCTCGACCATTTTAAACTATCGCCCGAATCAAAATCATCCCTACCTCACCCCCCGCCCCCCCCCCCTTGACGGCAATGTGTTCAAAAGTTTGAAGCCCTGTCAAAGTAAAACAAACAGTAATAGATAACTGAAGCAATAACCTCGAGAACACCAGCGGCTGTGAGCGAGTCTGATCTAATCTCGCCTAGCTCATACTCGGTGACACTGAACTGAATCCCCATACTACAGTAATCAAATGTCACGAGTATCTTTATTACGGTAACAAAACAAAATGACCAAAACGTACACTTTAGAGTTACCTCATTTGCAATTAACCTATTCGATACACGTTATCTTAAATGAAACACTTAAAACGCCTTTATCCCTCTGTTTTCCCGGCCTAATGGTACATACGAGAAATATTTGGCAGCAAAGGTAATTTTTTCCCCCAATCTAAGCAGGCCATCTCCAGGCTGGCACAGTTGTACCACAGGTGCAGCGAGGTCAACTTTTGATATGCTGTAAAAAGATCAAAGTAAAATGTGCTACAAGACTCTGCCAGGGGAGGCCTTTGACCTGTGACACACTCCGGATTCTCACCCATGTCATCCACCTGCCTGAGATTTGTCATTACTTATTTCCAGAATGCCGCACATTACTGCATCGATCAGAAAGATCCAAATATATTGACAGTTCAGGTTCTTGAAGAACCTCTACAACCGTGGACACACAAAATAATTAATCGGAGCCAATTATGGGAAAGCTTCTTTTGTAAATTTACATATCCGCTACACAGTTCTAGTTTCGATGAGTGACTTTTATTTGATCTTGGGGTGTGGGTGATGCTGGCGAGGCTGGCATTCATCGCCCATCCCTCGTGGCCCTGAGAAGGTGGTGGTGGTGAGCCTTCTCCTTGAATTGCTGACGTCCTTGTGGTGATGGTGCTCCCACAGTGGCGTGTGGTAAAGGAAGAACTTGCATTTCTATAGCCCCTTTCATGACCTCAGAACGCCCCAAAGTGCTTTACAGCCAATGAAGTACTTTTTGAAGTGTAGTCACTGTTGTAATGTAGGAAACGCGGCAGCCAATTTGCGCACAGCAAGCTCCCGCAAACAGCAATGTGATAATGACCAGATCATTTTTTTTTTTAAGTGATGTTGGTTGAGGGATAAATATTGGCCCCAGGACACTAGGAGAACTTCCCCCAAACCTTGGAGGTCCTGGCCCCGGCTCCCATCCCCCCGGTTGAACCCACCACTTGCACCCTTTTGGAAGCCAGCGCACGGGAGTCTTATGACACGACTGGCCTCCAGTGTTACTCCAGGGCTGGCAAAACAAGAGCTTCCAGCATAGGGAGTCAGCGATCCCAGCCCTACCCTTTCCCACATGGCAAGGTCGACTGGGATTTCTCAACTAGGGTTGGGATCTGGCAAATCCGGGATCCTGGCCTTTGTACTGGCAAAGAAACTCAACTCAAAATGTTTTATTCTGCCCTCCGCTTATGTGCCAAAAAAACAAACCAGTTCATTTTAAGCACAGTCAATCGCTAGTAAATCTGTGCATGTAAACAATCTCAATCTGTGCCAATTAATCATAGAGAAGAGTAGTGAAGGGGTAGCGAAGGAAAAAACAATGGAGTCAAACAAGAGGCTGATATGGTGGGGATATTAAAGATTTCTACAGAAAGATGAGCTAGATCGGCAAAAGAGGCTCCCTCATTCTTGAAGGCCTCACTTACCTCACCTGGTATCAGTTGTGGCTCAGTGGGTAGCACTCTCACCTCGGAGCCAAAAGTCCCACTCCAGAGACTTGCGTACAAAATCTAGGCTGTACCCAGGGAGTGCTGCACTGTCAGGGGTGCCGTCTTTTGGATGAGATGTCAAACTGAGGCCCAGTCTGCCCTCTCAGGTGGACGTAAAAGATCCTCAGGCGCTATTCCGAAGAAGAGCCGGGGAGTTCTCCTGACGTTCCGGTCAATACTTATCCCTTAACAACCACCAAAACAGATTAAGTGGTCATTCATCTCATTTGCTTTTGTACAAACTTGCTGAGTGTTTTTGACTACAGAACAACAGTGACTACAATTCACTAGGACCTCATTGGCTGTGAAACACTTTGAGACATCCTGAGGTTGTGATAGGCGCTATATAAATGCAAGTTCTTCCTCTGTTTTATGGTGTCTCAATAGCAGCTCGATCACAACTACATGAATTATATTACACGAATTAAAACTTTATTTTAAAATGCAGAAAGACTGGAAACTGAATGTATCTATACGCCCCCGTTGTATATATCTGGAAATACTTATGCAGCGGTACTTTTAAAAGCCAATCCTTTAATATAGGGAAGGAAAGCGTGTCAGACAGATGGCTCTACTGAGCCTTATTAAGCCTAACCAAAGACATTGGATAGGAAAGCGTTTAATGCCTTACTGCAGAGGCAATGTTTGACTAAATTTCTCAAGAGGAAAGTAACATTAAATACCATTGTAGCGGCACTGTACTAATTAAAACAACAGGGCCTCACCAGGAAGTGATGCCGTGATGTTACACACAGTCAGCCAAGGCCTCGATCTCTTGAAAGGAAGTGGGTTTTGGTCCCCGTGGATTTTTATTTTATTGTAAATCCTGTAGGTTAGGAAACTTCAAACAGGCCCGGCCTGCCTGCATTACCAAAACCTACAATCATTGCTCAGTAATGGGTTCCACCAGGAGGTTAGCGTCTTAAATCAGTAAGGAACTGGCCGAGAATGTACTGAGCTGAGGCAACCAGGCGGCAGGTATTAGATATCTAACCCGCTTAATCTCGTCGTCAACGCTGTAAGCGCTTGGCAGTGAAAGGCAGCGGTTGAACTGAAGCTACACTTGGTTGGCTGATTGGCATGAAAGGAAGATCTCATTCTTTTATTGGAGATTAGCGGGAGGGAGATTTTCACTGGCATCGCCGGGCAGAAACAGGGGCTCGTGCCCCTAAAATGGTGGGGAAAATCTTGCCGCCCTATTCCTGCTCGCCATCCGTCCGACACCAACTTCGGAAGGGCCTATCGCTGGATGGTTGTAGCAATAGACCCTTCCAATATACAATAAAGGGTTCCATGATGCACATAGGACCCCCCCCCCCCCGCACATAGGACCCCCCCCATGCCATTTTAGGACAGTAATGGGCGGAGCGTGCACCGTGCGATCTCCACACAGCATCAGCTGACCGAAGAGGAGCCCAGCGCGTTAAGTTTTCATTTATTTCTCCGGGCAGGAGCGCTTCTCTGAGCTCCCAAAAAAACAACCTGGGCCACTGCCGCACTGAGTTCTTCCCCCTCGCCCTTCCGGATCCACCGTTCTCCATTGCACCGGGGAGCTCGTTTTCCACCGGCAGTGGACAACTTTGAACGTTAAAGGAAGCATTTTACGGGTGAGGCTAATGATTTTAGTGACAGCTGTGGCTCAGTTGGTAGCACAGTCCTCTCTGGAGTCAAGAGGTTGTGGGTTCAAGTCCCGCTTCCACGAAACCCAAGCACAAAAATCTAGGTTGATCCTCCAGTACAGTACTGAGGGAGTACTGCACTGTCGGAGGTGCCGTCTTTCGGATGAGACGTTAAACCGAGGCCCTGTCTGCTCTCTCAGGTGGATGTACAAGATCCCGTGGCACTATTTCGAAGAAGAGCAGGAGTTATCCCCAGTGCTCTGGCCAATATTTATCCCTCAACCAACATAACAAAAACAGATTATCTGGTCATAATTGTAATGTATGTACCTTTAAGGGGAGAACTACTTTTTACAGCTCCTGTATACTGTAGTACCGGCAGTGACCACACCTGTATATAACCCTGAGTAGTGATCTGTACAGCTAGTTCTAGATTAACCCTCATTCAGTAAACACTTGTTGATCGTTCCCTGCAGTCTTTTGTCTGATTATTGAAGGACACAAGATTGATACACGGATCTAACATTGGCGACGACGCAGATTCGAACCTACCTGCAACTCTGCATCACCTCCCAGGGATTCGCTCCTGGAGAACAATGGAAGGAGGTCGAGTCCAGAAGCACAGGCGTCGACCACGGGCAACCGCCCAGTCATCCAGCGGAGATTTGAGCATCGCGGGGGAGGCTGTCGAGAGCCAGGCTTGGCTTTCCAGTAACGGTGGTCCAGCGAAACGGGCTGGCAACAGGTACTGCGCAGACCCTTCCCGGACAGCGGCGGCTAGAGCCCGACCGAACGGCACAGAAAAAGGCCGAGCAGCGTCGACGGGGGAGAGAGAGAGGGCAGAGCGCACAAGGCGCAGCCGGTGTTCAGGACCGAGCGGCGTCAACGGGGAGAGAGACGAGAGAGAGCAGAGCGCAGCCGGTGTTCAAGGGCCGAGCAGCATCAACGGGGGAGAGAGGCGAGAGAGAGCAGAGCGCAGCCGGTGTTCAAGGGCCAAGCAGCGTCAACGGGGGAGAGAGGTGCGCAGGAAAACGCGAGGCGCTGCCATTGCCACGAGGACCGCAGAGAGCGGCATTGGCAGCAGCGCAGGCGCAGCGCGCGAAACCCACAGGGCGTCGCCATTTGCCATGAGGACCGCCAAGAGCGGCGTTGGCAGCAGCGCGGGAGACGCCATTTTAAGCTGCAGCGGGGAAGAAATGAAAGCGTGGGAGACGCCATTTTAGGCCAGTCTAACGACACCCAAAAATGCCGAAGAGTGGCAGTATCACAGCATTCGACAATGAAGTCGAAGATTGGACGACATATGTCGAACACATAGAAGTATACTGCAAGGCGAATTAAGTGCCAGATGACAAGAAAGCGCTGGTATTGTTGAATTCAATGGGTGCAAAAACGTATGGCTTACTACGAAACCTAGTAACCCCCAGAGAAGCCAGTAGAAAAGGATTTTGAAAACATAGTGTCAATCCTACAGGACCACTTAAACCCCACACCGCTGCTGATAGCAGAAAGATTTAAGTTTCACAAAAGGAACCAGCATAAAGATGAAAGTAATCCTGAGTATTTAACGGAACTGCGCAAGCTATCGAAACACTGCCAGTTTGGAATGGGACTAGCAGATACTTTAAGGGACAAGTTTGTGTGTGGGCTTCAAAGTGAAGGAACCCAGAAACGGCTTCTATCAGAAAAGGATCTTACGCTGGACAAGGCTTTCAGCACTGCAGTATCACACGAAGCAGCCGCACGGGGCGCTGCAGAGATACGACGGAGACCGCAAGAATATGGCACAAATGAAATGTCATACGGAACAGTGAAGTGCTATCACTGCGGCAGAACAACACACGACCATAATGATTGCTGGTTCAAGGACAAAGTGTGCAGACAGTGTGGAAAAGTAGGACACATAGCAAGAGTCTGCAGGTCGGGAAAGAAAACCAGCAGCAAGAAATCTCCACAGGAGAAGTACAAGAAGGTACATAAGGTGACGGAGAGTAGTTCAGACGAACAGAAGAGTGATACAGACTCCGGAAGCAAGGAGCTGGGTTGTCTGAAACTACATAATGTGATCAAAACGGAGGATCACCAAACTATCTGGGTCACGCTCAAGATAGCAGGAGTCCAAGTGAAAATGGAATTGGACACAGGATCAGCCCTAACAGTCATAAACCGAAGGGACTACAAGCGGCTATTCTCTTGAAGACGTACACGGGGCAAAAAGTCTACCCCAAAGGAAAAATAAGGGTGAACTTTATATATAACGGCAAGGAAACACCAAAAATGGACCTATATGTATTGCCAGATGGAGGACCACCACTACTAGGACGTGAATGGATCCGGAAGATACAGCTAGATTGGCATTCCATACAAGCACTGACTGTAGATGCCAAAAAGGATGACGACGTCACACCTGGACGACTGTCAAAAATGCTAACTGACGCACAAGAAGTGTTCCAGCAGGGACTCGGAACACTAAAAGGCATAACAGCGATGATCAAAATAGAGGAAAATGCAAGCCCAAAGTTTTTTAAGGCCAGACCGGTACCTTATGCGATCCGCCCAGCCGCCGAAGCAGTCGTTGAGTAATACGCCTGGGGAACCAAAGAAGGTTCGCATCTGTAGGGACTTTAAGGTGACAGTGAACCCAGTCCTTCACACTGTACAATATCCGCTTCCGCGGATTGAAGATATTTTTGCCTCGCTATCTGGAGGGAAACGCTTCACTAAGATTGATCTGGCCCAGGCGTACCTGCAAATGGAGGTAGAAGAAGCCTCGAAACAGTACCTCACGATCAACACTCATAAAGGTCTCTACCAATACAACCGGCTGGTGTTCGGGGTAGCATCAGCTCTGGCTATTTGGCAAAGGGCAATGGAACAAGTCCTGCAAGGGATTCCAGGGACCCAGTGTTATTTGGACGACATCCTGGTCACGGGCGAAAATGACAGTGATCACCTCGCCAACCTGGAGCAGGTGCTCACTAGATTGAAGGAATATGGGCTCCGAGCTAATCGCCACAAATGCGAGTTTTTCCAGAAGCAGATCTCGTATTGTGGCCACGTTATTGATAAAGAGGGGTTACACAAGTCCCCTGAAAAGATTGATGCAGTAGTCAAGGCTCCAGCACCGGAAAATGTGTCACAACTGAGGTCGTTCCTCGGGCTGGTAAACTACTACCATAAGTTCTTGCCGAATTTGTCTACCGTACTACACCCACTGAACACCCTACTGCAAACGGGGGTACCATGGAAGTGGAGTGACGAATGTAAACGAGCTTTCCAGAAAAGCAAAGCATTGATCACATCAAAAGAGGTGTTGGCTCATTTCAACCCAGCACTACCAATTCGGTTGGCGTGTGATGCATCACCCTATGGCATTGGAGCGGTGCTGTCGCACAAATTCCCGGACAGCTCGGAGAGGCCAGTAGCCTTTGCGTCTCGGTCACTAACCTCAGCCGAGCGTAACTACGCCCAGATTGACAGGGAGGCCCTCAGCCTAGTGTGGGGAGTGAAAAAGTTCAATCACTATCTGCACGGGCAGAAGTTCACCTTGCTGACTGACCACCAACCACTTGTCTCCATCTTTAATCCAAAGAAGGGCGTTCCGGTGATGACTGCGCAACGGCTACAAAGATGGTCCCTTTTTCTAGGGGCGCACCAATATGAAATCGAGTATAAGGGCACGAAACAGCATGGAAACACTGATGGGCTATGACGCCTGCCATTGCCTACTGCGGAGGAAGCACCAGCAGTGGATCCTGTCGAAATATTTCATTCGACTATAATTGAATGCTTGCCAGTAACTAACGCTGGTATAGAGAAGGAGACCCGAAATGACCCGACGCTGTCTCGGGTATATGATTTGACGGTGAAGGGATGGCCAGCACATGGCGACTCACTGTTGCCAGCATTCTCATCCAGAAGAGAACAGCTGTCAGCATGCCAGGGGACCTTGATGTGTGGATCCTGAGTGGTAATTCCACCCAAGTTAAGGGAGAGAGTGCTCAATGAGCTTCACGAAGGTCATCTGGGAGGGGTGAAAATGAAAAGCCTTGCTAGGGCTTATGTGTGGTGGCCGGGGATCGATCAGCAAATCGAGGACCTGACAAAGAGCTGCTCAGGATGCCAGAAGGTCCAAAATGCACCACCACATGCCCCTCTGCACCCATGGGAGTGGCCCTCATCTCCATGGCAACGGGTGCATATTGATTTTGCTGGTCCATTCATGGACTCAATGTTTTTAATAGCCGTGGATGTGCACTCGAAATGGCCTGAGGTGATCAAAATGTCCTCCACCACCACGGAGAAAACTATTGCAGTCCTACGGACCATTTTTGCCAGGAACGGCTTGCCAGAGCAGATTTGCTCTGATAACGGACCACATTTTGTGTCCGAAGAGTTTCGAAGATTTATGGAAAGGAATGGGGTAAGGCATTACACATCCGGCCCGTATCATCCAGCCACAAATAGATTGGCTGAGAGGTTCGTACAAACCTTTAAAAAAGCAGTAAAGGCCATGTGCGATGACGACATTCCACTGCAGCATAAGGTGGACAATTTCCTGTTAGCCTACAGAAATGCGACACATGCAGTCACCAACCAGGCCCCGGCCATGATGTTCTTTAACCAAAGGTTGAGATCTCGTCTGGATTTGCTCAGACCAAATGTACGAAGAGATGTTGAGAGTAAGCAATTCCAGCACATGAATGAGAAGCCGACAAGGAGCTTCAATGTAGGGCAACCAGTCTTGGCCCGCGACTACCGAACAGAGAAATGGCAACCAGGAACGATATGCACACGGCAGGGGCCACTAATGTACACAGTGGATGTTGGGGAGAACATTGTGAGACGCCATGCTGACCAGATCCTAGAGTCACAGGAACGAGTCAACCCATGTCTCGGCCATACGTACCTGGTGAGGAACCCGATGTACAGGTCGCATCTACCTCAGAAACAGTAGCATCGGAAGCTGATGAACCCACCGACGACAGGGGGCCAGAATCGCCTCCGCACCAAGAGCAAGACACTCAGGAAAGGCGCTATCCAGAAAGGATCAGGAAGCCTCCCCAAAGACTGAATTTATAAATAGACTATTTTCAGCTAATGTTGCATGTTAAAAGTGTTAATTGTAATTAGTTTGATATTTAATTGTTAAATGAGTGTTATGGTACTGTTAATCCAGAAGGGGAGGAATTGTAATGTATGTACCTTTAAGGGGAGAACTACTTTTTACAGCTCCTGTATACTGTAGTACCGGCAGTGACCACACCTGTATATAAACCCTGAGTAGTGATCTGTACAGTTAGTTCTAGAGTAACCCTCATTCAGTAAACACCTGTTGATCGTTCCCTGCAGTTTTTTGTCTGATTATTGAAGGACACAACATTAAGATACACGGATCTAACAATTATCACATTGCTGTTTGTGGGAGCTTGCTATGTGCAAATTGGCTGCTGCGTTTCCTACATTACAACAGTGACTACACTCCAAAAGTACTTCATTGGCTGTAAAGCACTTTGGGACATCCGATGGCCCTGAAAGGCGTGATATAAATGCAAGTCTTTCTTTTGGTGCCAATTATTTGGTCTTTTACATGTTTCCATCATTATAAATTTTAGTTATATGGCGGGGTTGGGTTGGAAATCCATGATGGTGGCTGGAGCCAACTGGGAAAAGTAAACTGTGCCATCAAGCTGTAGATGTTGCATTGGTTGAGTTTCTCTGGGATATCTCCTGCTCAGCGAATCAGCATGGACTTTCCTTACTTGAGCCAATCAGAAAAGCGTGACACTTGATTCTTTCTGCTCCCGGCAGGTGTAACCTGCCAGCCTACATATCGAATGTGCGAGGTGCTGTAAGCAAGACATTTTAATTATATAGATATAAGCTGAAAGGAAAGACTCGGGGCTATATGAGGCCTGGATATTTCACATGTAAATCCTAAACTTTGAGAGTTTTCCCCTCGTCAGTGGTGGCATTATAAACATTCACTGTCTGCTGTCTCCAGTTGCTGGATGCAACACAATGTGTGCGTATCTTGGAGTTACAGTAGGCACTGAAGTGGAATGCTTAACACGCTGATGAACAGAAGTGGCTTGCTGCAATGAGAATATATGCAAATAACAGATATATAGTAATCATGCATGTGATTAAACTGTATCAAGTCTAATAGAAAAACCTGCTGTAGGCACTGGGGAGAGAAATCAGAAATACTGATGCCAGGTACACAGATTCTCATCTCTCTGTGATTGAATTGGTTGAATCATGTCTTAAGGGGAATTCAACCTGCCCCGCGCTTTAATACAGTAGATCCTCTCTCTTAAGCTGTGTTCGGGAACTATACAAAAAAATGTAACACCAAGAGGTGCGTTATTTAATGTCAGCATTATCAAGAGAGAATTATTATTAAACGCTGCGTCTTATACCCGAGGTCATGGACATCGCAGGGAATATTGGTGTATGGGGCATCACGAAAGGGGGTTAATGGCTCAAAGGGCCGAATGGCCTACTCCTGCTCCTATTTTTCTATGTTTCTATGTAATTCCCTTCCCAATTGTAATTGACCAATGATAAGTCTGATCGATCCCTATTTACTCAATGAGCAGGGTTTGCTTTGAATCCTCTTTCACACACACACCAGGGTGGCAACTCTGGTATTCCAAGCTTCGTCACATGACCTCCCGCCTCCAGGTGGCCTACACTCCAAACACCCGCCTTTGGTCACCTGACACATTCACCCTCGCACTGCACCACAGAAAGAAAGAAAGAAGGAAAGAAAGAGTTTTTCATATCCTCAGGACGTTGCAAAGTACTTCACAGCTACTGAAACACTTTTGAAGTATAATCACTGTTGTAATGTAGGAAACGCAGCAGTCAATTTGGGCACAGCAAGAATCCAAACATAGCAATGAGATAATGACCAGATATTCTGTTCTAATGCTGTTGGTTAAGAGATAAATGTTGGCGATGACACCAGGCAGAATTGCCCTGCTCTTCTTCGAAATAGTGCCACGGCATCTTTTACATCCACCTGAGCAGGTTTAATGTCTCATCCAAAAGACGGCAGCTCCGACAGTGCAGCACTCCCTCAATACTGCACTAGCGTGTCAGCCTAGATTATATGCTCGGATTCCTGGTACCCACCAATAGTCAAGCCATTTTCTGCAGCCACTGGGGGAGCGAGGCAACTGTCTCCTGTACTTCTATCAGTGCTGTTCTGGAGCCAATTTGTAGGAGGTAGTCGACGACACCCCACGCCTACACCCCAGCGGTCCACAACGCCCTGGGTAGATTGGCAGCTTGTCACCTGGGCATAAAACTGGTGTTAAAGATCGCCCGCCCATTCAAGAAACCATGGCAAGTTGAAATTCTACCCAACAGTTTCTGAAGTTTGTACTGTACCTGGTTGGAATTCCGTACAAAGGCAGAATTATTATAAAAAAAGAAAGAAATTGCATTTATATAGTGTCTTTCATGATCTCAGGATGTCCCAAAGTGCTTTATAGCCAATGAAATACTTTTCAAATGCAGCCAATTTGCGCACAGCAAGGTCCCACAAACAGCAATTAAATAAATGGCCAAATCATCTGTTTTAGGTGTAACAACAGAAAACACTGGAAAAACTCAGCAGGCCAGGCCACATCCGTGGAGAGAGAAACAGAGTCAACGTTTCAGGTCGAAGACCCTTCGTCAGAACTGAGAAAAAAAGGCAGGAAATGAAACAGATTAAAAGGCCAGTTTGGGGGTTGGGAAATGGGGGAGGGGATGAAAGAACAAAAGGGAAGTTAAGAGACATTAAGAGGTATTCAAGACGAGACGAGATAGTAATAGGACAAGTAAAGAGACAAGAGACGGCTCTAGATGAAGTGTGAAATGCGCTGGCAGAGAGACAGCTGCCATGTGGGAGAGAGAAAAAGGAAAAGGCACAAATCAAAGATGTGGATAAAAAATATATAAAAATGTAATAGGGGCCGAGGTTATGATCTGAAATTGTTGAACTCAATATTGAGTCCGGAAGGCTGTAAATTGCCTAATCGGAAGATGAGGTGCTGTTCCTCGAGCTTACATCTGTTTTAGGTGTTGGTTGAGGGATAAATGTTGGCCAGGACACCGGGGGAAACTCCCCTGTTCTTCTTCAAATACTACAGTGGGATCGTTTACATCCACCCTGTGGGGGCCGACGGGGTGGCAGGGGGGCGCCTTGGTTTAACGTCTCACCTGCACTTGAGAGAAGAAGAAACAAAAGGAGAAAGTAGAAGAGAGATGCATTGGGACACTGAGAGACTTTGCCCAGAAGAGTTCAGTGAGATCCCGGACAGCAGCAAGGTGCCAGTCAGTGGATCACTCAGGCACATTCATGGGAACTCTGTGGCGAACTGCTCCGTCCTGGTCGTGTGGGTGAAATGAAGGGAGCATAGAAGCTACAGGAGGACGAGCGGAGCGCAATAAAACAAAAAAAAATCTAAAATCACGGCCGGAATTAAGAACAATGAGAAATCAGCGAGGACGCTGTCGCCTGGAACGCTGGAGGATGGGGGGGAATGGTTCCTAAATCCTACAAGAAATTCACACAGAGATCTATCATCAGAGATATTCCATCAGCATTTTAAATACCAGTGCTGTTCCACCCCTACCTCCCTCTTACTGGAAATACAAATGCGTCGATGTGAAAAGCAAATTGATAGCTTGCACCCTATTAGTGTCTATCTGACCCCCTTTCCTCCCTCCAGTCACACAGACTGCAAGCCGAACCGATGGATTTGCTGAATTAAACTATCCCCGATCTTCTCTTAATTTTACGGTTTTCAACTCAGATTTGCCTTCATGTGGGAAGCAGATAAGAAACTGCAGGATTTTAATTTAAGCTCCGGCCTTTTCTTCTCTCCTGCAGGATGGAAACAGAGAGAAGCAGCAGTGTGTGAGCGAAAGCCAGCAAGCCTGCAGAATCAGGTCAACTCCGCAGCCGCAATATAAACGTTTCTTTATTTCTCTTCCATATTAAGGAAAGTGCGTTTTTTGTTGTTGTTGTTGTTGCAAACTCTGCTGATCTGCACAGGACTATTATGATCTGAAAGTAAAATCGCCCCGCATCTCACCAATTCAACTTACAAAAAGGTGGAAATTAAATAATAATTACTTGGACGTTCTGCAAACCTCCAGCAGTTCTGGCTCTTTGACCTGCTGTGGATTAGCAGTGCACATTTCTGCAATTTTTTTGTTATTGTTCAGACTGTGTTCGGAGGTCCTAGCTGTCATCCAGCATCATTGTCTTGGAGTTTTCAATAAAGTAAGACTGTCCTGATAGTGTGCATCTTGCGCTGTCAGTCCAGACTCTGCTCTGTCAGGGTTGACACACAGCAGAGTGACTCGCCCCTGCTTGACAGTGATCAGTAATTACTTGGGACAAGTTCATTACTTTTCGAGGTGAAATAAAACCTCAAGGTCTTTAAAATACACACCAGATACGCCAAAGGAATATTGCATGTCATCACAGCCAGCAACTTTAGAAGAGGGAAAAGCCCTGAAATAAGATTTTTTTTTAATGCCCAATTTCTATAGTTACTTGAAGTCGGTGGTAACTGTTCCACCTGGTGACGTTACCTTTTATCTGCCTGAATAAGCTAACTGGATTTCAAACAGAAGCAGGACTTTCTCGTCATGTTATCGCATTAATAAATAAAGCAGCTTGGAGATATCTGACCCTGTAACTTTAATTTGACAAACCCTCACTGGGGGAGATTTTCACTGGCGCCGCTGGGCAGAAGGAAACAGGGCGGTCACCACCTTAAAATGGTGGGAAAGGCTTGCCACCACTTTCCCCCCGCAACCACACCACCCCCCCAACCACACCTCCGTTCCCAGTCCGACCGACGCCATCTTCGCAAGGGCCTACAGCTGCATACCCGTTTGGTTCAGCCAGTGGGCCCCATTACTGTGCATGTCGGGGTTGACATGAATCAGTCATTCATGAAAGAAAGACTTATGAAATAATACTGAGCGGCCTGCGGGTGGCGCTGTCCAGGGAGAGTATAAATACTCGGGCACGGGCCCAGCTTGCGCAGGACATTCTTAACAGGAACTAGTGAAGGACACAACTAGACCTCCATGTTGTAAAACAGTTGATTAAAGCTTTGTTTAACGCTTAGACCAAGTGTCTAGTAGTTTTCTTATGTCAGGGTCCTATGACGTACTTAGCCGAGCGGGTAAGCTCTTAATTATTCTTGTGGGGCCAACAGGAGCAGGAGTGCCCCTGTGGGGTCCACGAAAATAACGCAGGCCGCTGTGATTGTGCTTATTTATGGATCGATCGAAATTTCCTTTCCTCATCACATGCGAGCGAGCACCATTTTACAGTGAGAATGTGGATAATGCAGCTGATTAAGAGTATCTCCTTGAGGCTATTAGGTTGAGAGGGGATCTAATTGAGGTCGGTAAAATGATAAAGGGATTCGATAGTGTAGATACAGAGAGACTAGTGCCTCTGGTGGGGAATCCAGAACAAGAGGGCCTATACTTAAAATTAGAACCAGGCCATTTAGGAGTGAACTTTTTTACACAAACTGTAGAAGAAATCTGAAAGTCTACTTCCCCCCAAAAGGCTGTGGATGCTGGGAGTCAATTGGAGCTTTCAAGACTGAGATCAGTAGACTTTTGTTGGGTGAGGCGAGTAAATGGAGTTAAGATACAGATCAGCCATGATTGAATTGAATGGCAGAACAGGCTCGAGGGGCTGAATAGCCTCCTCCTGTTCCTAATGGTCCTACTCATGTATTGAAGTATCCCTTATTAACGTCTAGGAACAATCTCCTACCAATCAGTACCAGCTTTTGTAACTAAAAGTTTTTTTTTAAATCAACTCCCACCCACAAGAAAAAAGAGGGATCGTTTTTGAAGATGCTAAAGCAAATGGTGAAGGCCTCGACTTCTGGCTATTTTGAGCTTTCAGGAAGAGATAACGCAATCACGGCCCAGCTCCCATGGGGACCTCTGCTCCTTGGGCCCTGTGGGCACCAGGCCAACCGCACACAGTAACACACGGTTATCCAGGTGTAACTCAGTCAGGCTCCTAATGCTCAAGTGCAATATATCTTCTTCTCTCTTAGGCAGTCCCTCGGAACCGAGGATGACTTGCTTCCACACTAAAAATGAGTTCTCAGGTGACTGATGAGTCCAATGCAGGACCTACAGTCTCTGTCGCTGTTGGGGTTGTCCATGAGGGTCCTGACGTTCCAGGTCCCGAACTTCATTTTAAAGGGTGGAAGATGCCTGTGCGTGAATTCTTTTAACGTGGGGTGGCCGTTGCACACCAGCTACCACACGGGCTTGACAGAGCAAGGGCTTGGTCCAATGGCATGGGGATCCAAGACAATTGGAGACCAGGCTCTGCTACATCGGCCTAGCGCACACACACACACAAACATACTCCTACTGTCTTCCTCCCTCCTTCCCGCAGGTCCATATATGATCTTAATTTTACTGACCTATCTCAGTAGCATTGCAGCTGCTTTAAGAGATCCACTTAACAGCCAGTAAACAATTTCTGTTTCATCATCATCATCAGTGGACGATTGTCAGAGCTCCTGTGACGGTCCTCCACCTTTAGGCAGGGTCTTGAGCCCTGGCGTTGTGTGTTGGACTGCCCACATTCACCCTTTCATTGACTTGTTCTGTATGGCAACTGGGTCACGGGTTACAGGCTGCGGACGGCGTTGGTTAATTCAAGGATTAGCTCACCTGCCTTTCGCTGGCATCTCCTCCATCGAGGGCCCCACTCCCCTCCCCCAGGCGCTCAGCCGGCCGAAGCCATTGGCCATTTTCTGGAGGTGCCCGGGTTACTTGACCGCCGCTCGGCACTCGGTGTTGACCATTCACAGGTAGCACCATCTACTGTCATCAGGTTTTTAACTGGTTTTAATACCTCACCTGGCTCCAGGGGGAGCAATTTTAACCCAACCTGATCTGGGAGAAAATGGGTAGGATTTTCATTGGGCCGTGGAGACGGGATTGGAGGCGTGTGGGGGGTTAAAATCCCCAAATCAGGGGGCACGAACCCATCCTGCCCCCAACCCGCCTCCATGCCAGTTTCAAAGGAGGCGGGAAACCCGACCCGCGCTGGGACCCACCTCCCCGAGGTGGGAAGGGGATTAGTGCCAATTAACTGCCTGTTAACAGGTAGTTAACAGGCAGTTTTTAGCCTAATCCCTATTTTCATTCTTGAAGTGTGGGATTCCCGACGGCTCCAAACCACGCCAAGTTAGCGAGGCGGGCCGTTGGGCTGAAGGACTAGGAGGGGTCGAGATGTCCGGTGTTCAGGTGAGTGATGGGTGCATGAGTGCAGAGGTAAGTGTGTTTGGTGTGTTTAAAGTGCTTAAAGAAGTTTTACTTACCTTTACAGCCTTCCTTCCTTCCGGTCTCAGGAGTCCCTCATCTCACCGGCACAGAAAGCAGAATGGCCGCGATCTGTCAAAAATTGCAGCATTCAGCTTTCTGTTCCGGAGAGATCTCTAAATCATCCTGAGAGGAAGGAATTAACCTGGAGTACAGATTGTCAGTGTTTGACAGCTTCAAATAGCTGTCGAACGCTGATATTTCATTTGTCAAAAAGTCTTGACAGATGAAATGTCAGTCTGTGACATCACCTGTTGCCGGGTGGCCCTTAATTGGCCTGCTGAGCCCGCTGGGCGGGCTCAACAAGGTCAATCAAGTCAAAATTGCGTGGATTGGCCGCATCTCGATGGAGGCGGGGCTACAACCCCTAAAGTTGTAGTCCCGCCTCCTACCCACCTCCTCAATGAAAATCCAGCCCAATGACGAGATTGGGTCGAATGACGTTTTGAGAGACCGGTCCATTGAAGTCAATGGAGATTAAAATCGTCCGGGTTGTTAAACCAGCGCCGAACCCAATCCTGTCAGTTTCACGTCGGGCAGATTAAGTTAAGATCACCCTCCATGTTTCTGATTACTTCTGGATAAGGCCCAGATCTCTTCATGTGCTCTGCCACCTTAGCCAAGAGATGCAGTTCTTCAGCTTTTGAAACCAATCTATTACGCATGTGTGATTTTAGAGTTTTCCAAATCCTCTTGGTGAGATTCCCCTCACCCCCTCCTCACCTGGACTTGGAGGTTAAGCTTCTCTAATTTTCCAACACTGCCCACAAATAGCAATACTGTACAGTACACGGAGCATATTATACTGGTAAGAGTCTAGAACAGACATGCCCAAGGAGGGCCTTTGCTCTGTCCATTGTTGTACTGGGCTGGTACAAGAGAAGACACTGAAAGCCTAGGTACTTAGAAATTGATAGATGAGGAAAGACCAAGGTCCATCTAGTTTGATAGCAAAATACTGCGGATGCTGGAAATCCGAAATAACAACAGAAAACGCTGGAAAAACTCAGCAGGCCAGGCAACATCCATGGAGAGAGAAACAGAGTTAACGGTTCAGGTCAAAACCTTTCGTCAGAACTGAGAAAAAAGCAGGAAATGAAACAGATTACAAGGCGAGACGAGATGGTAATAGGACAGGTAAAGAAACAAAGGATGGCTCTAGATGAAGTGTGAACAAGGTTGAATTGCCAAACGGAGATCCCGTCGAAGAGAAGAGCAGAACTTCTTCATGGTGGGCATTCCTAGAAGAGAGGTGGCAGCGAACCAAACACTAATGCGATGGCAAAATACTGCGGATGCTGGAAATCCAAAATAACAACAGTTAGTGTTTACCATCCTGGTAGCTGCTCGATACAACAGGCTCGAGGGGCCACCTGCCCTACTCCTGCTCCTACTTCTTGTGTCCTTACAACGACAATGGGAGTTGTTGACTAATCATGGTATAGCAGTAGCAGATTTGGGACTTTACCTCTTCCTACATCCTTATTAAGAAGAATGACGCATCTTTCTCAGACCCTCTTTAAAAAAATAGACCAGTGCTCGAATCACAAACAGTAACAATAACTAACTTCCTGTGACAGATACCCTTCATGCAAAGTATTCGTCCAAAAAAATACTGGGCAACATTTCCGACAGCTCTTTTTTTGTGGAGCGGTGTCCGGGCGGGACTGCGCGTGCAGTCTTAATGTAATTCGCTGTGCGTGGGGGAGTGGGGGGGGGGTTTATCCCCTAGTATTCATAAACACTGTAAGGTTCTGCTTGTGACACCCGCGGGGAGCCTGTTGGAAAGAACAGGCCTGCGGGTTTCCACAAGCACTTACAAAAAAATGTATTAATAATTCTGGAGATAAGTGAGACCAATTTCATTCTTCAGGGAATAAGTATCGGACTGTAATCTAACACATTGCTGTAGGTGGGAGTAGCGGGCAATCTGAAGATTTCCTACAGACCGTGCGAGAGTTTGCATTTATTGTTTTTTTTTACATGGAATTTGGTTGACGGCATTAATTTTGTTTGCCGTGTACGCTCTGCTCTAAATCCTCGCTGATGAATATTCAACTGGAGCTGTTGAAAATCGTTCAACACGCAGTTGGCAGTAATTCCGTCTGTTTGCTCACTGAAAGGACAAAAAGCAGATTACGGCAACTCAACTCCATAAAAAAAAAAGCCACGGTGGCCATTTTGGAAAAAGAAAAACATGCATGTTTTCCAAATCTCAGATAAACCCTCATTAGAAAAATTTAAATTCCCCAGAGTTTTTTGTCGGGTCAAGTCGATTGCTCAAACTATTTTCAACGTAGCTATTTTATAAATGTTCTTGGCCAGGTGGCGTTCCTTTAAAATGTCAGCTGACGAAAGCAATGTGCCTGTAGGCTTCAAGGTACAAAGGAGATTCAGTGCCTGACAGAACAAAACCAGCTACCTCCCCCGCTGCGATGGGAGCCTTGAAGTGATATATTGAATTTGAATCAGTGCTGGAAAGCTCCACTCGCCATTTTGCCTGGCAGCGAGTGACTTGAGACTTAAGCACCTGAAAAAAACACCGCTCGCCAGCTTGCAGAGCATCACTGAGATCCTCTCCCTCCATTTCTGCTCTACCCATTGCTTCTTTCTTGGCTTCCTGCTGCCAATATTTGTGACCCATGTCTCCCAACTCCTAGTTAACACCAAAAAGGCAACTGGAATACTAAGGAATTAGCTTGTGCTAATTATGCTAAACGCCTATGAAGCGTAACCATGAAGGAGCAGAATTGGGTACCTTCCAGGAGAGAGGAAGGGGAGGGAGCAGAGGGAGAAGGAGAGAGAGAATGAGGGTGCCACAGAGATGGGTGGAAGAAGGTAGAGGGAGAAGGAGGAGAGAGACTAAGGGGAGGGCGAATGAGAGGGAGGAGGATGACGAGGGAAAGGGAAGAGGGAGAAGAGGGGGGAAGAGGGAGACGGGAAGGGGTGGTGTAAAAGTGAGAAGGGAAGGAGAGAGGGATGAGGGAGAGGGGGAGAGGAGGGAAAGTGAGAGGGGGAAGGAGGGGGAGGGAAGAGGGATGAGGGAGGGGAGGGGAGGGAGAATGAGGGGGTAGAGGGGGAGGGGAGAGGGATGAGGGAGAGGGGAGGGAGAGTGAGAGGAGGAAGGGGAGGGGAGAGGGATGAGGGAGTGGGGGAGGGGAGGGAGAGTGAGAGGGGGAAGGAGGGGGAGGGGAGAGGGATGAGGCAGAGGGGAAGGGGAGGGAGAGTGAGAGGGGGAAGGGGAGAGGGATGAGGGAGAGGGGAAGGGGAGGGAGAGTGAGGGGGGAAGGAGGGGGAGGGGAGAGGGATGAGGGAGTGGGGAAGGGGAGGGAGAGTGAGAGGGGGAAGGAGGGGGAGGGGAGAGGGATGAGGGAGTGGGGAAGGGGAGGGAGAGTGAGAGGGAAAGTGTGAGGAAGGCGGAGAGGAGAAACACTACAAGAAAATAAGCACCCTGCCCCTTTACTTTAGTTTGTGTTGCCCATTGTAATTTTGCAACCAATATAAGTTGCATTCTATGGATGAAATTAGTGTGAAATAAAAAATAAAACCATACGGCAGAAGCTGAGGAGCATGATCTAGTTACCGATTCACAAAAAGACATGCGGGGAGAGCGACAAGAATTATTCTAATTGTAAAGGGGATGGGCAATGTGGGAAAATTAGAGAAGCTTAACCCCACCTCACCCCAGTCTAGGTAAGGGGGAGAGGAGGGATCTCATCAAGGTGGATATAATATTAGATGGAATGGCAAGAAGGTAAACCCAGATTTACCTCAAAGTAAGTCGGTACCTAGGATCAGAGAACAAAAATTTGAATTAGCGGAAAGTAAATTGATTAGGAACAAAGGGGGATGATTTTTTACTTTGAGTGATGACTTCAATGGAAATGAAACGCGGGAGAGATGTATGACGGGTGGCTAATCCGATATCGCCTGTTTTACACTGTCGGCCAAAGTCAAAGTTGCCCCAAATATCTTTACTCAAAAGGGATGGATTTTGACTTTGTGAAATGGGTGACAGCGAATCAGAAGCCCATTAGACATGTCTCCTGATTTTTCTTTCTACTGAATTCAACAACAGGGAGACGTAAGACGGACTGCCAATTCGCTATCACCACGCTCAATCAGCTCCGATGGACGGGTCACATTGTCCGCATGCCCGATACGAGACTCCCAAAACTAACACTCTACTCGGAGCTCCGGCACGGCAAGAGAGCCCCAGGTGGGCAGAGGAAACGCTTCAAGGACACCATCAAAGCCTCCTTGAAAAAGTGTAACATCCCCACCGACACCTGGGAATCCCTGGCACAAGGCCCCGCACAAAGTGGAGGAGAAGCATCCGGAAAGGTGCTGAACACCTCGAGTCTCTTCGCCGGGAGCAAGCGGAAGCCAAGCGCAAACAGCGGAAGGAGCACCCCACCCACCCGCCCCTTCAACCACCGTCTGCCCCGCCTGTGACAGAGACTGTAGATCCCGCATTGGACTCATCAGTCACCTGAGAACTCATTTTTAGTGTGGAAGCAAGTCATCCTCGGTTCTGAGGGACTGCCTAAGAGAGAAGGAAAACCCATTTTAACACCATCGCACAAAGTCAAGATCTACCTCAAAGAAAGAAAGAAGGTGCATTTGTACAGTGCCTTTACATAACCTCAGGACGTCCCAAAGTGCTTCGCAGAATGGTGAGGTACTTTTGAATAGCGTTGCTGTAAAAAAAAGAGAAATATGCATCGCGAAACAGGTTAGCTTTACCCTACTGATGATGTGTTGTTGCACGAGTAATCCTGCTCAGTACGAGAGGAGCCGCAGGTGGTCCTTACCTGGGCAATCTGGCTTTAATGCACTTCAGCTGAAACCGGGGCAAAAAGCTAGAGATGAAGGCGATGCTGCAAATCAGTGACAAAATACTTAAAGAGTGAGCTTCATCATCACCGGGAGGAAATAGAACCAACTGCTCCGTCCCTTTTTTATCGATTTACTTCTGTCTTTTGGCTGACGGGGTGAGGTAGAAGGAGTCGCGCGCTCTCAAAGAATAATGATGTTAGTTTGTTTGCAGTCAGCAAGTCGCGACTTCCATGATGAGCAGCGATACTTTCTTCCCATCCGACATCTGGGGAAGGGTTTGGATGCACTGACATTCCCTTCACTTGTACTTCTTGAGCATAGTGGGCCACAGACTGCACGAAAGTCGCCGTGAATCTGTGCGGGAGCTCTGGCTCTGAATTGACATCCAGCGGGATACTTACATCTGGTGGGCGTGGCTGGTGTCCTTCCACCCCCACCCCCCACCCCCTCTGCCAATCATATGGGTTGTTGTAGCCCAGAAAGCCCTCCCGCCGTCTCGGACTAACCACCTTATCAGTGGGTATAAAGATGGTTACGGTCATGGAAGAAGCATTCACGTCCTGGCCTGTCAGACTGTTAATCAGCCTGCGAATCTCTGCTGCCCATATCCTAACTCGCACCAGGTCCGCCGACCTGTATTGGGTCCCGGTCCACCAACACCTCGATTTTAAAATTCTCATCCACGTGTCCAAATCCATCTCCATGGCCTCCTCGCCCACCGCCGCCCCCCCCCCCCAATCTATCTCTGTAACCTCCTCCGGGCCCTACAACCTTCCGAGAACTCTGCGTTCGTCCAATCCCGGCCTCTTGTTCATCCCCTGACCTCCTTCACTCCACCAATGGCGGCCTCCCTTCAGCCGTCTGGGCCGTAAGCTATGGAATTCCCTCCCTAAACCACTCTGCCTCGCACTCCTCTAAGACACTCCTTAAAACCTCCAAAAAGCGTTTGGTCGCCTGTCTTAGTGTCTCCTTCTTTGACCCGGTGTCACATTTTGTCTGACAACACTCCTGTGAAGCGCCTTGGGACGTTTTAATACGTTAAAGGCGCCATATAACTATATGTTGTTGCCGTTATTGAATCCTTCCACTACTTGACGCTATTCTCCAAGGGAAGGTGTGAAAACAACAACAAAACATAAATCTGTCCAAAGTAAGGGATTTTCAAAAAGCCCCAAGTTCTGCCAAGTCCAACATCTCAACCATTTAATAACTAACGTCCCCAAGACACACACGGAACGGAAAAAAAAGTTCTATTTTATAACAAAGCTTTTGGTATACAGTTTATCTTTTAGGAATTTCTGGTCACCACTCAAACACTAGACTGTCTGGTCCAAAAACAGACGGGCGACAAACCTAATCGCGATACTTTTTAAGACTTTGAGAAACATGCACTTTGATGCGGCTGCTTCACATCTGGGTGACGGTGACTTTAAGCCCCTGGATAAATAACAAAAATTGTTAAAACTTAGCTTAGGGGAAAAAGGGGGTCTTTTTAAAATAGGACTTAAATCCAGCACACGCTAAAATCTTGGCTATTTAAATTCACTTAAATGCACACACATATTTTTGGGCAGTAATGCAAGCGACATGAAGACTAAGATATTAGACTGGATCACAAGTCGAACATTAGCTTAAGGATAGTGGCACGCGTGCATTCATACAACCTTCCTCTGTGTACCATTTCAAATGGAGATTTAAATAAGTATTTATTTTAAAGTGGTTAATGCTTCCAGACAAGAGGAATGTCCCATGGCCCTGTGTCCATTAATATTGGCAACAGTAGTTTCTGCTTGAAATCTCTCTCTCTCTCTCTCTTTCTCTCTCTCTCTCTCTTTATCTAGATAGAGAGAGAGAGAGAGAGAGAGAGAGGGAAACTCAACAGGTGAGAAAAGATCAAGACAAAGAAACCGGAAACCTGGGAAATAAGAGGAACATGGAAACACTGTAAGATTGGAGTGGATAAAGACCCACGGGGATAGAAGTTGTTATGCGTTGCGCTCATTTTACGGGTGTAAAACAGGTGCAAACCATACCAATTTAACAGTGGACCTAATCTGCACAGGCATTGGTCCCACTGCTAAATTTGTGTGGGCCTTTCGGTTCAGGTGCGCCCTGGGGCCAAAATCTCTAGGCCTTAAGCGCTGGAGTTCCCTCCCTTAACCTCCCCGCCTCTTCTCCTTTAAGAGGCTCCTTAAAACCTACCTCTTTGACCAAGCTTTGGGTCACCTGTCTTATTTTAGGTGTCAGCTGTGGCTCAGTGAGTCGCACTCTTGCCTGTGGGTCAGAAGGTTCAAGTCCCACTCCAGGGACTTGAGCGCATAAAGCTAGGCTGACACGCCCAGTGCAGTGCTGAGGGAGTGCTGCACTGTCGGATGTGCCGCCTTTCGGCTGAGACGTTAAACTGAGGCCCCGTCTGCTCCCTCCGGTGGACGTTAAATCTCCCATGACACTATTTTGAAGACGAGCAGGGGAGTTCTCCCCGGTGTCCTGGGCCAATATTTATCCCTCAACCAACATCACTAAAACCGATTATCTGCTCATGATCACATTGCTGTTTCTGCGACCCTGCTGTGCGAAAATTTGCTGCCGCGTTTCCTACATTACAACAGTGACTACACTTCAAAAAGTACTTCATTGGCTGTAAAGCGCTTTGGGACATCCTGAGGTAGTTAGAGGCGCTATATAAATGTAAGCCTTTCAAGTCTTTCTTTCTACTATCTCATGTGGCGCGGTGTCAAATTTTGTTTGATAACACACCTGTGAAGTGCCTCGGGGTGTTTTACTACATTAAAGGCGCTATATCAATGCACATTTTTGTTGTGTAAGAAGCTGAGAATTCTAACGGCAATGCTGACCACGATGGCAAAACTAATTCTTTGGCTATGTTGCCAGCAGCGGAAAGGTCCACTTGAATGACTAGCCCCGGGGGAGGGAGCGTGGGAAGAAAAAAATAAAGAGCAAGAGCAAGGAAGAAAATGACCGGACAATATTGGGAACTAGACAGGACATTTTTTAAATCATTCTTTGGGATGTGGGCGTCACTGGCAAGGCTGGCATTTGTTGCCCATCCCTGGTTGCCTTCGAGAAGGCCCCTTTGGAAGTGGCACCAGTATAACGGGTACTTTTAGCACAGGAATCTTTCAAGTAGACATCGAGCCTCGCATACGGGTTGGCCCTCAAAGAGGAAAGATAGACGAATGATTACTCACAGACTGTCTTCCAACCCCTAAAAATTGAAACTGAAGCATTTGGAAAAATGCATCCAAAGAATAGGAGATTCTGTACTTTTGCAAAATAAGCCAAGATTATACAGGCTAGGCCTATATTCTCTAGAGTTTAGAAGAATGAGGTGATCTCATTGAAACGTACAAAATTCTTACAGGGCTTGACAGGGTAGATGCAGGGAGGATGTTTCCCCTGGGTGGGGAGTCTAGAACCAGGGGTCACAGTCTCAGAATAAGGGGTGGGCCTTTTAGGACTGAGATGAGGCGAAATTTCTTCACTCAGAGGGTGGTGAATCTTTGGAATTCTCTACCCTGAGGGCTGTGGAGGCTCAGTTGTTGAGTATATTCAAGGCAGAGATCGGTAGATTTTTGGATATTAAGGGAATCAAGGGATATGTAGATAGTGCAGGAAGGTGGAGTTTGAGGTAGAAGATCAGCCATGATCTTACTGAATGGCGGAGCAGGCTCGAAGGGCCGAATGGCTTACTCCTGCTCCTATTTCTTATGTTCTTATGTTTAAGAGTGATGTATGTTATTCAACAGAAGACTCAACTCCTAACCTTCTGAATGCAGAGGAACTCGAAGATTGCAAAACAAATGCTGTGATTAGCACTTTATGGGCTAGCTTTTCTCACAGGAACTGGAAAACAAAAAAGGGTGACAACCGCCCCCCCCCCTCGCCACACCCCCCCCCCCCCACCCCCCCCCTCACCACCCCCACCACCCCCCTCACCACACCCACCCCCTCACCACACCCACCCCCCACCCCCCCCTACCCCCCCTCACCGCACCCACCCCCCACCCCCCGCCACACCCACCCCCCACCCCCCTCACCACACCCACCCCCCCACCACACCCACCCCCCACCCCCCCTACCCCCCCTCACCGCACCCACCCCCCACCCCCCGCCACACCCACCCCCCACCCCCCTCTCACCACACCCACTCCCCCTCACCCCCCTCACCCCCCCACCACCCCCCCATCCCCCACCCCCCTCACCACACCCACCTCACCCACACCCACCCCCCCTCACCACACCCACCCCCCCTTACCACACCCCCCCACCCCCCCCTTACCACCCCCCCCCCACCCCCCCACCGCCCCCCCTCACCACACCCACCCCCCACCACCACAAGATATTTTAGAGTTTCTTTCCTCCAAACTGGTAGCTGCCAACCCTTAATAGTTAGATGTCAAATTAAACAGCCCAAACCTGCTGCAATGATTAGAGCAATGTTGTGTATAACCAACAATGTACTGATCTCCTGCGATATCACAGGCAATTATCACCCTGCACTAAGTGGGAAAGAGGAAGAAGAATTTTAATAATTACTTCTCACATTAGTAATTTATATGCAATGAGGCCTACGCTAGCCCTGGGGAACAAAGAAGCACCATTATGCTGCATGAGAGAGAGAGAGGAAGAGAGATACACAGAGAAAACATATAGCTACGTGCAAACTCAGTCGTAAAAATGATCTGCTCTTTACCTAATTCACACAAGACAGGGAAAAAAAAGTCACTCGGAGTTATCTACCTCATCAACAATAACAACTTGTATTTATATAGCGCCTTAATGTAGTAAGGCGCTTCACAGGAGCGTTATCAAACAAAATTTGACACCGAGCCACATAAGGAGATATTAGGGCAGGTCAAAGAGGTAGGTTTTAAGGAGCCTCATAAAGGAGGAGAGAGAGGTAGAGAGGGCAGAGATGTTTAGGGAGGGAATTCCAGAGCTTAGGGCCCAGGCAGCTGAAGGCACGGCCACCAATGGTGGAGCAATGAAAATCGGGGAAGCTCAAGAGGCCATTGCAAGATTCACCTTATATAGTCGTGATCAGAATCTCCATAGTCAACAGAAAAATCCAGCATCTTCTTCCAGTGCATCAAAAAAATACATCGCCCGAGTTAAAAAAATTAATCCGGCTGTGCTTAGTGGCAAGATCTAGCAGGCTGCAAGGGTATCTGATAGAAAGTAGCTGTTATAATACGATAGCAAAATACTGCGAATGCTGGAAATCCGAAATAACAACAGAAAACGCTGGAAAAACTCAGCAGGCCAGGCAACATCCGTGGAGAGAGAAACAGAGTTAACGTTTCAGGTCGATGACCCTTTGTCAGAACTGGAAAAAAAGCAGGAAAGGGAATAGATTTTAAAGCAAGTTTAGGGGCTGGGAAAGGGGGGAGGCGATGAAAGAACAAAAGGGAAGGTCTGTGATAGGGTAGAAAGCAGGAGAGATTAAGAGACATTGAGAGACATTGAAGGCCAGAGGAGGTGGTGATGGGACAGGTAAAGGAACAAAGGAAGGATGTTCTTGCCATGGAAGGAGTTCAACGAAGATTCACCAGGCTGATACCTGGGATGGCAGGAATGACGTATGAGGAGAGATTGGGTCGATTGGGCTTGTACTCACTGGAGTTCAGAAGAATGAGAGGGGATCTCATCGAAACCTATAAAATTCTGTCAGGTCTGGACAGACTAGATGCAGGAAGGATGTTTCTGATGGCCGGGGAGTCCAGAACCAGGGATCATAATCTAAGGATAAGGGGTAAGCCATTTAGGACTGAAATGAGGAGGAATTTCTTCACCCAGAGAGTGGTGAACCTGTGGAATTCTCTGCCACAGAGGGCGGTGGAGGCCAGTTCATTAAATATATTCAAGAAAGAGTTGGATATATTTCTTGAGGCTAAAGGGATCAAGGGGTATGGGGAGAAAGCAGGGACCGGGTACTGAATTTGGATGATCAGCCATGATCGCATTGAATGGCGGAGCGGGCTCGAGGGGCCGAATGGCCTACTCCTGCTCCTACCTTCTATGTTTCTATGGATGGCTCAAGATGAAGTGTGCATGGCCCTGGCAGAGTGAAGGACAGCTGCCATGTGGGAGGGAAGAAAAAAGGCCAGACGAAAGTGTGGATTAAAAAAAAAAATTAAAAATATAATTATATATATATATATATGTGATAGGGGCCGAGGTTATGATCTGAAATTGTTGAACTCTATGTCTGTGCTGTTTTAATAGTACTTCCACTAATTGTTTAAGAAAATGCAGTTGACAGCACAGTGCTTCCTCGGGTAGCTCGCGGAGTGGAGCCCTCATTCCAAATCCCACTGCTGCACACGGGAGTCCGTCACTTCCTCTACAATTCACACACACCAAGGTTTTTTTTTACACTTTTGTTTTCCCCATCACATCAAAAAACATCAATTAGCAAAGAGAAACAGGCAGGAAATAACAGAGGCCAAGCTGTCAGAATTAATTCGGCAGCAATACGGTTGTGCGTCGTACACGAGCCGCTCTTAAAACCAGAAGGCATGGCTCCATTGATCTGGACTCAGTACAGCCACTCAGCGCTTGTGCCAGGACAGCAGCTTGGCAACAGTCAAAGTCATTCGTAACAAATTTAATTATGATGACACTCCACAATTTTATACAATGACTAATAAGTTGTTTTATTTTGATCATAGTATATCATATCTCAGTGTTTTGGCTCTGTATAAAATTTTGAGGTAAGAGTTTAAAAAAAAAAATTACCCTCAGGGAACGGGAACTGAAAACCATTTTCTCATAACATTTTAATTTATCAATTTCAAAAACATTTAAGGGTCATTTAACTAGTTCCATATTTTGTTCATAATCATTACAGCAGCAACAAACGTCACAGAAGTACAGAAGTAAGGCAAAGATCCAGCATCTGTCTCGTGAAAAGCCTCTTTGCCCTTGAAGAAAGATTTGCATTTATATAGCGCTGTTAACGACCGCCAGATGTCCCAAAGCACTTTACAGCCAATGAAGCACTTTTTGAAGTGGAGTCACTGTTGTAATGTGGGAGACGCGGCAGCCAATTTGCGCACAGCAAGCTCCCACAAACAGCAATGTGATAATGACCCGGTAATCTGTTTTTAGTGATTTTGATTGGGGAATAAATGTTGGCCAGGACACCGGGGATAACTCCCCTGCTCTTCTTTGAAATAGTGCCATGGGGTCTTTTACATCCACCTGAGAGCGCAGACGGGACCTCGGTTTCACATCTCATCAGAAAGACGGCACCTCCGACAGCGCAGCACTCCCTCAGCGCTGCACTGGGAGTGTCAGCCTGGATTTTTGGGCTCAAGTCTCTGGAGTGGAACTTGAACCCACAACCTTCTGACTCAGAGGCGAGAGTGTGACCCACTGAGCCACTGGCTGACACTTACTGCTCATGGATGTTTGTGGGAGCTTGCTGTGTACAAATTGGCTGCTGCGTTTCCTACATTGCAACAGTGACTACACTTTAAAAGTACTTCATTGGCTGTAAAGCGTTTTGGGACATCCTGAGGTTGCGAAGAGTGCTATATAAATGCAAGTCTTTCTTTCTTTCTCAATGTAACGTGCATTGTTACAGCACACTCAATGTAACTTATATGACTTTTGAAAAGTTCTCCAGCCTTAATTAATTTCGGTCAAAGCTTTTCTTTCTGTTAATGTAAATGATTAGTGTTACAGTTCCTGGGGTGGATTTTAACTGCCTCCCCCACTGTCTGGAGACCCACCTTCAAGAGGCGTCTTTCCCCTCTACCAGAGCCTGTGGAGCACCAGACTCTATCACTTTCAAGCCACCTGTACAGGTTGGCAAGGTAGTTTTCCGGACATCCAGAAAGTGACCGCAGCCAGAAATAAAAGTGGCTTCTAAACAAGCGCGCAGGCGTGAGTTTGCGCAGGCATAGCTGCTTCTGTGTCGCTATCAGAACCCTGCCAGGTTCTGCAGCACTGAGTCCCGCCCAGTCCTCAGCGGCAGTGGACACGAGGTTCACTGAGGACTCACTGCTGACTCTCAGAGCTAGCAGTTTTACAGCAGATTGTCTACACTTCAGAAAATCACCTCGTACACCGAGAACGCAGGATCAGGAGTAAGCCATTGAGCCCCTCGAGCATGTTCGGCCATTCTATTAGATCATAGCTGATCCATACCTGAGTCATAGAGTCATAGAGTCATTATACAGCACAGAAAGAGGCCCTTCGGCCCATCGAGTCCGCGCTGGCCATCAAGCCCTGTCTACTCTAATCCCATTTTCCAGCACTTGGTCCGTAGCCTTGTATGCTATGGTGTTTTAAGTGCTCATCTAAATACTTCTTGAATGTTGTGAGGGTTCGTGCCTCTACCACCCTTTCAGGCAGTGAGTTCCAGATTCCAACCACCCTCTGGGTGAAAAAGTTTTTCCTCAAATCCCCTCTAAACCTCCTGCCCCTTATCTTGAAACTATGCCCCTTGGTTATTAACCCCTCTACTAAGGGGAAAAGTTCCTTTCTATCTACCCTATCTATACCCCTCATAATTTTGTACACCTCAATCAGGTCCCCCCTCAGCCTTCTCTGCTCTAAGGAAAATAACCCCAGCCTGTCCAGTCTCTCTTCATAGCTGAAGCGCTCCAGCCCAGGTAACATCCTGGTGAATCTCCTCTGCACCCTCTCCAATGCAATCACATCCTTCCTATAGTGTGGCGACTAGAACTGCACACAGTATTCCAGCTGTGGCCTAACTAGCGTTTTGTACAGCTCCATCATAACCTCCATGCTCTTATATTCTATGCCTCGGCTAATGAAGGCAAGTATTCCATATGCCTTCTTAACCACCTTATCTATCTGTCCTGCTACCTTCAGGGATTTATGTGCATGCACACCAAGGCCCCTCTGATCCTCTGTCCTTCCTAGGGTCCTACCATTCATTGTGTATTCCCTTGCCTTGTTTGTCCTCCCAAAATGCATCACCTCACACTTTTCAAGGTTAAATTCCATTTGCCACTGTTCTGCCCATCTAACCAACCCATCTATATCGTCCTGTAGCCTGAGGCTTCCCTCCTCACTATTTACCACTCCACCAATTTTCATGCAATCAGCGAATTTACTGATCATACCTCCTACATTCATATCTAAATCATTAATGTACACTACAAACAGCAAAGGACCCAGCACCGATCCCTGCGGTACACCACTGGACACAGGCTTCCAGTCACAAAAACAACCTTCGACCATTACCCTCTGCCTCCTGCCACTAAACCAATTTTGGATCCAATGTGCCAAATTGCCCTGGATCCCATGGGCTCTTACCTTCCTGACCAGTCTCCCATGTGGGACTTTGTCAAAAGCCCTTACTGAAGTCCATGTAGACTACATCAACTGCACTACCCTCATCCACACACCTAGTCACCCCCTCGAAAAATTCAATCAAATTGGTTAGACATGATCTCTCCCTGACAAAGCCATGCTGACTATCCTTGATTAATCCTTGCCTCTCCAAGTGGAGACTAATTCTGTCCCTTAGAATGTTTTCCAATAATTTCCCTACCACTGATGTTAGGCTCACTGGTCTGTAATTCCCTGGTTTATCCCTACTACCCTTCTTGAATAATGGTACTACGTTAGCTGTCCTCCAGTCCTCTGGCACCTCCCCTGTGGCCAGAGAGGATCTGAAAATTGGTGTCAGAGCCCCTGCAATCTCCTCCCTTGCCTCACACAGCAGCCTGGGATACATCTCGTCTGGGCCTGGGGATTTATCCACTTTTAAGCCCATTAAAACCGCTAGTACCTCCTCCCTCTCAATACTAATTTGTTAAAGTATATCATAATCCCCCTGCCTGATTTCTATGACTACATTGTCCTTCTCCATAGTGAACACAGATGCAAAATATTCATTTAAAACCTCAGCTATATCTTCCAGCTCTACACACAGATTGCCACTTTGGTCCCTAATGGGCCCTACTCTTTCCCTGGTTATCCTCTTGCCCTTAATATACTTATAAAACACCTTGGGATTTTCCTTTATTTTGCCCGCCAGTGTAATTTCTTTTTTAAGTAACCCCCCTGCACTTTCTATACTCCTCTAGGGCTTCCACTGTTTTTAGCCCTTTGTATCTGCCAAAAGCCTCCCTTTATTTCCTAATCCATTCTTTTATATCCCTTGACATCCCGGGTTCCCTGGGCTTGTTGGTCCCACCCTTGACCTTTACGGGAACATGTTGGCGTTGTACTCTATTTCATTTCTGAAAGACTCCCACTGCTCTGATGTGGATTTTCCTACAAGTAGCCGATCCCAGTCCACTTTCGCCAGATCCTGCCTTGCCATATTAAAATCGGCCTTCTCCCAATTTAGAACCTTTATTTCAGGTCCACCTTTGTCCCGCCTTTGCTCCATATCCCTTAATACCCAACAAAAATCTATCGATCTCAGCCTTGAACGGTTCAGTTGTCCCAGCGTCCACAGCCTTTTGAGAGCGTTACACATTTCCACTATCCTTAGTGTGAAAAAGTGCTTCCTGATTTCACTCCTGAATGACCTGGCTCTAATTTTACGATTGTGCCCCCTTTGTTCTAGAATCCCTCACAAAAGGAAATAGTTTCTCCGAATCAACCCTATCAAATCCCTTTATCGTTTTAAACACCTCTATTAGATCACCCCTCAATCTTTTACACTCAAGGGCATACAAACCAAGTTTTTGTTCAAAATTTGCCACCTGCTCGATAGTTACAGAAAATAAATGTCAGGACGGATATATCTGAGCAAAGCTGAAGTTTAAAAATGCGTGTGTCGTTAGTACTGAATAATCAGCATCTGAATATTCATGTGATGTTTGCACAATGGTTCAAAACTGTTAAATTATACATACGTTACCTTGTACTGAAGGCAAATTAGAATCAAAACGCATCTATTTGCTCATCATTAAGTTCTGCTAAAAATGCTCAGTATAATATCTCCATGCGGTGAAAGATCAGATTATTTTGTTGTTTATAACAGTTTTTTGTAAAGGTTAACGTAATAACCAACAATGAAAATAGCATGCACGCTCCACACCGTTCTGGACGCCTACACCTGTATCAAAGTATCAAAGTGGGTTTAAAATAAATACATTTAAAAATCTACATCTTGAGGGAGATCACAAGCTCCTCAGCAGAAAGCGGCAGCTGTTTTTTCATTTATTAAGTTTGCTGATAAGTTCGGCATCCATCTACCCACCCTTTTCTCGCACTGCGATTAATGCAGATACGGCGCCTTTCATCGGCAGACCTGTCTCCTGGCCTTTAGGCCTCGCGATTGCAGGCAACCCAATTAGTCGAGAAAAGAAGTCCCCTCACAGCGAGGCAGGACATGTGCCTTGGGTAATGAGATGGGCTGCGCGATCGCATGTATATTACATTTCAGGAGGAAAATTAATGGAGCCTTAACACCGTAAAGCTTGCCACAAAGTAAGAGCTGTATCAAAAATCTGCATAGTAAACCCTCAGAGATCACATTAAACCAAGATAAAACAGTTTCCATGGGAAGTTTACCAAGGAATTTCATTTAACTGCTCAATCTAGGGATAGATCCATGCAGTGAAGACTAAATTATATGGGTTATAGACATCCTTTTACCAAGTCTTTAATGACAACAGAAGCAGGTACTTAAAACGCCAAACAACATTATGTTAAAAATCCAACTGCCCTCTACCTCTTTTTCTTTTGCCTGCTCTGCAATACCAGTTCAAATCTTCCAAACATGCCGTTCAGTAACTGTGCCGGATGACTGGTGTACTCCCAACCCTTAAGAAACCATCCCCCTTCCCACCCCCTACTGTGTGATCCCCGTACAGATTTCCTCCCACACCCTACATATCAGGGCATTTCAGACAGCTAGTGCCAGACGGAGCTGCCTCCACAATCTGTCTTCTGGAAAAGAGCCCCACTCAGGAGGAAACTGTGCTTTCAACAACTTGCATTTATCTAGCGCCTTTTAATGTAGTAAAACGCCCCAAGGCGTTACACGGGAGCGATTATCAAACCACAAATTTGACACCGAGCCAAAAGAAGGCGACATCAAGACAGGCGACCAGATGCTTGGTCAAAGAGGTAGGTTTTAAAGGAGGCGAGAGAGGCGTGGAATATGACCAAACTGGCCGGGAATACCACCACCCCAGCCCGGAATACCATCGGCCCAGTCCGGAATACCACCACCCCAGTCCAGAATACCATCGGCCTGGCCTGGAATACCAATAACCTGGCCTGGAATACCATCGGCCCGGCCTGGAATACCAATAACCTGGCCAGGAATACCATCGGCCCGGCCTGGAATACCAATAACCTGGCCTGGAATACCACCATCCCAGTCTGGAATACCATCGGCCTGGCCTGGAATACCATCGGCCTGGCCTGGAATACCAATAACCTGGCCTGGAATACACCACCCCAGTCCGGAATACCATCGGCTTGGCCTGGAATACCACCACCCCAGTCCGGAATACCATCGGCCCGGCCTGGAATACCACCACCCCAGTCCGGAATACCATCGGCCCGGCCTGGAATACCACCACCCCAGTCCGGAATACCATCGGCGCGGCCTGGAATACCAATAACCTGGCCTGGAATACTATCACCCCAGTCCGGAATACCATCGGCCCGGCCTGGAATACCAATAACCTGGCCTGGAATACTATCACCCCAGTCCGGAATACCACCACCCCAGTCCGGAATACCATCGGCCCGGCCTGGAATACCAATAACCTGGCCTGGAATACTATCACCCCAGTCCGGAATACCACCACCCCAGTCCGGAATACCATCGGCCCGGCCTGGAATACCACCACCCCAGTCCGGAATACCATCGGCCCAGCCTGGAATACCAATAACCTGGTCTGGAATACCATCGGCCCGGCCTGGAATATCGACCGATACAGAACACCCCACTTCCAAATCTGATTCCCCCCTCGGCCATGGTTCAATGGGTAACACCCTCGCCTCGGAGTCAGAAGTTTGTGAGTTCAGGTTCCCACTCCAGAGACTTGAGCACATAAAGCTAGGCTGACACACCAGTGCAGTGCTGAGGGCGTGCTGCACTGTCGGAGGTGCCCTCTTTCAGATGAGACGTTAAACCAAGGCCCCGTCTGCTCTCTCAGGTGGGCGTAAAAGATCCCATGGCACTATTTCGAAGAAGAGCAGGGGCGTTATCCCCGGTGTCCTGCCTGATGCTTAACCCTCAATCAACATCATTAAAACAGATTATCTGGTCATTATCACATTGCTGTTTGTGGGAGATTGCTGTGCGCAAATTGGCTGCCGTGTTTCCTACATTACAAAAAGTACTTAATTGGCTGTAAAGCACTTTGAGATGTCCAGTGGACGTGAAAAGTGCAATATAAATGCAAGACTTTCTTTTATTAATGTTGTCAGCAACATCAGTGATGAACATAAACAGCCGCCCACAGACATTGCTAACCCAAGGGCCAGAGGCCAGGAAATTAAAAGTCGCCACTTCATGCCCAGCTGCTGCCGGCACTCTGAGGTCCACCGTGGAACGTAAAGAGAGCGGATTCTGAAGCCCCAGCTCCCTGATGGGCTGCTTCAAGTCGAAGGGCTTCTACAATATCGAGGCGTGCATGATACAGTTAATCCAAAGGAACCTGGCAGCCAAACCTTGGGTTAGTGCAGCAGCTCATCTTATAGAAATAGTTTTATTATAAAGACACAGACGTGGGACGCACCACACAAATACTTCCCTTGGTGTGGTCGCAGCAATCTCAACAGACATGCACACAACCATACCATGCTACAGGTACTATATATATCTATTTAAGGTACTGTGCTGGAGACTGCGCTAAGCAGCTTAGCAGAATATAAATAGCTACTACTTCATCACTGCTTCACTGAAATGGAATGCTAAAATATTGTATTTTACCACAGTTTGAATGTTGGGCATCTCCTGAATGATGCACCAATAAAATACACATCCTTCATCTGTCAACAGTCCAAGGACATATATCCCAATAGGATCTTGGGGGCGCACAGTGAACCTAAATTGTGTGACAGCCGTGGCTCTGTTGGTAGCACCCTTGCCTTTGAGTCAGAAGGATTTTGGGTTCAAGTTCCCACTCCAGAGACTTGAGTACAAACATCTAGGTTGACACTCCAGTGCAGTGCTGAGGGAGTGCTGCACTGTTGGAGATGGCCGTCCTCTCGGTTGAGATGTTAAACCGAGGCCCGGTCTACTCTCTCAAGTGGATGTAAAAGATCCCACGGCTGTATTTTGAAGAAGAGCAGGGTAGTTATCCACAGTGTCCAGTCCAATATGTATCCCTCAATCAACATCACTTAAAAAAAAGTATAGGTCATTATCACATTGCTGTCTGTGGGAGCTTGCTGTGTGGAAATTGGCTGCCGCGTTTCCTACATTACAACAGTGACTACACTTCAAAAAGTACTCCATTGGCTGTAAAGCGCTTTGGGAGTCCGGTGGTCGTGAAAGGCGCTATATAAATGCAAGTCCTTCTTCTTCAAAGCTGAATCTCTGTTCAGGACAGAACATGCTTGCACCAAAGTCTGCACAATTGAATCTTGGGAGCTTTGCAGACTTCAACACACGTCATTTAGCAACTGTCTCAGACACATTGGCGATAATTTTACTTCGGATGATAGTGTAAAACATTTGATATCGCCTCTCCTCCCCCGCCCCACACCGTTAAACACCCCCCACCATTTTCATATCCATTGACTTCAACCTCAAAATTACCCCAATTTCTTTCTAAATCACACCTCCATGCCCTTGATAGTAGTCAGGGGTTGCAAGACACCATCTCTTAAGAAATGCAGTATTTATGGGTTTGAATGTTCATGAGGAAGACATGAAGAAGGAGGAGGGGATTAGGAAAAAAGAGAACACCATTGTACTTCTGTTCTAGATTGTGCCAGGTCAGCTCAGGTCAAACCAAATTAAATATCCAAGCAGATGGTGATTTATTCTTCGGCATCGGACCCATAATCTGGGCTCATGCATTTTTAAACAATACCTTTGGGATGAGGAAGACAAACTGGCATGAAGGCAGTTCACCTCAGACACTCATGCTTTTATTGCACAACAAGTGCCTTGGATTAGTCAACGATCTTAAGGCAATAGTGAACGCCCCATTGTGAATGAACCTGGCCCATTGTCTTCAACTGGCAATATTAAGTTGTACTGGCCCCTTCTCTACAAGATGACCATGGGGGAGGAATTCAGTATCACCCCATTTGGGGCGCAATTATCGGCCAGGCGCAAAGATTAACGCCTGGCGCTAATTATCGCCTCCGACTGCAAACTTAGCTTTTATCGCCCCTGGAGGTGATTGGAGCGCTAAATCAGGTGCTACACACCTGTCTTAAGGCGCAAAGGCCGAGGAGCGAGGCGCTACGTCAGAGCGCTGGCGAAGCTCATGTGATGTCAGTCAGCAATGGAACACAGACACAATGGCGCCGGCCAGTTCTTAAAGGGGAGGGTCGATCTTGCTCTCCATCCACACCCTGCTCATTGCAGCCTTGAATCTCATCAAATCTGCTGGAAAGAACAAAGGAGAGGCCCAGGGAAAGAGTTCAGAGTGCAGCCCCCATATTCTCTTTTAAATCGATGCAAGGAAGGTCAAATCAGAAAGAACCTGCAAAGTGCTGCTCAGTACCCAAAACTCCTCAACATAGCTTTGAATATCTCCTGCAGTCTCTCTCTCTCTCTCAGAATGCGTGGTGCAAACATTTTGCCGATTAAAAAAAGGCAGGAAGCGGTTGCCTTTAAATAGCGCTCTCCCAGTCCCTTCCCGACTGCAAAACGCTCCCCTCAACCTGTCGTTGCTAGCGGCAGGCGGAAAGACAGGGGGGCGCCACTCAATATCCGATCCGGGGCGCTACCAGGGCGTTGCACACTCGACTGACGTCACGATCTGCCGGCGCAGGAGATCGTGGTGGTAGTGTTTAGTGTCGCCGCAAAATGTCCAGTTAATTTCGTGAACGGCGCAAATATCGCCACGCCCGGGCGCTAGTTGCTTTGCGCCCCATTAGCACCCTCTTAAGGCGCTAACGGGAGGTGCAAACCAACCGAATTTTTCCCCCCATATGTCCAGTATGATGAACTTTCAGTATCATACCTTACGAATGGCCATAAATCCTACAGTCTACAATTTCCAGGGAAGCTGTTCCTCATGCTGATTATTGCTTTCCAATTTTCTCATAAAAATACTATCAGGAGAGAATTTATTCATTTTTGCCAACTTGTTCGCTTCTCAAAGAAGCCGCATGTTGAAGCAGAGAATCAGAATAATCTCAGTGGCAGTACTGGGCGGAATTATTTTAAAACACCGATTTTAACTCCAGGTGGATTCCCCGCTCAGGTCCGAGTTAAGATTACAGTCGGGTCTCAATGATGTCATCGGGCCGCAACATGCAGATGTAAAGAAGGACCCTGTTGGCTCCGGGCGGGTGTCCTTTGCTGCCTGCCTCAGGAGAGCAGCTTAAAATCGCTGATGTTGCGATCATGGCGGCTTTCGGACAGGTAAGAGCCAGGGGCGATTTTAACTGCCCACCCGCCAGGTTTCTGCTGAGCGAGTAGGGTTAAAACCACCCTGGCCCTCACTGATTCAACTGCTGTGATAAGAGCATTTGTACCTGCTTCTCACTTCAGCAACATGGTCACCTCAACCTCTTTCCCCTCGTGCACCTTAAGACGTTTAACTACGTTAAAAAGGCGCTATATAAATGCAAGCTGTTGTTATCCGACAACAAAATACAAAATCAGCTGGCCAATATCAGCAGTTTATTTTTTTTTAAATCAAATGATTTAGAGATCTCCCTGGAACAGAAAGCAGAATGCTGCAATTTTTGACAGATCGCGGCCATTCTGCTTTCTGTGCCGGTGAGATGAGGGACTCCTGAGACCTGAAGGAAAGAAGGCTGTAAAGGTAAATAAAACTTCTTTAAGCACTTTAAACACACCAAACACACTTACCTCTGCACTCATGCACCCATCACTCACCTGAACACTGGACATCGCGACCCCTCCAAGCCCTTCATCCCGACGGCCCGCCTCGCTAACTTGGCGTGGTTTGGAGCCGTTGGGAATCCCACACTTCAAGAATGAAAATAGGGATTGGCTAAAAACTGCCTGTTAACAGGCAGTTAATTGGCACTAATCCCCTTCCCGCCTTCAGGAGGCGGGTCCCAGTGCGGGTCGGGTACCCGCCTCCTTTGAAACTAGCATGGAGGCGGGTTGGGGGCGGGATGGGTTTGAGCCCCCAGATTTGGGGATTTTAACCCCCCACACACCTCCAATCCCGCCTCCACGGCCCAATGAAAATCCTGCCCAAAGTGTAGACTGTAAAAGATCAGGTTCTCGACTGAGTATCCAGCGACCTTTGACAATCTGAGGTTTTTGTCTGAATCAAACTGGGTTGCGTTGGCAGTGGTTCAGATCTTGGATCGGGCAGGCTTGTTTTTTTTGAGTGGGATGTTTTGAAATTTCTAAAACCTAGGCTAGACACCAAACCACCTGATCTACAAAAACAGAAGCTCGCTTTCTCCACTTTTATAATGTGCAGGCCATTGGGGTTAAAAGTCGGATGCGCCACTCTGAGCTGCACATCGAGACTGCGTTGCAAAAATTGAAAAGAAAGAACTTGCCGTTATAGAGCGCCTTTCGGGACGCTCCAAGTCAGTTCACTGGCAATGAATTGCTTCTGAAGTGTAGTCACTGCTGCAATGCACAAAACGCGGCAGGCAAATTGCGCACAGCAAGCTGCCACAAACAGCACTGAGAGAAATAATCTGTCTTTTTTGGTGATTTTGGTTGCGGGATAAATATTGGCCAGGACACTAGGGAAAAGCTCCCCTGCTCTTTTTCGAATATTGCCGTGGGATTTTTATGTCCACCTGAGAGGGCAGATGGGATTTCAATCTGACGTCTGATCTGACACTGCAGCACGCCCTCAGTCTGATCTGACACTGCAGCACGCCCTCAGTCTGATCTGACACTGCAGCACGCCCTCAGTCTGATCTGACACTGCAGCACGCCCTCAGTCTGATCTGACACTGCAGCACGCCCTCAGTCTGATCTGACACTGCAGCACGCCCTCAGTCTGATCTGACACTGCAGCACGCCCTCAGTCTGATCTGACACTGCAGCACGCCCTCAGTCTGATCTGACACTGCAGCACGCCCTCAGTACTGCACTGGAGTGTCAGCCTGGATTGCATGCAGTGGTTGCTGGACTGGGATTTGAAGCCACAACCTCCTGACTCAAGAGGTGAGAGATGCCACCAACTGAGCCAAGCTGACGCTCTGAGCCTACGATAGGGAGAGAAGAATTGTCGGCTTATCGTGCAGAGTTGTGCACTACACACATACCCACTGGTTTAGTAGCTGAACCCCTTTTCCTTTGCCCAGCCCATTGTGTTCCATGCCTGGACAGACCCCACAGGTTTGATCCCTAATCTGCGTTGTGCTCGGCCAAGGCAACAGTTGGGGCACCACAGTTAGCTTCAGCACCCTTAGGTTAGGGAGAGGGAAAAAAAATGATCAGCCCGGGTTTCTGCTCCTGATCACCGACCACGTGGGCTGTTGTTGCCCACGGGACTGGACCCCCATGAGGGGGTCAGCACCAATGTTCCCTTTAAACTCCGCACAGCGCTCTGGGCCACCCGCGCAGCGGGATCACCGGCTTCGAAATGGTTTCACCGCATGGATGCTGCATTTATTGAGTAAACGGAGCCTGAGTCTGGAGTCGGGGGGGTCCTGTCCTGACGCTGCAGCGAAGTGGAGCGAGACTCCGCTTCAGAGCCCAGGCCTTGTCACCCAATTTCACATTTCACCAGCCCGGGAGCGGCGCAAAGCCAAGACTGGTCCCGCCGGCGCTAAACGTACGGCATTAATCCAACAGCGAGCTGGACAAAAGCTCGATGGTAAACCCACGCTTGTTCCCGGACTAAAACCCACTTGGCAAAATGGATGCAAATTTTGTTAAAGTGCGGACTGAACCGCCCCTCCATCCCGCCCCATATACCGTCTTTGATTTCTAAATTGCTTTTGGTTTTTGTCACAGTTGTTTTACATTTCAGATCTCAGATCAGAACCAAAAGTCAGGCCACTGTTTGATAAGGGAGCCCCTAGATTTACAAACAACTCCCAGGAATGGGTTTATCACCATACACTCATCCAGACCCATACTAGAATGATCTCATTCACCAACGTCAGTGTTCTTGCTCAGGCCAACATCCCCAGCATCGAAGCTTTGACCACGCTCGATCAGCTCCGATGGACGGGTCCCATCTTCCGCATGCCCGATACGAGACTCCCAAAACAAGCGCTCTACTCGGAGCTCCGACACGGCAAGAGAGCCCCAGGTGGGCAGAGGAAACGCTTCAAGGACACCCTCAAAGCCTCCTTGAAAAAGTGTAACATCCCCACCGACACCTGGGAATCCCTGGCCCAAGACCGCACAAAGTGGAGGAGAAGCATCCGGGAAGGCGCCGAACACCTTGAGTCTCTTCGCCGGGAGCAAGTGGAAGCCAGGCGCAGGCAGCGCAAGGAGTGCACGTCAACCCAAGCACCCCACCCACCCGCCCCTTCAACCACCGACTGCCCCACCTGTGACAGAGACTGTAGGTCCCGCACTGGACTCATCAGTCACCTGAGAACTCATTTTTAATGTGGAAGCAAGTCATCCTCGTTTCCGAGGGACTGCCTAAGAAGAAGAAGAAGAATGATCTCATAGACAACTAATCACCAAATCTCCCTCACCAGCACTATCACCAGGATTGTACTGATAATAATACACAGTGGGAAATTTCCCTCTTAAGCTCATAGGCTTTAATGTTGCTTCGATATGCTTCCGAGGTAGGACTCGTAAATAATTCATCATCTTAAATGATTCCCAATGCTACCACCAGCAGCTCAAACCTACAACCATCAGTACTTCACCCCAGTGTTACACAGCTCAACATACTTTCTCCAGGCACAACCTTCGTGCTTTGAAGGACAAAACCTATAATTGTACTGCTTGGTTTTTTTTTGTTCCCCAATTCAAACGGACTAAGGGGTAGATTTTATGGATCCATGGAACTTTGGCCGCTGGGAGCTTGTCAGGAGAATTCAAGTGCAGGGGTCAACTGGCTAATCTTACAACATTACGTAAATGATCCCGCGGCACTATTTCGAAGAAGAGCAGGGGAGTTATCCCCGGTGTCCTGGCCAATGTTTATCCCTCAATCAACATCACAAAAACAGATGATCTGGTCATTATCACTTTGCTGTTATTGGGAGCTTGCTGTGCGCAAATTGGCTGCCGCATTGCCTTCATTACAACAGTGACTCCACTGTATATAAGTACTTCATTGGCTGTAAAGCGCTTTGGGACACCCTGAGGTCATAAAAGGCGCTATATAAATGCAAGTTCTTTCTTTCCTTCTTTCTTTCGTGTTAGGGTTAAACCTAATGGCTACCACCCCCAAATGGTGGATTCCAAAGTAAGGGTTAAACCTGACAAAACCCAGGAATATCAGCAGTGAATATCTGGCGTGGTGCTGCAACTACTTTTGCTGTTTGGCACCGGGAGTGCTTTATATTCTCTCTGTGCGGATGGGCAGCATTGTATTGCACACTACAGTCCCCCGTTGTCCCATACAGACAGCTGGATGGGGAGGAGACGCAGAGCAGGGACCTCCTGGTGCTCCCCAGCTCCTTGTATCTACCTTGTTGTAAGCATTTATTTCAAATGTTTTATTTGTTCCTTCCAGACTGCTTCACTGCTTAAACCTGACTGAACCCAGTTTCCTGATTATCAATATTGTTTTCTTTCTAACCTGACGAAGCCCATTTGTTCGCAGCTGATTTCATTGATTTTTTTGACCCAAATTCAAGAAAAAATAAATCTGCAAATCAGACTTCACACACACACACACACACACACACACACACACACACGTGTGCAGATACACGTCAATTTAAACACCCACTTCCAAACACAAACAGACACATACTCCCGTTCCCAAACAAGCACGTACCAAACACACCCTCCCAAAAACACAAGCCCCAAACACAGATACACACTCCCACACCCACCCAGACACACACTCCCACACCCACCCAGACACACAGACCAGCCCACCCACCCACCCAGACACACTCCCACACCCACCCAGACACATAGACCAACCTAACCCACCCACCCACAGACACACACTCCCACACCCACCCAGACACACACTCCCACACCCACCCAGACACACAGACCAGCCCACCCACCCACCCAGACACACACTCCCACACCCACCCAGACACATAGACCAACCTAACCCACCCACCCACAGACACACACTCCCACACCCACCCAGATACATAGACCAGCCCACCTACCCAGACACACACTCCCACACCCACCCAGACACATAGACCAACCTAACCCACCCACCCACAGACACACACTCCCACACCCACCCAGATACATAGACCAGCCCACCTAACCAGACACACACTCCCACACCCACCCAGACACATAGACCAGCCCACCCACCCAGACACATAGACCAACCTAACCCACCCACCCACAGACACACACCCCAACACCCACCCAGACACACAGACCAGCCCAACCACCCACCAGACACACACTCCCACACCCACCCAGACACATAAACCAACCTACCCTACCCAAACGGACACACTCTCCCACACCCGCCCAGACACACAGACCAGCCAGCCCACCCACCCACAGACACACACTCCCACACCCACCCAGACACACAGACCAACCCACCCACCGACAGACACACACTCCCACACCCACCCAGACACACAGACCAACACACCCACCGACACACACTCCCACACCCACCCAGACACATAGACCAGCCCACCCACCCACCCAGACACACACTCCCACACCCGCCCAGACACACAGACCAGCCCACCCACCCACCGACACACTCCCACACCCACCCAGACACATAGACCAACCCACCCCCCACCCACCCACACAGGCACACGCTCCCACACCCACCCAGACACACAGACCCACCCACTCACCCACACAGACACACACTCCCACACCCACCCAGACACACAGACCAGCCAGCCCACCCACAGACACACACTCCCACACCCACACAGGCCAACACACCCACCGACAGACACACACTCCCACACCCACCAGACACACAGACCAGCCAGCCTACCCACCCACAGACACACACTCCCACACTCACCCAGACACACAGACCAACTCACCCACCGACAGACACACACTCCCACACCCACCCAGACACATAGACCAGCCCACCCATCCACACAGACACACACTCCCACACCAACCAGACACATAGACCAGCCCACCCCCCACCCACAGACACACACTCCCACACCCACCCAGACACACAGACCAGCCCACACACTCCCACACCCACCCAGACACATACACCACCCTCACCCGCCTCCACCCAAACACACAAACAATTCCCTTCACTATAATTTGCCAGTTCAGTCGGCCACCGGTGTTTAGCAGGAGGCAGATTCCTACCATAGAGAGGAAACGCTAAAATGTAGTGTACCAGCCGTCCTTTGGTGCCTGCAACCACAAGACGAGTGCTGCCCCCAGTGGGATTCAGCACTCCCCTCTGTGCTGCTGCCGCTTTGAATAAAACCTTGTCGAGGAAAAATTTTGCCAACTGAACAGGTACGACTGAAAACTTCCCGTGGGACAAAATTAACGTTCCAAAATCAAGAAGTGAAGTTGTTAAATCTGATGGGCTTTAGCTAAACAGGAGAGAACGAACAAGAAACAAAGTACAAGAGTGTGAAGCACTTCAGGCAGATCATTGGGCACTGGAAACCACGAAAGATATTCCTGATGAGTAACGTTTTGCAGAGGTTTCTGGTCTGTCTGACATTCTTCAGCTGTCTATTCACAAACTCCCAGCTGCTTTGAAGTCTACCAGGTGATCTAATAATGGGTAGGAAACAGGAACACACAGCGACAATTTGGCAGTTGTTGTCTATTTCTTAAGGCATTCCCACCCCTCCATACACGTACATTCAAACTTCCTTTGTTGGTTTCCTCTGTGAATTTCTGGACCATCTCTATTCTCCCCAAATAAAGAGGTGTACAAATACCTCTTCCACAAACAGCAGTTGATGCTGGATCAATTGTCAATTTTAATCCTGAGATTGATAAGATTTTTGTTAACCAAAGTGGGATATGGGGCCAAAGGCGGGTAGATGGAGTTAGGTCACAGATCAGCCATGATCTCATTGAATGGCGGAACAGGCCCGAGGGGCTGAATAGCCTCCTCCTGTTCCTGTGTTCCTATGTTTTAAAAAACCTTCCTCTCTGATTGCAAAATTTAAGAAATGTCACTGTAAGCCAGTCTCAAACTAGAGGATAATAAAACTCCATCCCGCTATATATAAAAATCTCGAATAAAATGGATAAAGAAGTAATAAATGCAAAGTACTCTGAAATTCGGCTTCTGTTGTGCTTAAAAGGAGCAGCCTTTGCATCACACACTGTATTGCTGCTAAGGTGTAAGGGCATAATGTGGGACTGGGCAATGATTAAAAGGAAAAGAATTAACTGCCTACTCCTCGTCTGACTGTATCACGACTCACCCTATAAAGGAGCAAAACAAGGAACCAGGTAAGGATTTTGTGTCTATGGATTGTGCTATTTATCAGGAGTGTGTTGTACAAGTGAAATTATTCATCAGGACGAGGGTTGAACATATGAAATTGTACAATTTTTAAAAATTTGTTCACGGGATGTGGGCGTCACTGGCAAGGCCGGCATTTATTGCCCATCCCTAATTGCCCATGAGAAGGTGGCGGTGAGCCGCCTTCTTGAACCGCTGCAGTCCGTGTGGTGAAGGTACTCCCACAGTGCTGTTAGGGAGAGAGCTCCAGGATTTTGACCCAGCGACGATGAAGGAACAGCCGATATATTTCCAAGTCAGGATGGTGTCTGACTTGGAGGGGAACTTGGAGGTGGTGGTGTTCCCATGTGAAATTGTTGATCAGGGTTGTATTGTATATGTGAAATTGTTGATTAGGGTTGTATTGAACATGTGAAATTGTTGATTAGGGTTGTATTGAACATGTGAAATTGTTGATCAGGGTTGTATTGTACATGTGAAATTGTTGATCAGGGTTGTATTGAACATGTGAAATTGTTGATTAGGGTTGTATTGAACATGTGAAATTGTTGATTAGGGTTGTATTGTATATGTGAAATGGTTGATCAGGGTTGTATTGAACATGTGAAATTGTTGATTAGGGTTGTATTGAACATGTGAAATTGTTGATCAGGGTTGTATTGTACATGTGAAATTGTTGATTAGGGTTGTATTGAACATGTGAAATTGTTGATCAGGGTTGTATTGTACATGTGAAATTGTTGATCAGGGTTGTATTGAACATGTGAAATTGTTGATCAGGGTTGTATTGAACATGTGAAATTGTTGATCAGGGTTGTATTGTACATGTGAAATTGTTGATTAGGGTTGTATTGAACATGTGAAATTGTTGATTAGGGTTGTATTGAACATGTGAAATTGTTGATCAGGGTTGTATTGAACATGTGAAATTGTTGATCAGGGTTGTATTGAACATGTGAAATTGTTGATCAGGGTTGTATTGAACATGTGAAATTGTTGATCAGGGTTGTATTGAACATGTGAAATTGTTGATCAGGGTTGTATTGAACATGTGAAATTGTTGATCAGGGTTGTATTGAACATGTGAAATTGTTGATCAGGACTGTGTTGCAGCTGTGAAACTGACTGTAATCAAAACCAGCACCGATCCCTGGAACAGGCAAATGCAAAAGTCTAACAGAGAGAGTTGGCAACCTTCTTCTTCTCTGATAAGATACAATTTGTTGATGTTGTTTTCAACCCACTTCATCTTCACACTTGCCCCCTGCATTCCCTTGGCTTTCATTCCTCCATCAGCTTCACCATTCTTGTACCTTCCCTTTCATCTTCAGATAACTGCACCCGGGGACTGAGTGGATTGATTTTTTTGTTTTGACTCATTGTTTGAAGATCAGTACTCAAAGTGACTCGCTGTCTCTGATGTCTAACCTTAAGCAGCATAAAAGGCTTACCTGATTCTATAGACCATCAGCCAGAGACTCTATAGCCTTTTAGCTGTCATTCTCCACTGTTTCTGCTGAAGGTACATCTTGCAGATAAAAGAAAAATGTATTCTTTCCTAGTGCTGTGAGTAATACGCAGGATGCAGACAGTATTAGAAGTGTTATTATGCTCTATACCTTACGCATAAGAGACCTAATCATATCCCTTCACTTTGCAGTTATTAACCCCCTCATACAAAAATGTTTTATAATAAGCACCTTCAGCAAGAAGAAAACAATTTTTCCAAGGCGGAAAAACAGGGATACATTTGCGTAGGTTCAAGTGACGCAGTTGAGTAAGGAAGCCCTGGATTATCAGCAATGCAGATTTCATTACCTAGATACCAAAAGCCCTGAAGAGAGAGGATTTTGGCTGTGCATTGACAATGTTTGAATAATTTACAGACCTCAATATTACACAGCTATTCCAGCAAAGGGAGGAGCGGGGCGATGAAAAGGCATTGTACGAGTCACTGCTGCCGCTGAAAAATAACAGGAGGCGCAAGTCTTATTTTTCCCAGTGCTCTCCTGCCCGGTCTGCCACCTTCCATGAACTTGGACTCATCCAAAACGCTGCTGCCCGTGTCCTAACTCGCACCAAGTCCCGCTCACCCATCACCCCCTGTGCTCACTGCCCCGTGTCCTAACTCGCACCAAGTCCCACTCACCCATCACCCCCTGTGCTCACTGCCCCGTGTCCTAACTCACACCAAGTCCCGCTTACCCATCACCCCCTGTGCTCACTGCCCCGTGTCCTAACTCGCACCAAGTCCCACTCACCCATCACCCCCGTGCTCACTGCCCCGTGTCCTAACTCGCACCAAGTCCCGTTCACCCATCACCCCCTGTGCTCAGTGCCCCGTGTCCTAACTCACACCCAGTCCCGTTCACCCATCACCCCCTGTGCTCAGTGCCCCGTGTCCTAACTCGCACCAAGTCCCACTCACCCATCACCCCCTGTGCTCACTGCCCCGTGTCCTAACTCGCACCAAGTCCCACTCACCCATCACCCCCCTGTGCTCACTGCCCCGTGTCCTAACTCGCACCAAGTCCCGTTCACCCATCACCCCCCTGTGCTCACTGCCCCGTGTCCTAACTCGCACCCAGTCCCGCTCACCCATCACCCCCCTGTGCTCACTGACCTATATTGGCTCCCAGTCCGGCAACGCCTCAAATTTAAAATTCTCGTCCTTGTTTTCAAATCCCTCCAGGGCCTCACCCCTCCCTATCTCCGTGACCTCCTCCAGCCCTACAACCCTCCGAGGTCTCTGCTCTCCTCCAATTCTGGACTCTTGAGCGTCCCTGGTTTTCTTCACTCCGCCATTGGTGCCTTCAGCTGCCTGGGCCCTAAGCTCTGGAATCCCCTCCATAAACCTCTCCAACTCTCTACCTCTCGCTCCTCCTTTAAGACGCTCCTTAAAACCTCCCTCTTTGACCAAGTTTTGGCCACCTGTCCTAATGTCTCCTTATGTGGTTCGGTGTCAAACTTAGTTTGGTAACGTTCCTGGGAAACACCTTGGGGCATTTTACTACGTTAAAGGCGCTATATAAATGCAAGTAGTTGTTCCAATATTCTCCCCTCTTCTCCTCAAAGCCCTTTCTTCATGCGCGAGTACAGACAATGAGCAAGTCGTTCGACCGAGCATCACATCTAAGCCCGATCCAATCCGAACCAGACCTTCACATTCCTACTTCCAAAAGGGGTCACGGAATGGCAATCGGGAATGGGAGCTATGCCTGTTTCCTCTCCTGCCCCCCTCCTCAGCAATGATGAGGCCTACCGCCGCACCTCAGCTGCCTCTTTGGCCGAGAGCAGCTCGCTCAGCACAGAGCAGGAATCGAGCCTGGGACCTTGTGCTTAACCGGGAGCCAGTGCAGGTCAGCGAGCACAGGAGGTGATGGGTGAACGGGACTTGGTGCGAGTTAGGACACGGGCAGCCGAGTTTTGGATGGCCTCAAGTTTACGGAGGGTACAACGAGGGAGGCCGGCCAGGAGTGCATTGGAATAGTCAAGTCTAGAGGTAACAGGCAAAATGGAGGAGAAGCACCCGGGAAGGCGCCGAACACCTCGAGTCTCTTCGCCGGGAACAAGCCGGATTCAAGCGCAGGCAGCGCAAGGAGCGCACGTCAACCCAAGCACCCCACCCACCCGCCCGTTCAACCACCGTCTGCCCCACCTGTGACAGAGACTGTAGGTCCCACATTGGACTCATCAGTCACCTGCGAACTCATTTTTAATGTGGAAGCAAGTCATCCTCGGTTCCGAGGGACTGCCTAAGGAGAAAAGGTAACAGGCATGGATGAGGGTTTCAGGGGCGGAGACGGGCGATGTTCCGGCGATACACCACTGTATACACAGCGCTCACCGTACACATACACCGCTGTTCACACACACATACCAACCATTGTACACACACACCACCGTACGCACACCATGCACTGTACACACACGAAATCCAAGTCTATGTTTCCAGGTTGGCTTTACAAGTGCAACAGACACTGACGACAATACAGAGAAGCTTCTCACACTGGTGTCCCCAGGACACCCACCCATTCCTTAAGTAGCTGAATTACTGCACTATGATGTAAAGTTACACTCTAAATGCAACACTGAGAATCTGAAGAAAATTAATTACACAATGCAGCTTTCTAAATGTCCAGAACGTTATTTTTACACACCCCAAAAATTAATGCTGGCAATATAAGCAGACAGGCACTTAACACCATTACCTGGCATTCCACCTCCGATACTTTAACCGAGGCATTAGCCGCTTTCATTAATCATTCAGCCACTAATATTACAACAGGAATTTTCAGGCTGATATTTTTTTCATTCATATTTGACCTGTAGCTTTCAAGTAAAAAAGAGTTTTTTTTTTGGCCGAACATTTTCCAATTGAAACATTGCCCATTTCAACGAAAATAAAATTGGGGAGAGATGTGAAACGGGCTGCTGGCCCGCTACGGCCCATTTTGCACGATTGCACAAAGTCAAGATCTACCCCTCAGTGTGAAATCGAGTCACATTGACTTTGGACGATATTGGAAAATGGCCGACATCGATCCGCTGCGATAACGGGCGGCTGACCCGGTATCGCCCGTTTTACCCCATCGAGCAAAGTCAAAATTGCCCTCAATGTTTTTTTTAAAACATACGGTCCCTAAAACCGGGGTAGCCTTTTCCTAATGCTTTTCACTGCTGACTATTAAAATCTGCAAAAATTCAAAGTAGGTTGTTAATTTATCTTTCATTCTCTGTGGCGTGCCTTTCGTCTCCTTGGATTGTACAGCTTAATTGTTAAATTAGTGGAAATGACCCAGATCAGTTCTGAAATCGTTGCAAGGAACTGAAACCCAACAGATCATTAGAGAAGAGAAGCATTACAGCTGTGAGTGTCAGGTTAGAACTGGCCTTGGGTTAGAGAAATATTATCAGCCGGCTGATTTCAACCCTAATCAACTCCACTCTGCACGCCTTTTTCACAGCACAGGACTGAGAATTAATTTTATACAATGGGGATTTTAATTTAAATTTTAATTCCACATTACAAATGGTCCCTTCAGCCAGTTTGCGCTCTTGCGACAGTTTGCACGCCAATTACCAGAAGGGAATCTGTTAAAAGGGGAACACCAAAAGCATTTTATGGTGGATCGAAAGGTCTCATCAGATCACTGGAGTGATCCAGCTGGTTGAAATAGGGTTACATGTGCACGCATAATCTCCAATTGTCACCACATTTTCTGCTCGGCTGGGTGGCGTGACCGGCATTTGTCATCGTACCCTCGCCACATCATTCACGTATCTATTATTCCCATTGAGACATCGTATGTCAGCGGGACTCTCTCTCTTAGTGTTCACCAGTTTCATCTCCACGCAGTTGCTCAGGTAACAAGCCCCCTCCCTAATCTCTGCCTTATTTCCATGCAGGTTGAATTACATGCAATTGTTTTCCTTTTTTTTCTCGTGTGCACGGATTGATTTCCGGGCTGAATAGAAGCCTCTCGGTGAAGCACACGGCCAGACCAGCTCAGCCTGTCCAGGAGGAGGCTGCTCTTGGAGGAGATTAAAGCCAAGGCCAGGAGCAGTTGTGCGCCCTGGGACCATCGCAAGCTTTTATGCTCAGATTCATTCTCAATGTCATGTCGGATTACAGCTGTACTGCATTCTGCCAGTATAGGTTGCGAGCTCATCAATAACCGATTCAGGCAGCAAAACTGCAAGGTGATTTGCCCCATCCCCCCCCCCTTTCACACCTTTTTAACAAGCACGTTCAAATGAAAATGTCTTTATTCGGTGTCACATCAAAGCTGCTACACGCACGAAAAATGAATCGTTAACTACTCTCGTCTTACATTCTTACTTTTTTTTAAAAAACGATTTTCTGTTGGGGTGGGGTAGTTTGGTAGGGGGTGAAATTACTTTTGGCCACAAAAGGGATAATTGCTGACTGACAGGGGCGTTCAGGGGGGAGAACGGAGGCTGCAGATAAAACCATTAATTAAGATGATCCGTTTTGTTTAACAAAAGACAAAGTCCGCTTTTGTTAACCAACCCAAATAAGTCACACATGTTGCAACAGTCAGGCTTTTTTTTAAAGAGACAAATAACCACAACTATTTCTTTCAGTTTAACTCCAATCCTAAACCACTGATATTTGTATTTCCTCTATCAGAAAGATTCTGAAAACTGCAAGCGGTCACAGACTAAAAGTACATGCGGATAAACAACAGATCTTTCAAAATTAAAACCACATAAGGGGAGAAAGCACACGCACGCACACTATATATAAATCTACATATACGTAAAGTGTCAGCCCTGGCTCAGTGGGTAGCACTCACCTCTGAGTCAGAAGGTTGTGGGCTCCAAGTCCCACTCTAGGGATCTGAGCACAAAAACAATCTTGGCCGACACTCCCAGTGCAGTGCCGAGGGAGTTCTACACTGTCGGAGGTGCTGTCTTTCGGATGAGATGTTAAACCGAGGCCCCGTCTGCTCCCTCAGGTGGACGTAAAAGATCCCGTGGCACTATTTGAAGAAGAGCAGGGGGAATTCTCCCCGGTGTTCTGGCCAATATTTATCCCTCAGCCAACATCACTAAAACAGATTTATCTGGTCATGGATCACGTTGCTGTTTGTGGGAGCTTGCTGTGCGCAAGTCGGCTGCCGCGTTTCTTACATTACAATATAGTGACTCCACTTCAAAAAGTACTTCATTGGTTGTGAAGCCCTTTGAGACATCCTGAGGTCATGAAAGGCGCTATATAAATGCAAGACTTAATTTTTTTATACATACACACTCACACTTAGTGCTGGGGGATTTCAGGAACCTCTGCAACTTCTAAAACAATCACATCTAACAAAAAGAATTGTGTCAAGCCTCAATACATGGGTCAACTAAGATTTGTTTGGAAGAGAGAGGAAATAGAAGAGAGACTGTGCTGAGCCAATGGGACAAAATCCGTGTGGCGATTTCCAATTTCTTTTCCCTATAGTCTAAAAGACTCATTACGTCCGTTCAAGGGTTGTGCTTCTTACTGTCCCGCCACCTTTAACTCCTGGTTTCAAATTTGGATCTCATTAGAAATAGGAAATGTTACCAATGTTGACGTTCTTCCATTGTTGACCCTTTGTATAGCTTTACTAATGGAACCTGCTATCTTACAGACCCGATGCCTGAGACAGAAGCTTTATCTCCATTAGATCAAGAATCAGAACGGTTGATGAGTGAATGCTACTGCTGGGAAAACAAATCCATTTGCTCCGACTCTCTTTTTAACAACAACAACGACGACTTGTATTTATATAGCGCCTTTAACGTAGTAAAACGTCCCAGGGCGCTGCACAGGAGTATTGTAAGAGAAAAAATTTGACACCGAGCCACATAAGGAGAAATTAGGGCAGGTGACCAAAAGCTTGGTCAAAGAGGAGCATCTTAAAGGAGGAAAGAGAGGTAGGGAGGCAGAGAGGTTTAGGCAGGGAATTCCAGAGCTTAGGGCCCAGGCAACAGAAGGCACGGCCGCCAATGGTTGAGCGATTATAATCAGGGATGCTCAAGAGGGCAGAATTAGAGGAGCGCAGATAACACACAGTAGCATCTTTATTCAGGATGTTAGACAGACAGCACTGGTGAATCCAGGAGGTTCTGAGTAAGTAGATAAAGTCACTGATGCACTGCCTTGCTCCACTACCCCAGAGGTGACTCAACGTCTCAACGTGAGTTGCTTGGTGGCCGCAAGAAAACCCCAGTAAACCACCGCACTAGTGCACAGTGTCTTTCAACAACCCAAGGAGAAACAGTTTCTGAATACGTATACAGTAATTTAGGCCTTTAAGAGCCAGGCTAGATTTCACTCAAGTGCCTCCACCAGATCTTTGGAAATGTTCATGACTGAGATAGATCGATTTCTTTTGTTGGGTAAGGGTATCGAGGGATGTGGATCAAAGGCGGGCAAAGGTTGAAGTGCAGATTAGCCATGGCCCACAACCTAATTGAATGGTGGGACAGGCTTGAGGATCTGAATCGCCGACTCCAGCTTCGATGTTTGCTCCCCACGATTTACCACCAATTAAAATGAACAGGTCGAAAATCAGTGAGGGAAGTGGGGGGGGGGGCGTTGGGGGAGGAGAACGGCCACTTGCCTGAATTTCCAATATGCCCCCTCCCCCCAGGTATATAAATACAAGATGTTGCTCATCTTGTTGCCTGAGGCTCCGAACCCAATTAACGGACGGACGGACGACCGTGGAGGCTGCAGGCCTGAATTACTGATCCACGTCCCCCCAGACAAAGCTCCGTGCCGAGAGCATGAATTCCTAAAAGCAACCCCTTCACGCTACTTAATTTTGTCACGGGCAATTTTAATTTAACTCACTCGGCGGGAGGCAGTTGCGATCAGATCAGCCTCTGATTTTACTTTCCACCAATTGCAACGGACAGCAAAATGGGGCGGTCGATCCGAGCCTGTCAGTTTCCCGCGAGTTAGGTGCAAATTACTTCCCTTTTGAGGATTACAGAATACGGGCTGTTTAAGACACTGGTGATTGATTAGCTGCAGTGACCATGTGTATTTACCCCGCCAAACTACCATGTGATTGCTCTTACCTATTTACAATCCCACCTCTAACAACAATTTGGGCAGCAGTACTTGCTGGGCTGGTGTTGTAGTTTGTAAAACTATCCTCGGAATGCTTGAGTACGTCACTGAGAAAAGGGCACCGCCTCTTGTCTGAGAGACTCTCGCTGCAGTGGTTACTGTTCCCTTCTTACACCATGAAAGTTCGCTCCTCTGCACATCTACTGACTGCCATCGAACTCAGTCGTGACACATACTTGAGCAAGCACTAAAGCTGGCTCTAATTGGATCCGATTTCATTTCCAAATCTGGGCTCCAAATTTCATAACATAGAATAATGCGTATCATCATACCCGCCTGCAAGTTCTGCACAGCTCCAAATACTCTTTTGCTTATTCCCAGTCAAAAAAAAGTTAACGCTATAATTCACAGAGTGACAGAAGGTTCTGGGTTCAAGTCCCACTCCAGAGGTTTGAGCACAAAAATCCAGGCTGACACTCCCAGTGCGGTGCTGAGGGAGAGATGCACTGTCGGAGGTGCCGTCTTTCGGACAAGACGTTAAACCGAGGCCCCATCTGTCCTCTCGGGTGGATGTAAAAGATCCCATGCCACTATTTCGAAGAAGAACAGGGGAGTTCTCCCCGGTGTCCTGGCCAATATTTATCCCTCAACCAGCATCACTATAAAAACAGACTATCTGGTCAAGATCACATCGCTGTTTGTGGGAGCTTGCTGTGCGCAAATTGACTGCCGTGTTTCCTACATTACAACAGTGACTACACTTCAAAACGCACTTGATTGGCTGTAAAGCCCTTTGAGACGTCCGGTGGTCGTGAAAGGCGCTATAGAAATGCGAGTCTTTCTTTCTTTAACTCTGGTTTATCAACAAGAACAAATTCAAGATAACATTTTTTTTTAAAAGCACACAAAGTTATATGTGATGCAAGTGCCTTTAGCTTGCCACATGGCCAGTCAGATACATTTACTTTTTCACTGTTAAATCTAAACTCACAAGTTCAACCTAAACAGGAAACTATCGAGTGAAAGTGTGAAATGAGACCAGTGCTCCGCTCCCAATAATGGTTAGTCATCTGATTCAACCAACTCATTCTTCTTGCAGTACTGCTGCATTGCATTAGACAACTTGCTGTCAAGGAGGGAGCAGTGTATTAGAAGTCTGCGCACATCACTTTGGAATGGCTCCAAGTTTGCACTCTCAGTTCTTTAGGCTAAATCAACAGCTTTGTTGCAAATCTACAAAAATCACCACTTTTCAAATCAAGAGACATTCGAGAACTTGAGCTGAAGCAGATGGTCGGAGCTGGAGCAACTGTGAATCGACAGCTTGCATTTAGATAGCGCCTTTACTGTAGAATAAACAACGTCCCAAGGCAGCTCACAAGAGATGTAAGGAAATAGCGGGCACTCAGTCAAAGAAGGAGATATTAGGAGGGGGGGGGGGGTGGGTGAGGTGGGGTTTTTAAGGAAGGCTTTAAGAAGGGAAGGAAGGTGGAGAGCTGGGGCGGGGGAGGAGGGTGTTAGGAAGGGAATTCCAGGGAGTGGGAGCTAGGCCGCAGGTAGGGGGAAGGGAAGGCCACAGTCAGAGGAAATGAGATTTTGGATATGGGAGGTTGTAGCACTGGAGGAGCTTATAGAAGTAGGGAGTTGCAACCTGTAAATGTAAGAACTGTCAACAACAACAACTTGTATATATAGCGCCTTTAACGTAGTAAAACGTCCCGAGGTGCTGCACAGGATGATTAAAAGACAACAAATTTGACACCGAGCCAAACAAAGAGAAATTAGGGCAGGTGACCAAAAGCTTGGTCAATGAGGTAGGTTTTAAGGAGCATCTTAAAGGAGGAGAGAGAGGAAGAGAGGCGGAGAGATTTAGGGAGGGAATTCCAGAGCTTAGGACCTAGGCAGCTGAAGACACGGCCACCAATGGTTGAGCGATTATAATCAGGGATGCTCAAGAGGGCAGAATTTGAGGAGCGCAGATATCTCGGGGGGGTTGTGGGGCTGAAGGAGATTACAGAGGTAGTGAGGGGCGAGGCCATGGAGGGATTTGAAAACAAGGATGAGAATTTTGAAAATCGAGGCCTTGAATAAGACTGGTGTTAACAGATGATTTAACATCCCCCCCCCAGCTGGTGCACAATTTATCCTTCATTCCTGTGGACGGCAAAGTTAAGCATTCCATCAAGAGATTGGTCAAACAGTTCTATTCCCTTTGCACTGGCCTGAGCTCTATGACATGTGACATTCATGTTATTTAAAGCCAGATTTATTTCCCCTGCCACCTCCTTCCCTATTAGATTCCTGAACCATTATGGAGATAGACAAACTAGAATTAACATGGCACAATGAACACCGGCAGTGGTGCTTGTTTTTCCAATGGCATATTTGGCCTTGAGAGGCAGCACAAATTTGGCGCAATTGCACGGTTTTTCATTTACCGAGACTAAAATATAGGCGACAGTACAGGTCCTTGCTCTGTGGCAGGGCAATTAATCCAATGGTCTTTTTGTTCAGGTTTTGCTTTTTAATGTAACTATTTTTTATTATGTTTATGTTTAATGAAACTAAATCCAGCATTTACAAAAAAAATGGCAAGAAATAAAAGAAGCCGTACTGGAATGTTTAACTGAAACAACAGTGGAACATTTTACAACGCGCTTCATAACATTTCACACAAGGTCCCAGTCATTGTTTTATCGGGAGATGAAGTTGTCTCCCTCTCTGCTTGTCCACAACTAGACACGGGGACAAGACAATCAGGCGTTTATGATGCATTCTCTGGGATAACTGCTTCAGGCCTACATTTTATTAGCTTCAGATCACAGCACATGGAGCATTGCCCAAGATCAGTGAATAATACTTGACTGTGACTTGAGCATGTGTTCGTGCATTGGGGATCATTTAATTTGCAACCAGGGCATGGACCATCTTAGTAGTGACAAGTTAATTATTTTCTACTACCTGTCTCAAGAGATAACTGTGCTACTGTGCTACTTCCTTCCCCATATTTCCTTTTCATTGAGGGGGGGTATTCTTTTTCACTGTAAATGTTTTTGCAACCTTTACCCCTCCAAGCCACCATCCTCGATTAGAAGAATGGAACAGAACAAACCATGGGCATCTCCATGGACGTCAACTTGCATCAAGAACAACTGAGGAAGGACTCATCCCATATCAGGATCCCCTTCCCCTTGCCCCACATGACATGGTAGAGGCTACCAATGTCACCAGACAGGAAGGCTAAGTCTGCACATTCGTTAACACAGGGATTTAACCGTACGTCTCCCAGGTGAGAGGCCAACAATAGCATCGCTGATACCTAGCACTGTTGTTACCTGGCACTCTAAGGATCTTCTGATATTCCTTTCTTTCATCTGTCCTTAAAACAATGTCCCGATTGCTGATTAGATGTGGCATCAGGCTGAAATTCTTCCCTGCAAATCGCTGTCGCCTCCCAGATCCGCGCCCACATTTCCATCAATTCCCACTCTACATTGGTCTCAAAGGGTTCTGACGAAAGGCCATCGACCTGGAACATTAACCTTACCTTCCTCTCTCCACAGAGGCTGCCTGGCCTACAGCATGTTTTATTGTTGTTTCAGATTTCAAGCATCTGCAATATTTTGCTTTTTGTTGTGTTGGTCTCACTTACTTTCAATATATTTCAATGTGCTGGAATGGTTAGCACTAAACTACTGTCCACCAATTAATTTAGCTGATGTAAAAAAAAACACTTGGTTTCCACCCCATCTCAGATAGAGCAATCTACATGGCTACATCACACTCTCGCACAGAACCAGAGGTTCACAGCACAGAAGGAGGCCAGTCGACCCATCGGGTCTGTGCCAACTCTTGGCTAGAGCAATCCAAAACTAATCCCACTGCCCTGTTCTCTCCCCACGCCCCTGCACCTTCCTCTGCTTTGAGTATTTATCCAGTTTTCTCTGACTAGGTCCCGTTCAGGTGTGCAATGTAGGGATGACCACCTAATCAATGGACCAACACCAACATTGGCTAAAGTAAGGTAGCTTGAGCACAGAGGCTACGCTGTGACTCAGTTGGAGCACTGGTTCCCTGGGACCCAAACAAGAAGGTAAAAGTGCTTTATGGAAGCTACTGATGAACGATGAAAAAATTCCAAAGAAATGTTCATTTTCTAAATTATTGTAATCCAACTGAAAAGCAATTGGCCATAGACCGACAAAACAATGAAAAGATCGTATTTTAACATATTCCCCTTACCCCTCCTGTGAATCGCCTGGAGAAGCGAGAACAAAAGAGATTTAAAATTTGAAACAAAGCATGGAAACTTGTGCGGGCAGCAGTGAAGAACAGTTATCTATTGAAGTCCCTTCTGTACCCTTATTCATGACAGTCTGTGCATCGAGCATTGACCTATTGTATCTCAGACAATTACTTGAATGAAAGATGTCCGCATGTAATCTTTGTGAATCTACTCCCAGGACTGCATTCCTGTACATAGAGTAGACTAATTCTACCAAACAGACTTGGATGAACAGAAGATTAGCAGAGTCCAAGGATAAGAGGTCTGAACTGGAGAATGCAGCTTCGGCGTAACCTGAAACTCCTCCTCACTAACACAAGCACGTCAAAGAGTAATACAGATAAGACCCACAATAGCAGATCATTCCCAGAAGAGATGAGCGTGTGTGCGCGTGTATTGTGGGAGGGTAATTCACTTTCATGTCAACTGTGGAGTTTTTTTTTAATTTATTCATTCATGAGATGTGGGCGTCGTTGGCAAGGCCAGCATTTATTGCCCATCCCTAATTGCCCTCGAGAAGGTGGTGGTGAGCCGCCTTCTTGAACCGCTGCAGTCCGTGGTGTTTTTTTTTTGATACGACGGAGTGGCTTGCTGGTGGCCATTTCAGAGGGCAGTTAAGAGTCAACCACATTGCTGTGGGTCTAGAGTCACATAAAAGCCAGACCGGGTAAGGATGGCAAGTTTCCTTCCCTGAAGGACATTAGTGAACCAGTTGGGTTTTTACAACCATCCGGTAGTTACATGGTCACTTTTTTTATTCCAGATTTATTTAATTAACTGTATTTAAATTCTCCAACTGCCGTGGTGGGATTATGAACTCACCTACTCCAGATTATTAGTCCAGGCCTCTGGATTACTAGTCCAAGTAACATAACCACTATGCTACTATACATCAGAGCAAAGACACTATGGGTACTCCAGGGGGGTCATTTTAACTTTGGGAGATGGTGTAAAAATGGGTGATATTGAATCAGCTGCCCATTATACTTCACGCCCGATCAACGTCAGGGGAAGGAAAAATTGGGCGTGGTGTCAAATGGGCAGTCAATTCCATATTGCCCGTTTTAAACTAATCGCTCAAAGTTAAAATCACCCCCAAGATTTCATGTTTTTTTAAAAATTCATTCTCAGGATGTGGACGTTGCATTTATTGCCCATTCCTTGTTGTCCTCAGAACAACTGGGTGGCTTGTGAGGCCACTTCAGAGGGTTTATTATTCACTGAGTGGTTTCATTTCTATTCATACAACATACTCAAAAAATATCTGCATTGGACAGAGAGACTTCCAGGTAAGATCATTACAAATCCTGTGACTGCTTGTCACATTTCGACACAGTTCCGTTACGACTGAAGGAGATGCGGCAAAAATACAAGAACTGCCCTGAACCACAACGTTGGACAGTACGTTTTCTTTTTTTTAAAAAAAGGACATTTAGGGCTGGATTTTCATTGAGGAGGCGTGTACGAGGCGGGACTACAACTTTCGGGGTTGTAGTCCCGTCTCCATCGGGTTGTGGCCAATCCACTCGATTTTGACTTGATTGACTTTGTTGAGACTCACCGGCAACAGGTGACGTCACAGATTGACATTTCATCTGTCAAAAGCTTTTGACAGATGAAATATCAGCGTTTGACAGCTGTTTGAAGCTGTCAAACACTGACAATCTGTACTCCAGGTTAATTCCTTCCTCTCAGGCTGATTTAAAGATCTCTCCGGAACAGAAAGCTGAATGCTGCAACTTTTGACAGCTCGCAGCCATTCTGCTTTCTGTGCCGGTGAGATGAGGGACTCCCGAGACCTGAAGGAAGGAAGGCTGTAAAGTTAAGTAAAGGTATGTAAAACTTCTTTAAACACTTTACACACACCAAACACACTTACCTCTGAACTCATGCACCCATCACTCACATGAATACCAGACATCTCGACCCCTCCAAGCCCTTCAGCCCGACGGCCCGCCTCGCTAACTTGGCGTGGTTTGGAGCCGTCGGGAATCCCACATTTCACCAATGAAAATAGGGATTAGGCTAAAAACTGCCTGTTAACTACCTGTTAACAAACAGTTAATTGGCACTAATCCCCTTCCCGCCTCGGGGAGGCAGGTCCCAGCACAGGTTGGGTATCGGCCTCCTTTGAAACTGGCATGGAGGTGGATTGGGGGCGGTATGGGTTCGTGCCCCTCCCCCCCCGAAATCGAGATTTTTAACCCCCCACACGCCTCCAATCCCACCTCCATGGCCCAATGAAAATCCTTACAGTCCAACCAACTTCACAGGCAGAAGGGGTAAAATGATTGAACGATTACAGCCACCAAAACCGCACAGGCTAACCGGTTTCTGGCACTCATACCAGGATCATGCCCGCCGTTGCCCTCTGTCGATGAACCCAGATCGATCAAATGGGGTCGGGGGGGGGGGTGATGATGGCACCTATTTAGCATATGGGCGGCAGGCGTCGAGCGGGCCAATCTCAAGAGGCCAGCCAGTGCCTGGGCGCTGCAAGGTGTGGCCTGGGTGTCAGGCCAGGGAAGCTATCGACCGCTCCAAGAAAGAGTAATGTGGTTGGCCCCTTGTGGAGGGGGGAAAGAGGGCTGCTTTTAAATTAAAATGTTAAGGAACAGAATGACTGGGGGATGGAGGGATTAGGTTATGAGCAGTGCCGATTATGCCAATTGGACATGTTCTCAACTGAAATAGAGAAGGTTGAAACATGGAAACATAGAAACATAGAAGATAGGAGCAGGGGTAGGCCATTCGGCCCCTCGAGCCTGCTCTGCCATTCAATGAGATCATGGCTGATCATCCAAATTCAGTACCCTGTCCCTGCCTTCTCCCCATATCCCTTGATCCCTTTAGCCTTAAGAAATATATCTAACTCCTTCTTGAATATATTTAATGAATTGGCCTCTACTGCCTTCTGTGGTAGAGAATTCCACAGGTTCACCACTCTCTGGGTGAAGAAATTCCTCCTCATCTGTCCTAAATGGCTTACTCCTTATCCTTAGACTGTGACCCCTGGTTCTGGACTCCCCGGCCATTGGGAACATCCTTCCTGCATCTAGTCTGTCTAGTCCTGTTAGAATTTTAGAATGAGAGGTGATATGATTGCTGATTTTAAACCCCTTCCCTTCTTTGGCTCTCCTTAAAACCCCAACTCTTTAAGCAAGATTAATGACCCCAATATTTACTGGTGCAGGATTTACAAGTGGGGGGGGGGAAGGAGGAGTCCTGGTCTGAAACCTGGAAGTCCATGTTTCCCCGGACGCTCTGGAGTTTTGACTTTAAAAAAAAACTGGATTCCCGCCCGGAAGTCAGCCTGATTGACAGGCTTGGCTCCCTGTCAGGCGGGGAACACTGCAGCAGAGGCCGCAGCCCTAAAGCAGAGATAGAGATTGCGGCGGGGTGGGGTCAGTGGGTGCGTGGGCAAAGACTAGCTTGAAGGGTTGGCGGGTGCTCGCGTGGAGTCGGAGAGAGATCGGGGTCAGTAATCGTGGGGGGGGGTCCAAACGTGGGGGGAGGGCCGGTGATTACGCAAGGGGAGTGGTCCGATCACGGGAGGGGGTCCATTCGTGCGGAGGGAAGCAGGTTAGCTTGGAGGGCGGGGGGCAGGGGGCAAGCACTCCTGCTCCTCCTGGCCCACAAACAGTGCTGGAAAATAACTTAACTCTTCCATGTAGCCATCCTCGCCTCCCTTTAGCTGCCGGGTTTCCCGATGCCCAGGAAACCCAGCCGGCCAGGGTTAAATTTTAAATAGAGATAAAATCTGAGGCCTGCAGCATCATTAAAATATTTAAATGATCAACCTGCCTCCTGGGAGCGGGATGGTTGCCCAGACTTCAAGTGTTAAGTTACGGGAAGAGATTACACAAATTAGGGTTGTATTCCCTAGAATTTGGAAGGTTAAAGGGTGATCTGATCAAAGATTTCAAGATATTAAAGGGAACTGATAGGGTAGATAGAGAGAAACTATTTCCGCTGGTTGGGGATTCTAGGACTAGGGGGCATAGTCTAAAAATTAGAACCAGCCCTTTCAGGAGTGAAATTAGGAAACACTTCTACACACAAAGGGTGGAACTTGGTAATTGATGCTAGATCAATTGTTAATTTTAAATCAGAGATTGATAGCTTTTTGTTAACCAAAGGTATTAAGGGATATGGGCCAAAGGCGGGTATATGGAGTTAGGTTGCAGATCAGCCATGAACTCACTGAATGGTGGAACTGGCTTGAGGGGCTCAATGGCCTCCTCCTGTTCCTATCTTCCTATGCTCCCCTCCCACCGCCATCCCACCTCTGTTAAAACTGGAAGTGGGCGGTTTGTGAGTTCGGGTTGGAAGTTAAAAAAATTTTTTACATCCCACACAACCCAAACCCACCTGTATTTTGGGAGTTAAAATTCCCCTCAATATCTCCTTTGGCTTGGCATTGTTTAGTTTTCCCCTTACACTCTGTGAAGCCCCTTTGCATGCTTTTTCTATGTTAGAGTGCAAAGTGCTTCTGTGACCCAAGGAAAAAAAAATTCTATATAGTGCCTTTCACGACCACCAGACGTCTCAAAGCGCTTTACAGCCAATGAAGTACAGGAAATGCAGCAGCCAATTTGCACACAGCAAGCTCCCACAAATGGCAATGTGATAATGACCAGATAATCATCCACCCGAGAGGGCAGACGGGGCCTCAGTTTAACGTCTCATCCAAAAGACGGCACCTCCGACAGTGCAGCACTCCCTCAGTACTGGAGTGTCAGCCTAGATTTTTGTGCTCAAGTCTCTGAAGTGGGACTCGAACCCACAACCTCCTGACTCAGAGGCGAGGGTGCTACCCACCGAGCCACTGGCTGACACACAAGGCGAGCGATGGTAGATCTGTTTACAGCAGTGTACGCTAAAAGCTTTAAAAAAAAAATTCAGTCTCACTACAGCTACTCAGAAAGAATTTTAATTAAAAAAAATTAAGTAAACTAACTCGGCTTGAGGGGGTTAAGGAATAACACAACACGCAGGATGTTAACAGTGTGGTACCTAAGAACGAGCTTAACCTCACTGGAAAGGCAGCTGCAGCTTGCACCTCCTACACACACACACACAAACATGAGGCAACACAAAGAAAGCAACTCTAATGTAAAAGGTCAGGCCTGTATGAATAGCTTGCCCAGGTGTTGTTGCGGTTAACTTTATTTTCAGTTCTCCTGTTAGTTGAGCTACCTTCACTCTCTTATCTTTTCTCATCACTTCCCTCACCCACCCACCCCCCCGCACCCCTCACCTCCCCCTTCCCCGCCAACTCATCAGATAAGATATCCGCTCAGGTACAGTGGCTTCACTTCTGCAGTGCTAGACAGACACGTTACACCACACAACCTCCCCGACAAGCTGGATACACAACAAGCAGTAAACAACAGAAAGCCGTGGCGGTGGCAATGACAGTTTCATGCGATTTTGGGGGCAGCGTTTTCAAGAGAGGATTTTTTTCCGCTAAAGGACTCCTGTCGACAGCTGAAGCTTCAACGGGATTTTTTTTCTCCCTCGCTACACTTGCCAGCCTATTAAATCGTGTTATTCCAACGCCCGATAGCACACTGTGAGAAATACGTAAGAGTTGCGTGATACCTACATGAGGAACCTATCTGGTGATCAATGTTCCCTCTAATGGTTTTTTTTTGGGGGGGCGCGCGGTCCCTTTAACGGGCTGCGAGGCCCATTCAAATTCTCGCGCACGCGCGGGTTTGTCCATTTATAAGCCAGTGAGCGGCCCTGTGTGGGACCTTCAAACCCCAGTGCGGCCACGCGGTTTAACGAGAACATTGCTGGTGATCAGTTTCACCAGCGACGTTAGCCCCCCCCCTCCACACCGATTTTAATCTAATGCACAGCGGGCTGTAAAATCGGGTGGCGTGTAAAAACCTGGAATCAGACCCGTTCCTGACAGCCGGGTTGGGCTAAAGTCAGGGCTATGCTATTTCGCTTATTTAAAATCAATCAACCTTGTTAAAAGGCTTGGGACTGGCACTGTCCCACCATTCACCAAGCACTCCAACGGGGCTTTGAAGAAGTCCTGTGCATTTCTCCCCCCTCCCCAACCCGCTGCTGTTCGCTCTGCCCCACTTACAGCGCAAGGCCATTTTACCAAAAGTAAAGGCACACGAGACAGCATAAAAGAGAAAACAAGACTCGGCTTTCACTGGCTCTCCCACTCTTTCCTGTGTGAGTCGTGAAGCAGCTTCCCAGCATTTCTCTGTACCAAGCTTCCTCGGTGATTGGAGGAATCGATGGAGCCAAAACGTCAAAACAAACCCGTGCGACCAACCAGAGTTTCAATTTAATGGTTTTTTTTTCTTCTTCTCTTGTTTTCGACTTCAACAAATTCTCAAGATCGCTGGGGAAGTGGGTGACGCAGTCGGCGCTGGAGTGGATGGCTTCACGCACTCACCACACTCTTGCCGTTCATGCCCCTTTGTTAGCTCTACTTTCGTTTTCAGAGACCCTGATGTTTGAATTGTCTGGAAAATGCATCTGAGAGGAATGCTGAAGGCGACCAGATCCGCTATATTCACGATAGCAAAATACTGCGGATGCTGGGAATCCAAAATAACAACAGAAAACGCTGGAAAAACTCAGCAGGCCAGGCAACATCCATGGAGAGAGAAACAGAGTCAACGTCTCAGGTCGAAGACCTTTCGTCAGAACTCCCTTCAGCTGGTGGGTTTCCTGGGCCAAGGTTAAATCTGCTATATTCACGTTGGGAAACAGGGAGTTGAACGACTTTCTTTTTTTTAAATTTATTTTTCTTGTCACTTTTTATTCTACCCCGCCCCCCCCCCCCCCCAAATTGCCTCCTCTCTCTTGACAACGCTGACTCTTTGCGGGAAGGGGTGGAGGCCTTGCCGTTGTCAGCCTTGGTGGCGAGCGGCAGCAGACTGCGTAATATGGGCCGTGTCGCAACGCGAGCCTGACTCCGACACTCGTGGGTTTGCCAGGACTTTCAACTTCAACATAAAAAACACAAACGGGTGATATCAGATCGGCTGTCCGTAATACGCGCCACCTGATTTTTCTTTCCGGTGAAGTCATTGGAAAGAGTGTATGATGGGCGGGCCATCCGATATCGGCCATTTTACACCCCCACCAAAGTTGACCGCTCTGCCCACTATGGTTGCTGGGTAGCGATCAAGACTGGGAATCTAAGGTGCTAAGGCCTATCATAGTGGCCCCTTCATCACTTCCAATTCTATATTCTATAGTGGTGTGCAATCATCTTTTGCGGTGCAGTCCTTTTCCTTATGTGATTATATAAATGGAATGGTAGGACAGATTGCACGTAGTGTAGCAGGGTGATTGGGGGCCGGTACGTAAGCCGCAGGGTGATGAGGGCTCTTATCGTCGAGTAAGGGTGTGGCCCCTTTAAGAACCTCCCCTTTAAAGATAATTGCACCTGAAGTGAGAGCAGCTGGAGAGGGAGGAGTTTCCCCAGCCAGGTGGGCATAAAAGGGGAGGTTCGGGGGAAGTAAGAGTTGAGAGAGGCTGGGAGTCGAAGAGCTAAAAGATGGTTGGTTATTGGGTGGGGTAAAAGAAAAAGAAATCGTGCTCTGTGTTAATTGTATTAAATGAAGGTGTTTGGAACTTGGCTTGATCAAGGGCTATTGTTTGTAACAGAAAGAAGGCTCGAAGATGGTAGGGCCCTGTAACAGAGTCTGTGGAAGCTACAGAGTTGACAGGCCGAAGGACCTTTCCTTGTTTCGTGCTTTATGTTCCGAGTCTGAGACGGTCACTTTACAAAAGTTGAGACCCGGCCTCAGGAAACTGAATGACATAGAATTTACAGCACAGAAACAGGCCATTCGGCCCAACCAGTCTATGCTGGTGTGAATGCTCCACACGAGCCTTCTCCCACCCTACTTCATCTCACCCTATCAGCACATCATCCTATTCCTTTCTCCCTCATTAACTTATCTTGCTTTCCCTTAAATGCATCTATGCTATTTGCCTCAACTACTCCATGTGGTCGCAAGTTCCACTCTCTGGGTAAAGAGGTTTCTCCTGAATTCCTTATTGAATTTATGAGATGAATCATCTCACCAGTTGCATTATGACACCACAGGCCAGTTTCAGCTGGGATCTGAACCTCAAAACAAACTACCGCTTAGCCAAGATTTACTGTACTACCTCACTCCGAACCGATATCGGGACTCACTTTCACTGCAAAGATATTTAGGTTGTGGTTTTGTTCTTGTGTTTTCTAAATAAACAAGCAATTGAAAGACTTGTGTCAAAAGAACAAGGGTTCAGTCCTCTCCAGTCTCCCAGCCACAATCAAGTTTCAGGTCCCATGGCATCCTCAGGCCAAAGTGCCTGGTATGGTCTGGAGTGAGCCAACTTAATTAGACTGATGATTTTAAAACCCGGTTTAAAGAATGTAACTCCCCATTGCCAGAAGCGCCAGTAATCCAAAGCCAAAAGGCCAAATGAATAACTGATAATGCAGCGATAGATCCTCGGAATGTGTTGCAGTGTCAAGAGTTTGTCAAAATTTTCATGAGCCCAGTACTATCCCTCTTCCTCTCTGTGCCCCACCTGGGTTTTTGTTACCTCAGTGCTATGATACTTGGAGATTTATGGACCCCAGAATCCATGGGGGAGTAAGGGTGGGGTGGGGGGGTGGTGGGCACACATCCCAGCACAAGTGCCAAGATGCGTCAGCCCGAGATCGCCACCCAGCCAAAGTTCGCAGGCTCGGGGTGGTCTTGTTTTGCCTGACGTTGGGTGGCACCCATGCCTTTAGGAGCAGATCTGCAAGGGGTCCACATGCAAAAATCTTTTGTTTTTAAACAAAAAAAATAACATCTGAAGCCCTCTTTGGGGATCAAGGCCTGAACACCACAGTGGATCCCAATCCTGCCTTTCCTTGACCTGGTACGCCTGGTCTCACCAGGGGACTCTAATACCCACCCCCCTACTTACACCACTGGCCTTGTAACAGACGGGCACAGGCTCCATCCCTTACAAGTGGGTTCAAGTCCCACTCCAGAGACTTGAGCACATAATCTATGCTGACACTTCAGCGCAGTACTGGGGCGGGGGGGGGGGGGCGGTGGGGGGTGTGATGCACTATCAAAAGTTCTGTCTATCAGATGAGACGTTAAACCGAGGCCATATCCGCCCTCTCAGGTGGGCGTAAAAGATCCAATGACAAGACTCGAAAAAGAGCAGGGGAGTTCTCCCCGGTGTCCTGGCCAATATTTATCCTTCAACCAACATCATTAAAACAGATTATCTGCTTATGTATCTCATTGCTGTTTGTGGGAGCTTGCTGTGCGCAAGTAGGCTGTCGCGTTTCCCTACATTACAACAGTGACTGCACTTCAATGTTACTTAATTAGCTGTAAAGCACTATTATGAAAGGCGCGATTACAAATGCAAGTATTTTCCTACGCTTTTATAGAACTGGAATGGCAGACTTCAGCAGCTGCTACCTCTAAATGGACTTGCTCACAAACGGAGTCCCAGGTTGATGAGGAGCCCGGGGCTTGAGCATGTCCAGTCCTTTAACTTGAATAAAATTTAATTTGGACACAAAACAATGATATAATATATTCCATTTCTCCACTGACTAACAGGAGTTGGGCAATCAAACACAGGGCACGGCAATCCCAGTTACCAAATTCTGCCTACACAGATAGAAACACATTGCTGTACTATTCCTCTGGGTTTCCAACTGGGGAAAAGGCTTTGCTTACAAAATCGGGCAGCAACAGTACTTCCTGCATAAAAAAAACCTAACTTTACAGATCACAAAACTCACTGGGAAGTGGCAGAACAATGAACAGCGCACAGGCTTCCAGGATCCAAAAAAAAAATTAAAATCGCAAATAATTAAAGGTCAATGATTACGAAGCACGTTTTGGATAGGGTCAATCAGATTATCTGCTCATGTATCTCATAACGCTCGATACGAGACTCCCAAACAAGCGCTCTACTCGGAGCTCCGGCACGGCAAGAGAGCCTCAGGTGGGCAGAGGAAACGCTTCAAGGACACCCTCAAAGCCTCCTTGAAAAAGTGCAACATCCCCACCGACACCTGGGAATCCCTGGCCCAAGACCGCACAAAATGGAGGAGAAGCATCCGGGAAGGCGCCGAACACCTCGGGTCTCTTCGCCGAGAGCAAGCAGAAGCCAAGCGCAGGCAGCGCACGTCAACCCAAACACCCCACCCACCCGCCTCTTCAACCAACGTCTAACCCACCTGTGACAGAGACTGTAGGTCCCACATTGGACTCATCAGTCACCTGAGAACTCATTTTTAATGAGGAAGCAAGTCACCCTCGGTTCCGAGGAACTGCCTAAGAAGAAGAAGAAGAAGGATAGGGTGAAGTGAGTGTTGTCGTCTGACGTGCACAGGGCATCAGGAGCAGATTCTGCCAGCCTTGGCCCCAGTTTAAATCTCAACCCTGCGGCCAGATGCAAAGTGTGGGAGCGGTTCAGGAGCCGTCTCTGTGCCACATAAACACCGAGGAAGACGGGAATCGAACCAGAAACACAACAGGCCTGCGTGAAAGGCTGAAGAGCAAGCCCAAAGCCGGGCTGCAAAACAAGCGCAGTCCACCTACCCACCTGCAAAAAATGGTCATTTTAAACTGGCTCAGAGGCTCTTGTATCAAACCATCTTTAAAAGTCCAGCTTGAAGTCACAGTAACATCAAAGAAGTACAGTATTCTGCTGTCACAACCAGCAAAGTGAAGTTTAGTTTTGGTCACCTGTCTTAATATCTCTTCATGTGGCTTGGGGTCAAATTTTGACTGATTACGCTTCTGTGAAGCGCCTTTGGGACGTTTTACTATGTTAAAGGCCCTATATAAATGCAAGTTGTCAATGTTATGGTTAACGGCTCAACTTGTAGCTGCTGAAAAGACCAATACGGGGATAATCCAAGCCAAAGAATATGCTTGGAATATCTTCTGACGAAATAACCTGCACATTTAAAAATAGAATTAAATGAATACGACTGGCCTGACATAGCTTCCGATGGCTGAACTGGAATGAATGCCTTTTTCTAAAATATTGCAACTAATAGATTCAGTCAATGGAAATACATAATAGGCAACTTACATTGTCCATGTTATGATCTGGAATGCACTGCCAGAAAGGGCGGTGGAAGCAGATTCAATAGTAACTTTTAAAAGGGAATTGGATAAATACTTGAAGGGGAAATATTTGCAGGGCTGTAGAGTAAGGGCGGGTGATGGGACTAATTAGATAGCTCTTTTTCAAAGAGCCAGCACAGGCACGAACGGCCGAATGGTTTCCTTCTGTACTGTATCTTTCTATGATTCTTATCACTTATGCTGTCTCAAAACAGTCTTCTGTAATTCACTTTGATTTGTTACTGACTAGTTTATACCAGAGCTCATAGCGGGGATTCATGTAACATGAAATTACGTTGTGATGATATACATCATTACAGGCGAGTTATTTCCATGGATACCATTTTGCAGCTTGGATGTTTTTGTGGAGCAGCCAGGTTAGCTGACATGAATGGGAATGCATCATCACGTTTAAGTGTCTCCAAAGCAAACTGCTAAGAAATCTCATAAGCATTTTCCAATTCTTTATAGATATATCCCACATACCAAAACCTAGAGAACCGAGTCAACAGCCAAGGCTTAGGACCCTCCCAAGTGGCGTACTGCTGCACCTTAACTAACTGAAACCAAGCAGCTTACTAGTAAGAACGTTGGTAAGCTTCCAATTGCCTGCCCCCTTGGGACATCCTACCTTTACGACATTAGCTTGCAGAGTTATCTGGAGCCACTGAGAGGTGTCCCACTGTGCCCCGTCACGAGCCAGACTGGCTGATCAATCATCCACCATGCTCTAGAATGGGCCTACCCAACTCAAACTATCGGATGATCAACTCTGCCACAAATGATCAATTCAGTTTCATCACGAGGCACTTTGCCTTGGAGCCGCCTTGACCCCCAAAGAGACTATGTTTACCTCTCCACCACACCCACTTTTCCACCACACCCAACAAACTGTTTCCAGTGGCTGAAGGGTCGATAACCAGAGGGCACAGACTTAAGGTAATTGGCAAAAGAACCAGAGGCGACATGAGGAAAAACTTTTTTACGCAATGAGTGGTTAGGATTTGGAATGCACGGTCTGATAGGGTGGTGGATACAGATTCAAAAGGGAATTGGATAAATACTTGAAGGAGAAAAAACTGCAGGGATATGGGGAAAGAGCGGGGGAGTGGGACCGACTGGATTGCTCTTCGAAAGAGCCGCCGCAGACTCTATGGGCCGAATGGCCTCCTTCTGTGCTGTACTGTTCTATGATTCATCTCATTGTTGTTTGTGGGACCTTGCTGTGCGCAAATTGCCTGCTGCATTTCCCTACATTACAACAGTGACTAGTGACTACATGTCAAAATTACTTAATTGGCTGTGAAGCATTTTGGGACCTCTTGAGGTCATGAAAGGAGCTATATAAATGCAACTTCTTTCTTCTCTATATACTATGATGTGATGTATTACTGCGAAATATATAATACTGCATATAAATTATGCTATTTATTTCCAATGTTCAGTGAAATGATGCTCACTGTCCCTCTAGTTCAAGTAACAGCACAACAGCACATCAGTATACTTGATAATGGGAGACTACTGCCTGTTCTTGTCCGACGCACTTCCTATTGCCAAAAACACCCTGCTGAAAACCATAAAATCTGACCCACAAACTTCAGTTGCACAGATGATAAAGAATAAAACAGGCGATTTGAGTGTTTCAAGAAGCTAACATCTCGGGAGCTTACAAAAACCCTGAGGCCTCATTCCTGCAGCTTACAACTTCATCTCCACTCCTTGGTGCAATACTGCCCTGTAACACGCTCCAACCCATGTGGTGTCCTACGCCAGCTTCGTGTTGAATGAAATGGGGGCTAGTACCACAGTAATAAACGTATCCTGCTCAGAATGCCCAAAAACATCTACCAGCCAAATCGTAAAAGGAGTTACAAACCATTTCCACTCCTTGTATGGATTGCAGACGCACGTGCACACAAGCGCACAGGCTATACTTTCTTTCCCAGCAATTTGAGTACATTTTGTTACTCATCAATAAGATTAAACAAGTTTAGACAGTTGATGCTTTTATTTAACATTTACTCGATGGTTGCAACGGTCTGGAGAATACACGGTTCTCAGGGGGGACCAAGAAAGTCACACTGGAAAATAAGAGAGCTAATGCTTTTCATTATAATTCTACAGGATCTCTCTTCATTAGTGGTTAGTTACTCTGCTACATTTTCTTCTTTGAAGCTTTGGTCCGTCATTACAGCAAACCTTTGAAGCTCTGTCTGTCGTTAATTCTAACAGTGGGGGACCAAGGTCGTGCCAATAGGGGTGTCGGGTCACGACCAATACAGCCAGCACCTCCACGCAAGGCAAGTCAACGTGAGAAGTTGACTATCTATGGTACTTTACTATATATTTTTTGTGTAACGAGGAAGATGCATAAAGGCAAATGGAATCCCTACATTTATGGGTTAACACGATAGATTGTTTAGCCCCTTTTGCTCAATGATGCATTGCCAAACAAGCAAAAAATAAAGGCCAAATAAACCCACTGCTTTCGCTGTCGATAGTTAATACAATAAAGTTTATTATTTAAATAATGCAGAAAACAGCACTGGCTACATGTAGCAGTGGGTTATAACCAAGGGCAGCCACTGTGATTTACAAGCTTAGCACACAAACACATTGAGCACTTTATGGTACAATGGCACTCGATTGTAAAAGGATTAAAGACAGAAGCCTAGAAATTATACACTGCAATATTTGTGTTATTAACATTTAATGCACATGTATCAAAATTACTTTGTCCCCTATTTTAGCAGAGGCGTTAGCCTGCTGGGTAATAAATGGATTAATAACTCCAAAGTAATTCAATACTAAACATATCAGGATGTTTGTACACTGTTAACTCACAGCGCAACTTCTAAATTCTTTTATAAATATATTTCTTAAAATCAAATCTTGCATCCTTCACCAAGGTGATTTGAGGTTACTTAACCCAGAATTATCTGCTAACTATAACCATGCTGTTCACTGAGACTCTATGTGACTCGTGCTTTTAGAAACTGCATTCCCCAATATTTGAACGGAGTAAATATACCACAATTAGGAACATTACATCCTGTTTGATTTTATAACTAGGTTGCAGAATTATTTTCAATGCATTTGGATTCTTCTAAACTGCAGCATTTCCTTAATAAAAGTGATATATAGTAACCTGCTGCATCTTTTCCTTTGATCTTAAAGCATAAATATTTCACTTAGGAACAGATGTGTTATCCTTTAACCCTTTCACTGATTACATTTACAGAAGTTGTTGTCTACCTCAAGTTGTTTTGAAGATGCTTTTTTTTGTTTGCAATGCATTTATTTTCATTAATTCGGTAAATTTTGCCTGTTTTATATCGCTCTCCTGTCACAGAAGGTAAAAACGCTTGGAAAAACTTGGCGCTGCGGTGAGGAGGGAGAGCGGAAAGAAAACCCTCGCCCTACCCTATCAGAGAAAATCTATTAGGCACACAGGCAAGGTAAATGAAGAAAGCAAAACAGACTAGAGATGTGCTTCTGACTGATGCAATGCTGCTTTTCCTCTCTATTCTCTTGTTCCCTAAAAAGTGAGTCAAAATGCATTGTCTCCACAATCTAGGGGAATTGCTAACTGAATCTTTAGAAAGGCACCTATTCCTGCTCAGCTACAGTTCAACGGGCACCAATCACCGTCCAGGACCTCATTCAAGTGGACTTTCTTCACAGGTCAGCCCTGTGACGTGTTGCCAGGCTATTCGACTGCACGAGGCATCGCCACCAAACATGAGGCTGTCGGGGGGTGCTTTCCATCAGGGTGGGCACTGGATAGCAAACTAGAGTGGGGACCCTAGGTGATCTGCACCCCCTCCTTAGTCCAGGGGGTGCTGTGCCCAATTCTAGCACCCCTAAAGCCACCTAGGCTGATCAGCCGATATAACATTTTTCCATCAAAAACATAGGGAGGTACAGCGTGTATCTTTTATTCTGTTTTGGTGTTTCAGACAATCTGTCTAGACCAACAGATAAGGTCATCTCTCATATATATAAAACAATGCCGCAATCTCTCCTGGCAAATTAAAAAAATGATTGCCAGCTGGACGAAACAACAAGCAGAACTAAATTTATTTACCACATTTCACAACAGAGGCAGCAGTCTCGCGTGTATGCCAAAGCCAAGCTCTGCTGCGCGCTCCCCAAGAGTCATCTCTCACCTCACCACAGTGGGAGCAGGGTTGGTTCGTGCATGCACTTGCACAGGCATCGAGAGAAAAATCTAAACTGTACTTTCCATTATCTGATAAAAGTGAGCTAAGTGGCGAGAAAGACTGTCTCTTTTGACAGTTGCAAGCTGCCAATGGTCAAAGATTTTGACAGACTGCTTACCATAGAGGTTGTGGTCAGGTAAATCTGACCTTCTGATGGCAATGTTATGATTACCACAAACGAGCAAAACAGCTGCAGTGTACAATACAACAAGAATAGAACTTTAAATCAACCATTTAAAGAATTAAACAGGCTATGGTTGAAACAAAGGGGCTCTAACTGGCAAAGGCATTACTCAATATAGAGCTGAAAACAGCAAGATACTGACAATTAACAACACCGTGCATGTATATAGCGCTTTTAACATCGTAAAATGGCCCAAGGCACTTCACAGGAACGTAATCAGACAAAGATTGACACTGAGCCAAGGAAGGAGATATTAGGGCAGGTGACCAAAAGCTTGGTCAAAGAGGTAGGTTTTAAGCTGCGCCTTAAAAGAGAGAGGCGGAGAGATTTGGGGAGAGCTTAGGGCCTAGACAGCTGAAGGCACGGCCGCCAATGGTGGGACGAAGGAAGTGGGGGATGCGCAAGAGTTGGAGGAGCACCGAGTTGTCAGAGGGTTGTGGGGCTGGAGGAGGTTACAGGGCGAGGCCACGGAGGGATCTGAACTTGAGGACAAGAATTTTAAAACTGACGCGTCACTGGACCGGGAGCCAATGTAGGTCAGTGAGCACAGGGGCGATGGCAGAACGGGACCTGGTGCATGTTAGGAGGAGTCTTCAATATATGGACATAGTAACCATTTGCAAATTTTTGTTCCGGTGAATACTGTAAAGCAGAATTAGTAAAACACATGGGGCCGCTGAATATTCCCTCATTCACAAGATTCCCTGAACAAACTAAACGAAGTTGCAACATGTTTTTACCTTGAAGCATAAATGCGACCGCAGACCACAGCAGGTTGACATAGTGAGGTCTCTGGGCATGCAAAACGCGAGCTACATTTATTTTTGACTATGTCTGCTGCTCACTATGCTACACCTACGCAGATTTTTTTTTTAATCCAGTTCAATTTTTTTTTTTTTAAAAGACCGTTCACAAGAACTGTGTTGCGTTTTCTGCCTTGATTATCCAAACTCTACATCGGACAATAATTGTGTATATATCTATTCCAACCCCCAAGGAGCGCGCAGCACCATTTTCTCTCCAATATTAGTACAATTTTCCACTTGAGCAAAATAATCAAACGGTGATTTGATATTTTCTGCAAGTCGGGCAAGAGCAAAAACTAATCCATCAACATTACGTTGTCACAGCAAAGGCAGTAGAAACTGTCAACTTCAAACTCACCATAATTAAAGCCAGTTTAGCAATGCCCTTCAAAAACTATCTTAGCTTTACGACTAACTCGGTTTTGGTACCAAATTTGTAAATGCCATGAGTGAAGGACACACTGCCCTGAGGAAAAGATGGTGTAAATTTGCTTACTGTAAGGGTTAGCCGAGCACCTTGCTTCCTGGCCTGCTGAGTATTTCCAGCATTTTCTGTTTACATTTCAGATTTCCAGCATCCGCAGTATTTTTGCCTTTTTGTATTCCTGCTACTCCTGCACTCCTGCTACTAGCTTGGCACCCACTGCAATCCAAAACCCACTGTGTGCAATGGATTTGAATCCCTTTTGGCCTATCGCCCCGGTCCTTTGCCTTGCACCTCCAGCCTCAGTGCAATTCATCTCGTGCATCAAGACTGTAATTTGAAACCGTCCAAGGAATGCCCAGCTTCAAAGACACAGTAGCATGTAAATACCAGGACCGAATGAACTGTACCGTGTTAACAGAATGTTATACCCAGTTCTGTCAGAACTGAACTGTAGAACCATCCATATTACAATCACACGATGTTCGCCATCACTTTACTCCAGATCCTGTCGTACACACTTACTCCCAACTGCAACACACACATTTTAATAAAACTTTTGCTCGGAAAAGTTGCCACGGTTAACAGGCAGATTTGAATCTCTGCTTCTCCACCTGCACTGCGGGATTAACTAGTGAGAGAATCGGGGACAACATGTATATCCCGACGCCAGAACTCATCAGAAAAAGAGATTCTGCAATTACAAAAGGAGATAAAATTCAACTCGGCCAACAGAACTTGGGTGAGGTGTGACCCCTTGGTTTAAAAGGGGTTGGGGGAAAGGAAAGCCCGAGTCAAATGATGCAAACAAGTAGTCCACTCCACTTTACCCTGGTGTTCGTAATGATTACAGAATGCTACAATACTGAGTGCGCCTGATGTCACACTTTACATCTTTGGACAGATTTTTGCCCTGGTTCTGCCTGAAGAACTACCCATGAATTATGAACTCACGCAGATTGATGGCAATAGGGCACACGCATGGGCCACAGTGTTGCAATGGTGTCACCTGTTGTGACATCATTGTGGCACATGTGTCCACGTTGATCAATGTGATGGTGTTTACAGCACAGAACCATTCGGCCCAACTGGTCTATGCCGATGTTTAGGCTCCACACGCACCTCCTCCCACCTTACCTCATCTCAACTATCAATCTATTCCATTCTCCTTCATGTACTTATCTAGCTTCCCCTTAAATGAATCTATTCACCTCAACTATGCCATGTGGTAGAAAGTTCCACATTCTCACCACTCTCTGAGTAAAGAAGTTTCTCCTGAATTCCTTATTGGATTTATTAGTGACTATCTTCTATTTACGGCCCCTAGTTCTGGTCTCGCCCACAAGTGGAAATGTCTTCTCTACATCTACCCTATCAAACCCCTTCATTATTTTAAAGACCTCCTATCAGTTCACCTCTCAGCCTTCTCTTTTCTAGAGAAAAGTGTCCCGGCTTGTTCAGTTTTTCCTGATCGTGAACCTATTGCTGTTCTTTTTTCTCTATCTCAAACATGCAGTTATCGCACAGTTTAAAGTGTATTTATTGAAATAAGACCACAGTACGCTGCGGGAAGCTGACCAGTATGGGAGGCATCAGCTGACATTATCACTGCCACTGGTGTGTCCACAAACTAACAACAAACCACCAACCCAATGCTGGGCTGACGAAACCGCTCTGGACAGAGTCAGATTATCCTTTGCAAACTGGACTGGCTCCTAAATAAGAAGCTATCTGGTTTGCAGAAGGACAGAATTGATGGGGTTTGAAGTAACGTCTAAGGACAGCCACATTTACACCACATCGAGACCTCAAATCCTAACGGTGTGTGCACGCCAAGGATAGACAACAGTGAAACCTACAGGCCCACACTTGTGCATCAAGCAGCCCGCGTCACAACTGCATAAACCACAGCCAAAAGGGTATTTTTTTTAAGGTTTGACATCATAACACATGTGGCACCAGCAGCAAGAATTTAACCAGCGTTCGCTCTGGGATCGAGCCTTGTAGCAAATTTTCTCTGGGAGAGGCCTTGTGGCTTATTTCAATGTATGTAACCAACTTCAAAGACAGACTCGTGTGACACCAGACCTGTGGTTATGTAGCATGAACGTATGTTGAAGTCAAAACATTCTACTGTAAAGGCTACTCTTATTTGAAACATCTCCTAATTCCACCGTGAAATCTTAAATTCACAGCCCGACACAATTCCAGATCCCTTTTTTTTTTGTTAGTTGCTTTTAAGTGTGGGATTTATTCTGACCTGTATCAAAAAAAATCTGTAGTCTGACAACCAGCATGCATGGTTCCATTGACAAACACCAGGACTTAGTGCTCCTAAATCAACAGACTTTCCCCACCCCCTGGGAGATGGTGAAGAGACAGGGATTGCAAACAACTGTCCCCATTCTGCACCTTCTCAGCAGCATGGTTTTCAGCTGGAGCCTGTTGTCTACATCCTTTTTTTTTTGCCCTGTTTAAATTTAGCGGTTACAACTGATTGTGTATATTTGGACTCTTGCTTGTGTGTGTGTGGAGCGGGAAAGAGGCGGCGATAATCAACACATCTCTTATCTGCCAGAGAGACAGCAGTGTTCCTTCTAGTCAAAACAATCCGGAATATAAAAAGAAGCCAAGCAACATAACAAAAATGTCATGTTCACATTTGAATGACATATATATTAAAGTCATTAGAAAATAACATTAGCAAATGAAAACAACAACATCACAGGCTGAGCCCTGAAATACTTCGAGACACACATACTGCGGTCTAATTTTTAAGTAGAACTTTGCGGGCGAGACAAGGAGATCGTGAGTAAAAGTAAACCAGAGGCTGCCTCTCCCTCTCTCTCTCTCTTTAAATGCAGGAAGGGCCAAGGAGGCTAAGACAGGGCGGACCTGTCCGGAGCCCCACCTGCAGCCTCACCCGAACCCTGAAGCTGGGGTTATCTGCGGTCGTTTAAAGAACATCTCTCTCTCTCTCTCTGTGTAAATAAGCAATCACCTAAGACAGCGTGACTCACCGTTCTGGGGACGGGAGGAGAGAGCGAGCCGTTGTTGAGGTAGGGCTCGCTGCTGAGATTGGGGACCATGATGTACCCTGGTTGGTAGCTGCAGTAAGCCGGACCCTTGCTGTACATCGCTCCATCCTGCCTCTTCCCTATTAAAGTTAAAGAAAGAAATTGGAGGGAGGGGGGGGGGGGGGGTTTAGTGGGGAGAAAGAAAGGCGGAGGGAGGGGGAATTAAAAAAATGACACCAACAAACTACACATTAATAATCAAATGCAAACGGAATTCGAAAGAGGCGAATGTTTTAAACATTGCTCAACTCACCCTCCTCACTGTTTGTTCTTACTTTCTCCCGAAAGGGATCCTCGCTAACTTGCGGCCGTCTGCCCACCTAGAGAGTCAGTAACAAGTTGTGTGTTTTAAAAAATAAAAGACAGAGAAAGGAAGAGGGGAAGGGGGAAGAGGGGAAGGGGGGAAAGGAGAGAAGAGAGAGGTTATTGCGGGGTAAAGGTTGGGACGGGTGTCCGCGGATCGGCTCAGCACGGGGAGGCTGTGTGTGTGTATGGTGTGTGTGTGTGATGTCTGTGCTCTGGTCGTTTCATTACCTGGGAGTCGGCCGGATTGCTGTTGTCGCTGCCGCTGCCCGGGCTGATCTCCGACTCGTTGACAAGCGAGGACTTGAGGTCGGCCAGATCCCGCTCCTCGGTACCGCTGATCTCCGCCAGGATTTTGTCCTCTTGCTCGCCTTCGTCTTTGAAAGAAATCATTTCATCGTTGGCTCCCAGCTCCGGGTCGCCACCGCTGTTGAGCTGCGGCATCCCTCTCTCTTTCTGTTGTTGCTGCTGTTGGAAGTTTCTATATGATATAATAATGTATTTTTTATTTATTTATAGGGTACGGGGGGAGGGGAGGGAGGGAATCTTGGAGAACAAATCTGACTTTAAAAAAAAAGCCAGACCTCTTTGTTTTGTAAAAAAAAATCTGCAATAAAAATGATTAAACAAGTCCGTAAGTTCCAACAAGAGAGGCTGAGATGCTGATTGCTCACTCTCTCTCTCTCTCTCTGTGGTTGAATGCAAACTCTTTCTTTGCTTGCTTTCTTTTTTCCCCTCTCTCTCTCTCTGTCTTGGGAGTCAAGCTAGTTAAAGCAAGCCCAGAAGACTAGTAGGTTGGTTGTATTTGGAGACGGCGGAGAGTAATGCAGCAAAAAAAAAGCAGAGGCAAGGCGGAGGGAGAGGGGGAGATCAAAGCCGTGCCGCCGGGGTGAGTGACAGCTCTGATTGACGGGGGAGATTTACAATTGTCCTCTTGCAACTCTAATGAGATGCAGAACAGCCTCTGCAGGCGAAGACCGGAGAGATTTTGCAAATGTACTAGCAGAGCCCGAGAATTTTTTTTTTCAAAAATCAATGCACAAAATAAACAGCCCCATTTTAAACCCCACTTTCAGCCTATTTTTATTTTTGGTACCATTTAAAAAAGCTACTGTGGTCATTGCAGTCTCTTCCAACCCAGACGTACGTAGTTTAGGAATGTTTATTTTTTTTAAAAAAAAGCATTTCTCCAGATCAAACTACAAAAAGTACGCCAAGGTTTTTTTTTTAGTGAGGTTTAATCAGTGGGAAGCAGGCTAATTTAACCCCCCTCCTATTTTAAAGCTGCTACAAGCTGCAATCTTGTGACACAAATGTAAGGAGAGTGGCAGAAACGCGTGTTAACAAGCATCCCTCGGCCAGGTCAACTTGGAACATTAGATCAAAGGGGTTTTAGTTGCGCCCGACGCACAGTTCATGATTGTTACAGGTACAGTCGGGGTGTTCTAGCCAGCATTGTGCTTTTTTTTAACAAGGTGCACGCTCTCCTTCCTAAAATGTTCTTTTAAAAAGAAACACACACAGGAAAATAATGTTATGTTAAAACCGGGGGGGGGGGGGGGGGGAAATCAAAGACAAATCAAACAGTCCCAACCACAATAGTGCATGCAGCCCCTTTCTCTGTTTATTATTCGAACTCTGATTTTTGAAAACCTAGGCAAAGTTCTAAACCCCGTGTAAATAAATACGTGTTTGAACATTTTTACTCAAGTTCTGCCCGAGACAAAGAAACATCAACGGCACACGGGAAGTAAACATTCCCAGGACGTCCTGAATATGTCATGTTTAATAATAAGGAGGAAACGCTATCTTTAAAAAAAAGCCTATTTACTCTTGAAATGATGTCCAATCAGTTATCTCTCGTTACATGAATTCTTTCGCATAGCATTCAAGCTTATGCAAAATAATTAAACGTGCTAATATGCAAGCATCCCCTTGCATATCGATATGTTCATTTAGACGAACTTTATAAGAACATAAGATAAGAACATAAGAAATAGGAGCAGGAGTAGGCCAATCGGCCCCTCGAGCCTGCTCCGCCATTCAATAAGATCATGGCTGATCTGATCCTAACCGCCAATCCACTATCACAGAACCATCTCCTGAATCTAACAGAATTAGACACACGAAATAGGAGCAGGATCAGGCTACACGGCCCCTGGGCCCACTCCGCTACCCACAGGGTCATGACCGATCCGAACCTAGACTCATGTCCAAATTCCTGCCCACTCCCCGTAACCCTTATATTATTATAAACTATATGGGAATTGAAAAGGGAAAACATTTTGCAGAGCTATGGGGAAAGAGCAGGGGAGTGGGATTAATTGGAGAGTTCATTCAAAGAGCCAGCACAGGCAGGATGGGCCAAAGGGCCTCTTTCTGTAAGATTCTATTCTGTGAATCTGCAGTGTTTTTCTATAACTGATCCTGTAGAGGGAAATAAGATTTTTTTTTAAAAAGCTGAATGCCAAATCATTGCTGTCCTCTTGCTGTGTGTGACTGTAACCGAGAGGCGTTCCATTTGAGGGTATTCCCAGTTTTTCCTTCATGCGGCTGAACCTTTTCCAATTATCGTTTGGTACTATTTTTTTTAAAAGGGCAGAAGGGAGGAGGAGGGGGGATGATTGATGCCAAGCTCATTAACTCAGGAAGCTTCAACTCCAACGCAAAAGGCGAGGAGACAACCTGTTGCAAACGACAGTGAGTGGGTCTGAGAGAGAGGGAGAGAGAGAAAGCACAGAGTGCTTGTGATGAGGGCACTCAAACTGTCTGATCTGACCGACAGACATTTACTCCAACTTAAAACAAGAGACACGCGCAACATCAACAACTCCACTTCTGGCAAGAGAAAAGGGTGAAGGACGTTAGACTGATTCCCCCCCCAAAAAAACAAATCAAAGTGTGTTAAGTGCTGGTTTAATCTACAAGTGTGATGGGGCAATTAAAAACATGTATTATTGTATATAAATACTGATCCTACTCTTTTATAAATACAGTCCAGGTATGAAAACAAAAACAGAGTATAAGTAGGACAATGTAAAGAAAACAATCCAGGGAAGGATTGGGTTTAAAGATTGTGGCAAGAGGCTTTGATCTGACCGACAGGATGAACGTGGCACTGGGGAGTGTTAACCATCAGGACGAGTCCCCCAGCAAGTGAGAGGAAAATGCCAGCACTGTGTGTGTGTGTTTTAAAACATCTTTAAATTCGGTGCGGGAACCCTCGGCTCTGAGACCCCTTTCATCTTGCCGAAGGGGACATATCTGGATAAACAATTTGGGAGAAATAGGGTGTGTGTGTGGGTGGGGTGAGGGGAAGAAAGTGAGGGATGGGAGACAAATGAGAGACATTTTTTAATCTAAAGTTTTGGAGGGAGAAGCCACGGTCATCTGTTTGAATATTTGTGCAGAAAGCGATCGTGCTTTGCTGTTTGCTGCTGCACTGATCCCAGCGCTGGGCTTTGCACATTGCGTGAGAAGAGAGTTAAAGACGGGGCTGATCTTATAAAGCGGGAGGTGGAGCCGGCCGTGCCTTTGATCTTTCGGCGGCCGCTTTCTTCTCTATCCTCCCCCCGCCCCCCCTCCTCCTTGCCTACATTTGGAAAAGTGCCGAACCAAAAAAAAACGCAGTTATTTCCACGTGTGCCAGCTGAGACTGCAACGGTTCACTTCCGGGTAAGGGGAAGGAGAGAGAAAAAGAAGGGAAAAAATAAAACACACACACAGATCAAAGGCTTGGAGCTGGATGCAATGTGGATGGAATCAAGGCTGGACGGGATCCAGCGTTTTAAAGCAACAGGGAAAAAAAAACCTTTCTCTGCAATTCATAAACTTAAACTCATCTGTGATCATATTTGTCGACAGTTCTGCTTCAACAAGGAGGACTACAACAGAAATGTTGAGTGTTTTTCCATTGAGAACTTCGTTTAAACTGACGCACTAACCCTCAACACGTTTTCAGTGTTATTGTTGGACTCCATCGGCACTTTGTCCTGTGTGTCTGCACATTTTTCGTTTATATTGCAGTAATGTCAAGTCTGATCTCTCAATCAGCATGTCAGTGTGACATGACTCCACGAGACGATTCAACCACCAGTTTTTTTTTTAAGATCCCCGTATATCCTTATTATTTTCTTTCAAAAACGAAAAGTGAACACACCTGAAAAAGCAAATGTGGGTTGAAGCCCCCCTCCAGAGGCTTGAGCATACAATCCAGGCTGACACTCCAGTGCGGTGCCGAGGGAGTGCTGCACTGTCGGAGGTGCCGGCTTTTGGATGAGACGTTATACTGGGGCCCAGTCAGCCCTCTCCGGTGGATGTAAAAGATCCCATGGCACTATTTTGAAAAAGAGCATGGGATTTCCCCGGGTGTCCTGGCCAATATTTATCCCTCACTCTCACGGAAGCATCCTCAGCCCAAACATCTTCAGCTGCTTCATTAATGACATTCCCTCCAGCATAAGGTCAGGAGTGGGGTTGTGTACTGGTGATTCCACAGTGTTCAGCTCCATTCACACTCCTCTAATCAACCAGTCCCTAACTTCCAGACTTGAGCTGACAAATGGCAGATAACATACATGCCACATATGTGACAGGTAATGACCATCTTGAACAAAAGAACGCCCAGCCACCTCCCCTTGACCTTCAATGGCACCACAATTGCCATTGACATCCTGTGGGTTACCATTGACCAGAAGCTGAAATGGACCTGCCGTATCAATTGTGTCTACAAGAGCAAAATCAAATCAAATCAAATCAACTTTTATTGTCATTGTTAGTGCACAAGTGCAGTACAATGAAATGTAGGCTTGCGGCTCCCGAGAGTGTACATTTAGATTAAGGCATTTAAACATTCAACATACATTTGGCTTGTAATACATTAACATAAACATAACCATAATAAAGTGCATTGGCAGATGTGCAGGCTTTAGAGTTTATTTGTGGAGTTCAGTAGGATGACAGCCCTGGGAAAGAAGCTGTTCCTAAATCTGGTTGTACGGGTGCGAATGCATCTGTAGCGTCTCCCAGATGGCAGGAGGGCGAACAGACTGTGGCTGGGGTGGGTAGGGTCTTTGATGATGGACCGTGACCTCCGTAAACAGCGTTTCTGGTATATGTGCTCTATGGTCAGTAGCCGGGTGCCGGTAATGCGTTGGGCAGTTTTGACTACCCGCTGCAGGGCTTTCCAGTCATAGTAGCTACAGCTGCCATACCATACTGTGATACAGTTCGTCAGGATGCTCTCTATTGTGCAGCGGTAAAAGTTAGAGAGGATCAGGGGTGACAGGTTACATCCCTTCAGCCTCCTTAGGAAATATAGGCGCTGCTGGGCCTTCTTCACCAGAGAGGAGGTATTGAGGGACCAGGAGAGGTCTTCCGTGATGTGGACTCCGAGGAACTTAAAGCTGTCCACCCTTTCCACCACAGCCCCATTGATGTGGATGGGGGTGTGACTTCCGCCTTTAGACTTCCTGAAGTCCACAATGATTTCTTTGGTTTTCTTGATGTTAAGGGCCAGGTTGTTATCGGCACACCACTTCACGAGATGCTGGACCTCCTCCCTGTAGGCTGACTCATCGTTGTTGGTGATCTGGCCTACTACCGTGGTATCATCCGCAAACTTGATGATGGTGTTGGAACCATGAACAGCCACACAGTCGTGGGTGAAGAGGGAGTAGAGGAGGGGGCTCAGCACACATCCTTGTGGGGCCCCCGTGTTCAGGGTCAGGGGGGGGGAGGTGTGGTTACCTAATTTGACAGACTGGGGTCTGTTTGTTAGGAAGTCCAGGGTCCAGTTGCAGAGGGAAGTGTTCAGGCCAAGAGTTTGGAGTTTGGTGGCCAGCTTGTTGGGGATGATAGTGTTGAATGCTGAGCTGTAGTCTATGAACAGCATTCTGATGTAGGTCTCTTTACCATCTAAGTGATTCAGTGCCGAGTGTAGAGCAGTTGTGATTGCATCCTCCGTTGATCTGTTTGCACGATAGGCAAACTGGTGTTGGTCAAGAGAGGTGGGAACACTGGCTTTGATGTGAGCCAAGACCAGTCTCTCGAAACACTTCATTATGATGGGTGTGAGTGCGACAGGTCGATAGTCGTTCAGGCACATCACAGCCGTTTGTTTTGGCACAGGAATAATGGTAGCGGTCTTGAAGCATGTAGGGACTACTGCCTGGGCCAATGACAGATTGAAGATGGCGGTGAAGACATCAGCCAGCTGATCAGCACATTCCTTGAGTACCCGTCCAGGGATGCTATCCGGTCCAGCAGCCTTTCGTGTGTTCACTCCGCGTAGAACACCCCTTACGTCGGAGGTCGACAGAGTGAGCACCTGGTCTTCCGGGGGTGGCAAGGTTTTGGTAGCCGGCTCCCTGTTGTCCCTGTCGAAGCGAGCGTAGAAGTTGTTAAGCTCCTCCGGAAGGGAGGCATCGCTAACCGGGAGGCTGGTGTTTTTGCCCTTGTAGTCAGTGATGGACTGGATGCCTTGCATGCGCCGGGGGTCCGAGTTGTTGTGGAAATGATCCTCTATCCGCAGTGTCTGTTTCCTTTTGGCAGTCCTGATACCCTTTTTTAGGTTGGTCCTAGCTGCACTGTAAGCCGCCGCGTTGCCAGATTTAAATGCTGCGTCGCGTGCTTTCAACAGCGAGCGGACCTCTCCATTCATCCAGGGTTTCTGGTTGGGATATGTCCTGATATTTTTATGGGTCGTGACGACCTCGACGCAGCTGTTAATGTAGAATAGCACTGTGGATGCGTATTCCTCGATGTCATTATGGGCAAACATGCCCCAATCAGTGCGTTCGAAGCAATCCTGAAGCTCCGAGACTGCCCCCTCTGGCCATACTTTCACTGATCTCACTGATGTTCTCCCTCTTTTGATGAGCGGTTTGTATGCCGGGGCTAGAAACAGGGAGAGGTGGTCAGACTTCCCAAGGTGGGGGCAGGGAATGGCCTTATAAGCGTCTACAATGCTCGTGTAGACTTGATCCAGTGTGTTCTCCCCTCTTGTGGGGCAGGAAACATTCTGGTGGAATTTCGGTAGTACAGTTTTTAGGTTTATGTGATTGAAGTCCCCCGCGACGATAAAAGCTCCACCTGGGTGCGCAGTTTGTTGTTCGCTGATGGCCCTGTAGAGGTCCTTCAGTGCTAGTTTGGCATTAGCGTGTGGTGGGATGTAGACCGCAGTGATGATAACAGCCGTGAATTCCCGAGGCAGGTAGAAGGGTCTGCACCTTACGATGAGGAATTCCAAATCAGCCGAGCAGGATCTATCAATTATGTCAGTGTTAGTGCACCAGGCATTGTTAGTGTAAATGCACAAACCGCCTCCCTTGCTCTTACCGGAGTCTGCAGTTCTGTCGGCGCGGAAGACCGTGCGTCCTTCTAGTTGGATGGTGGTGTCAGGGATGCCGTTGTTCAACCAGGTCTCTGTGAAGATCATGGCGCAGCATTCCTTTGTCCTTTTCTGTGAGGAGAGATCAAGTTTGATCTCATCCATTTTGTTTTCTAGTGACCTGACATTGGCCAGGAAAATACTTGGGAGGGAGGGTTTGTGTGGGGCCCTCTTACCCCGCTTCTGCTTGCGTTCCCTGCGTGGTCTGCGACGACTTCCGGCTGGGGAAGGACGCCACGCTGGTCCCGGGGGTCGGGCGATGTCGGGAGGCAGATCGATGTCGCCGAGTGTGAGCCGCACGCAGTCGGCCCCTATGTCGAGGAGCGTCTGCCGGCTGTACAGTAGGTCTGCCCTCAATTCCCGTATCAGCAGAGTCCAGAAGAGACTCAGAAGGAGGGTGAAAACGCTCAGTCTCGGGAGAGACAAAGCCGCTGCGTCCGTGCGCGCCGCCATTTTTTTGGTTGGTTACTCTGGTTACTCTGCCACTAGTGGCCCACCTCCTGACCTCTCAAAGCCTCTCTACCATCTACAAGGCTCAAGTCAGGTGTGTGAGTGGCTCCGTTGGTAGCACTCTCACCTCTAAATAAGAAGGTTGTGGGTTCAAGTCCCACTCCAAAGACTTGAGCACAAAAATCTAGGCTGACACTCCAATGCAGTACTGAGGGGGTGCTGCATTGTTGGAAGTGCCATCTTTCGGATGAGACATTAAACTGAGGCCCTGTCCGCTCTCTCAGGTGGACGTAAAAGATCCCATGGCACTATTCTAAGAAGCGCAGGGGAGTTCTCCCCGGTCTCTTGGCCAATATTTATCTCTTGGCTGACATCACTAAAAAGCAGATTATCTGGTCATTATCTCATTGCTGTTTGTGGGAGCTTGCTGTGCGCAAATTGGCTGCTGCATTTCCTACATTACAACAGTGACTACACTCCGAAAGTACTTCGTTGGCTGTTAAGCACTTTGGGATGTCCTGAGGTCATGAAAGGTGCTACATAAATGTAATCTTTCTTTTCACTCATCACTCACCTGGATGGGTATCGCAGCCACAACACCAGGACAGAACAGTTTTGACTTGATTGGTGCCGCTGCCATTGGACTCAGAGTCCACTCATTCCACCGCTGGTGAACTGTGGCTGCAGTATTTAAAATCTACGGGAGGCACTGCAGCAACTCAACAAGTTATCTTCAAAAGCTGCTCCCTCCCCTGCAACCTGTACCACCAAGAAGAACAAGAGCAGAGATGTTGGAGGAACACCATCACCACCAAGTCCCCCTCCCAGTCACACAACACTCTGACTTGGCTGGTCCTCCATCGCCGCCTGGTCAAAAATCCTGGAATTCCCCACATAACACAATTGTGGGCACACCACCAGCACAAGCACTGCAATGGTTTAAGCAGAAGGGCCACCACCACTTTCTTGGGACAACTTAGGGATGAGCAATAAAGGCAACTTTGCCAGCGACGCCCACATCCCAAGATCTCATTTTTTTTTAAAAAGATCTCCTGAAAAGATAGCACTGTTTTCCTTTGCCAAGACCCCCGCCGTTGATAGCTGACACCATCTTTTGCAAGTTAGGGCAGGAGTTCCTTGGAAGTTTGCCAATATTTGCAGGGTGTCCTACACACACACACACAAGTTTGAAAATTACTGGTGTGGAGGAGTCTGCCTCTGATTCTTTGTGGAGTAACTCAATCTGTTGCAGTGTAGACTTGAGTGTGTACCCATATTCTAGGGCTGAAGACTTTCAACGTTCCACACTAGTCTATAGAGCACCATACAGCGGCATGCATTATTAATATTTCATTTTGCAAAGACTGAAAATTGTGGCTTCTTAAACCTGGATCATAGCCTCGTGAGGAAAGAGATAGCTGAGTTGTATCTAACGATAATATGGCTATGTGTTATGTTATATTTTGGAATAAATCATAAGTTCTGCAAAATGGTTCTCACACATGTTTCATTTCTACTAATGTCCTTCCCAGTCTGTTTTTGTTTCACACAAAAAGCAAAATACTGCAGTGGCTGGAAATCTGAAATAAAAACAGAAAATGCCAGAAACACACAGCAGGTCAGGCAGCATAGAATCATAGATCATAGAATCATAGAGTGGTTACAGCACAGAAGGAGGCCATTCGGCCCGTCGAGCCCGTGCCGGCTCTCTGCAAGAGCACTTCAGCTAGTCCCACTCCCCCGCCCTTTCCCCGTAGCCCTGCAAATGTTTTTCCTTCAGGTACTTATCCAATTCCCTTTTGAAAGCCGCGATTGAATCTGCCTCCACCACCCTTTCAGGCAGTGCGTTCCAGATCCTAAGCACTCACTGCGTAAAAAAGGTTTTTCCTCATGTCGCCTTTAGTTCTTCTGTCAATCACCTTAAATCTGTGTCCTCTGCTTGTTGACCCTTCCGCCAATGGGAACAGTTTCTATCTACTCTGTCTGGACCCCTCATGATTTTGAACACCTCTATCAAATCTCCTCTCAACCTTCTCTGCTCTAAAGAGAACAACCCCAGCTTCTCCAGTCTATCCACCTAACTGAAGTCCCTCATCCCTGGAACCATTCTTGTAAATCTTTTCTGCACCCTCTCTAAGGCCTTCACATCCTCCTTAAAGTGCGGTGCCCAGAATTGGACACAATACTCCAGTTGAGGCCGAACCAGTGTTTTATAAAGGTTCATCATAACTTCCTTGCTTTTGCACTCTATGCCTCTATTTATGCAGGATCCCGTATGCTTTTTCAACCGCTTTCTCAACCTGCCCTGCCACCTTCAATGATTTGTGCACCCAGGTACCCCCAGGTCTCTCTGTTCATGCACCCCCTTTAGGATTGTACCCTTTAGCCTTTCTTCATTCTTCCTACCAAATGTATCACTTCACACGTTTCTGTGTTAAATTTTGGCCACATTACTATGGACACGCCTGATCTCGGCTGATCTCGGAAGCATCTGTGAAGCGAGAAACTGAGTTAGCATTTCAGGCCAATGACCTTACATCAGAACTATCAGATGTTAGAGATGAACAGGCTTTAAGCAAGTACAGAGACACGGAAAAATGGAGCAGGAAAAGAAGGAAAGGGATAGGTCGTTGATAGGCTGGAGGATAGGAGTGATTAAATGACAAAAGTGATGGCTGATGTAAGGTGCCAGCTGTGGCTCAGTGGGTAGCACTCTTGTCTTTGAGTCAGGAGCTTGTGGGTTCAAGTCCCACTCCAGAGACTTGAGCACAAAATTCGAGGCTGTACACTCCAGTGCAGTACTGAGGCAGTGCTGCATTGTCGGAGGTGCCTCCTTTGGGATGAGACGTTAAACCGAGGCCCCGTCTGCCCTCTCAGATGGGCGTAAAAGATCCCATGACACGATTTCAAAGAAGAGCATGGGAGGTATCCTCAGTGTCCTGGGCTGTTATCACATTGCTGTTTGTGGGAGCTTGCTGTGCGCAAATTGGCTGCTGTGTTTCCTACATTATAACAGTGACTGTACTTCAAAAAAGTACTTCATTGGCTGTAAAGTGCTTTGGACCCTCTGGTGGTTGTGAAAGGCGCTATATAAATGCAAGTCTGTTCTTTCTTTCTTTCCACCCTTCATCTTGGTTCACCAAAAATGCAAGCTCAAAGGAAGGTTCTCCAAAATTAGCTAAGCCAAAGGTTTTTTTATAAGTATATTTTTAAATATAAGTGATTGCAGATTAAAGTTAAGATGCTGTGAAGGCGCATGCTATTGGTTCTGTGGGTGTGTGATCATGTCGCCTTCAACTCCCTGCATGTTACGTTCAACTTAAAGTCAATGTCAGTGGTAAAGGACCTGTTAAAATAATTGTATTTGTTGCTGGTCACTTCCCAGTGTTTTTGCAATTAAAATATCACCAGTGGACACTGGAGCAAGATGTACCGGACGCGCACTGAAATAAAGACCACATCCAATTTAAAAGTAAAGAAACCCCTTTTTTTTATTTGTATTGGGATTTTGGGTGACATCATATAGTATGCTCATATCTGCATTGAAGACCAGTGAAAAATGCGATACTGGGGGGAAGCTAAGTAAACGCAATGGGAAAAAAAGAGGGAACCGTTATCACTCACTCAAATAGTTCCTCCCTTTGACACAAAAATTGTCAGCAAGAATTTTGAATGTAGCTGAAAGTGTTTGTGTTTGGAGGGAGGGGCAGCGAGAGATTGTGTGCCTGTATGAGCAGAAACTTAACACGGCCACAGTTTCGACTGATCAATCAATGGGAACTTGTTGCCCGCAATTCTAACAGAAACACAAACTCCTATTGACTGCACCCATAAATTAAAAAGGCTGCTCCTTTTTTTTAAATTTGTTGCAAATCTTGCATGAAAAATCACAGCAGCATTTTTCCTTCCAGAAATTGTGATCAATTTGCTAAAATCCCTTTTGGTCAATTAAAGTCAAATGACAGTTAAAGAAAGAACAAACATGTATTTATATAAAAGAAAGAACTTGCATTTGTATAGCGACTCGCAGAACCTCAGGACACCCCAAAGTGCTTTAAAGCCAATTCATTACTTTTTGAGTGTAGTTGCTGCTGTATTGTTGGGAAATGTGGCGGCCAATTTGCACACGGTAAGGTCCCGCAAACCGCAATGGGACAATGTCCGGGTCATCTGTTTCGGTGATGTTGGTTCTTTGAGTAGTGCTATGGGATCTTTTACATCCACCTGAGAGGGCAGATTGGGTGCAGTTTATCATCTCATCCAAAAGATGACACCTCCAACATTTCCTCAGCGCACTGAAGTATCAGCCTGGATTATGTGCTCAAGTCTCTGGAGTGGGGCTTGGAGCCACACTCTCCTGACTTAGAAGTGAGAGTTCCACCACTGAGCCATGGCTGATGCCATCTGGTGCCTTTCACACCCTCAGTATGTCCCAAATCGTATCCCAGCCAATGAATTATTTTGAAGTGTCGTCGCTGTTGTTATTCAGGCAAACACAGCAGCCAATCTGCATACAGCAAGGTCCCACAAACAGCAATACAACAAGTGACCAGTTCATCTATTTTTGATGGTGGTGTTTGAGAGATAACTGTTGGCCTGAGGAACTCACCTGCTCTTCTTCGAATAGTGCCATTGAATCTTTTGCATCCACCTGCATGGGTAGAGGAGGCATCAGTTTAACATCTCGTCCAAAAGACAGCCCCTCCAACAATCCCAGAGTACTGCACCAAAGCAACAGCCTAGTTTACATGATTAAGTCCTGGAGTAGGGCTTGAACTCGCAGCCTTCTGACCCTGAAGTGAGTATGTTACCACCGAGCCAGCCTAATCCTGTATATGAAATGCAAACAGATTTTGACAAAGTCCAAGAACAGAGAAGGGTAAGGAGAGATTTAATAGTGGTGTTCAAAATTATGTGTTTTGATAGAGTAAATAAGGAGAAACTGTTTCCACTGGCAGGAAGGTCAGTAACCAGAGGACACAGAGCTAAGATAATTGGCAAAAGGACCAGTGGCGAGATGAGGAGAATTCTTTTTTACGCAGCGAGTTGTTATGATCTGGAATGCGCTGCCTGAAAGGGCGGTGGAAGCAGATTCAACAGTAACTTTCAAAAGGGAATTGGATAAATATTTGAAAAGGAAAAATGTGAAGGGCAAGTGCAGGGGAGTGGAACTAATTATATAGCTCTTTCCAAGAGCCAGCACAGGGATGATGGGCTGAATGGCCATCTTCTTCTGTGCTGGATGATTCTATGAGTTAAGTCCATCTTTTTATTGTTGACTTTTAAGCACCAGTGGCGCACAGAGCATGCACGAGAGAGAGTGCAATTTCACTCAGCTTTCCTGCTAGCATTTTATTTGTATTTTGTTGGGACCATAATGGAAATACGCCAATGGGAAGAATGAACCAAATAGGCCAGGGCGCTGATGTGCAACAATGAGCCTAGTGTTATTTGGGTTGAATACAAGTGACATGTGTTAAGTTAATGTTCTGATCTTTCAGTCAGTGATGTGAAGGGAACAGTCTGCCAGATCCTTCTCTGCCTTTGTTGACATTCAGTTAACTTTAGTGTTGTTTGCACATATTTGTAAAATTACAGTTCTTTGTTTTTCCTTCTGTAACCACTGTGTATGAAACGGCAGAATTCCTGTTGTTTAACTACTGATCTTTGTCTTTTCTCCTGCCAAGCAGTTTTATATCTACAAAAGCTTTTCTGGAATCCGATTTCCTATTAGGAAATAAAAGATGAAAAGTTGAAGTGTATCACTCTGCGGATATATTAGCACTTTGTCATTAACATGTTGACTCTGACAATGCTCTCGTACAGTAGAATAATCAGAGCAGCAGGATAGTGGTACAGTATGTGAGAAAAAACTATTAAATTGGGCTAAGCTCAAGCAACCGTACACATTTCACTCTCGGGTGCTGTTCCACGGACGATGTGTCTTTCAGTACATTGTGGAGTTTTACTGGTATACTTGGTCACAGTTGTTGCCCCTGCCAACACTGCGAGCTTGGTCAGCTTCCCCGGGCAGCAGCAGGCGCATGGCGGTCTGGACCTCCTCGGAGCTGACCGTGTGGCGCTTGTTGTAATGGGCCAGGTGGGATGCGCTTGAATATATTGTTCACAAAGGAGTTCATGATGCTCATGGTCTTGGAGGAGATGTCGGTGTTGTGGGGTGGGGGGGGGGGGGCGGTGGGGGGGTGGGGTGCGGGTGAACCAGCTTCATCACTTTGTAGACGTAGATGGAGTAACTCTCCTTCCTCAACCTTCTCTCTCTGCTTCTTGCTACCCTTGGCTGGCGCTTTATTCACTGTTTTCTTGGCACCCTTCTTAGGAGCTGCTTTCTTCTCCTCGGGCATTTTCAAACTTAGTTTCTGACACAGATTGGTAGACTCGGTTGCAATGCAGTGCTGGTTTTAATTAACGAAAATCTAAGAACTCCTGTTGTAGAACTGAATGGCACCAAAGCACAAATACAGTCCTGTTCAACAAGTAGATATACTGAGGTGAAGTGTGCAAACATTGGCTTGTAATAGGTGCTTCTCCATATGTGTCCGACACACACAACCTCTGCCTGGGCCCACACTGTAGAAAGGATGTGAAGGCTTTGGAGAGGGTACAGAAGAGCTTTACTAGAATGGTTCCAGGGATGAGGGATTACAGTTACGTAGATAGACTAGAGAAGCTGGGGTTGTTCTCCTTGGAGCAGAGGAGGCTAAGAGGAGATTTGATAGAGGTGTTTAAAATCATGAAGGATTTAGATAGAGTAAATAAAGAGAAGCTGTTTCCAATGGCTGAAGGGTCGATAACCAGAGGTGACATGAAGAAAACTTTTTTTACACAACGAGTGGTTAGGATTTGGAATGAACGGCCTGATAGGGTGGTGGAGGCAGATTCAATAGTAGCCTTCAAAAGGGAATTGGATAAATACTTGAAGGAAAAAAAATTGCAGGGATATCGGGAAAGAGCGGGGGGAGTGGGACCGACTGGATTTCTCTTCGAAAGAGCCAGTGCAGACTCGATGGGCTGAATGGCCTCCTTCTGTGCTGTACTGTTCTATGGATCTATGATTGGAGAAACAGTTCAGGTCTCCTTGAAGGAGAGTCACACCCTCTGTGGCCCTTATTAACAATCAGACAGTTACAAACATTTTCTGCTATAGAAACAAAGTATTCTGGAAATACAGCGCCAGAGACCCGGGTTCGAATCCGGCCTCGGGCGACTGTCTGTGTGGAGTTTGCACATTCTCCCCGTGTTTGCGTGGGTTTTCTCCGGGTGCTCCGGTTTCCTCCCACAGTCCAAAGATGTGCGGGTTAGGTTGATTGGCCATGATAAAAATTGACCCTTAGTGTTAGGGGGGATTAAATACGTGGGGTTACGGGGTTACGGGGATAGGGCTTGGGCGGGATGGCTGTCGGTGTAGGGACCGGGTGCTAGGGTTTGGATGATCAGCCATGATCTTGTTGAATGGTGGAGCAGGCTCGAAGGGCCGAATGGCCTACTCCTGCTCCTATCTTCTATGTTTCTATGTTTCTATGTTACACAGCAAGCCTGTCAGCATGAGAAGAGAGAAAAATTTTATGTGTAGGCACTGCATCAGAACGAGAAACTAAAGGATAAAAGAGCTACTAATTAAAGCCCTTTTATTCTTTTTATTTGTACAAAGGATTATGAATAACAATAACATTATTTTGGTGAATTTGTTTCTAGTTTTAAACTGAGTGTCAGGGTTGTTGTCTTGGAGAATTAATGCCACAAAATATGAGCGAGCTGAGTGACCAGCCTTGGCTCAGTGGTAGCACTCGCGCCTCTGAGTCAGAATATTGTGGGTTCGAGCCCCATTCCAGAGATGTGAGTGCATAATTTAGGCGGACACTCCCAGTGCAGTGCTGAGGGAGTGCTGCACTGTTGGAGGTGCTGTCTTTCAGATGAGACATTATACCAAGGCCCCACCTGCCCTCTCAGTTGGATGTAAAAGATCCCACGGCACTATTCAAAGAGGAGTAGGTATCCTTGTCCTGGCCAATATTTATCCCTAAACTAACATCACTTAAAAAAAAACAGATTATCTGGCCATTTATCTCATTGCTGTTTGTGGGACCTTGCAAATTGGCTGCTGAATTTCCCAACATTACAACAATGACTACACTTCAACAACAACAACTTGTGTTTATATAGCACCTTTAACGTAGCAAAATGTCCCAAGGTGCTTCACAGGAGGATTATAAGACAAAATATTTGACATCGGGCCACATAAGGAGAAATTAGGGCAGGTGATCAAAAGCTTGGTCAAAGAGGTAGGTTTTAAGGAGGAGAGAGAGGTAGAGAGGCAGAGAGGTTTAGGCAGGGAATTCCAGAGCTTAGGGCCTAGGCAACAGAAGGTATGGCCACCAATGGTTGAGCGATTATAATCAGGGATGCTCAGGAGGGCAGAATTAGAGGAGCGCAGATATCTCGGGGGGTGGGGTGTTGTGGGGCTGAAGGAGATTACAGAGATAGGGGGGGGCGAGGAGGCCATGGAGGGATTTGAAAACAAGGATGAGAATTTTGAAATCGAGGCGTTGCTTAACCGGGAGCCAATGTAGGTCAGCGAGCACAGGGGTGATGGGTGAACGGGACTTGGTGCGAGTTAGGACATGGGCAGCCGAGTTTTGGATGACCTCAAATTTACGTAGGGGAGAATGTGGGAGGCCAGCCTGGAGTGCGTTGGAATAATCAAGCCGAGAGGTAACAGAGGCATGGATGAGGGTTTCGGCAGCAGATGAGATGAGGCAAGGGCGGAGACGGCCGATGTTAGAGATGGAAATAGGCGGTCTTAGTTATGCTGCGGATATGTGGTCGGAAACTCATTTCAGGGCCAAATATGACACCAAGGTTGCGAACAGTGTGGTTCAGCCTCAGACAGATGTTAGGGAGAGGGATGGAGTCAGTGTCTAGGGAACAGAGTTTGTGGTGGGACCGAAAACAATGGCTTTGGTCTTCCCAATATTTAATTCGAGAAAATTTCTGCTCATCCAGAACTGGATGTCGGACAAGCAGTCTGACAATTTAGAGACCGTGGAGGGGTCGAGAGAGGTGATGGTGAGGCACAGCTGGGTGTCATCAGCGTACATGTGGAAACTGACGCAGTGTTTTCGGATGATGTCGCCGGGGGGGGCAACATGTAGATGAGAAATAGGAGGGGGCCAAGGATAGATCCTTGGGGGACACCAGAGGTAACGATGCGATAGCAGGAAGAGGAGCCATTGCAGGTGATTCTCTGGCTACGATTAGATAGATAAGAATGGAACCAGGCGAGTGCAGTCCCACCCAGCTGGACGACAGTGGAGAGGTGTTGGAGAAGGATGGAGTGGACAACCTTGTCAAAGGCTGCAGGCGAGTCAAGAAGGATGAAGAGGGATAGTTTACCTTTGTCACAGTCACAAAGGATGTCATTTGTGACTTTGATGAGAGCTGTTTCGGTACTGTGGCAGGGGCGGAAAACTGATTGGAGGGATTCAAACATGGAATTGCAGGAAAAAATGGACACGGATTTGGGAGGCAATAACGCATTCAAGGACTTTGAAGAGGAAAGGGAGCTTGGAGATGGGGTGGTAGTTTGCAAGGACGGAGGGGTCAAGGGTTGTTTTTTTGAGGAGAGGGGTGATGACGGCAGATTTGAGGGAGAGGGGGACAGTACCTGAAGAGAGAGAACCGTTAACAATGTCAGCTAACAAGGGAGCCAGAAAAGGTATAAAAACAGAAAATGCCAGAGAAACTCAGCAGGTCAGGCAGCATCTGTGAAGAGAGAAACAGAGTTAACATTTCAGGTCGATGAACTTTTGTCAGAACTGGAAAAAAACTGTGTTGTTGTAGCCAGAAAAGGAAGTTGGGTGGTCAGCAGTTTGGTGGGAATAGGGTCAAGGGAGCAGGAAGTGGGTCTTATGGACAAGATGAGCGCGGAGAGGTCATGAGGGGAGAGCGGAGAGAAACTGGAGAAAGATGTGAGTTCAGGGCGAGGGCAGCTGAACGAATGGTCTCAATCGTAGAGACAAATGAGTCCATGAGCTCCTCACACTTGTTGTCGGAGATGAGGGTGGAGGAGACAGGGGAGAGGGGTTTAAGAAGATGGTTAGCAGTGGAGAATAGAAGCCAGGGTTTATCTTTGCATTCCAGAATGATTCTGGAATAGTGAGCAATTTTGGCAGACGAGAGCAGGACCTGATAATGCTTTATGTGGTCCAGCTAGATCTAGCGGTGAATGGTTAAACCAGTTGTTCGCCATATCTGTTCAAGTTTGCGTCCCTTGGACTTAAGGGAGCGAAGATGAGGGCCGTACCAGGGTAACGGCCAGGGTGAGAGAGGGTAATTGTTTTAATAGGGACTAGGGCATCAAAGGTGGTGGTGAGGGTGTGGTTGAGCAGATCAGTAGCTGCAGAAATGTCGTGGTGAATGGAGGGCCAAAGGCTGGACAGTTGTGATTTCATATGTGCAGTTGTAAGAGAGTTGGGAGAGAGTTTTTTCCAGGGGTGGACACAGAAGGAAGTAGGGTTGTGGGGGTTGGGGTGTGGAAGGGGGATTGTGTGGAGAGCGATACGAGGAAGTGGTCCGAGATGGCCTTATCCGCGATTGAAACGATGGGTGTAGCGAGGCCACGAGAGATAGCAAGGTCGAGGGGTTGGCCGTGAATATGGGTTGGGGAGTTTACATGGAGGGAGAGATTAAGGGAGGATAGGAGGCTAGTGAACTCAGAGGAGAGAGAACATGATGAATTGAGATGGAGGTCGAAATCACCGAGGATGAGAAGTCGCTCAGTGCAGAGGCTGAGCGAGGAAAGCAGTGAAGATATCTTGGTAATAACATTTTTATGGTACTTGGGTGGGCGATAGAGAACGAGAATTTTAAATGAGAGGTGAGAGGGGTGGAATAAGGTGAGATACTCAAAGGAGGAGAAAGTGCCGGAGGAGTAGGGGGACAGACCAAGGTGTGATTTGGTGATGAGAGCCACACCGCCACCACGGCGACCTGAGCGGGGCAAGTGGTGGAAGGTATAGCCAGGCGGGGAGGCTTCATTTAAGGGTAAGGTTTCATCACCCCTCAACCAAGTTTCCGTCATGATGTCGATGCAACCATCTACAATAAGCTTATTGATGGCAAAGGCCTTGTTTGCAAGTGAACGGACATTCTTTAGGGAGATGCGGAGAGGGTCGGTGATGGCTGCCCCACTGCCAGCATCCACAGGGTCAGTACTGTGGCGGAGGAGTTGGACAGGGGGAAGATTGGCAAGATTAGCCCCCAGTGGGCGCGCTGGGCGGGAAGATCGGCGAGAGAGTAGGATGGCACAGTTGGGGTTGCTGCTCGTAAGGTGGCAGCAACGAGTGCCTCGATGGGCCCTTCGTAGGATGCCAAGAGAGGCACAGAGGGAAGCTGTGGGCTTATCTAAGAGGGAGTCAAGCCTGGGATGACGGCAGGAGAGTAGGAAGGTCGAAGAATAATGAAGGATTGGGGTAGGGATTTGGGAGGGCAGTGTATCCGAGAGAGGAGAGATGAAAGGAGGCATGACGACAGGAGAGAGCTGTCTGGGAGGGATAGAGAGAAAAGGAAAAGGGGGAGAAAAAGTGGAAAAGAAATGAACGGCTTGGGTCTGGAGCAGCAGCCAAGGTGCGCACGTGAATGGACACAGGGGAAAAGCTCAGGATACACAGGCCTTCAAAAAGTACTTCATTGGCTGTAAAGCACTTTGGGACATCCTGAGGTCGTGAAGGGCGCTATATAAATGCAAGTTCTTTGTTATCCATAATACAGTCATTAATCAAGACATTCTAGCTGCTCATTCAGCTCACTGTTGTTGGGATAGTAGATTATTTAAGCCAGTTCTGCAGGTGATGTCATCAGCATTCGTTGGTTAAATAATTAAGAAAAATCTATCCCTAAAAATGTAAAGTACTGTATGTTAAAGTGAACCTTATTTCTTCATAATTGTTTAATTTGTGAAAGAGAGATATTGATGGTGACAATCGTTCTTTAAATATTGCCCTCGAGGACTCCAAGTAGTTTTCACAACAGTAGAAGCTGTATACAATCCTGTGGAGACCAGCAAATATTTGTCTTGGTCTTATGACAAAATAGATATTAATAGAAATATATTAGAAATGAAATGACACGAAACGATTAAGAGTAACAGCACGTTTCTCACTTTGCATGTCCGTGTACAGAACATTGTGAGGGATGTGCATTTCCACAAGATATACGTTTTTCACTGAAAGTCATTTGTTTGAAAGTTTTTTAACACTGAAAGTCATGGCAGGAGGCTTCAAGCCTGCATTACTTTGGCACCTAATGATAATGCTGTTCACCATTAAAGTACGGGCCAGAATAACATACATAGTGCCAATCTTGGTGCGGCTTCCTTTTTCCAGTAGATTAAGAGTTAACTACCAAAAGCCAAGGCAATCTGAGGTTGAAAGGTTTTTAAGAGTGTGCTGTAAATGCCATCTACTGTGTTGTCATGGTGCTTTGTAGTACTACCACTACTACCACTACTACTACATTCCCGTTCACTCAGCAGCAACAATGGGGCTGATTTTTCGGTTTCAGAGGTGTGGAATTCGCCAAGTGTTTGACCATTACTCCTTGGCCATTCTCACTGGGTTTAGCATGCTAACCAAGGAAAGTTCCCGGAGTGTGGCACTGGTGAGTGCTGGGTGAGGCATCAGGACCAACTGCTAGTAAAACCATCCTACTGGGTGCTGTTGTTCGCCCTACAGAGGTGCTACCTTTAGAGCTCACCCCAGTTTTGTAGTACCTGCCATTATGTCATTATGGCTATGTTAATTATCTAGGCTCTGTAAGCTTTGGAATTCCCTCTCAAAACCTCTCTGCCTCTCCACCTCTCCCTTGTCCTTTAATGCCCTCCTTAAAACCTACCTCTATGACCAAGTTTTTAGTCACCCCTCCTAATATCTCCTTCTTTGCCTCGTGTCACTTTTTGTCTGGTTACGCTTCTGTGAAGCGCCTTGAGATGTTTTCCCTCCATTAAAGGCGCGATATAAATGCCAGCTGTTGTTGCCACACATCATTTGTCCATGGTGTTGCCCGTGGGAGGTGCCAAGCATGCCCCAGGGGTTTCCCAACTGGTAGGCAGAAAATTAATCCGTTCACAAGGCAGCCAAGGTTACTCTCGCACCCTTTCTAGCTCAAAAGTTTGGCAAATTCCGCAGATCAGATCGTATGCCCAAACCTACCCACAGAATGTTGTGTGACATATCGGTAGGGGAAACCTGAAAATAGATTAAAAAAATAACTTTAAAATGAGCCAAAGGTTAAAACTAATAATTGAAATGTAGCATTAATTTTGCATCAAAATCAAATGAAACATGCATCCATTTGCTTCTATGATAGTATTTTTTTTAAAGAAAACTTCAATAAACTCATTCATTACATACCAAAATTACAAGCCCATTCTTTATAGATCACTTCCACTCTGCTCAGCTGCAATAATGACACCTGAAATTAGTGTCTGCTGTGGGAACAACACCGTATAGCCTGTTTGATAATGAATGAGCTCATTAGAGACATCTTATTTACTGTTTTAATAAATAAGGGAGAAGCTGAAAGAGACCTAGGAATCTTAGCCTCAACGCTAAACTTTCCAACCAATCTTCTTTCTTCTTCTTAGGCAGTCCCTTGGAACCGAGGATGACTTGCTTCCACATTAAAAATGAGTTCTCAGGTGACTGATGAGTCCAATGCGGGACCTACAGTCTCTGTCACAGATGGGGCAGACGGTGGTTGAAGGGGCGGGTGGGTGGGGTGCTTGGGTTGATGTGCGCTCCTTCCGCTGTTTGCGCTTGGCTTCCGCTTGCTCCCGGCGAAGAGACTCGAGGTGTTCGGCGCCTTCCCAGATGCTTCTCCTTCACTTTTTGTGCGGTCTTGGGCCAGGGATTCCCAGGTGTCGGTGGGGATGTTACACATTTTCAAGGAGGCTTTGAGGGTGTCCTTGAAGCGTTTCCTCTGCCCACCTGGGGCTCTCTTGTTGTGTCGGAGCTCCGAGTAGAGCGCTTGTTTTGGGAGTCTCGTATCGGGCATGCGGACGATGTGACCCGTCCATCGGAGCTGATCGAGCGTGGTCAAAGCTTCGATGTTGGGAGTGTTGGCCTAAGCGAGAACACTGACGTTGGTGCGCCTATCCTGCCAATGGATTTGCAGGATCTTGAGGAGGCAGAGTTGGTGGTACCTCGCCAGTGCTTTGAAGCAGTCAACTAGGCCAATAGGTTGCTGAACCACAATAGCCAAAACAGTAGGGAGCCAGTCAGACAAAGTCATGATCAAACTGTATACGGCTCTGGTCAGACCACAGCTTGAGCACTGCGTCCAATTCTGGTCACTTGAGACACAAGGGAGACATTCAAGCTCTGGAGGCAGAGCAAAGAGCCATGAGGCTAATCCCCAGGGTCAGAGGTCTGAATTCATAAAGCACAGAAGGAAGCCATTCAGCCCATCGTGCCTGTGCCGGCTCTTTGAAAGAGCTATCCAATTAGTCCCACTCCCCTGCTCTTTCCCCATAGCCCTGCAAATATTTCCTTTTCAAGTATATATCCAAATCTTGTTTGTCTGAAAACATAGAAACATAGAAGATAGGAGCAGGAGTAGGCCATTCAGCCCCTCGAGCCTGTTCCGCCATTTAATGAGATCATGGCTAATCATCTAAATTCAGTACCCTGTCCCTGCCTTCTCCCCATATCCCTTGATCTCTTTAGCCTTAAGAAATATATCTAACTCCTTCTTGAATATATTTAATGAATTGGCCTCAACTACCTTCTGTGGTAGAGAATTCCACATGTTCACCACTCTCTGGGTGAAGAAATACCTCCTCATCTCTGTCCTAAATGGCTTACCCTTTATCTTTAGACTGTGACCCCTCGTTCTGGACTCCCCCGCCATCGGGAACATCCTTCCTGCACCTAGTCTGTCTCGTCCTGTTAGAATTTTATAAGTTTCAATGAGATCCCCTCTCATTCTTCTAAACTCTAGCGAATATAAGCCCAATCGACCCAATCTCTCCTCATACGTCATTCCTGCTGTCCCAGGTATCAGTCTGGTGAATCTTCGCTGCACTCCCTCCATGGCAAGAACATCCTTCCTCAGATAAGACGACCAAAACTGAACAAAATACTCAAGGTGTGGTCTCACCAAGGCCCTGTACAACTGCAGCAAGACATCCTTGCTCCTGTACTCAAACCCTCTTGCTACGAAGGCCAACATACCATTTGCCTTCTTAATCGCCTGCTGCACCTGCATGCTTACCTTCAGCAACTGGTGCACAAGGACACCCAGGTCTCGTTGCATTTCCCCTTTTCCCAATCTATTGCCATTCAGATAATAATCTGCCTTCCTGTTTTTGCCACCAAAGTGGGTAACCTCGCATTTATCCACATTATACTGCATTTGCCATGCATCTGCCCAATCACCCAACCTGTCCAAATCATACTGGAGTTTCTCTGCATCCTCCTCATAGCACACACGCCCACCCAGCTTTCTGTCATCTGCAAACTTGGAGATATTACATCTAGTTCTAGGAAAGACTGACGAAACATAGGCATTTCATCTTTGAAAGGAGGCGATCTTATCTTTTATATATATATAAACGAGTCGATCTGTCTGTCTGTCCTTGTCTGTCTGTCCTTCTGTCTGTCTGTCCTCACGTGTGCATCTGTCCGGCTATGCGCTCGAAAGTTATAGAGCGTACCTACGCGCGCGTTACCTCCAAAGAAAGCTTACGCTTCCGGGACGCTCGTAAGCATATTTACTTTTCGGTCGGATGAAAATTGTTCACGCCTTATGCAAAAAACCTTCAAAATTAAACTCATTATCTGCTACTTAGCATTGATTGACTGATGTCAAGGTTCGACCAATCCTGTGCCGTCACGATTGACCAATCCTACAGTACGGTCCCCTGATGGTTGGCCAATCGGTGTGTGTGTGTGTGGGCGGGACTAATCGTTTTCATCTCAGGGATCTGGCAGCCATTATTTCACTGCCATTACTTCAGCTTCCAGCTCAAACTACTTTGATCATCCAGCTTTGAAAAAGTTAGTATCTCTTTTAAAAATAACATAAGATTTACCAAAAATGTTTTATAAGTACTTCCACTTTCATCTTTCAAGGTATTAAAAGGTAGAAATGTTGCCCGGCAGCAGATTCACAAAGGGACAGAGACAGGGCCCAAAAGCCTGGGACTCGATTTAAAATGTTGCCCAGCACCAAAGCCTTGCACTCGATTTAAACCGCCCAGCCCAAAACAGCCCTGGCAAAGCCGGGCTCCCCCCAGCTAGTAGAAATATATAAGAGAGAATGGCCGGAAAATTCCTCGGAGCTTCCCCTGCTCCACAGCCGTTACTTTGCCAGAAGTGTGGTGGAAACTCCGGCCAATGGAAAAAGTAAACTCGGAATATTATTTTAAATTAAATTGCGAAAGTAGGACAAAGGGACACAGGTTTAGACTAGTGAAAGGTAAATTTAGGCCTGATAATAGGGAATTCTTCTTTACACAATGATCAACATGTGGAATAGACTTCCAGACATGGTAGTGGAGGCAAAACAATTAGATGCTGCAATGGGAAGGAAGGGAGAGAACTGTAGGATTGGGCTGAATGGCCTTCCTAAGCCATAACTATCTTGTGATCTTGTTAATGACCATCCCCAACAAAGCAGAGGTGAAGAAAATGATCGGTAGAATGTTGTTGAAAAATAAGTTAAACACTAAAGGTTAATTATAACATATAAAATTGAATAAACTAATGCCTACATTATGAAGCAAGTGCACTTATTTGTAACTAACTTTCTTTCATGAATTATAAGGCTATCTTGTTTAGGGATTTGTTCCAGGTTCAAGTGGTCCAGTAATGAAGCTTTAGGCCAACTAGGACCATGCCGTGGTGACATCAGCCGACGGAAGCTCAGTAGGGTGTATTGGCTCGGCACCATTACTGTCACTGTATTTAGTCTCTTTCCAAACTGATCATAGAACCATAGAGTGGTTACAGTACAGAAGGAGGCCATTCGGCCCGTCAAGCCCGTGCCGACTCTCTGCAACAGCACTTCAGCTAGTCCCACTTCCCCGCAATTTCCCCGTAGCCCTGCAAATGTTTTTCCTTCAGATACTTATCCAATTCCCTTTTGAAAGCCACGATTGAGTCTGCCTCCACCACCCTTTCAGGCAGTGCATTCCAGATTATAACCACTTGCTGAGTAATAAAGTTTTTCCTCATGTCGCCTTTAGTTCTTCTGCCAATCACCTTAAATCAGTGTCCTCTGGTTCTCGACCCTTCCGCCAAGGGGAACAGTTTCTCTCTATCTACTCTGTCCAGACCCCTCATGATTTTGAACACATCGATCAAATCTCCTCTCAACCTTCTCTGCTCTAAGGAGAACAACCCCAGCTTCTCCAGTCTATCCATGTAAATGAAGTCCCTCATCCCTAGAATAATTCTCGTAAATCTTTTCTGCACCCTCTCTAAGGCCTTCACTTCCTTCCTAAAATGCGGTGCCCAGAATTGGAAACAATACTCCAGTTGGGGCCGAACCAGTGTTTTATAAAGGTTCATCATAACTTCCTTACTTTTGTACTCTATGTGATGAAATATGCCATTCATCAGGCACTGTATTCCCTGTGTTTAGTTTAGTTTCAGTTTCATTTCCTTACCTGTATTGTATTGTGTGTAGGGCTCCGCCCATACCTGGCCCCTACTTAAGCAAGCCCCAGCGTGTCTCACAGCAGTACAGCAGATCTCTGGATGAGAGACACTTCTCCAATGTGTATTACTTTCTGAGTTAATAAAAGCCTTGCTTTGCTCCGTTAACGTCGAGTCTCGGATTCATTGAGGCACATCACTCTATACCTCTATTTATAAAGCCCAGTATCCCGTATGCTTTTTTAACCGCTTTCTCAACCTGTCCTGCCACTTTCAACGATTTGTGCACATATACCCCCAGGCCTCTCTGTTCATGCACTCCCTTTCGAATTGTACCCTTTAGTTTATATTGACTCTCCTCATTCTTCCTACCAAAATGTATCACTTTGCACTTTTCTGCGTTAAATTTCATCTGCCACGTGTCCGCTCATTCCACCAGCCTGTCTATGTCCTCTTGAAGTCTATCCCTATCCTCCTCACTGTTCACTATACTTCCAAGTTTTGTGTCATCTGCAAACTTTGAAATTGTGCCCTGTACTCCCAAGTCCAAGTCGTTAATATATATCAAGGAAAGCAGTGGTCCTAGTACCGACCCCTGGGGAACACCACTGTATACCATCCTCCAGTCCGAAAAACAACCGTTCACCACTACTCTCTGTTTCCTGTCACTTAGCCAATTTTGTGTCCATGCTGCCACTGTCCCTTTTATTCCATGGGCTTCAACTGTTCTGGCAAGCCTATTATGTGGCACTTTATCAAATGCCTTTTGGAAGTCCATATATACCATGTCGACCTCATTGCCCTCATCAACCCTCTCTGTTACCTCATCGAAAAACTCGATCAAGTTAGTTAAACACGATTTGCCTTTAACAAATCCATGCTGGCTTTCCTTAATTAATTCACACTTGTCCAAGTGACTTAACTTTGTCCCTGATTATCATTTCCAAAAGCTTCTCCACTACCGAGGTTAAACTGACTGGCCTGTAGTTGCTGAGTTTATCTTTACACCCTTTTTTGAACAATGGTGTAACATTTGCAATTCTCCAGTCCTCTGGCACCACCCCCGTGTCTAAGGAGGATTGGAAGATTATGGCGAGTCCTCCTTAAACTCCCTCGGCATCCTTGGATGCATCCCATCCGGTCCTGGTGACTTATCAACAGCCAGCCTTTCTAGTACCTCCTCTTTATCAATTCTTATCTCATCCAGTATCTCAACTACCTCCTCTTTCACTATGACTTTGGCAGCATCTTCTTCCTTGGTGAAGACAGATGCAAAGCACTCATTTAGTACCTCAGCCATGCCCTCTGCCTCCATGCGTAGGTCTCCTTTTTGGCCCCTAATAGGCCTCACCCCTCCTCTTAATACCCGTTTATTATTTGTATGCCTATAGAAGACTTTTGAACTCCCTTTTAATGTAGCTGCCAATCTATTCCTATACCCTCTTTTTGCCTCTCTTATTTTATTTTTCACTTCCCCTCTGAACTTTTTATACTCAGCCTGATTCTCACTTTTATTCTCAACATAACAACTGTCATAGGCACTCTTTTTCTGCTTCATCTTTCTCTCTTTCTTTCGTCATCCAAGGAGCTCTGGCTTTAGTTTCCCTGCCTTTCCCCCTCGTGGGAATGTACCTCGACTGTACCCGAACCATCTCCTCTTTAAAGGCAGCCCATTGTTCAATTACAGTTTTGCCTGCCAATCTTTGATTTCAATTTACCCGGGCCAGATCCATTCTCAACCAACTGAAACTTGCCTTCCTCCAATTAAGTATTTCTACTCTAGATTGCTCCTTTTCCATAGCTAGTCTAAATCTTATGATACTATGATCACTGTTCCCTAAATGTTCCCCTACTGACACTTGCTCCACTTATCCCACCTCATTCCCCAGAACCAGATCCAGCAATGCCTCCTTCCTTGTTGGGCCAGAAATGTACTGAACAAGAAAGTTCTCCTGAACACACTTCAGAAATTTTCTCCCATCTATACCCTTTACACTATTACTATCCCAGTCTATATTAGGATAATTGAAGTCCCCCATTATTACTACTCTATAGTTCTTGCACCTCTCTATAATTTCCCTGCAAATTTGCTCCTCTATATCCTTCCCACTAGTTGGCGGCCTATAGAATACACCTCGTAGTGTAATGGCACTGACATAAGAAAACTACTAAGCACTTGGCCAGCGTATTAAACAAAGCTTTAATCGACTGTTTCACAACATGGAAGTCTAGTTATCCTTCACTAGTTCCTGTTTACAAAATGTCCCTGAGCAAGCTGGGCCCGTGCCCGAGTATTTATACTCTCCCTGGACAGCGCCACCAGCAGGCTGCCCAGTATATTTCATAAGTCATTTCTACATGAATGGCACGATTTATGTCAGGCACCTCTATTGTTTCTTCATTCTAACCAAATAGATTCTGTTCTTACTTACCATGCTTCGTGCATTTACACACATGCACTGCAAACCAGTCTTAGAGCTTCTTGTATTCTCTCTTAGTCTGGCCCCACCTAATACTGTACTATTTCTTATCAGCCATGATCTTATTGAATGGTGGAGCAGGCTCGAGGGGCCGATTGGCCTACTCCTGCTCCTATTTCTTATGTTCTTATGTTCTTATGTACTCTAGTGCTATCTGTCTCTCCCCATCCTTTATGTACTTTGTTTCTCCTTTCTAATGCTACATCCTGGTTCCCATCCCCCTGCCAAATTGGTTTAAACCCTCCCCAACAGCACTAGCAACCCCCGCACCCCCCCACCCCACGCCCACCCCGCGAGGATATTGGTCCCGGCTCCGTCGAGGTGCAACCCGTTCAGCCTGTACAGGTCCCACTTCCCCCAGAACTGGTCCCAATGTCCCAGGAATCTGAAGCCCTCCCTCCTACACCATCTCTCCAGCCACGCATTCATCTGCTCTATCCTCCTATTTCTATACTCACTAGCTCGCGGGGCACCGGGAGTAATCCAGAGATTACTACCTTTTTGAGGTCCTGCTTTTTAATCTGTTTCCTAGCTCCCTAAAATCTGCCTGCAGGACCTCCTCCCCTTTTTCTACCTGTGTCGTTAGTACCGATGTGGACCACAACCCCTGGCTGTTCACCCTCCCCCCTCAGAATGTTCTGCAGCCGCTCAGTGATGTCTTTGATCCTGGCACCACGGAGGCAACATACCATCCTGATCAGGGCCCATCTTCTTTCCTTTTTGACTCAGTCCCCAGTGAGGTTTTGGCAAAGAGAGTGAGAACTGAGACTGAGTTTTTTTTTTAAAAGAAAAAGCAAGACTGCTCAACACTGGCCTAACACAAGCCAGATCTCTGAAGGGCTAATGGAATGTTGGTCTTTATCTCAAGGCAGCTGGAATACAGAGGGGGAGGAAGTGATGCTTCGGTTGTGCAGAGCCTTGGTCAGAATCCATTTGGAGTAACTCCATTCAGTTTTGGGCATTGTACCTCAGGAACGATATATTGGCCTTGGAGGGGATGCAGCACAGATTCTCCAGCATGATACCAGGGCTTAAAGAGTTAAATTATGAGGACAGGCTGCATAAGCTTGGCTTGTATTCCCTTGAGTTTGCAAGGTTGAGGGGTGATCTGATCGAGGTATTTAAAATGATAGAGATTTGATGGGGTAGCTGGAGAGAAACCATTTTCTCTAGTGGGGGAGTCCAGAACAAGAGGACATGATCTTAAAATTGGAGCCAGGCCATTTATGAATCAAATCAGGAAGCACTTGTTCACACAAAAGGCTGTGGAAATCCAGAACACTCTCCCCCCAAAAGGCTGTGGATGCCGGGAGTCAATTGAAATTTCAAAGACTGAGATCGCTAGATTGTTGTTGGGTAAGAGTATTATGGACCAAAGGCGCGGAAATCATAATTATAATCATAATCAACTTTATTGTCATTGTTAGTGCACAAGTGCAGTACAACGAAATGTAGGCTTGCGGCTCCCGAGAGTGTACATTTAGATTAAGACATTTAAACATTCAACATTCATTTGGCTTGTAATACATTAACATAAACATAACCATAATAAAGTGCATTGGCAGATGTGCAGGCTTTAGAGTTTATTTGTGGAGTTCAGTAGGATGACAGCCCTGGGAAAGAAGCTGTTCCTAAATCTGGTCATTCGGGTGCAAATGCATCTGTAGCGTCTCCCAGATGGCAGGAGGGCGAACAGACTGTGGCTGGGGTGGGTAGGGTCTTTGATGATGGTCCGTGACCTCCGTAAACAGCGTTTCTGGTATATGTGCTCTATGGTCGGTAGCCGGGTGCCGGTTATGGATTTGGATTTGAGGTGCAGATCTGCCATGATCTAACTGAATGGCAGGACAGGCTCGAGGGGCTGAATGGCCTACTCCTGTTCTATTGTTCCTATAAAATGACAGTAGGGTTTATGCTGAACACTTCCCTAAGAAATTACCTCAGCTGCCATCACCAAGTAAGTCCTCTTCTTGAGATCTACCTTCTGAAAATGATCATCAGAGTTTTTAAAATACAGGTGTATTTTCCTTTTGGTTTATTTAGCGCTCGTTCCCTCCTTTCCCCTGGTCTGCCTCTGAAGATAGTGACTCATGATTGGTTATGATTCCACAGATAGCATCAGTTTTCTAGTACCTCATCAAGTAGACATTCTCCCTGTGTGAGTCCAATGTGCTTGTACTCCCTAGAGTTTAGAAGAACGAGAGGTGATCTCATTGAATTTATAAAATCCTTAAGGGGCTTGACAGGGTCGAAGCTGGGAGAATGAGTCCCCTGGCTGGGTAGCCTAGAACTAGGGGCCACAGTCTCAGAATATGAGGTCAGCCATTTAGGTGTGAGATGAGGAGAAATTTCTTCACTCAAAGGATTGTGAATCTTTGGAATTCTCTATCCCAGAGAGCTGTGGATGCGCAGTCATTGAGTATATTCAAGACAGAGAGCGATAGATTTTTGTATACTAAGGGAATCGAGGGATATGGGGATAGTGCAGGAAGGTGGAGTTGAGGTAGAAGATCAGCCATGATCTTATTGAATGGCGGAGCAGGCTCGAAGGGCCGAATTGCCTAGTCCAGCTCTTATTTCTTATGTGTCTCCACAGACCATTTGATAGCATGGGAGGGGGAGGAGCAATCTCAATCCTCTTCTCACCTGGCATTCATGTACCCAGTAAGAGATCAGGATTAAGAGTGCCACTGACCTCCTGCTCCCTGCCTGGAGATCCCAAACACAGCACCTCTACTACAATCCCTACCGAGGTGGGCGAACTCAGCATTGACCAAGGATCAAATCTGTGTGGCTTTCCTGATTTAGTAGCAGTCCATATGGTACGCTTACCCACTGAACTATTTGGAGAACACTCAAAATGTAGATTTCTAATCAACTCCATTGGAAACAGATGGAGGGTGAAATGATTTTACTTAGCTGTACTTCACACATTCCATTCGAGTTATCTTGTCATTTCCATTCTCAGCTGATGGTTGTTGGGTGGGAGGATTGGATGAGAGACGTTCACTTCCAACATGCACGCTCTGGAAGAAGCAGAAATCACACAGGCCGTCTCTTCGGCAGACAGGAGCTTCAAAGCTTTTGAAGCATCCTCAATTCTCCTTACCTGCTCGCACCAATTGAAGTTCACAGCCAAATAAGGACTTGGAGAGAAAGCTACTTCAAAGCTGAAGAGCAAGGGTCAGCACTAGGTAAATAAACTTCAAATGAAAATCTCTTGAACCACGCCAAGATGTGGGTAAGTCACAGTACCACTGCAGGAGTTTGCTTTCAGAGCAGCACAGAGCGTTTGTGAGCAATACAGTGCATACAAATATAAAGTATCAGGGCCTGAAGTTTCCTCCTTGGGCACAACCCAGATTTTAGACCAGAAAATGCACCCAATATTGCTGATGTCAAGTTGCGCACAAGTATCCTCACAATCTCATTAGAATATGCCTAAGCTTAAAATGGACATAAATCAGTGGAACTTCACATAAGCAATCGGAGCCCATGAAAAGCACTGAGCTCTCACCATATATTTCTCCAAGTATGAAAATTTAAGTTTCAACTCACTTAACCATCATTCACGCATATCAGGCACAGCAACTTTAGAAAGCTGCAATCGGAGAAGCTTTTCAATTTTTAACGTGACTTATGTAAAAAAAAAGCCATCTGAAGAAACTGATACACAGCTGGTCTCAGTAAAATAAAATTTTAAAAGATTTGCATTTATAGAGCGCCTTTCACAACCTCAGGACATTCCAAAGCACTTTACAGCCAATGAAGTGCTTTTGAAGTGTAGTCACTGTTGTGATGTAGGAAACATGGCAGCCAATTTGCGCACAGCAAGCTCCCACAAACAGCAATGTGATAATGACCAGCTAGCGATGTTGGTTGAGGGATAAATATTGGGCAGGATATTGGGAGAACTCCCGGGCTCTTCTTCGAAATAGTGCTGTGGGCTCTTTTACGTCCACCTGAGAGGGCAGAAGGAGCCTCAGACCGCCACACTTTCCAGCTAGGGTCATTGGACAATGATCAGGAGCAGGAAGCCTGACTGGCATCTCCTCACTGCGGCCAATTGTAGCACCCAACTGCTGAGATCTACACGTGAATCATTTTGGAAAAACCTAGTAGGCCACCGATTTGGTGGAAGCCACAGTTTGAAGAATCATTAAGTTAGTGCGATTCTTTACTACGAAAAGAATAGTATAACTTCCCGTGTAAACCCTCAGTTTGTGAGGTTCCATTCTCATTGTGAACCTCCTTTGCTTCAGATCCACAGTACGCACAATGTTATGATAGCAAAATACTGCAGATGTTGGAAATCCGAAATAACAACAGAAAATGCTGGAAAAACTCAGCAGGTCAGGCAACATCCGTGGAGAGAAATTTGAGTTGACGTTTCGGGTTTGACCCTTCTTCAAAACTGGAGAGAAAAGGAACTAGATCGAAGGCAGGGCTGCGATCGGACAAAAGAATAAAAGAACCAAAAGAAGTAAAAGAGATTAGAAGCTAGACGAGATGGTAATAGGCTGGGATTAGGTGTAAAGTGTAATGGCAGGGCAAAAGATAGCTGCCAGGTGTGAGAGAGAAACAAAAGGAAAGGGGGGGGGGGAGGAAAGGAGTGGAAAAATATAAGTAAGAATGAAATAGGGGCCGAGGTTATGATCTGAAATTGTTGAACTCGATATTGAGACCGGAAGGCTGCAGAGTGCCTAATCGGAAGATGAGCTAACAATGTTATGTTAGCTTTCTTACTCCTGTTGGCTTGTGTTTACACATGAGAATGTCTGTAGGTGAATGAGTCAGTGCAGCAGAACAGCTGTGCATGTCTATGAAGAGGTCCTATAGAATAAGTGACACAATAACAGTATTCAGAGCTCTTATTTGTTAATTATATGATGATACATAGAAAACCCTGCGCAAAATGATTGACGCGATCAAATGAGGAGTTCCTTAGGGAGATTTACGAGGATGTTGCCAGGACGGGAGAAATTTAGCTTTGAGGAAAGATTGGACAGGCTGGGTTTGTTTTCTTTGGAACAGAGGAGGCTGACCCCTAGCAGAGAGGTCAATAACCAGGGGGCATAGATTTAAAGTAATTGGTAGAAGGATTAGAGGGCGGTTGAGGAGAACTTTTTTTCACCCAGATGGTGGTGGGGGTCTGGAACTCATTGCCCGAAAGGGTGGTAGAGGCAGAAACCCTCATTGCATTTAAAAAGGACTTGGATATGCACTTGAAGTGTCGTAAACCTACAGGGCTACGGACCAAGAGCTGGAAAGTGGGATTAGGCTGGATAGCTATTTATCAGCCGGCACAGACACGATGGGCTGAATGGCCTCCTTCTGTGCCATAAGTTTCTATGAATCCATGATCGGGTTGGTGTGGTTCGCACTCGATGGCTTCCTGATCTCAGCTGTGCTGTGATGTGGAGGAGCTGAGCAGAGACCAATCCCTGGGCGGGGGTTACACTGAACCAATTTCTGCATTACCTAGTGTCTGATTCCAGAGTGGCATTGACAGGGGCAATGGAGGCAAGTTGTTTGCCCACCTTCTCCAACAGGGATGGTGTGTTATGTGAGACGATGACATAGAGGGAAGACAGAAAGCAGCAAGAAAGCATTAAAAGGAAATAGTTTGCTGACTCAAAGTGATTAATGACAATTTGTTGGCACATTATAAGGAGGCCATTTCTCCAACGTAGTGGCTATTCACAGATACAGTGAGAACAGATTCGTGCTATAAACTGTCGCAGCCACGCATTATGCCAGTTGCTTAGTGCCGGCGACGGACCTATAACCCACATTATAACCACGGTGAAAGAGGATCGACAAAAAAAAAAGCATGATATCCTCTGCCTTTAATATGCGACTTGTTTTGTTTTACAGACAAGTTATCACAGGATTGTGCACTGCCAGAAATAGCGCATTCAGAAAACTCCACAGGCAGGCTATGGAGCTGGCTGTGTGCCACATGCTGTGGGGTAAGTGTGTCAGCAACAATGTGGGATTTTACATTAGAAATTAAACTTTCATAATCCGTAGCGTGATCTAATGTCACATTCTGCAACCTGGGGTTCACATGTCCAAAAGTAACAGGAAATTGTGGGCTAGCAGCCTGTCCAATTTGTCCGTTGTGTGGTGTCCCAGGGCTGGCCCTAACTCAAGTCTCACACGTGAGATTCCTGAGCCACTTACTAGGGAAGAGTAGCTGAGGCGGTTTCCAATTGCCTTCCGCACAGTTTTTAATCTTTTTTTTTATTCGTTCATAGGATGTGGGCATTGCTGGCAAGACTGGCATTTATTGCCCATCCCTAATATAGAAACATAGAAGATAGGAGCAGGGGTAGGCCATTCGGCCCCTCGAGCCTGCTCCGCCATTTAATGAGATCATGGCTGATCATCTAAATTCAGTACCCTGTCCCTGCTTTCTCCCCATATCCCTTGATCCCTTTAGCCTCAAGAAATATATCCAACTCCTTCTTGAATATATTTAATGAATTGGCCACAACTGCCTTGTGTGGCAGAGAATTCCACAGGTTCACCACTCTCTGGGTGAAGAAATTCCTCCTCATCTCAGTCCTAAATGGCTTACCCCTTATTCTTAGACTGTGACCCCTGGTTCTGGACTCCCCCGCCATTGGGAACATTCTTCCTGCATCTAGTCTGTCTAGTCCTGTTAGAATTTTATAAGTTTAAATGAGATTCCCTCTCATTCTTCTAAACCCTAGCGAATATAAGCCTAATCGACCCAATCTCTCCTCATACATCATTCCTGCCATCCCAGGTATCAGTCTGGTGAATCTTCACTGCACTCTCTCCATGGCAAGAACATCCTTCCTCAGATAAGGCGACCAAAACTGCACACAATACTCCAGGTGTGGTCTCACCAAGGCCCTGTACAACTGCAGCAAGATTTCCTTGCTCCTGTACTCAAATCCTCTCGCTATGAAGGCCAACATACCATTTGCCTTCTTAACTGCCTGCTGCACCTGCATGCTTACCTTCAGCGACTGGTGCACAAGGACATCCAGGTCTCGTTGCACTTCCCCTTTTCCCAATTGCCCTTGTGAACGTGGTGGTGAGCTGCCTTCCTGAACCGCTGCAATCCCTGTGGTGATACTTCTTTGTAGCGGTTTGGTACAACTGAGTGGCTTGCTCGGCCATTTCAGAGGGCGGTTAAGAGTCAACCACATTGCTGTGGGTCTGGAGCCACATATCGGCCAGACCAGGTCAGGGCGGCGGATTTCCTTCCCTAAAGGACATTAGTGAACCAGATGGGTTTTTACAACAATCCTGTAGTTTCATGGTCACCATTACTGACACTAGCTTTTTATTTCCCACACACTCCTGGCTGGCCTCCCACATTCTACCCTATGTAAACTTGGGGTCATCCAAAATTCGACTGCCCGTGTCCTAACTCGCACCAAGTCCCGTTCGCCCATCACCCCCTGTGCTCGCTGACCTATGTTGTCTCCCGGTTAAGCAACGCCTCGATTTCAAAATGCTCATCCTTGTTTTCAAATCCCTCCATGGCCTCGCCCCCCTCCCTATCTCTGTAATCTCCTCCAGCCCCACAACCCCCTGAGATATCTGTGCTCCTCAAATTCTGCCCTCTTGAGCATCCCTGATTATAATTGCTCAACCATTGGTGGCCGTGCCTTCAGCTGCCGAGGCATTAAGCTCTGGAACTCCCTCCCTAAACCTCTTTGCCTCTCCACCTCTCTTCCGACGCTCTTTAAAATCTACCTCTTTGACCAAGTTTTTGGTCATCTGCCCTAATTTCTTATGTGGCTCGGTGTCAATTTTTTGTCTTATAATACTCCTGGGATGTTTTACTACATTAAAGGCGCTATATAAATACAAGTTGTTGTTATTCCAGATTTAGTTAATTCCCCAGTTGCCGTTGTGGGATTTAAACTTCTAGTTTCTGGATCATTAGACCAGGACCTCTGGATTATTAGCCCAGTAACATAACCACTATGCTACTGTACCCTGAGTATCATCAGAATATCTTCTTCTAGGTGGGCTATAACCAAGTCTAAAGAGCCCCACCTACCCTTTACGATGAAGGGGTGGAGGACCACCCGTCAGACACAAGCAGCCCCGCTGGATGTCAATCCAGTATTCAGAGTCTACGCTCCAGTCTCCACTTGCCGGGGCTGGCTGGAGTGGGGCCTGAGCCCAACCCTTCTGACTCAGAGACGAGGATACTACTACTTAAACCAGTGGTCACTCTGCTGGACACGAGCACCCTGCTGGATGTCAACCCAGTATTTAGAGACCATATGCTAGTCTCCACTCACCAAGCCTGTCTGGAGTGGGGCTCGAACCCAACTCAGAGGGAGGAATACTACCACTAAGTCAGAGGCTCACTCCCCATGCAGCCCATACAGTAGGAAAGTTACGGAAGGGAAGTCACGGTAATGCTCACCCAAGTTGTGCTTCCTTCAAACGCCACTCTGTGCTGGGAGCGATGGATCGCAGCATCACCTCTGTTGTCTCAACTCTAGCTGACCCTCATCACTCTGCAATTCCCTGTTCACAAAGCTAATCCCAGTAGCTCAGTTACTGATGTTTAATTGGTGGTTGTGAAAGGCGCTATCGAAATGCAAGTCTTTCTTTTCTAATGTAGAACTGAGCTATACAGACCAAGAAAATGCCAGGTTGGATCTGACCTGGATTGATTTAGCTGATGTCAACCCAGGTGGTGTCTGCGCTGTAACTGCGGCAGCATTCCTGGGCTAGGGAAGGAACAAAAATCTGCCAGGGTCTAGTGTTCCCACTCTTGATTACTATCCAGTAACCCCTACTGGAAAGTACATGTGTGTCTGCATCAAATGAGGACAGAGTTGTAACTGACTGTGATACCTTCCCATGTACTGACCTATGTCTAGACTTGGGTACTCTGCTGACACCCAGTGTCTAGACTCGGGCACCCTGCTGGCACTCGCTGCATTGGCTCAGATGTGAAAGATGGCCACTTTGGTGAAAGTCACCACCCTGGAAAATGTACCCGAGCCTTCAGGAAACAAGGAATAAAAATTGGAAGAGGTGGCAAAAAGTCTTCTTCGACCAGATGACAGCACCTCTTTGAAGGCAAGTTGAAGGATAACATTGAGAAGACAAAGAACTTCCATTTATTTGCACCTTTCATGTCCTAAGGACATCCAAAGCGTTTCACAACAAATGGATTATTACGAAGTGCAGCCACTGTTGTTATCTAACAAACGCGGCAACCAATTTGCACACAGCAAAGCCCCACAAACAGCAATGAGATAAATGACCAGATAATCTGTTTAGTGATGTTGGCTGAGAGATAAATATCGGCCAGGTCACTGGGTATAACTCCCCGGCTCCTCTTCGAAATAGTACCATGGGATTTTTAACATCCACCTGAGAGTGCAGACGGGGCCTCGGTTTAACGTCTCATCCGAAAGACGGCACCTCCGACAGTGCAGCACTCCCTCAGTACTGCACTGAAGTGTCAGCCTAGATTATGTGCTGAAGTCCCTTGAACTTACGACCTCCTGACAGTCAGAACAGACTCTGGGCCATCGCATGTAGTGGTGAGTACAGCGAATGATCAGACTGAAGGGCTGGGCAGTGCAATTGTCACTCCCACTCTTGGAAGAATATTCATTATTGAACTCTTTTCACACTTCACCCCCTCACAGGGTGTATGAAATCCATCTCCAACTAACAATCTCAGCAACTGAATCACAAAATGCAATTCAGGATTGAATTCAAGAGTCCCTAACAGACCTAGTAAAATGTTGCAGTATTTATTTATTTATTATTTTGCCTCGACACATTTAATAAAATTCATTCTCGGGATGTGGGCGTCACTGGCAAGGCCGCCATTTATTGCCCATCCCTTTGTTGCCCTCGTGAAGGTGGTGGTGGGTCTTCTACTTGAACCGCTGCAGTCCATGTGGTGAAGGTGCTCCCTCAATGCAGTTAGGGAGGGAGTTCCAGGATTTTGACCCAGCGGCGATGAAGGAACGGCCGATATACGTCCAAGTCGGGTTGGCGTGTGATTTAGAGGGAAACTTGGCGGTGACGGGGTTCCCACGCACCTGCTGCCTTTGTCCTTCTAGGTGGTGGAGATCCCAGCTTTGGGAGGTTACCGAAGGAGCCTTGGCGAGTTGCTGCAGTGCATCCTGTAGATAGGACACATCCAGTTGATCGTATGCAAATGGACTTTCATTGACAAGATAAAGACAACTGTGTCTTCTTCTTAGGCAGTCCCTCCGAATGGAGGATGACTTGCTTCCACATTAAAAATGAGTTCTCAAGTGACTGATGAGTCCAACGCGGGACCTACAGTCTCTGTCACAGGTGGGGCAGACGGTGGTTGAAGAGGCAGGTGGGTGGGGTGCTTGGGTTGACGTGCGCTCCTTGCGCTGCCTGCGCTTGGCTTCCGCTTGCTCCCTGGCGAAGAGACTTGAGGTGTTCGGCGCCTTCCCGGATGCTTCTCCTCCACTTTGTGCGGTCTTGGGCCAGGGATTCCCAGGTGTCGGTGGGGATGTTGCACTTTTTCAAGGAGGCTTTGAGAGTGTCCTTGAAGCATTTCCTCTGCCCACCTGGGGCTCTTTTGCCGTTTCAGAGCTCCTAGTAGAGCGCTTGTTTTGGGAGTCTCGTATCAGGAATGCGGACGATGTGACCCGTCCATCGGAGCTGATCGAACGTGGTCAAAGCTTCGATGCTGGGGATGTTGGCCTGAGCGAGAACACTGACGTTGGTGCACCTATCCTGCCAATGGATTTGCAGGATCTTGCGGAGGCAGCGTTGGTGGTACCTCTCCAGTGCTTTGAGGTGCCTGCTGTACAAGGTCCATGTCTCTGAGGCATACAGGAGGGCGGGTATCACTACTGCTCTGTAGACCCTGAGCTTGGAGCCGGGCTTGAGGTCCTGGTCTTCAAACACTCTCTTCCTCAGGCGACCGAAGGCTGCTCTGGCACACTGAAGGCGGTGTTGGACTTCGTCATCGACGTCTGCCCTTGTTGACAGTAGGCTCCCGAGGTATGGAAAGTGGTCCACGTTGTCCAAGGCCTCGTCGTGGATTTTGATAATCGGGGGACAGTACTGTGTGGCGGGGGCAGGTTGTTAGAAGACCTTTGTTTTACGGATGTTTAGTGTAAGGCCCATGCTCTCGTACGCTTCGGTGAAGGTGTTAACGATGGTTTGGAGTTCGACCTCCGAGACAACTGTATGAGTTTTTTGCTCTCAATCAGATGCATCATGGTTTCTTCAGATATACGCTTAAAAACACTTTCATATTACGGAAACAAAAGGTGAATATACTGGAAATACACAGCATGTTCTTGGGCATCTGTGAAGTGGAAAGGCAAAGTAATGTTCCGGGTGTAACCCTTCATCAGAACTGAAAACTGAAAGATAAGCATTTTAGCAGGGATGGGATAAAAGGGAAGCGAGAAACAAAAGACGCTCCAATTATTGGACAGGAAGTTAATAGATTGAATGACCTGCAAGCTGCTTAATAGAAAAGCAGGGAGTTGTATATTTAAAAAATCATCCTTTTATGTTACTGCTCAGGTCTTTGAAGAGTGGTACTCCAAAGGGAAAACTGCCACCTTCATGCACTGTTCTTTTCCATTTACCGTGGAATACGACAGCATTCCTATTGCAATCACATTAGAAGCCAAATTCTAAATAGTTAAAACACATTTTGCACATATTCGTGATTTTCCAGACTGTGCACATGCAAATCGGGAATGTTGTGACGTAGTGAGGTCACGGTAGACTCAGTTGTTAGAAGAAAAAAAGAAAGACTTGTATTTATATAGCGCCGCTTCACGACCTCAGGACGTCCCAAAGTGCTTTGCAGTCAATGAAATAGTCGCTGTTATGCTGTAGGAAATGCGGCAGTAAATTTGCACTGAGCTAAGCCCCACAAACAAACAGCAATGTGATAATGACCAGATAATGGCCCAGAAATTTGGGTCGGGGGCTTCCCGCGGGTGCAAGTCCCCGACCTGCACTTACCTAGCGCGCCGGCAGTTGAGCTGTGGGTCCCCATGGAATTCCGATCCGGGGCCTGGTCCAGCTGCCAGCGCGCAGTGCTTGCGTATCCCAGGGGCGCAGTTAGTTCGATGCGTCCCCTGGGATCACGTGGGCCATGGGGAGCCAATCGGAGCAGGGAATGCTCCATTCATAAGTCTGACAGGAAGTGCTGTCAAGACTTATAAATACTACAGCCCCAAAATACCACTAAATCTTCAAATAAATTTTAAAATATCATCACATTTTTTAAATAAACTATAAAATTACATGAAATAACTATTTTAAACAATAATTTAAATTTTTGAAAAAAATAATTTTATTTTTTAACGGGGCTAAAAGTAAGCTTACCTTGCTTTAAAGTATTTAAAAATAATAAACCTGTGGAAAAAATGTTTTAATTTTAATTAATTCACCACTTACCTTGTAAAAAGCAGGCCTTACGCCTGCTTTTTACATTTCTAAATTCTGCAGGCTTACGTTCCCGGGAAAACCTGTAAAAAAGACCGAAGTTCGATGCGCACGCGCAGCCTCTCCCGCGCACGCGTTCAACCTCTGAATCCCTTCGTTCAGAGGAACGGAAGTGCCGGTTTCCCGCGCATGCGCAGTGCATGCAGGAAACCGGCAATTCCATTGGGCTTACGGGTGAGTACCCCGTGCGTACTCACCCGTGGAGACCCAAATTTCTGGGCCAATCTGATTTTTAGTGAAATAAAAACAGAAAATGCTGGAAACACTCAGCAGGTCAGGCAGCATCTGTAGAAAGAGGAACAGAATTAACGTTTCAGGTCGATGACCCTTTGCCAGAACTGGAAGAAGTTGGAGATGTAAAAGTATTTTGAGCAAGAGTAGGGGCAGGGGGAGGGGAGGAAAGAACAAAAGGGAAGGTCTGTGATAGGGTGGAAGGCAGGAGAGATTAAGAGACAAAAGGGATGATGGTGCAAGGCAAAAGGAGATGGTAATGGGACAAGTTAACAAACATAAGATGACTCTAGATGAAGTGTAAACGACAGTGGCAGAATGATCGACAGCAGCCATGTGAAAAAGTAAATAGGGGCCGAGGTTATGATCTGAAATTGTTGAACTCGATGTTGAGTCCAGAAGGCTGTAAAATGCCTAATTGAAAGATGAGGTGCTGTTCCTCGAGCTTATGTTGAGCTTCATTGGAACAGTGTAAGAGGCCGAGGATGGAGAGATCAGAGTGGGAGTGAAGCGGAGAATTAAAGTGACAGGCGACCGGAAGCTCGGGGTCACCCTTACGGACAGAACGGAGGTGTTCCGCAAAGCGGTCACCAAATCTGCGTTTGGTCTCCCCAATGTAGAGGAGACCGCATCGTGAGCAGCGAATACAGTATACTAAATTGCAAGAAGTATAAGTAAATCGCTGTTTCACCTGGAAGGGGTGTTTGGGGCCCTGGATAGTGGGAAGGGAGGAAGTAAAAGGGCATGTGTTGTATCTCCTGTGCTTGCACGGGAAGGTGCCGGGCGAAGGGGAAGGGATGTTGGGGGTGATAGAGGAGTGGACCAGGGTGTTGCGGAGGGAGCGGTCCCATCGGAATGCTGAAAGGGGAGGTGAGGGGAAGATGCGTTTGGTGGTGGGATCACGCTGGAGGTGGCGGAAATGGTGGAGGATGATCCGTTGAATGTGGAGGCTGGTGGGGTGAAAGTTGAGGACAAGGGGAACCCTATCGTGGTTCCGGGAGGGAAGGGAAGGGGTGAGAGCAGAAGTGCAGGAAATAGAATGGAAACGGTCAAGGGCCGTGTCAACCACAGTAGAGGGGAATCCTCGGTTGAGGAAAAAGGAAAACATGTCGGAAGCACTGGTATGGAAGGTGGCATCGTCAGAGTAGATGCGGCAGAGAAGGAGAAACTGGGAGAATGGAATAGAGTCCTTACAGGAAGCGGGGTGGGAGGAAGTGTAGTCAAGGTAGCTGTGGGAGTCAGTGGGCTTATAGTGAATGTTTGTCAATAGCCTATCCCCAGAGATGGCGACAGAGAAGTCGAGGAAGGGAAGGGAAGAGTCGGAGATGGACCATGTGAAGGTGAGGGAAGGGTGGAAATTGGAAGCAAAGTGAATGAAATTTTCTATTCAGGGCGAGAGCAGGAAACGGCACCAATACAGCCATCAATGTACCGGAAAAAGAGGTAAGGGAGGGGACCTGAGTAGGAATGGAACAAAGAATGTTTCACATATCCCACGAAAAAGCAGGCATAGCTAGGACCCATGCGGGTTCCCATAGCAACAC